>NC_071556.1:3317500-3917500 GCF_026979565.1 Vidua chalybeata | reverse complement strand
AGAAATTTTGTTTGTTGTATTCCATTTGCACCTCGTGTTTTCTTCCTTTCTCAGGGAACCTGGAGAATTTTTGCTTGAAGTGCCTCGACTTACACAGGCCAGTGTTGGAATTTACAGGCACATATTCCTTATGCTGCTGTTAGCCAGAGCCTGGCTTGTAGCTCAAATGTCAAAACCTGGCTTTAAGCCCTTCACTTGGAAAGTTTTAGAGTTATCAATTAGGTAAGGATTAAACGATTAATTTGGATGGCAGAATACAGAGGCTGTGGTGTGGGGTGTGAGGTACAAAGGGAGTGTAAATTGGATAAGATTGTGTGCAGAGACTCATGAGCCATGGTGGGGAGTTTTATTAATTCATGGGAATTTGCAGGTAATTCCTGGAGCGTGTGGGGAGTCAGTGGAGGAGCTGGGGGCTGAGTGCTTTGGAGGTGAGCAGCTGCAGTTAGGAAGATAAACTGAGGGTGACTAAAAGGTGATGGCATTGGAGCTCCTGACTTTGGCAACGATGGACTTGGTGCAGTACTTGATAAAATTGGGAAGATGACCTTTGTGGCTGGAGAAGATGGAAAAGGAGAGGAGGAGTGATGTGAAGGGTGAGGACAGTTGATGTAAATAGATGAGGGTAGTGGAGGAGAGAGGGGGTAGGGGTTATCCATGGTTATAATTTGATTTTTAAATTTTTTTTATTGTTTTACGTTCCTGTGATGAGGGCTGAGGTACCAAGGAGTGGCAGTGATCTGGTGAAAGGAATATCTGTTCTCTAAGCATGGACCAGGTCTCCCTGTGCAAGCACAGACTTTTCAGTCCTTTTGTGGGTATGGCACCATTTTCAGAACTGCAGTTTCCTGCTCCCAGATTGATGGCACATTACAGGCCTGTGCACGTAAATTATTTATGACGTGGAAATTTGGAATAATTAGCTGTCATTCCTCAGTGGAGTAAATGAATTGCAGTGTTCATCATGCAGCAGACAGCCCATTTCTTACTCTCAGCAGTGACCTGACTCTGGTGTGCATTTATTCCGAAGATTTCTCTCCTGTGCTTTGGACTCTTTTCCCTCCCACAGAAAATGCCTTTAAATCTCTATGTGCAGCTTTCCCCCAGCACTTGGCACTGGTATTTCTGTCCATCCCATCTCTCACACTTCCAGATCTGCATTTTCATACGATCCCAGACTGGTTTGGGTTGGAAGGGACCTTAAATCCCACTCAGTGCCACTCCTGCCATGGGCAGGGACACCTTCCACTGTGCCAGGCTGCTCCAAGCCCTGTCCAACCTGGCCTTGGGCACTCCCAGGGATGGAGCAGCCACAGCTGCTCTGGGCACCCTGTGCCAGTGTTTTACCACCCTCACAGCCAAGAATTGTCACTTCCTCCATCACTCCTTACACATCAGGCTCACTGTCACTCACATTTATCTTTTGATCATATTTGCTCTGAACATCCTTTTGCTGCAGCTCTTGTGCCTGTCACAGGGAGTTTGTGTGGGCACAGGGTGGCACTGGCTGTGTGCTAATCCTGCCTTGGCAGAGTCCTGCTGGCATCAGGAGGGGCAGATTCCTGCCCTGGGAGGGTTAATGCCCCCCCGAGCCCCCTGTGTGTCAGCAGCTGTCCCTACTGCTGGGACAAGGGGATATTGACAGGTTAATAAAGGCATCTGTGCTATTGACTCCCCTCAGTCCTGCTGTGCACTTTCCTGGTGCTTATCAGCCTCTGGAACATGGTTTGCAGAGTGATAAAGGCTCAGCTTATTAAAGGCTAAACCCACGTTCTGGCAGCACTCAGGCTCTGGCTTTGAATTTCCTGGCTTTTGTTCATTTGTGTAAAAAGGCCAAATTAATCTTTGGTGTAAACAAACTGCCTTCAGTTAATTCATAGGAAGGAATGGGACTTATTTCATATAAATGTGGGGCAGAGCCCAGAGAGGGAGGGGGGTGTTGCACAGGAATAAGGAAGAACAAATCTGTTCTTTGGCATCTTTTGCTTTCAAGGAAGAGAAATGTTCCTGGAGAAGAAATCACAGAATCCCAGAATGGTTTGAGTTGGATGGGACCGTGAAGGTTTTGGAGTTCCACCCCCTGCCATGGTCAGGGACATCTTTTGTTCATTTTAACCATGAAAGGCACATTTGTCTCATGTCTGTGATATTAATTTTGCCCTGATTTGTCTTGTCCCAGCCTCGGATAAGGTAAAGAAGCTGCCCCGCCCCTGGAAGTGTCCAAGGCCAGATTGGATGGGGCTGGATGAGTGGGATGAGCTTTAAGGTCCTTCCAGCACAAACCATTCTGGGATTTGCTAATCAGTGACAGATTCCTGGAAATGGTAAAAACTGAGTGGTGTTTCCAAATGGATCCCTGGAAACATTATGCAAGCATCCATTCTTTAGACTGGTATTCCCAAAATCTCATTTTCTGTATTTCTGAGGGGCTGGAAACAAGAATTGGTGCTGTTATAGGGAGTGAGAAAATTTGTCTTGTTCCCACTACAGCTCCTGCTCACTGTCAGTGCCATCAGGCTCAGGATTTTTAGCTTTGAGAAAATGTAATTTCTTTCTAAAGCAGTCACACATATTGATTTACCTCATAACTGGATCTGCTTTGCAGAAAATGAGTGTGAAAATGTCTCCAAGATTTCAGACCTTTTTCCCCCATAATTCTGTTTTTTTCATACAATGTGTTTATTTCTTTTGTTTGCAAAACTGACTGAATTATCTACAGTGGCTCATCTGACGTGGATGCCGATAAAATATTTATGGTTGATATGCTTATGCATCTAAAATAAACACACAGTATTTTTGTTCCATTATATGATTTTATATTCCATGAGATCTGATCAATACAATGTCCCATTAAATAGAATCGAGCAAATTGCCACCCAGTTACTGCGTTCTGTCCTTTCAGAAAAATGGAAATGTTCTTTTCCAGCAGCGCACCTGTGAGGATCCAGCTGCTGCTGGAATTAATGAAGTGTAGGTGCACTGTTTATGTGAGGAGGGTGAGGGTGCAGCAGTTCTCTGGTACCACTGGTGGGTGTTTGCCTGGTTCCAGTGAGCCCAGTCCAAACTGGAGCCCAGTCTGTCTGTGCCCAGCGTGGCTCTGCAGGGCTGAGTGACTGGAGGTGCTGGCATGGCCACGGGAGTGCTGAGGTAGGGAATGACAATATCTGCTGGAGTTTCTTGGCTTGCAGAGATCCTGAGTGGGTGCACACAGACAGTCCTGGCCGTGTGGGCCTGACCCCTTGGCACAGAACATCACTTTGGCTGTGGCACTGCAGCCATGGGCTCTGTGCCGTGGGGGCTGTGGGGTCTCTGCAGGGCTCCAGCAGAGATCTGAGCTCTGGGTGTGAGCCCCACGTGTGCTCCCTTGCAGAGGTGACTCCAGCTGTGCTCCCTTGCAGAGCTGGGTGTGACTCCAGCTGTGTTCCTTGCAGAGGTGACTCCAGCTGTGCTCCTTGCAGAGCTGGGTGTGACTGCAGCTGTGTTCCTTGCAGAGATGACTCCAGCTGTGCTCCTTGCAGAGCTGGGTGTGACTCCAGCTGTGTTCCTTGCAGAGCTGGGTGTGAGCCCCACGTGTGCTCCCTTGCAGAGGTGACTCCAGCTGTGTTCCTTTGCAGAGGTGACTCCAGCTGTGCTCCCTTGCAGAGGTGACTCCAGCTGTGCTCCCTTGCAGAGCTGGGTGTGACTCCAGCTGTGTTCCTTTGCAGAGGTGACTCCAGCTGTGCTCCCTTGCAGAGCTGGCTGTGACTCCAGCTGTGCTCCCTTGCAGAGCTGGGTGTGACTCCAGCTGTGTTCCCTTGCAGAGGTGACTCCAGCTGTGTTCCTTGCAGAGCTGGCTGTGACTCCAGCTGTGCTCCCTTGCAGAGCTGGGTGTGACCCCAGCTGTGTTTCTTGCAGAGGTGACTCCAGCTGTGCTCCTTGCAGAGCTGGGTGTGACTCCAGCTGTGCTCCCTTGCAGAGGTGACTCCAGCTGTGCTCCCTTGCAGAGGTGACTCCAGCTGTGTTCCTTGCAGAGCTGGGTGTGACTCCAGCTGTGTTCCCTTGCAGAGGTGACTCCAGCTGTGCTCCTTGCAGAGCTGGGTGTGACTGCAGCTGTGTTCCCTTGCAGAGGTGTGTGTACTGCAGGAAGAGGATGAAGAAGGTGTCTGGGGCCTGTGTCCAGTGCTCCTACGAGCACTGCTCCACGTCCTTCCACGTGACGTGCGCGCACGCGGCCGGCGTGCCCATGGAGCCTGACGACTGGCCCTACGTCGTGTCCATCACCTGCTTCAAGCACAAAGCAGCAAACCAGAATGTAGGTTTTGGGATGGGATTGGGGTTTCTGTGCTGGGGGGGTTGGACTGGGGGATTTGGGGTTTTGTTGTGTTGTTTGGTTTTTGGGGTTTTTAAAAATAGTTTCTCCCCGCCCGTGTTGGCTCAAAACGTTTTGTGCTTTTAATGCAGAAGGGTTGTCCAGGGAGTCATTGTTGGGGATGGCTTTAATCTGTAAGAGGGCTGCTTTGGGTGGGATATTGGGAAGGAATTCCTAGCTGTGAAGAGGGGAGAACACTGGCACAGAGTGCTCAGAGCAGCTGTGGCTGCCCCTGGATCCCTGGAAGTGTCCAAGGCCAGGTTGGACGGGGCTTGGAGCACCCTGAGAATGTGGAAGGTGTCCCTGCCACGGCAGGAGTGGGACTGGATGGACTTCAAGGTCCTCCTCACCCAAACCATTCCATGATTCCATGGAATTTTGGAGCCAGCTCTTGCAGTTGTGGCTGGCAGCTGATCCTGCTGTGTCCCTGCAGGTCCCGTTCCGGAGGGAGGTGGCCCTGGGGCAGACAGTGATCACCAAGAACAGGAACGGGCTCTACTATCGCTGCAGGGTCATCGGCACCAGCACCCAGACCTTCTACGAAGTGAACTTCGACGATGGCTCCTACAGTGACAACGTTTACCCCGAGAGCATCATTGTAAGGCAGCTCTGGGGACACTGCTGTGTCACAGGCAGTGTACAAACTGTGATCTGTGCCTTGGGGTGGAACAGCAAAACAAAACTCAACTTTTTCATTTTAATTTTTAAGTTGCTGCTTGCCTAGAAAATCTCATCCCGCTCTTCATGACAGATCTTGTTTCTGACATTATCTCATTTATTTTTTGGTTGCTTTACAAAGATGTGATCTTGCTGAATGCAGATGACTTCACAGAAAGCAGTGTTTGTTCTAAATTTCATCCTATTTGTTTTGTGGTTGAATAATCTTATTTTTCAACTGACAAGTGTGATTCATGGGGGAAGCAGATTGTTCGTAAGCACTTCTGGTTCAAAACAGGGAATTCACTTAATAGAGAGAATGTCTAGAAGAGGCTGATTTGTCAGCTCATGCATTGCCTTCCTGATCGTGCCACTGATTCACTGAGTTGCCCTGCTTGTTTTTGAGATACAGGAGATGTGATGTTGTGGGATTTGTAATGAGAAATGTCCATGAACTGGGTGCTGGCAGCAGAAGGAGCTGCCAGAGTCGATTGCTGGTCTCAGGCTGGTTTTGTTTGAGATGCCCACAATTAATCACAAGTGCAGAAACGTACCTTATTGCTCATTACCATGTGATTTTAGCACACCTCTGGCTCCTGAGCTCTGGTGGAGTTGTGTCTCTGACCCCTCTCTCTCTGTCCTCAGAGCAGGGACTGCATCCGGATGGGGCCCCCTCCGGAGGGGGAGCTGGTGCAGCTGCAGTGGACGGACGGGATCATCTACAAGGCCAAGTTCATTGCAGCCCAGATCAGTCAGATTTACCAGGTGAGTGTGGCAGAGGGATCCCTGGGGTGTGCTCCAGGATGGGAGAGCTGAGCCTGCACCAGGGATGGGCTGCTGGAGCTGGGCAGAGCAGGAGGAGGATTTGGGAGCAGATGATTTATTCCCTCTGAGTTTGTCTAGCCTGAACTTGACACCCCCTATTAAACTGTGCTCTGTGTCCTTCTGCTTTATGCAGAAAAGTGTATTAAAGTCTTGGGCAAAGGAAATAAGAATCCCTTAAAAACTTTTAATAGTTTTAACATTTTGCTGTGCACGTTTCAATGAATAAACATCCCTGGAACATCTGATGCATAATTCATTATATAATCAGTGCTTAGCAAGAAGAGTTTCATGGGAGGAGTTTTTTTGTACCTGGCTGACTATTTCTGCTGGTTGAAATACAAATGTACTTTAGTAGCTGGGATTGTTTCCTTGTGACCTGTGAAAATGCTTTGTTTAAGATGAAAGAAATTCTTATTACCATATTGGCCTGAACAGAGGGCTGCTTTCATTATATGCGAAAAGCTGCTTTTTTCAGGATATGAATCAAAAATCAGTAGAAATGTGAGGTGCTGGGCCAGCTGGAGCACAGATATTTTGGGATTCATGGAGAGCTGAATGAATCCACTTGGATAAGACAGAGGTGCCTGAACAGCACTGAAAGCAGCACTTTTTGGGCTCAGCATCCTCACCAGAGCTTGGGAGTGCTCATTCCACAGCAGCCCTGGAGGCATCCATGGGAGCTGGCCCCTGATGCTTCCTGGGTGTTCCTGGAGGGCCCAGGTGTGGCACAGGCTGGGAATGGGCTGTTCAAATGCTGGCTCTGAGTTCATCTTCTGCCTCCCTGCAGGTGGAGTTTGAAGATGGCTCTCAGCTAATGGTAAAGCGTGGGGATATTTATACCTTGGAGGAAGAGCTTCCCAAGAGAGTCAAGTCTCGCCTGGTGGGTACCAAAATAGCAAACAATAAACCAGCTGCAGCTTGCAGAACCTCTTCACATTTTCTTCATGTATTTTTTAGACATTAGGTGAATGCAGCCTCCAATTTCTGTGTCTGTAAAACTGCTTGTCATTCCCAAAATACACAGAGTGGAAGAAATCCTGGCCAAGGATGCTTGAGAGGCACAGAAATGATTTCCCCTTGCATGTGTTCAGCTCCGAGTTTTATTTTCTCTGGTTAAAAGATTATGTTCAGATCATTTTACACCACATGAATTCATTTATATGGAGTCACCCTGTCCAAGTGTGAGGTGAGCTGGGCTGCAGCTCAGGGGTTTCTGGAGAAGTGATTATCACCGTGAGACCAAACCCCCTTTTCTCACCAAACTGGAGATTTAGAGTGTGGCTCTTACCTATAAATCTCTTAATCTACAAGATCAGGCTGTCTCTAAGTGCATACAGTGGAATTACAGAGCCTAGAAAAGATGAGGGATTTATTTCATAGCTTTTTTTTTTTTTGGTTCCAGACCTACTGGGTGTTTTCAGACCTGGTGCTTTACCCTTTAAAGCCATTTCATTTAACCAGGTGATGGGGCTGGAGAATGCCCAGGTTGTTCCCAGCCCAAGGGGACTGTGGGTCTCTCCCTGTTTTCCTGCTGTGCCCTTAATGGTTGTTTTGTGTCTCCTGCAGTCCCTCAGCACTGGGGCCCCTCAGGAAGATGTGTTTTTGGGAGATGAAGTGAGAGCAGCCAAGCGTCCCCGGCTGGGGAATCCAAGAAATCCTGAAGAATATGGACAACCCCCAGATTACCTGGCCTTTATGGAGAGCCTGTTGCAGACACAGTACCAGCCTGGGACTCAGAGCAACATGTTTTAATCAGGATTCATTGAAAATATTCAATTAACCCTTTTTGAGTTAGTGGAAAAATAAATAGGAAACTGTGGAATGGAAGACCAGCCCTGTGCAATAGTCTGCTGTGAATTTCTTTCATCTCCTCTTGGTTTGGACTGCAGGAAATCCCTGTCTGGCTGCTACCTCGACCTTGCCAGGAGTTGCTGACCAAGAGCTGGGGATCTTGGAAACCTTTCAGCTTTTCACACGGAGACTTTGGAAGAGTTTCTACAGATGGAGCTTTGTGACTGGTTCTTTTTTATGAGGAAAGGGTTAAAATTTAACAAAATGACTTTTTCAAATCTGTCAAACTTTTGTCTTTCAAGGTGCTATTACATTGACTACTGAAGCAGCCTTTGGAATCGTGTTTTCTGTACATAGACGTCACCTTTGTGAAGTTTTCTATGAATGAGCATTATTAAAAAAAAAAAGCAAGCAAAAATAGGAAAATGAAAGTTTCCACAAAACATTTTTCTAGATTATGGCTTTAAAACAGAAAATAAATTAAATCCTCCCCCCTCACCCCCAAACGAATTGTGACTGATGTTACAGCGGGGAGAGGGAGAGCAAGAGCAGATGTCCTGGAATGTTCTGGGTTCTTCTTTTGTAAAGAAACACTACCTTTGTAAGCTGGGGAAGGTGGGGGAAGAAATGTTCACCGCTGGGATGTTTCTGCCATTGGCTCTCTGAAAGCCCTGGGATGGATGTTGGCATCGCTGCCACGTCACCAGGGAGGGGCTTAGGGAAGAAATGGCCAGGTTGGCTCATTCCTGTCATCTTCCTTCCCCATCTTTGCCATCACAGTTGCTTTCTAGTTCAGGATCAGCATGGCTTTGAGTTCCAGTGTGCCACCCTGGTTTGGCAAGTGTTCTGTTGCTGCTTGTGTTAGCTCCCCACGAGCCGCCCCCGTCCGCAGCGGCGAGAGGCTCCCTGGCAGCACTTCTCCCTTAGTACTTCTCCTCTCTCTTTCCTTTGTCTCTTTATTTTTATTTTTTTTTTTTCTTTTTTTGAGTTGTGCTCCTTACAGTGTGAGAATCATTCCATGACAGAAGCTTGGGAGGTGTTTGTATGTTTTTCTTTTATCCTATTAAAGAAGAAATTCCTCAAACATCTGATTGTCGTGACATCCTTTCCTTAAGTAAAGACTGAGCCTGTGATTTACTCCTGGGGAAGAGGAGTGCAAGCCCTGCCTTTGATTGGACTCAGCTCACTGAGGATGGAAGGAGCATTAAAGGCAGACCCCAACCCTGAGGTGTTGAGTGGGCAGCTCCCACCTGGACGTTTGGAAATCGCCTCGGGCCGAAGAGCTGATGTGGAGCAGTGCTTGGGAAAGAGCCTCATCCAAACCCTGCCAAAGTCACTGGAAAGTCTTCCACTCTCTTTGGAGGACCTCAGTCGGTTCAGAGGGAGAGAACAGAACGAGGCAGTGCTGGTCCTGAGCTGGAAGGGGCCATGGCAGAGCTGGGAAGGTTCAGGTGCAGGGGGGAGAGAGGAGAGGGCACCCGGACCCTCCCCTCACTCCACGCCCCAGCCCGAGCAACCTGGAATGCTGCACTGCAATCTTTCCCACTTAATTCCCTGAAATTACTGGATGGAGAGAGACAATATTCTTGTTTTTATTCTTATTTTTAAGCCCCTTTGCAAGGTGGTCGTTGTTCTGGGGAGAGGCTGTTAAGTAACGCTCTGGCTGGATCTTTAAGGGAATAAGTGGGAAGGATTTGTGGGCTAGCAGATGGTAGATTAGCATCTTAAGAGACTCCGTGGGTATTAAACTGTCCTAGTGAAAGAGTGGAGATAGAATAAAGCAATTTAATTCTTTTTTTTACTTTGGTTTTGTTCTCCCTTGAGGACTGGAAGTCTCATCCTTTCTTCTGCCTCTGCTACGGGTCCTTTTTGTGTGCGTGGCTGCGCGTGCGTGGTTGGAAGACCTTGGAAACAGGGTTCTGCTTTTGGTTTTTTTTTTTTTGTATTTCTGAGTTTTTGACGTTTTCAGTAGATGTCTCCACGAATAAAACCAAACTGAGACTAATAAAAGTTTAAAAAAATTGGCAAGGTTCTCCCGAGCCTCGGTTGTTCCTCCTACAGAGCTGTCTCCCGTCGGTTGAAATGTGATTAAATAGAAAACTTGCTGTATAAAAGACTTAAGAATGTTGCCAGGCCACGAGAGAAATATTTAAAACAATTGAAAGAGAAATTTAACCAGCAGAGGAATTTTTTTGGAGGTGGGAGGGAAGGGTGGGATGGGATGAGTGGTTGTGAGCGACGGGGAATTTCCTCTGCATGTTTGAGTCCTGCAATAGCTGTATCCATATGTAGTACCTTTCCCAAATACTATTTATATTGTAAAAACAGAAGTGTGTTTCCTCACCCCATATTCACATGCTGAGTTATGTTGAAACATGAACCTGGAACTGTCGAATGCCCTTCCTTGGTGCAAGGCTTTTCTCTCTTTTTGTTTTTTTTAAAATCCCTCTTTTTGGTTTGGGAATGACTTGTGGAGATTCAGGATAGTGGCCATACTGATGGCCTCTGGGCATCAGCCTGTTGAAAATGAAATAGGAAATGCACATTCCTACCCCTTCCTCCAGTGAAATATATTTGTGTCTGATTATGTGCTATAAAAACAATGATTTTTTTTTTTCTTTCTCCCCCTAGATGAAGGCTGTGATGTATTTTTTGCCTATTTTTTTCTCTGCCTCTAGGTTCAAAATGAATTAAAAGCTGTTGAGCGTTTCAGAATGACACTTTTTGGGGGGTTGAAGTCTCTTCATTTCTAAGTTTCAAGTCTTGTGCAGCAGGAGGTCGTTGAACCTCCTCAAACAGCAGCATCTTCCTGAAACGTCATTTAAACACCTTAAATTTCCCATCCAGAGCTTTTTGATAAACGCCAGTTCTTGCAGGATGAGGCTGATGCTGCAGGTTATGTGAAAGAAAAGAAATCTCCAACTTCCAGTCTTTTGCAGCTTTTTAGCTTTCCTGAGGAATTGTCCAGTGGGGAGGAACTCTTGGAATTTACACCCACACAAAGCCCACAAAGGAACTGAAACCCACCAAGCTTTTGGAGGTCGAGCTCTGCTGTGTGATTTTGGAGATGTCTGGAGCAGGAGCTGCCCGGAGCCGGGCTCGGGGATGGATCAGCCCCCGCAGGGTGGGACGGGCATTCCCAGGTTCTGCTGCTCCCTGGGGCTGCTCCAGGAGCTGTGGGGCTCCAGGGGGTTCTGACCTGGGCATGGCTCTCGGGGTCTGGGTGTCGAGGTGACCCCAAGAGTGTAAAAGTCCTCATTTCCCAGCCCGAGCAGCCAAAGGAGGAGTCTGAATGCACAGGGTTGGCTTTTCCCTTCTCTAGAACGTTCTTTCTCTGACCTGCTGAGCTCTGTCCAGCAGCTCGGCCATGGCATTCTGTCTGCCCTCAGGGCAGTGTTCACATTTTATACCAAAAACTCCGTGTGCCGTGGTTACAATAACGTGCCAATATCTGTCATTGATGTTGGGCAGTGTGTCTGTGCCTGAAACCAACAGAAAAGTGTCACCAGCACAGCAGGACATGGAGGGCAAGGAGAAGGAGAAGAAGGTCAGGACATGCCCAAATCCCTCCATTTTGTCCCCTTGAACCCCATTCTAAAAAACCCCAAAATTCTACTTTTTCACCCTGTGTCAATTCAACTACCACACTGCTCAAACCCTCGCGGTTTGTAATTCCTCACACAGAGCTGGCAGCTTTTCCCACAGGCTAAAATGGAAGCCACAGGTGTTTTTGACTTGGTGCCAAGGTCTCTGAGCCCCCTGCCAGGGTCTCAGCCAGCCAGGGCACCCAGAGGGGTGTCCTGGGTTCCCACCCCTGGCAACGCCAGGAGGGCTGGGCTGAGCTCACACCAGCGAGTCCAAGCCTGACACTGGAGCAGTGCCCGAGTCAGAGGGCACAGGTGGGACCTGCAGGGATCCCAAAGTTACAGGGACAGAGGGAACAAATTGCTTGGCACTCCCGGGGAGAGATTCCCCTGTGAGTTCCTGATTTCCAGCCCCACTTTTGGGTCATCTCTTGTTCCTCGTCCCATGAACGACTGTGCTGGCACAGGCAACAAAAAAAGGCAGTTTTGGCACAATCCTGAGACTCAAATGAGCTGGAGTTGTTGACACAGAATTATTTGGCAGCTTTGGTAGCAGAAGAAGAGAAGTCCTTGGGTTACTTGCTCACCAATAGAAAATCACTGGGAGTTATTTATTCTGCATGAGAGCAGCAAAACAATTAAATTTTTGGTTTCCAACAGGGGAAATGTAAAGGTCACTGTGCAAACACTGTTTGGAATTACACAGTGACCACAGTTTAACCACTTTTCCTGTGGAACAAACAGGATTTTGTCTCTGTTTCAGCACAGTTCACTTTGGCTTACCTCTCCAACCCAGCTTTGCCATTTCAGATGCCAGCTGCTAATATCCCCTAGCAAACGAGCTCACAGCCAGCCTGTCTCTGAAACAGGAGTGACACCCTCCCCTGTGCCCCAGATCAGGGTTTAAAAATAAAGAAATGGCCAGATCCACTGCTCATCTGCTTCATTTAACGGAGCCATCTCTGGAAAATGCAGCAAATTGTCTTTGATTAGGAGTGAATGGTCAGTTACCCATGATCCAGGCCAAGATGCTGCTGCCTGGAGAGGAGCAGGGATTCATCTGCCTGACTGAAGAGATGAATCTGAGTTGATTGGGGATGCAGAAGGGTTGCTGGGCAGTTTTCTCTGTGGAGAAGCCACGAGGTGGGAGAAGAGCTCTGGTGCAAGTCTGATTTTCCTCGTGGCTCTGCTTAGAGCTGAGGTTTCCTTCTCTTTGTCACCTGAATAGCTCGGAGCCACTTGGAGCTGGGGACGTGGTGTGTCTGGTTAATCTGGGATTCAGCTGTAACATGGAATTAACACTGCAATCCAGGAGCTTTGTGGCCTGGGCTGGGTGATTAGTGTGAGATTTTTGTCAGCACGAAGTGAAAAATCTGCCTGAGCACAACTGTGTGAGATCCCTCTGCTCGGGGATGGGCCTGGGCTACAGGAGCAATTTATCATCACATTTTTCACTAATTCTGCTTAGAGACAATTGGCTGCTTGTTAAATGCTGTGATTTCTCTCCCTTCTGTGATACTCCCAAATCAAGCACTTGGTCCATTTTGTCCAAATAAATTTCCCTGCAGTTTTTCTCAGAAGTGAGAGATGTCCTTGGGATTTTTCCTGGCTTCAGGTGTTTGTGCTCAGACCCAAGTGGTGAAGCAGCTGCAGGTGACATGGACCTGGTGGAGCTCTGCCCTGAGCAGCAGCAGTGACAGGCCCTGGCACGGCGTGCCCAGAGCAGCTGGGGCTGCCCCTGGATCCCTGGAATGTCCAAGGCCAGGCTGGATGGGGCTGGGAGCAGCCTGGGACAGGGGAAGGTGTCCCTGCCATGGCAGGGGTGGAGTGAGATGAGAGAGAAAATTGGTTGAAATTTGATTTTTCTGTTGGTTTTCCTCTCCTGATTTACACCTGGATACAGCTGAGCAAAAACCACCCCTGAGCTGAGAAGTTCCTGTGGTTGTACCAAGATGTGAAGAGTTTTGGGCTCAGTCTGGGTGTGAGGGCAGAGGGAGCTCGGGCTGGGAGCTGCTGTGACACAGGGGTGGCACAGGGGTGGTACAGGGGTGGCACAGGGGTGGCACAGGGGTGGTACAGGGGTGGCACAGGGGTGACACAGGGGTGACACAGGGGTGGCACAGGGGTGGCACAGGGGTGACACAGGGGTGGCACAGGGGTGACAACACCTCCAGCACTGCACTTGGGACCTGCCAGCCTGGGAACAGGGATCAGCCTGTCCCGGGAGCTGCCGTGTCCTGCTGCAGCTTCCCAGCACTGATGTTCCTTTTCCTTTTCCCTTTCCCCTTTTCCCTTTCCCCTTTTGTCTTTTCCCTTTTTTCTTTACCCTGTTCTCTTTTCCCTTTCCCTATTCCCTGTTCCTTTTCCCTTTCCCCTTTTTCCCTTTTCTCTTTTTCCCTTTCCCCTTTCCCCTTTTCCCTTTCCCCTTTCTCCTCTTCCCTTTTCCCTTTTCCCTTTCCCCTTTTCCTTTTTCCCTTTTTCCCTTTTTCCTTTCCCCTTTTCCCTCTTCCCTTTCCCCTGTTTTTCCTTTTTCCCCTTTTCCCTTTCCCTTTCCCTTTCCCTTTCCCTTTCCCTTTCCCTTTCCCCTTTCCTCTTTCCCCTTTTCCCTCTCCCCTTTCCCCTTTTCCTTTCCCTGCAGTGCAGCCTCTCTGTGCCACACTTCCCAGGTCCATGGTTATAATCTGCTTATTCTCCTGCCATCCTCCTCCTCCTTATTTTTATGTCAGTGCTCAGTGGGGGAAGTTTTTCCTTTTGTACAGCTTTGCTCTCAGTTGAACAGCTCTGCTTTCCTGGAGAAAATTGCAAATGGGCTCTCTCGGCTGCTTTGTTCCTACTCCATTTCTTTCCTCAGGATTTGACTTCACTGTGTTGGGAGAGGAGGAAGAAAATTCCTTCCACGAGCAGGCTGCCAGTTCAAGGAGCTCCTGGTGGTTCCCTTAGGGCTTCCTCCAGTCCAGAGCAAGGAAAACAAATTAAAACCAAGGTGGTGGAACCCACCAGAACATTTTACACTTATTTTGGTGATTTATTAACTGCAGAATAGATCGGGGAAATTTATGGCATTGTGTTTTTGTGTTGTTGGAGCATCCTGTGTGCATAATTCGGGGTAAGATTAATTCCTGTGTGATAAAGGAATAAAAAAACCCCACAGTGAAATCAGGCTTGTGCCCTGGAAATGGTTTCAAGTCTCTGCTAGAACACAGTGAAAGAGGATAATGGGAAAAATAATGGGAAATGTGGTTTGCTGTGTAATCACTGGCCTCTGGAGATTTTTTTTGGTGACTCAGCAGACACAGAAATGAAAACTTGAGGTATTTGGCCACTGCCAAGGTCGTGGTTGTTGCTCTTACAGCAGGATTTGAAGTTTCACAATAAATCTGGGGCAAAAAGAAAGAGAATTCCAAGATGTTTCTGGCACCCTTGGCAGCTGCCTGCACACAGGGACATGGGCCTGGAATGAGATTAGGGATGGGTAGAATTATTCCAAGTGTTTCATTTCTTTAAGGTGATTATTTGTCTCTGAGTCAGCTCTGCCCTGCTCTGCTTGGCACTTCCAAAGAGGGGGATTAAAACAAACCAGGGAAGTTTTTGGTGTTGTGAATGTTTGGGGTCCATCGCAGCTCTTGTGAGCTGTTGCCCTGATTTTTAAAAGTGTTATGTTTTCTTTTATAGTTCTTTTGTAAGTTTTAAAGTTCTCATAAAACTTCTTTAGCCTTCTGATAATATTTAAATATTTCTACTGGAGTTCTCACACACTGTTCATGTAAATAATGATTGTTTTGCTTTCTTCTTTGTGGGAGGAGAGAATTGATGGATGTTGGTTTGACCAGTGTGGTTGGAGAGGTGGCAATTCCATCCTCCAATCCACTGCCACTTTTGGAACTCCATATATTGCAAAGTCAGAAATAAAATTGGCTCTTTTTTTTCTCTTTTGAACTCAGCAAGCCTCTGTGCACTCATTTTGTGTCCAATAGTGACAGTGAGCTGTGTGAAAGCACCTTTGGCACAGCTCCAGCCTCCCCCTGCCCAGGAAGGGCTCGGGGAGCACCCAGGACAGAGCCAGAGGCACAGCCAGGGCTGCTGTGGCCACCAGGAGCCCCAGGGGGGGAGGCAGCACTGCAGAGCTGCTTTCACCCCGCAGTGACAGCTCTGGGAGCCTCCCCTGGAGCCTGGCAGGAGCTGATGCTCTGCTCCATCCCTGCCTGGGGGCACTGGGAGGGGGAACCAGCCCAGGGCTTCACCGGGGACCCCCAGCTCTGCCTCCCTCCCCTGCAAGGAGCAGACAAAAGCCAAGATCTGATAACAGAGCCTGCTTGGAACAGCTGTCTGCTGACAAGTATAATAAACTGTATTAATGGTGTCATTATTATTCCCTAATTAAAAGCTAATAACTAAGAGTTAATTGCCTTTAAAAGATGAAGCAGCGCCATGGCAGGGATTTATCTCTGTTTTTCTTTGCTCGCCTGGCTGTGCTGATATTTTCAGGCTAATTAATTGAATCAAATCTTACTGAAAACTAATAATCTCCCTGTGTCGATTCAGCCAATTGAATTAAAAGGTATTTGCTGTGTGCTGGGCTTAAGCAACCCCTCACAAATTTATAAATAGATATCTGTGTGTGTGTGCTGTCACCTCGGGTCACGGGGTCAGCAGGACCTCAGATGGGGAGAAGTTTCTCCTCGTGTTCAGAGGAGGGACACGGACCTTCCCACAGCCATAGGGAGGGCTTGGATGGGATTTTGGGAGGGAATTCCTCCCCGTGAGGGGGTGAGGCCCTGGCACAGGGTGCCCAGAGCAGCTGTGGAGCCCAGGGTTGGGCACTGGGGCTTGGAGCAGCCTGGGACAGTGGGAGGTGTCCCTGCCTTTGTGCAGCTCCTGATTCTGCTGCTCCCCCTTTCCCAGCCCTGCTGTGCCCTCAGAGGTGTTTTTGGGGTGCAGGTGCAGTCACAGAACCGGGTGTGAAACTCCCCAAAAAGTGACCCCTGTGCACCCCCCCTGCAGCTCCTGACGCTCGTGTGGTGCCAATCGAAAGGAACCAAATGTTCTTTTTAGAAGTTCACTTTATCACTGTTAATCTTCTGTGTGGAGTAAATTTTATTAAAGTTCCCCAAAGAGCAAATTGTAAATTCATTAGGGCCAGTTTTGGACTGCACCTTCTCTCATTTTGGGTAAAAAGGAGATTAGAAGTCATCTGGGCTCCGTGATAATTAAAAAGAAGATGCTCAAACATAATTCTTAATTAAACAGCAATGAGATAAGAACTTGTGTGGACTGCTTTTGGTGTGTTGGAAAGATGCAGAGGTTCCCATTGTAATTATGTGATTTATGATCTTCCACACAAAGATGTAATTAGTTTTTTCTCCCCCCTTTTTAAAATTTAAGCATTATTTAGATTAAAAAAAAAATTGTGCAGAAATTTGAATCTGCTTTTCCTGAAGGAATAGTAATTTGGTTTGATTTATCTTTAGGTTTCAACCTAAAAATATTATTTGTAGCTAAAAGGGGATACCCTAAAATAAAACCCCTCCAGTAAGTCCAAGAGCTCTGAGGGAGGTGGGAAAGGGAGAGTGAGACATTTGAGGCTAAGAAATCGTGAAAACATTTCTTCCTGCTTAAAAAGGTCACATTTGTGTTTCCAGATGTCACCTGGGGGGAAGTTTCCCCCTCTTGTGAGTTGCACCCGTGGAGGGTTTGCTCCTCTGAGCAGCCCTGGGAGCTGCAGGGGGGGCCTGGGGGAGCTTTAAGGTCTCCTCCAACCCAAACCTGGGGTTCCATGGGGTGGATTTGTCACTTCAGGCACCCCTGGCTTCCTCCCAGTGCCCCTCCAAGCTTCTTCTGCTTGCTGTTATTCCTTTTTTCCTCCTCCAAGCCCTTTTTTTTCCCTCCCTGCTGTCAGTCCCTCGGTGCAGAGGGTGGGTTTGGTTGGGGTGTGCCCCCCAAATCCCCGGGGGGAGGCAGCGGGGCTGGGGCAGCTCCAGCTGTGGCCCAGAGCTCTGGTGGCACCCCCGGGGCAGCCTCAGGTGCAAGGGAAACTCCCTGAGGGCACCTCCAGCATCTCCTCCCCAGCCTCTGAAAATACCAAAACCTGCAGGGCCCACGGTGGGTTTATTTTAGTATTTTTTTTTCCTCTTTTTTTTTTCTTTTTTTTTTTTTTTTTTTTTTCTTGGTGGTTTTCATTGCATTTCTGGCTGAAAATATCAAAACCTGCAGGGCCTCTGAAAATATCAAAACCTGCAGGCCCCATGGTGGGTTTATTTTATTTTAGTAATTTGTTGGGTTTTTTTTTTTTTTTTTTTCCTTTTATTTTTTTTTTCCTTTTAAATTTTTTTGTGGTTTTCATTGCACTTCTGGCTGTGTGACTGAGCTGCCACCCCTGGGGGAAGGGTTTGCACCTCTCCCCCGGAGGCAGCTCCTCCCTGCTGTGTCCTGGAGGAGTGGAAGTGGATGCATTTTGGACTGCCCCATCCTTCTCCTGAGCCTCAGCACTCGGGCAGGCACCTCAGAGAATTCCAGAATGGTTTGGGTTTGAGAATTCACCTCAGAGAATTCCAGAATGGTTTGGGTTTGAGAATTCAACTCAGAGAATTCCAGAATGGTTTGGGTTGGGAATTCACCTCAGAGAATTCCAGAATGGTTTGGGTTTGAGAATTCACCTCAGAGAATTCCAGAAGAGTTTGGGTTTGAGAATTCACCTCAGAGAATTCCAGAATGGTTTGGGTTGGGAATTCACCTCAGAGAATTCCAGAATGGTTTGGGTTGGGAATTCACCTCAGAGAATTCCAGAATGGTTTGGGTTGGGAATTCACCTCAGAGAATTCCAGAAGAGTTTGGGTTTGAGAATTCACCTCAGAGAATTCCAGAATGGTTTGGGTTTGAGAATTCACCTCAGAGAATTCCAGAATTGTTTGGGTTTGAGAATTCACCTCAGAGAATTCCAGAATGGTTTGGGTTGGGAATTCACCTCACAGAATTCCAGAATGGTTTGGGTTGGGAATTCACCTCAGAGAATTCCAGAATGGTTTGGGTTTGAGAATTCACCTCACAGAATTCCAGAATGGTTTGGGTTGGAAAGAACCTTAAAGCTCATCTCATCCCAACCCCCTGCCATGGGCAGACACCTTCCACTAGCCCAGGACACAGGGTGAGCCTTAAGCAGGGGGTTTGCTGTCCTAAAAAAATATAAAAATACATCGATGTGTTAATAGATGTATAACAATATAAATATATTAAGAATATTAAAAATAAAAATCCATCTGTGGCATCCCCACCCTGCCATCCTGCTGGTTGTTCCCCTGGGAGAAGGAACCTGAGTCACTGATGCTCAGCAATTTCCTGAACAACACCTTACATGGCTCAGGCAGAACGTTATCTACTTAAATAAAAGAGAATTTTTTTCTTTTTTAATCATTTGGACACATTTTTTTTTTCCCCTTTGAGGGGTTTATTATCCTCAGCAAGGCCGGGATAAACCCCTTGTGTAACCCTTTAATCTGGGCTTGCCATCTGCGCCGTGCCCCGCGTGGGCAGAGCCAGCCCAGGCTCCTCCATCGGAATTTGTCGCTGTCCCGGCGGGAAGGAGCCGGCCCTTGGTGCCCTTGGTGCCCTTGGTGCCCTTGGTGCCCTGGGTGCCCTGGGTGCCCTGGGTGCCCTGGGTGCCCTTGGCGACCTCGGTGCCCTTGGTATCCTTGGTCCCCTTGGTGCCCTCGGTGCCCTCGGTGCCCTTGGTGTCCTCAGTGCCCTCGGTGCCCTCGGTGCCCTTGGTGCCCTTGGTGTCCTCGGTGCCCTCGGTGCCCTTGGTGCCCTTGGTCCCTTGGTGCCCTTGGTGCCCTCGGTGCCCTCGGTGCCCTCGGTGCCCTTGGTGCCCTCGGTGCCCTCGGTGCCCTCGGTGCCCTTGGTGCCCTTGGTGTCCTCGGTGCCCTCGGTGCCCTCGGTGCCCTTGGTGCCCTTGGTCCCTTGGTGCCCTTGGTGTCCTCGGTGCCCTCGGTGCCCTCGGTGCCCTTGGTGCCGTTGCTCCCTCGGTGCCCTTGGTACCCTTGGTGCCCTTGGTGTCCTCGGTGCCCTCGGTGCCCTCGGTGCCCTTGGTGCCCTTGGTGCCCTTGGTCCCTTGGTGCCCTTGGTCCCTTGGTGCCCTTGGTCCCTTGGTGCCCTTGGTGCCCTTGGTGCCCTTGGTCCCTCGGTGCCCTTGGCGCCCTCGGTGCCCTTGGTGCCCTCGGTGCCCTTGGTGCCCTTGGTGTCCTCGGTGCCCTTGGTCCCTCGGTGCCCTTGGTCCCTCGGTGCCCTTGGTGCCCTTGGTGTCCTCGGTGTCCTCGGTGCCCTCGGTGCCCTTGGTGTCCTCGGTGCCCTCGGTGCCCTCGGTGCCCTCGGTGCCCTTGGTGTCCTCGGTGCCCTTGGTGCCCTTGGTGCCCTTGCTCCCTCGGTGCCTGGGCAGATAAAGGCACGGTGGGACGGGGCCAATCCCTGCTGGGCCAGCGGGCACCGGCAAAGCGGGGAGGCTGAAACTGGGCTGGGGTGAGCGCATCACATGGCTGGGAGGGGTGTGGTTATCACACGGTATCACACGGTATCACACGGTATCACACGTTATCACATGTTATCATCACACGGTATCACACGGTATCACACGTTATCACATGTTATCATCACACGGTATCACACGGTATCACATGATATCATCACACGATATCACACGGTATCACACGTTATCACAAGATATCACATGTTATCATCACACGGTATCACACGATATCACAGGTTATCATCACACAATATCACATGTTATCACATGTTATCATCACACGTTATCACAGGTTATCATCACACATTATCCCACGTTATCATCACACGTTATCACACGATATCACATGATATCACACATTATCACGTGATATCATACATTATCACATGTTATCATCACACAATATCACACGTTATCACATGTTATCATCACACGTTAACACACATTATCACATGATACCACATGATATCACACAATACCACATGATATCACACGTTATGACACGTTATGACACATTATCACACTATATCACACGTTATCACACGTTATCACATGATATCACATGATACCACATGATATCACATGATATCACATGATATCACATGTTATCACACAGAAGGGCAACAGTGCTGCTCAGGCTTCAGCCACAGCCCCAGGGACAGGGACAGGGACAGGGCAGGGACAGGGACAGGGATGGGACAGGGACAGGGACGAGGACAGGGACAGGGGTAAGGACAGGGATGGGGACAGGGACAGGGACAGGGACGGGGACAGGGATGGGGACAGGGACAGGGACAGGGACAGGGACAGGGATGGGGACAGGGATGGGGACAGGGACAGGGACAGGGACACCTCCCACTGTCCCAGGCTGCTCCCAGCCCCATCCAGCCTGGCCTTGGACATTCCAGGGATGCAGGGGCAGCCCCAGCTGCTCTGGGCACGCCGTGCCAGGGCCTGCCCACCCTCCCAGCCAGGAATTGTCACTTCTCCATCCCTGCTGACGCTGTGGCATCCCGAGTGCCTGTGGTGATGCTGCGGTGGCAGTGACTGAACTTGTGGTTTCCTCCCTGGGAAATCTGGGAGCAGGCTCCCTGTATCCCCTTCCCAGAGGATGAACTTGTAGCAATAGTAAGACAGTTTTCTCGGCACCTCTGAGGGTATTTACTTTTTCCATTTCAGTTCTACATCTGTTCACTTGCCGACTTGGAATTTGCAACCATCTTATTTAGGAGAAGGAATTGATTTCTCGGTCTGTTACTGCTGCTCTTGGTATAATTAAAGCATATTGCAACGTGAGGAATTTCTCCTGGCCTGGGAACTGCTTTGCCACTTGGGTAATTCTGTAAACCAAGAAAAGCTTTTCCTTTTCCTCTGGAATGTAAATTACAGTTACAGCTACTTTAAAGCCTTTGTTCTGCTGCAGGGGACTGGGGGCTCTTGGTTTAGGGCTGTGCAGGGGCCTGGGGGCTTTTGCAAATCAATCCCTCAGGGATTTGGCATCCAGGCTGCTGCAGATTCCACCTGAGGCACAAACTGGTTTGTGTGTAAATGGGAACTGGGACGAGCCTGCTCCCTCCAAGCCCCTGGGAAGGGCTTTGCTGCTCTGAGCTTTATGGGGCAGCACCGGGCTGGGGCTGTGGGGGTCTGGGTGAGCCTTGGGCAGAGCCTGGGCTGACAGAGACTGATCAAACTGTGAGGAGAATCCCTTCAGGGGTCCCTGGAGATGGGCCCAGCACTGGGCAGGGCTAGGGGCAGCTGCCAGAACTGTTCCTACCTGGATCTGCTGCTTGGAGCGGGCACTGAGCCATGCCCTGGACATTCCATAAGGAAAACTCCAGCTGGAGGGATGAGTTTGGCTCTGCTCTCATCTCTAATAAGAGAGGGCTCTGAGATCCCTGGTTAAACCTGCCCATGCCCTAACCCTGCTCCTCTGTGGGGAACTGGATCCATGTGGATCTGCAGCCCTTGGGACTGTGAAATATTCCCTGCAATGATTTTCTCCTTCCACCCCTGCTCACATCGCTAATAAGCTCCCTGTCAAAGCTGTCATCTGGAGCTCGTGTGAGAGAGAGAAAGAGAAGAGAGAGAGGGGAAAAGCCCTGGGATCAATAAGGAACAAGAGCCCTCCCCCTTCCCTGCTGCAAACGGGCATTAATGGGCCATCACTTAGAGTTTAATTAAAACCAAAGTCAGCCCCGTGCCAGGTTTCAGGCTGGCGCTGTCTGGCACAGCAAACCCAGAGGGACTGAGCTCAGAGCAAGAATTCCTGTTTCATTTGCTCTTTGCAGCTGGGATGGGCACCAGGGTGCCCGTGCACATCCCAGAGCCCGGAATCATTTGTGTTATCATTTATTTTATCATTTGTTTTATCATTTATTAATGCCTACATCAGGCTGCCACATTCAAAAACTGTAATTGGGATGCAATTCCAGCAGTTTCTCCTGGGACTGCTCCCTGTGAGCCTCACTCTTGCTGGGCACTGCCCAGGCTCCCCAGGGAATGGTCCCTGCCCTGGCAGCTCCAGGAGCTCTCAGGGATGCTCAGGGTGGGATTGCTGGGGGGTCTGTGCAGGGATAGGGGCTGCACTGGATGATCCCTGTGGGTCTCTTCCAATTCAAGATATTCCGTGATTCTCTGAAAAGATTTCATCCTGTATTTGTTTCCCTAACTGGCTTCCTGTGGAGTCAGTTGGGATTTTTTGAAAGATTTACTTAGTTCCCAGCTGCTGTTCCAATTCTCTTTGCCACTCACCTTCCTGTGCTCCATGTGGAATTTATTTCAGTTCTGTGAGGGGTCTGCATTTCAACCTGGGGGATGGTCATGCCAGCTCAGAAAAGGATGGAAGCAAAATGAGAGCCTGGAGAGCAGTGATGGGGATGATTATCATCACAGAGAGACAGGAACAGCAGTGCTGGGAGTGCAGGGGAGCAGGGGAAGGCTGAGAAACAGAGCTTAGAAGAAGAATCAGTTTTTTCTTTCTACTCTTCAATGATAACATAAAGTGAGCATCAAAAATCCCCTCCCTGATGTGAGGCTGGTGAGGTGCCTGTCCCGTGTCTCGTGGCTGAGCTGTGGAGCCACTCGTGCTACAAATTTCCTTTGAGCACAGATTATGAAGTCAGAACTCGTTACTATTCCCAGACTGCCTGGAGGGACACAGGCACACGAGATGTGGTTATAAACCAGGAGATTTCTGGGTTTTATTCCTCTCTCTTTTTTCCTGTGCCATCAGGCTTGTTGCTGTTTGATGTGTGCTTGGCTCCCTCCCCGCTCCATCTCTCACATGGAGTAACAACATTTTGGAGGTGCTGCCATTCCCTGGGATCTCAGCTCACCTGATGCTCATCATGGCTCTCTGTGAACTTGCTAATGAATTTTTTGTTCTTTTCTTTAAGCTGGAGTCGAGCTGCTGCTGCTGGTGTCAGTGTAGGAGGGTGAGGGGGAGCTGTGGAAGGGAGGGAAGGATCCCACATCCCAGATCAACTCTCCCAGCACTCTGCAAACCCCCTGTCCTCACCAGCCTCTCCCTGCCATGCTCCTGTCTGGACTAAGGTGGGTGAGGTGAGAAGCTCAGGCTGGAGGAGCCAGGCTTGGGAAAGCCTTAGGGTTTGGATCAGTGGGACAAGGGGTTTTCAGCAGCTCAGAGGACCCCAGAATGGTTTGGGTTGGAAGGACCTTAAAGCCCACCCAGTGCCACCCCTACCATGGCAGGGACACCTTCCACTGTCCCAGGGTGCTCTGACTTGTCCTTGGGCACTGCCAGGGATGCAGGGGCAGCCACAGCCCCTTCCAGGCTGTGCCTGGGCTGGAGCTCAGCTTTGGCATCCCCCCGTGGCTCTGCAGGTGACACCTGGGCCGTGGCTCTGCATCCTCATCCCTCCAGGCTCCACGGGAGCAGGGACAG
The DNA here is from genome assembly GCF_026979565.1 of Vidua chalybeata. NCBI lineage: Eukaryota > Metazoa > Chordata > Aves > Passeriformes > Viduidae > Vidua > Vidua chalybeata. The sequence continues at coordinate 3,893,879 of NC_071556.1, read as the reverse complement.
GGGTCTGAGCCCTGTGCCACCCCAGGGACACAGGGGCAGGGGGCAGAACCTTCCTGGTGGATCCTGGCACTGCCTGAGCTCCCCACTCCTCATCACTGGGCCAGCACCAACCTCGTGCCTGTGCTGCTGCACTTTTGGGTCCAAAGCTCCCCAGATGAGCATTTTCCTTCTTTGCAGCCACATCTTTGGCTGGTACAGGTGCCTATTTGAGCAGGAGCAGAGGGAGAGCAACTCTTCCCTAGCCCTGGGCAGCAGCAGGATGGATTTGGGAGGCCCTGCCCCTCCCACACACACAGGGCTGCAGCACGTTCAGACAATCTTCCTTTAATACAAAGTCAATATATCTACATACACCGTGGTATGAAAACCACTTACTGTTTCAGTTTGAAATAACAGTGTGAAAGCAACAGCACTTTGCTCTCATACAAAGAAAAAAACCTCCCCCCTCCCCCCAACTTGTCCAGTAAGATTTTGCTGCAACATACTTAGAAATTTGGGCAACTTTCACACAAATAAGTAAAATCTCGAAGAAGCCTTTCAGTCGGTTCTTTTTTTTTTTTCTTTTTCTTTTTTTTTTTTTTCAGTTAAAGACAGGAAATGGGTTGTGTGGGGGGCTCTGGGCAGCACTTGATGGCCATGATTACCCCTTCTAGAAAAATAAAAAAAAAGGAGAGGGGCAGAGGTGAGCAGAGTTTGGGGCAGGGTGGCTTTTCTCAGATATCCTGTGCTCTGTGCACGGCTGCAGGAAAACTCCTGGGCACTGGAGCCACAACCAGCACAGAGACAGGCCAGGCTGGTACCTGCAACACACCTGGGATGTTAAAAACACCTGATGGGTGTCAAGGCTCCAAAATCACATCTCTGTCTCCAGTCAGCAAAAGCCACTGGTGGTGTTGAATCTCCCAGTTCAGCCCTGGCCCTGGATGGCCACAGCTGAAGGGGAGGGAATTGGCACTGCCACCACCCCTCCACCTGCTGCTCCCCCACCCTTCCAGGGACGTGGGATATGTCTGTGATTTAAAACAAGAGAACCCAAAAAAAAAATTAATAATAATAATAAAAAAAAAAATCCAGAAAGGACATTTTGTTCTTACATGAGCAAGTTAAACCTTTTAAATGGTAGAAAAGCAATATGTAGAAGTAGCAATTTGCACTGCATTTTTATATATCACAGCCATTACACGTAACATTTCTACAGTGAAAAAATAGACTGTCTTTGAACATAATATGAACAAATAAGCAAATTTTTCTTTTAAATTCATTGACTGATATTCTTTGTCTTTTTTTTAAAAAAAAAAAAAGGAAAAAATACACTATTTAAAAAAAAAGGTAATGTCACTTGTTACAGTTACATCGATACTTTAAAGAAAGCCACTCACAGTATTTGCCATTGGATGCACCTTCCTGGATCTTTCCCAGTTCTTTTACAGCTGGGGCATGTTGGGGACAGTGGGACGTGGGAGATGTGCAAGGAGTGCCGTGGTGCTGGGCCAGTCCTGAGAGCAGCTCTGAGAGCTGCTGAGTCCAGAGGCGAGGGGCTGGCACCAGGAACCAGCTGGGTTTTGGAAATCAATTTCTGCAGGTGTTTCTGGGGCTCCTGGCAGGGAGATGCTGCTGGCCAGGAGCAGGGGGACGCAGCTGCTCACGGCAGCAGTGGGGTGTGGATGTGCAAAGAGCCTGGGGAAGGGGCTACCTTTCTTCCCAGGGTGTCCCACCCTGCTCCAAGGAAAGCCTGATGTGCTGGGAAGGGGCCCAGACCCAGCAGTCAGAGACCCCAGCCCAAGCAAGGGGAGGGGCTACCCCCCACAGCCAGCTCTGGGGGTTGTAACTCTCGCTCTTTCTCTATCCTTTTAAATATCCTAAAAAATAAATTTTGGAATTAGAAGAAATGAGGAATGTTCCAAGTATTCAAAATGTGAGCTATAAAACCTCTGGTGTGGCAGGGGCATCCCGTGAATGCTGTTTGCAAGGTGCCTGCAAGCCCAGAATCATCCCAATGCTGATACTGAGGTTATTAAGACTCCAGCTAGAAGAACTCCTGACCCTAAGTTTGCCTAAGTGTTGAGATTTAGCTCCTTTCCTTTCACAGAACACCTTCAATTCTGCAAGTGACTTCCTTTAAAGACTGCCAACTACATTAGTAAATAAACTGAACTCTAATGATGTAACCAAAGTCGGTTTTTCCTTCCCTTCTCCAGCAGAAACAGTTCCCAAGGTGTGTTGTAGCTTTTGGATCAGTTTCCCCGTGTCCATCCGTCCTCCCCAGCGAACACCTCCTGAGGTTCCAGAGCAGTTCCGAGCAGCCCTCCCGAGCTGCCCCTGCCAGGGCCAGGTCACAACACGGAGATCCCCAAGGGGTGTTCCTTCCAATCCTCCCCCCTGCTCCCGATGCACTGTCCAGATGAAAAGGTTCTTCTTCTGAGTCAGTTTTGTAAGTTCAAGCGCTCCTCCTGGGTCAGAAGGGGCCTTCCAGGACTGAAGTGGTTGGTAGAGTCTGCACAACGATGGCTTTTTATGTTGCATAGTGATCAAAACTTCCCAGATACTCCAGAGCTGCCTGGTAACAGAACTGGTATTCATCCTGCCAACAGCAAAGAGAAGCAGCCTCAGAGGTGGGAATGGGCTCCTCAGGATCCCTGTCCTGCTTTCCAGACAGCACAAAGCTGAGCAGGAACCTCTGTGGTTCTCAAAGAGCTGAGAACTCCTGGGAGAGGGAAGTTCCAGCTCTCCCCTTTATGCCTGTGCCCCTCAGGTACTGAACATCCCTCCCTCTCCTGTCAGCCCCACAGCCAAATTCTTGTTTTTGGGTAAGAATCAAGGCTCCAGACTGGGATGGAATCTTTAAGAGACTTCCTAACAATAGGAATTTTTTTCTTTTAATTCATTTTGTATTTCTTAGGTGAAGTCAGCAGTGCAGCCTGGGCTTGCTGAGTGACCTCAGGTGAGAGTTTGGTCAATGGTTAGAAATGCCAGGCTGGACAGGGCTGGAAGCAACCTGGGCCAGTGAAGGGAGTGAAAGAAGAGGGGCCTGAGGTCCCTCCCAACCCAACCCAACCCAGCCTAACCCGTTTTATGATTCCTGGGACAGGTGGGGGACCCCCCTCACCTCTGTTTGCACCATTGCAGGTCGTTGTGTTCGCAGCATCTTCACTGTCTGGAAAATATCTACAACCCCCTCGTAGCGCATCCGCTCCAGCACGATGCTCAGGGTGATGAACACTCCGGTCCTGCCCACGCCAGCACTGCAGGGAGGGGAGGAAATAATCAGGGAATTGTGTGCTACAGTGTCCAAATGCTCCTGTAAATGCTGCTTGGGGTGGGGTTGAGCTGTGCCCTATGAACACGTTGGAAGTGGAGAGCCTGGGTCAGTCCTCCAGGAGAGATACCCAGAAATAACCCAAGTGCCAGAGTGTGACCCAAAAAATGTTTGAGAAAGGGAAATTGAAAAAGTTAAAAGCTTTGGGTAGTGGCAAACAGCGTTCAGTGGGAAAATTATTCCTAATATGTAATATTGGGCTTTTGAAAATGAATGATTTTAATAAGGATGGATCATCCTGTCCTGCCTGTGGGTAAGGAGGTACAATTCTTGCTAGCAGCAAACACAGCCCAGCAGTGCTGGGGGTGTAAATTGGGTTGAGACTGGTAAAAAATATTTTTAATTCTCCAGGTCAAATATTATAGATATTCTATAGATATGCTGTACGTTACACTGTGGCTCCCATCCCCTTCAGAGATATTTCATAACCTCTCCTCTAAATATAAAGGGTCAAAAGCCTTGTGGGCAGTGCCAGGGCTGAAGGGAGGTGAGTTTGGCTGGCAGAGGCACCAACACTCCCGAGAAATCTCCCTGAAAATATGGGGTGGAAAGGGGGGATATCTGGATTTTAATTCCTTCTGCTCTCCCCCATCCCATCTGGATGAGGTGTGTCCATGTGCCTACCTGCAGTGGACAGAGATGGGGCCATCCTGGCCAAACTGCTCCTTGGTCTTGTGCACCTGCCCAATGAAGTCGATGAAACCTTCTCCTGATTTTGGCACACCTTGTTCTGGCCAGTCAGTGAACTGGAACTGACGAACAGTTCGTGACTGACCATCCTGGGGGACAAAACAGGAATAGTTCAACACCTGTGTTTGTGACAACAAACACAAAAGGCAAAAAACTCCCCTATTTTTGCTGCTAGTTCGTTAAAGGGCATGAAAAGTTGAGGCAGCTCAGTGCTGTAGTGAAGTGCACACGTATTTATTATCCAGCCCCACCATGATGAAGCTGCTTGTGTTGCAGTTGACATTCCTGGAGGCAGGCTGTCAGCACAGATCCATATCCTGGCAGGTGCTGAAAGCTCTGACCACTGCAGACAGCACAGATGGAGTCTTCAGCAAAGGAACGTTCAAGGTGAGGTGTTGGCCCCTCTAATCAATCTTCACAAAGAATTGCCACAGTGTCAGAATTACAGCTGACAGGAAGATAAATCTTGTTCTACGAGGACTGATGAGGCATCCTCCTCCTCAACCTTGCAAATTGAATTATCAGGTTCTGGAATACTTTGGCAACCTCAAAAGCTGTGCTGCGAGAGGGAGGGTTATGTTTGCTACAGAAATTTGAGAAGGTATTGAAATGTTCCTTCAGATGAGAAACCTGACATTGAATCGAAGATTACTGGAGTGAATTTGTCCCTTTGAACATGACTGACAGTGGCTCCTCTCCCAGCCATAGAAGTGCTCATTTTCTGAAGGGTGCAGAGAAACCTTTGCAAGATTTTTATCAGCTTTCAGGGGGAAATACTTTCTGCTTTCACCTCAAATAAGCTGCAGCTAAACCCCAAAGCCAGGCACATCTCTAACAAAGCAACTCAAGGCAGTGAGAGAGGTTTGAAACTACTTTCAATTTGTAAGAATAAATATTCCAGTACAATCTGTGTGTGTGTGTGTGTTCTGTTCCTCACCACAACTGAGCTCTTGGACACATGGACTCCAAACATCCCTGGGCAGCCCCTTCCACTACCTGACCACACTTTCCATGAAGAAATTCCTGCTGATGTCCAACCTGAACCTCCCCTGGCACAGCTTGAGGCTGTTTTGTCTTGTCCTGTGAGCAGAGCCTGACCCCCACCTTGTTCTGTGCAGGGGCTGGACTCGATGATCCTTGTGGGTCCCTTCCTAGCAGGATATTCTGAGCTCTCCTCCACTGATAACCCCAGAGAAAGTGTGGACACCTCAGCCAAGCCCACCAAACCCTGTGTCTTCTGCCAGCCCCTTTTCTCCTGGTTTGAACTGCCCCATGCCAGCACCTACCCTGGCATCCGTGACCTTGAACTCCCTCAGGATGTACTGGGGCATGTTGTACTCAGCCATGGGGTCCACGACGAAGTACTGGTACCGTGCCGAGCGCTCCGCGGGCCAGTACTGATGGCACTTTTCCTGCCCAGGGCAAACAGGTCCCGTTAGTCCCTGTCCCCATCCTGCAGGATTCCCCTCCCAGCCCCTCCTCAGCCCCACTCACCCGCCCCATCTCGCGAAGCTTCGTCAGCATCACGACGATGGTGGAGTTGTTTTCCCAGAGCATCCTCCAGAAATCCTCGGTGGTCTCTGCCAGAGGCCCCTGCGTGGCTATGTAGGCTCTCTGCTGCCTGGGGAGCCCAAAGCAAGGAGGGGTCAGGGAGGGAAGAACTGCATGGGCAGCAGCTTTGGGAAAGGCATGGAAAGGCTGGAGAGTGGGAGAGCAAATGGAAATGCTGGGGAAGGACTAGAACTGCACAGGGTCTAAAGGGATGTCTTTGGTACCAGTGGTCAAAAAAAAAAAGAGCCAACAGTGAAACTCTCCTTAAATATCACTTCCAAGGGGTAAATCCAACCTCCAGGCATGGAGCTGCCCTAATCCCAGTGCCACAGCTGTGGCCAGCACTGCTGGTCCTGGACAGGAGGAAAACCTGCACATGGAGTTGCTTTGTTCCCTCCAAACCCGCCCATGGAGGGCTGCAGCTCCCAGGGCTGGAGTTTCCTGGGGGAAGCTTTGGGGATTGCAATCCCCCCAAATCACAAAGGTAGTAAAAAGGCCAATCCATATTTAGAAATGTTCCAACAGCAAAATCCACCCCTGGCTGACCCTCTGTGTTCAGGACCCGCCGCTGAGGAAGGGCTGCACTGCTTTAGAGGATCATTTAATAATAATTTAATAATTTAATATTCATAGAGGTAATTAAAGACCACCAGAGGGGAAAAAATCTTCTCAGCAGGCTGGAGGTGGCTGTGGGGTGGGATCTGGGAGGTGATGGGCCAGCACAGGCTCCCCGTGCAGGGCCGTACCTGTAGCCGTCGATGAAGCTGGCGTTGATGTAGTCGGAGCCCTCGACGCCGCGGATGGGCTGCAGGCACACCCGGGTGGTCTCGTAGGGCATGATGTTCACCAGGCGGTTCTTGAACTTGTTGCAGGGCAGGTTGGCGCTGATGAAGCGCGAGGTGTGGGCCTTGGAGTTGGCGAGGCGCTGCGGGCAGGGGACACCTCAGCTGGACGCTTCTCCTGACCCTGTGCCAGCCCCTCAACCTGTTCTGCCCCTCTGGGTGCCCTCCTGGGGTTTGTTTTTGGGGGGTGGGGTACAGAGGCGGAGGCCTTTCCCTCAGCAAAACTTTCAGAAAATAGTACTACTACTAAAAAAGCTAAAAATTTAAAGAGGGAGCAAATTCAGTCTGGATCTGGAATGACCAGGCAAGCAGCCTGTGGTGCCAGGCAGGTCTCCCCTGGGAACTGCATAACTCAGCAATGCAAGTACCTCCCGCACAGAAGCAGCAAGGTCCCACCAGCCTGATGAAGGCTCTGTGTGACCACCAAACCCCGGGCAGGCCCTGCCATCCCACCCCAGCGCCCAGCCTTACCTTGAACTCCAGCTCCATGCCCGTGACGTGCTCCCTGGCCTCGATCTGGGCCAGTTTCTGGATGTAGCTGTAGAGGTTCCGAGCCGGGACCTCGGTGTTGCCGCAGGCCACGGCCTCGAGCAAGGCATCGTGGATGAAGCTGTACTGGTCCTCTGTCTGCACCATGTAATTGCGCTGGGACCTCATGAGGGTGACGTGCCCGTAAATGTCCACGGTCTTCTCGTGCTTGATTCTCTCCAGCATGGCGTCGATCACGATGAAGCAGCCGGTGCGTCCCACGCCCGCGCTGGGGACGAGGGGACAGGGAGGTGATGGACTGTCCTTCCACTGGGCAGGTGTCTACTGCCCCTCCACACCACTCTGTGCTGTGTCCCCCTCCAGACTGCTCTGTCCTGTGTCCCCTCTGCACTGCTCTGTCCTGTGTCCCCTCTGCACTGCTCTGTCCTGTGTCCCCTCCGCACTGCTCTGTCCTGTGTCCCCTCCACACTGCTCTGTCCCCCTCCAGACTGCTCTGTCCCCTCTCCACACTGCTCTGTCCCCTCTCCACACCGCTCTGTCCCGCTCCACACTGTGCTGTCCCCTGTCCACACTGCTCTGTCCCCTCTCCACACTGCTTTAAGGTGCTTCCAACCCAGACCAGTCTGGGATTGGGTAACCAAACGCTACCAGGATAGGGAAAATGTGCACAAATGCCTCAGACATGACAAGGAAGCACAAATCATCCTGTTTTCCCATCTTTAGCTCCGTGGCTGCTGATGGCATCTGCTGTGGAGCACTCCCTGCTCATCTCACCCAAGCTCAGCTGTAAAAACGGGGTGTCACAGTCTTGGTCTCCTCTGTGTCCAGCAGCAAGTCATGGGGACCCCAAGGACAGGTCCCATCCCATCCAGCAGTCACCTTCCAGGACTGCATCCCTTCCCTGAGGGAGCTCAGCCTCTGCTGACCCAACAGGAGCAGCTCATGGACCAACCTCTTTCTTTTTATGAACTAGAACTGTCCCCTCTCCACACCACTCTGTCCTGTGTCCCCTCCACTGTGACACCCTGGGCCAGGCACAGCTGTAGCAGCCCGAGGCTCCAGCAAGGGGCTGGTAGGATCTGAAGGCTGAAAAAGCCTCTTTAATCTCTCATATCTCAGCAGCTGCAAAACCGCTGATGTTGTAATGAGTAACATGCGTCACCTCTCTCCCTCAATGTTTTTGTGCATCAGGTAACATCAGACCTGTGTGTAATGGCATTTGTGCCTCAGCAGGGCTCTGTGCTCTCTTGTGCCACTGCTAATAAAGGGTTTTCTTTACCATTCCAGTGCTGTCCCTTTTTTCCTTGAGCCCTCTTGATCTCTGTTAATTAGACTGCCTAACACCTGAACCAAGCAGGTGACTGGAGCTTTGGCAAGAATTTAGCAGCTGATCTGGGAGCTGGTTGTGAGCTGACAGCTCTTTATTCATTTTCTGAGGTGCACAATAATTGCCATCTGCAAGGGTAGTGATAAGTTGCCCACTCACAAAGACTGTTTAAATGGCATCCTCCAGCAGAGGCAGGATTAGCTTCCCCAGCAGCTTGTACAATTCAGATCTTCCCCCAGTGCCCAGGAACCCGCAGGCTCCTCCACACCCTCCTGAGGAACACAGGGATTTATCTGCAATGAGGCTTCAAGGATTCCTCACTGGGTTGTAAATTGAATTAGGGAATGTTACCTGCCTTCAGCCTGGCATTATCAGGAAGGCTGCAGCACTCAGAAACCCTCTGTCAATCACTGTCAGCTCTGCCTTGGGCAGCTGAGGCAGCTCTGCCTCCCAAACACCTCCAACACCCTCTGAGGTCACACCTGATCCTCCTCCTTTCCCACTATGACCAGAGACAACCCCACCACACAGAACCAGACACTTCCCACTGCTTAACAAGATCACCAAATCCCAGAATGGTTTGGTTTCAAAGGGACCCTAAAGCTCTTCCTGTCCCATGGGCAGGGACACCTTCCACTAGAGCAGGTTGCTCCAAGCCCTGTCCAGCCTGGCCTGGAGCACTCAATCCAAGTGATTTGGCACAAATTCCATCCCCCATCATCTCAGGAAACGCTGTGGTCAATGGAATCCCCAGGTTTCCTTCTCAGAAGCTGCCTGGGAATCCACCTCTGGCTAAGAGCTGTCCCTGTCCCCCAGGTAAATCCACACCCTCCTGAATTTCCTCCCTCACGGGTGGCCCCGTGCCAGGGGAAGGGAAGCTGTACCTGCAGTGCACCACGATGGGCCCAGCGTCCGGGGGGTTGCAGGTTTTGACCCGTCTCAGGAAGGCCAGGAAGGGGGTGGGGTACTCGGGCACGCCGTGGTCTGGCCACGCCGTGAACTGGAACTGCCGCACCTCGCGCTTCTCGCTGGAGCCGTTCTGCAGCACAGGAGCACGGGGGTCAGGGGACAGCAGCACCCCAAACCTGCCTGTGCTACGTGTGCAGCCCTGCATTTATTGCCCCATGTATACAGGGAAGGGCAGGAGGTGCTTCAGAAGGATCCTGCTTGTTAATAATGTCCGTAATGCTTATTGTTATTTTAATTGCATTAAAGTCGAGTCGCAGGGTGGTTTGTGTTGGAGGGGACATTAAAGCTCATCCGGTGCCACCCCTGCCATGCAGAGAGAATGTTAGGAGGGAAATCCAGGGCTCTTGGGGGTGGGAATGAAGGTTTGGAAGTGCCATGAGCCAAAGTGGTCACATCAAAGATTTATTGATCTTTTGGAATGTTGCAGCCTGAGACCCCTTTGTAACTGGAGCCTGCAGGTGAAAATAGTTCAGGTCATGTGACTCTTCCCATCCACTGTTCTGAGTTTTTCTCTTAAGAGAAATCCTTGAGTATTCATGCATTTCACCAGGAATGTTCCAGCCCATCTCCAGGGAAATCAGGAGCAGGAGCCAGCTCACCTTGTGAAGGGAGAACGTCCGCACGCAGAACGTGGCCAGTTCAATGGTGTCCAGCAAGGTCACTTGGATCATTCCGTAGGTGTCTGTGCCTCGGCCTGGCCAGTACTGGTCACACTTTATCTGCAAGACAGCAGGGATGGCTCAGTGCTGGGACAAACCCTTCACTGGTGGGGATGCTCCTTCCCAAACTGCCCTGTTACAGGGGAAGCTGGGCCAGTGGCAAAGGCAAGGGGAGCTGCAAGAAGTGTCTTTGCAGAGCACCAGGACAGGGACAAACCCATCAGAAAAAGCTCCTACTGACTAAGCACAGACTTTGATGCTACATCAATCTCACAGACAACAGACTGGAATGATCCTGAAGATTAGAGGGAATGTACTGGGGCTTGTTAAACAAGAGAACTGAATGTGAAACTTGCCACATGATTAACTCCAAGACAGACATGCAGTAGGATCCAGCAGCCTCTTCTCCCGGAGTTGCCAAGGAGGCTGCAGCTTTCCAGGGTGAATGGTTTGTTTTTTTTAAAAGCAATGAATCACTGAACTTTCAGGGTGCTGGCAGAGCAGGCAGAAATCCCCCCCTGGCTGCACATCAAAGGGATTTGCTGCTCCCCCAACTCTCCCCTCCAATCCCCCTGGATTATGACTAACCAGTCATCCCTCTCATGCATCTTACCCGTGATTTCTCCTCCAGCTTAGTCATCATGACAATGGTGGCTGAGCGCTGCTCCCACACCATCCTCCAGAAGTCCCCAAAGGTCTCTGGCAGGGGCCCCTGTGTGGCAATGTAGGCGTTCTGCTTCCGGTACCCGTCGATGTAGTTGGCATTGATGTAATCACTGCCCACAATTCCTGTGTCAAATCAGCAAGAATCAGGGAACTGCACGGGACTTCACACAGCTGGAAGCACGAGGAGATTTTTGCAGGGATGCTGTTAGAGAGAAGCCCCCTGCAGAAACAGCAGAGCCTTCGTGGCTTGGTGGGTCAGGATGACCCAGGCTCTTGGCAAGGTTTTCCCAGCACAAGCTCCTGCACTGCAGAGAGACAGTAACTCCTTGCAAAAAGTATTAAAGAGACCAAATATCAGGCCTTGAAACTGTGGTATTTTTACTCATGTGCAAAATCCTGGCACAGGGCTCCTGCTGCATCAGTGTCCATAGGACAAACCCGAGTCCTTTTCCCAGCCTGCCTCAAGCCCAGGCAGCAAATGCACCTGGTCAATGACTGTGTCCAGTCTAATCCCAGGCATTAAGCTACAGCTGGACAGAGTAAAGAATAAAGCCAGGCTTGATTTAGCCAATGAAGGCTTGGAAATTACAGGCTTTGACTCGCTGTAAATTGCCCGCTGTCATTTTTAAGAGTGGGTTTTTTTCCTACTCGCATGAGTTACAGGCTATTGAGTTCCAGCTGCTCGCCTGGGTCCCTGCTTGAGGGTTTGGGATGAGCAGGACGCACTGCCAGAGTGAAGAGGTTGATTGGGACATGGCAGGAGAAAGCTGCTCTGAAGTTAAAATGCCCCTGGCAGGCGGCACTGCCCAGGTTCAGCTCCAGAGCCGGCGCCTGGCACGGAGCAGCCACACTCCGGGCTGGTTTGGCTGCTCCTGAGCACAAACACCTGGTAAGGCTGGCAGGATCTGCAAACCCATGATTAACTCGGTGCAGAGCCCTTCACTCCTGTCTCCAGGGGAGCCAAGGCTGGGGAGCAGCACCAGTGAGCAGTTGGGATCAATCGGGGCTGATGCTGCTGGCGAGGGGCGAGCCCAGAGCAGCCTGTCTGTCCTCAAGGGCCCTCAGCAACCTCAGCTGGGAAATGGCTTTTGATTAAATTTCTGGAGGGTTCCCTACCCTTGCTCCCTCCCAGTCTGAAATTTCAGGAGGGAGAGAAGGTAGTTGTCATGGCAGAAGCTCAAGGAGCTTCCAGAATTAATCTCCTCTTCAGGCCCTGGGGTCCACTCTGTCTTTTGAAATGGTGGCCATGAGCTCCTGCAAGGTTTCACTGTGTGGCAGGCCCAGCTTCAGAGAAGTCACAGAATTAAAGCCACTGCTTCTTCCTGCTCAAGCAGGCAGTGACAGTCTGCATCCTTGACAAATCCAGATTTAAAACAAAGAGAATGCAACAAAACTAATTCCTCCAGCTCCTTTCATCTTTTAGCCTTGAGCATAAAATAGAGCCCGGTGGGAAGGAGCACACCAGCCAAGACATGTCAGAACCTCTCAGATGCTTGAAAATTCAACCTTGGCCCATCATCCTTGCACTGTTGGTCCCTCACAGAGCCCTGGGCAGAGCTGGAACTGCTGCCTGCATCCAGCCCTAGATCCAAGACCAGCCCAAGTGTCCTTCACTCCCACACTTGTGCTCTTCTCCCCTCCCTTGAATGACAAAGCAACTTTTTAAAGCCTCTGCTTTCCTTGGCTCATACAATATTAATCTCGGAATTAAACCAAGGCAGAACACAGTCAGCTTCACAAGGAGAAACATTTAAAGCCCTCTAATAGCAGACCAGAGCAATCCAGATTTGTGCAGCTTTTTGGCAAATCACCGTGCTCTGCTGCTGCCTCAGCTCTCCCCCTTCCCTGTGCCCCTCGGAGCTACCATGGCACAGGGAGATTATTTTAGCAATTCCCTGGTCTCAAAAGCTTTGGAATTAACCTCTCCATTCACCAGGCAGTTACCAGGACATCCCACATCCTCTCTGCTCTGATGATCAGCTCTTGGCAACGCAAGGCTGGCCTTGAACGCTTTATCCACCCGGCACAGCCACATCCTGAGCCCATGAAACTCCAACATTATCTCGGCAGCAGCAACCCGAGCAGGTGCCCTGTTCAACTCCATCTCAAGCCCCTCTTATCCTGGCGTGCACTGGAGCAGCTCTGTCAAGAGCCACGAGTTGTGAAATTTAATGTAAATTTTCTGACTGCACCATCACTCACATAAGCAGCTCAGGAAACAATTTATGACCTGCCAGGCTCGCACTAACCCCTTCTTATCCCGAGCCTTTTAGGGGCCAGGGCTGCAGCAGGGGCTGCATATCAAGTGATCTTTGTGCCTGCACAACTCAGCAGCCACATCTCTGCTGCTGCCTCTCACATTTGCACAATCAGCCCTGGGCTTGCTTCCCACTCCTCCCTGAGCAGCCCCGCTCTGCGTTCCCGGCCGCCCTGTTCTGCTCCCTCTAAAGCACTATGTGGTCTGAATTCTTCCTGTTAGTCAGAGATGTATCAAACAGGCATCTCCAAGCAAAGGGAAGGCAGTTTCTTGATAAACCAGCCCTTGATATGAGGAATTGCACCTCCAGAGGAATATGTCAGTCACCAGAATTTAACAAATGCCTGGTTTACAGAGGTGTCTCCTGCTTGCCGAACTCCCAGGGAGACGTTAAGAGAAGGATATAAATAGAGATGAGAGAAGAGTGTGTGCAGTGTGTTCCCTGCAGGAACTCCATCCCAGCACTGCCTGGAGGAGTGGGGGTGCTCCATACCTTCGATGGGCAGCAGGATGACCCGGGAGTGGTCGTAGGCGATCACGTTCGCGTAGCGGTTCTTGGGCTTGTTCACTTCCAGGTTGGAGTGCTCCCAGGTGAACTGCTGGCCGGGGTCGATGGACTGGAGGGATTGGGAAAGGAAACGGGAGAGTCAGTGAGGAGAAAAGCAGCAAATGCAGTTCTGAGCACTTGTTCCACGAGCAGGTCTCGCTGAGCTCACTGTTTGCAAGAACGCAGCTTTGCTGTGGGAAAGCCCCAGCCCCATGGAACAGCTGATGTCCCATCTCCCCTGGCCCCAAGTGGAATATCTGAGGTCATTCCCCTTCTGGACTCAGCACCAAAGGTTTCCCAGTTCAATGGGGAGGAAGCCCCACAGGAGCCTGGCAGGGACAAGAATGCATCCCCCAGGACAAAACAGGGGTAAGGACCCTGGCCCTAGGACACTCAATCAACATGGATTTTTCCTAGAAGGGATGAAGGAATAAAAATGAAATGCACTGGAGAGAAAAATCCCCTCTGCCCATCCTAGTGATTTATGCCAGGTTTGGTGGTCAGGTTTTTTTTCCTCTCTAAAGTCCAGCTGTCCCAGATATGGAAATTAGGTTAATTACGTTTACCTCTAAATCCTCAGCCAGAGAATTAAATAAAACAAGGGCTTAATTCCTTCATCATTTTGCAGAGCCCTTGGGGTTTGCCTCAATTGGAGGCTTGGCAGGAACGTGCTGAGCTGTGTTTGCTGCTGCTTGCTCTGCCTCTGACTGCCACCCTTTAGGGACAGGGTCCCAGATCCCAGATCCACCCCTCTGAGCTCTGAGCCAGCCCTTGCCCAGCCCTGCTGCCCTCCCTGCCTGTGCCCACCCCGGAGCTCCCGGGGCACAGCTGCTACAAAACCATCCACAGAACAGCTCCGAGCTCCAGCACTCTGGCTGTGGAGAATTCCTAACTAATGGGTATTTATACTATTGTAATGTGTCTGTTTGCTCTCCATCCCTCTAATCATGCCTCGCCTTCACTTCATTAGCGATGTTTGTTCAGCTCTGGCTCTCCCTCTGGAGGAGGCTGGGCTGGCTCAGAGCCAGGGCACTCGGGATGTGGCATTATGCAGATCAGCCTCTGGAATCTGGATGGAGCACAGAACGAGCTGCTGCTGCTCTCTCGACCCAGCGTGGGAGGAGAGACCCAAGCAGAGCAAAATGTGCCTTTTCCAAGGTGTGACCCCTGCTCAGGGTGCCTGGTGATATCCAGGAGTCAGGGCAGGGAGAAAGCATCCCTTTGTTTGGAAAACATCCCCTCACTCCCTGCCTGCAAACAGACACAGGCAGTCTAGACTCTCTATTAGGCTAAAAACACCAGGGCATGCATTTGATGCCTTTCAACAACAAAACCAAGAGTGGAGAGAGGCTTTTTACAGCATGACAGGACATGGGGCTTTAAACTGACAGAGGTTTTAGGTTGGATATAAGGAAGAAATTCCTGCCTGTGAGGGTGGGCAGGCCCTGGCACAGGGTGCCCAGAGCAGCTGTGGCTGCCCCTGGATCCCTGACAGTGCCCAAGGCCAGGCTGGATGGGGCTTGGGGCACCCTGGGCCTGTGGAAGGTCTCTGCTGATGGCAGGGGTGGCACTGGATGGGCTTTAAGGTGCTTTAATCCAGTCTGGGCTTTAATCCAGTCTGGGACTGGGTAACCAAACTCTACCAGGATAGGGAAAATGTGCACAAACGCCTCAGACATGACAAGGAAGCACAAATCATCCTGTTTTCCCATCTTCAGCTCCGTGGCTGCTGATGGCATCTGCTGTGGAGCACTCCCTGCTCATCTCACCCAAGCTCAGCTGTAAAAACGGGGTGTCACAGTCTTGGTCTCCTCTGTGTCCAGCAGCAAGTCATGGGGACCCCAAGGACAGGTCCCATCCCATCCAGCAGTCACCTTCCAGGACTGCTTCCCTTCTCTGAGGGAGCTCAGCCTCTGCTGACCCAACAGGAGCAGCTCATGGACCAACCTCTTTCTTTTTATGAACTAGAACTGAACCCAGCAGAGCTCTCAGCAAGTACTTAATTTCTAATACATAAATAGCTTTTAAATTTTAGCTAACCAGGTCTTTAAAATGAAGCTGTTCATTTGGATGAAGTCCTGTCTGAATTCCCTAATTCCTGGCTCTGCAAACCCATGCACAGCACTCACTCTTGCTCATACCTCATACTCTTGGGATAATTTCAGGTTATCATTAGCTTTGAGATGCTCTGTGTGTTCAGCCAGCTCGGAAACGGGGATGGGTGGGTGGCTGAGCATACCTAAAAGACAAGACAGCAGGAAAAGGATTGCATTTAATAATACCTAAAATTCACAACCGTTGCGCATTTTATAAGAAAGAAGGAACAAGAAAAGAAAATAATTTACAATGTAAGATCTGCAATGAAAGTAGGGAGGTTAGAAGAGAAGAATTCAGGGCTCGAAATTGTGTCCTTGGAAGTAAAAAATAAAAATCAAGGAAATAAGAAAAAAAAAAAAAAAAAAAAAAAAGCCAGTAAAATGAGAGTGTTCCCGTGATGGCCCCATTTTCAATGTGGAGATCAGAGCAAAACAAAAAGGAAAATCCAAAGAGCAGATGCGTGTTAGCGATTCCAAAGTGGACTTGGAATGAGCAAACGCTGCCAGAGGAACCCACGCAGCAAATGGCACAGCACCCGCCAGGATCAGGAACCAGCTCCAACAGAAAGGGAGGCAAGGGCAGGATCCAGCCAACCATGGAGATGTGGGCAGGAGATGGGACTATGCAGATGGGGGGAAGCAGGGGAGGCTTTTCAGGAACTGGACTTGATGATCTTAAAGGTCTTTTCCGACCTCAGGGATTCTCTGGGGTGTTTTTTGGCACAGCGTTGCCTCTGGAAGTTCTCGGTCTGCTCATGGACACTGAGCTCTGACCTCCACCATTCCCAGAGTGCAGGCAGGCCTGGAAGCACCCAACAGGCTCCTCTTCCCACTCCTGGCTGGTGGGTGATGCTCCTTCTGCAGCACAGCCCTCCCTCCCACC
Organism: Vidua chalybeata; assembly: GCF_026979565.1. Lineage (NCBI taxonomy): Eukaryota > Metazoa > Chordata > Aves > Passeriformes > Viduidae > Vidua > Vidua chalybeata. The sequence goes on along the minus strand of NC_071556.1, from coordinate 3,877,587 downwards.
TCGTGGGCCGGGCTGTACCGGCCCCGTCCAGGCTCTGCTGGGAACGTTGTCACCTTTTGGGATGGACGGGCAGGAGATCCTCCTCAGGCAGGGGGATTGTGGCTGATGCCCCTGAGCTGGTTCAGCTGCTGCCCCTGCAATCCCCTCCCAGCACTTTGGTGTGCTGGTGTTGAGGCAGCCAGAGCTGCTGGGGAACTCACTGGAGCCATACTGGGACGACCCCCGGGGTGGGACTGGTCCAACTGGGGCACATTGCAGCCACCACTGGGGTGAGCAGCCATGGCTGACTCGGTTCTCAGCCTGGGATTTGCACATCCTGCTCTGAAAGGGGCAGCTGGAGCTCTGGGAAGAGCAGGGGCCCTTCCCTGGCCACAGTCCCTCAAAGGCTACGCTGCAAACCCGGGAGGAAAAGCGCTCCGTGCTTTGCTCATCTGCATCGGATTATGTTTTTCCAAAGGCTTCCCATGCTGTCTGCCAGCCTCTCCAGAGGCTTGGAGAGCAGCATTCTGAGAAGCCCTGGGCAGTGCCCCCGATGAGAAGGACAGGAGTGGAGAAGAGATGGAAGCCAGGGAGAATTTCGAGCCCCGTGGGTGTTTGGTGGGTGACAAAGCAGCGGCGTGGCAGCAGCATGGTCAGATACTCTGAAAACTCAGCACAGAGATGGCAAAGCAAGCATGACATCCTCAGTTTTACAGTGATTTGGGAGAGGTGCTGCTTCCCCCAGGCCTGGGCATGGATGAGTCTGCCATACCTGGACAGATTTCTCCTAGCTCACCACACATCTATTTTCAGCACAAGGAAATATGGCTGAAAATAGATGGAGAGGGGAAATATAGCAAAAAAAGCTCACAAAAATAACCCTGAACTATCCTGGGGGCTGTGCTGGCTCCATTCCAGCCTGCTGGGATCAGGGCAGGAAACCTCTCTTGGTTTGTGGAGGAAAAACTTCCATTTAGTCTCTAGTGGTCCCGTCCTGGATGGAGGGGGGCTGCCGTCCACCCCAGCACCAGAAGCAGACTGGGCTGTTGGGAGGAGCTGGTCCTCTCTCAGTGTGGGATGGGGAGGCCACCCTGGCTGAGATGTTCCAGATCAGACCAAACCAGTTTAACACCACCAACACTTGATGGACATGTAGGTTAAAAGGAGAAAATAAACAATCTGAAACCCCAGTAATACCAAGTAAGAAAAACCCCAGATCCTCCTTGGCTCAGAAATCATGAAGCAACACGAGCAACAACCTCTGAGCCAGTGGGCTGCATGGGAAAAGCCCACTGTGCCAATCTGGAATGAGGACTCACCTTGCCCTTGAAGGAATTTCACAAGTTTCCTTCATAAAAGCTCCAGAAAAAAACCCAGAGTGTGACCAGCAGCTCTGCCTTTTGCTGGGAGTCATCCTGCTTCCCCTCCAACCCTCCCTGCACAGAGCCTGGCTGGGAGCACATGGGAACTCGCCTTGTTCTGCTGCTGTTAAGGACAGGAACTCCTCATGGGATCATTTTCTAGGGCTCTTTGGAATAAAAGAACCTCTGCAGCAATAAACACTTCCCTGGTCAAAATGCCAAGTGCCTGAGGTTTCCAATAGGATCCAGGAGTTTGCTGGGAAATGAGGCAGGAGTGGCACTGCCTCAGCTCAGCTGCTCTCCTCTCCTTTATTCAGGAACTCATCTGGGGTATGAAGGGCTGAGTTCAGCCAGGAAAATACCCACAACCCCTCTGTTACACTGAGGGGTTTGAGGGAACAATTGTGGCATATTCCATACCATAGAGACCAATATTTGGATTAAACTATTCAGGGAAATTTCCCAGCCCTTACATCTCCGAGCACAGGCAGCATCTGTGACTCTTCACGTTTGTCAGCTGAAACCTCACATCCTTCCCTGCCCAGTATTAAAAAAAAAAAAAAAAATCCAAGCCCACACCACCCAGCAAGGCTGGGATCTTGGCTCCTAATGGGATGAAATCTTTTCGAGCCAGTCTCATCTAACATTTCAATCACTTGAAGCTCTCTAATCTTATCACAAAAGACTTGATTCTCTGTGCATCAGCCAAGTCGCCAGAAACGTCACCCTAACATCTGCTCCGTGGGCCAGAGCCCATTTATCCTGCAAAATCACCGTGGCTGGAGGCACTCCTGTGAAATCTGGGGTGGCCCCTGGTCTTTGTGCTCCTGGAGCAGCTGGGTGCCAAGGAGCAGGCACCTGCCACGGCTGGGAAATGGCCCCTTCCCCATCTGAAAAAATCCGTGTGGCTCTTTCAGAGGGGGATCAGCAGCTGCAGCTCCAGTTTCTCTTTCCCTGCACCACAAACACCAAAGCACAGCCCACCAGTGACACCAGTGCACGAGTACAGGGGACACTGAGGACACTGAGCCAAGCACCAGCGATGGAACATCTTCCACAGGGGGGAAAGGCAGCCCTGGATCCTCCTGGGACAGCGAGGGGTGGACGGGAACCCAGCTGCTCCCCGGGCTCTGAGCTGCCCCCGTGTCCTCCAAAGGGCTCTAACGGGAAACTGTAAAACTGGAAGCACAGTTCAGACACACAGATGGCACAGAAAAGGGATGAGATGGGCAAACACCGCAGGAACACGGAGAATTCGGCAGAAAATCAAAAAATAGTAACAGGAACGGAACAAGAATTGGAAAGGAAAGTGATAGAAGAGGAAAATAATAATGGGGGGAAAAATGAAACCAACAGGAACAAAAACACACAGGAACTAACTTTCCAAGTCAAACTCAGGGTCACTGAGAGGGCTGCTCAGACCAGAATCTGCAGAAAACAGTAAAAAATAAATAAATAAAAGATACACTTTTGTAAAAATTTCATGCTAATTAAAAAAAACCAAAAAAACAACATAAATCTAAAGAGGAAAAGAAAGGTATTTTTTGTGCTGATTAGGACAGGATATCTAAGATGTGCTATGCTTTCCCCTCTCTGAGCTGCACATTCCCATTCCCATGTCTCTCCTCTGTTTCACTGCTGGAGATTCTACCTGAGGTCACCTGTCTGGAGAGGAGCCTACAGGTCCCTTCTGAACCTATATATATTAAATATATTGAATTTAAATGCCTTTAACTCAGAGAGCACCTGTGGACTCTTCCCCTGCAAATGGCACCACAACCTCTCCATCACCACCAACACAATCCAAGCTCATTTCCCCATCCATTTCCATTTTCACCCAGTGTTTCCAAAATTCTGTGGGAGGCAGGTGATCAACTCCCCCAAATACTTTAAAACCTTTTAGTGCTTAACAAATGACAGAGCAGAGTAACACCAGGTAGGTCAACTCTGGCCAGATAGATTTGGTAAGGAAAGCATCTCCTAAAGCCAGACTGGACATTGGGATCTGCAGAGCCTTAATGCAGGTCCTTGATGTCTCAGCCACCCTTTCCAAACCTCCCAGAGCCAGAATTCAGAGGGTACAGCATGACCAGAGCAGTGGGGTCAACAGAAGATTGACTCCATTGATCCCATCACCTGATGGAAGCACCCTCAGCTGACTCTGCTGTCCTGTGGGACACACAGAAACTCCCACTCAGGGAAACACATGAACCAGCACTTCCAGCTGCTTCTTGGCACCAAAACCAAGCTGGAAGGCCACAACCTTTTATTTTTATCTCAGCACAGTCTTTTCATCTGAGGGAGTGCAGCTCCTTCTTTTGGGTCTCCCACCTCCCTCCACCTGCAGCATGCACAGAATGCTTCCAAAGGCAGCACCCAGGCAAGGGCAAAGTGCTGCTGAGCTGCAGCTGGCAGCACCCAAAAGATCTCCCACACCTTCAGACTCTCCTGCAAGAGCAGCACTAAGAGCTGATTTAGGGACCTACCTGTGCTGTCCCTGGAGTGAACCTGCTGCCATCCCTCAGCTGAGCACTGTTCCTAAGCCTGGGCTGATCCCAGCAGGTGCTTCCTACCTCATTTTGATAAGAGCCCCTCAGCTCAGCCCTGCCTTTGTGCTTCCCCTGCTCTCTGTCCCTACTGCCAGCCCCACCCTAAGGAAACTTCACAATGCTAAGGACAGGACTGGGATGGGAAGGGGAAACAGGAGCTACAGAAACATTACTAACGAGCACAAACAGAAAAATAAAAAACCAAACAAACCAAAAAAACCAAACAAACTGAAAACAACAGCCAGCCCCCAAAAAGCACAATAAATTCCCTTGCAAATCCTCGAGTGCCAGGAACTTGGAGGCAGAGGTGTGGACAGGCACTGGGTCAGCATGGCCACGTGCCCACCTGTGTGAGGACGTGCCAGGTGTGTCAGTGGTGCTGCAGAGGTGCCATGCAGGCAGCTGGGACATGCATGGACACGGGGACACGTGTGTGCAGGAGGGAGGTGCACAGAGCCCAGCTGCTGGCCCAGCCCTGGCAGTGCCCAAGGCCAGGCTGGACAAAACTTGTAACAATCTGGGGTAGTGGAAGGTGCCCTGCCCATGGCAGGGGGTGGAACTGAGTGGGCTTTAAGGTGCTCCCAACCCAAACCAGTCTGGGATTCCATCAGAGCATCTGCACCAAGCGAGGAGACGCTGCCTCGCCTGCACCAAGCAAACAGCTCCTTTCCCCTTGCACAGCCCACGGGGCAGGCCTGGCTCCCAGCAGCTGTGGTTTGGCACCAGAAACCACCAGTTCCAGGTGTGGCTGCAGCACTGGGTGCTGGGCAGCCTGCCACACTCCATCTCCCCACCCAGGAGCTCCCAGCTGGGGCACAGGGCAGCACTGGTGCTCTGGCATGTCTGGCACAGCCATGGCGCTTGCAGCTCAGCCCAAAATGCACCAATTTCTCTGGAAATCCAGGAAAACCCTTCCTCTGCCTCACCAGCACTGGGCACAGCCTGTGCAAGGTCCTTGAGGATGCCAGCAAAGGCTTCTTTCAGCATCCCCACTTAGCACAGACAAGGCTGGGGCTCCTTGGCTGTGCCCAAGGGCAGCACTGGGTCTCCAGGCAGTGTCCCAGCAGCTGCAGGCAGGCAGGAAGGGCTCAGGGAAGGGGCAGGTGCCCCCTCCTGCCTTCCCAGCAGGACAGGCTGGTCAGCAGCTGGTTACCTGGGGTCTGGAAGTTGATTCGCCTCATTTCCACGGGGTCCTTGGGGTGGTGGGGGGCAATCTCAGCGTTGTTCAGGAGGCACTTGGTCCGTGGCTCTGAGTCTTTCCGTTTGCTTCACAACAAAGCCAAAAAGAAACAAAAGAGACCAGAAAGAAAAAGCAGCTTAGCTTCTGGGCCTTGTGGGCTCAGCTACTTCCCAGCTACTCATGTTCAGGGACGAGCAAAGCTCCCACAGAAAATCAAAGGTGCAGCCAAGGGTGTAAGTACATAGAACACATCAGAAAAGGGATGAGGTTTGGAAGTCTTGCCAGCTTTAGGGGCTGACAATGGCCTGGGAGCCCTCAGCAGCTTTCAGGTAATTCTGGAAGTTCCCCCCTTCTCCCAGCAGCAGCACAGACTGGCAGCCAGGAGCAGCTGAGGTGCTGTGAACTCATACCTCGCCCTCCCTGCTCAGAGCAGCCTCCACTGAACTCTGCAGAGCAAAAAAAATGTTCCAACTCTGGCCAAGCCACTTCCAGCCTGAGAGAACCAGAGCCAGCAGAATCGTTTGGAAAAGTACAGAATCTCCTGCCCGTGACCTTGCATGTTGAGCTCTGATATTGCTGTTGGCTTGTTCAGGAGCTCTCAGAGCTGCCCTGCTGCAGACAGAGAAGTCAGAGCAGCAGTTTTCAATCTTTTCTGAACTGCAGAACCCTAAAAATCTGGGTTCAACAAACAGTGTAGACACATCCTCCCCCAGCACAGCTGTGCCTGCTGAGATCCACCTCTCCTTGCCAGGTGCCAGAGCCCGCTCCAACCCGCCAGCTGAGCTGCACATGGAAGTGCTTCCTAATATATTTTCCTCCAAATGGGTTAGGTTAGCTTAGGCAGCTGAAAAAGTCTTTGCTGACCTGGCTCATTCTCCTTGAAGAGAATTTAGAAGCAAAGCCCAGTGCTGACCTAAAGATGTGATAACTTCTTGCAGAGAGACAGTGATGAGCTGCTGGGAGCTGAACTTCTCCAGCGAGCAGAGAAGGTGGCCCCCACCCCAAGGCTTGGAAAGGTGGTCCCAGCCCTTCCAGCGAGGGGCTGTGGAGCTCCTCACCTCTCCTGCTCAGGGTGCACAGAAGCCTCCAATAAATTGCCTGCAGCAGCAATGGCAATCACTTAGGCAGAGAGGAGGTTATTCAGGACATTTTTAGCTGTCTCTTGATGTCATTAATAGCCAGAAGAAGTGGTCTGAGCCCTGCCAGCACTGCATGGGGCAGCATTTTGGAATGACACCACTTTGCAGTTTGGGAGAGGTTCATTTCTGCCGCAGTTCCGAAGCTGCCGTTAACAGTTCAGGCACTGAACCCATCAGTTACGTCCAGTGAAAGCTCTTCCAGTCTTGGAAATGGCTGGGAAAAGTCTCATTTCTGCAGTCATAAACAGACTCTGTCAGAAGCCCTTGGCTGAGGGGCAGGAGCAGCTTCTGCCACGGGACAAGGACAGCTCAGCTGGTGAGAATCCTGCTTGCAGCATGCCATGGCTCAGGGACAGCCCGTGTGGAGCAGCCAGACATGCAGAAACCCACTTTCACCTCTGACTGCCACACAAATGAGAGCTTCTCTGCTCCATTAACCCAGCACTTTATGAGCCATTTACTGTCACTGCTGCTCAACCTGAGAAAGGGCCGTTTCATTTAGGAATGGACAAACAGGAGAAGACTGGGCTTGCTTTGCTTTTTCTGTCCAATTCAAACATAGTCCCAGCTAGTCTGACATGGGGTTTCTGTGAGGACAGATCTAGAGGTGGGAACTGCACCAACAAAGCCCCAACACCACACAGCAAACACTGCTTAACACACAGCAAGCAAGAACCTGAATAAATGGCAAATCTGGTGCTCTTACCTGTCTGGTTTGCTGTCCAGGAAAGCAGTAAGTGGAGAGAAGACAAGACAAATGTTCAGGTTAGAAAGGACTTGCAGAGGGAAGGGGAAGCATTTGCTCAGCTCTAACCCTGGCAGCAGAGGTGGGACCAGCAAAGATCACCCAGCCAGAGGGACAGCAACCAGGACCCCTGAGCCCCTGCCCCAGAGCAGCCTCTCGTGCTGGGATGCAGAGGCCACACTCCTGTGCATAAGGGAACACACCTGTGCAGGTCAAAGGTGGAGCAGGGTTAGGAGAGCTCCCCCCACCCTGGGAATGAGCTGTCCCAGCTAAGGACATCTCTGCTGGCCACTGCCACCTTTATTTACTGTGCTCAGCCCCTTGCCCTGTGTGTGTGCTCAGGGGACCCTCAGCTCTCATCCACACACCGTGGGCTGCTCAGAAAGCCAAGGGAGAGGGAGACATGCCCAGGGGTTTTCCCTTCTCTCTCCTGAAGGCTCACACCCTGCTCCTGTCTCCCAGCTCCAGCAGAAAACCAGTCTGAGAGCAGTGGAGGTCTCTTCTGCCCCACAGCTCAGGGGTGCCTCCCCTGCACCCCCCCACTGCCCACAGGCACAGGGAGCAGGGAAAGGGGCTCAGGCTGTGAGCAGCAAGGCTGAGTCCTGACACGCTCACTGCCCAAGGGAGTGTCTGTGGGACAAGCACAGCTTTCCTGGGAGTGCCACGGGGCAGAATCTGCAGCAGCAAATCCCTGCAACCCCTGCTGAACTCTCCTGTGCTGGGCACACTCTCCCATCCCAGCCTTTGTGCCTCAGGGCTTCTCTCTCCAGTGCCCAAGGAAGGATTTGCCCTCAGCTGAGCAGGACAGAAATCCCCTTTAGGGCCCTGGGGACACTCAGAACCATCTCAGGAGTGGGCAGTGAGCAGCTCTTACTTTTTGTAGAGCAGGATGGCGATGACGATGCAGATGATGAAGACCACGGCCAGGACGGGCCCGATGACCCAGATGAGCCCCTCCTCGCCATCAATGATGGGCTGGGGGTCAGGGTTGTCCAGCTGGATGGGGTCAGAGAAGGGACTGGCAGCATAGGTCTGGAAGACAGGGAGCAGGGTGGAACAGAGCTCAGAGATGGGATGGGGGCTGAAGAGTGGGCAAGCACACGATATTCCACAGGAGGAACTGCTGGAGAGGATGTGAGCTCTCTGCAGCACGACCCAAATGGTGACAGGAAAAATGCCCTCTTCAGCCTAGAGAAAATGCCCTGCTCCTGGGCATCCACATGAGGGGTATCTTCCACTTCCAACGCTCGAGTGAGACAGAGCACGGAAAAATCACACTCCTGTGAAGCTGTAGCCTGCCCTGTGCCTGTCTCACCCCTTCTCATGCTTTTAGAGATCCAGCTGCTTCTGTTCCACCACTGCCCTGAGCCCTCACCACTGCCACAAACACATAAACACTTTCCCCAGGCTCTCACGTAATCATCTGGATTTTGACAGTCAGAGGGGATTACAGAGCAAGAGCGAAGGGATTAAAACAAGAATTAATGCTTGGTCTGGTGACTGAAAAAAACCAACCCTGACAAATAAATACAAAGCAGTAAAACACTGTGTGTGTCCTCTGCTGCCTCTGCACTGAGCTGGGTTCTTGAGAAGCATCAGAGGCACATTCAAACCCTTCAGAGTCCTGACTAAGGATGAATTCTCATCCTACACAGGAACTCCAGAAACTGAACAGCACAGAGAACTGGCATGGCCTGGTTTGAGAGAGCAGCCAGGGACAGGACAAGAACAGGGGCTCTGGGTCCTTGAACTCCATCAGCTCTGAGCAGGCTGGAATGCTGCTCCACACTCCGGAGCTGCTGTGGATCCAGGCCACTGGGAGTGAGTCTGCAGCACCTTGTTCTAAAGCAGAAATTACCTCAAGCTGCAGTAATCCGATTGAGAAACCCATTCAGGAGCGTGTCAGCCTAATCCTTTAATATCAAATACACAAGTAAATATTTATTTGGGGAAAAAACCTCTGAAAACCCTTAATTTCCAATAGCTCCCTGCTACAATTCCATAGGGGGATTTAAAAACAACAAAGTATTAGGCTGTTTCCCATTGTGTGTGAGGGAGGAGGCAGGTAAATATTAAAATAGTTGTTTTCATAAAGCCAAATACAGCCCAAGTGAAAACAGCAGAGATGCTGAATTGGTAGAGAGAACTTGTAGTTTTCCATAAGAAAATGCTCCCCTCTGGGCTCGGAGAGGAACTTAGCAATGCCCAGAGTGTGACATGCTCTTGGAGCAGCATGTCTGGGGTCATTGCTCTGAGGAGTTAAAGAACAGCCTTTAAAGGAAATTACTGTTCAAAAAGGGGTCTGCCCCAGGGCTCTCTGAACTCTTGTCCTGTCCTGAGGGGACAGTTCAGTGCTCCTCCCCATTCTGCACTCCAGTCTGGAGCCACAAGTGTACAATGTCTGTCCACAAAGACTGGGACAATCACAGCTCCTCCTGTCCTTGCTGCTTGGAAGAGACAAATGCAGGCACGAGCACAAGCAGCTCATCAAGCACAAGAGCCACATCCAAAAGCTCCACAAGCTGGAAAGAAAAACCCCTCAAGGATGCCAGGAGGGCAGCAGGGCTGTGGCAGCTCCCTGGTCCATGCCCAGGGAGCAGAGAGGGCCGGGGGAAGCAGGCAGCACTTACAGCCTCGGGTTCCTGCAGCACGGCCAGGATGAAGAGCACATATTTCTGCCCTGGCTCCAGGGCTCTGTTCTCGAAGTTGTCGTAGTGTTTCATGTCCCCCAGGATGAAGTGGGAGGGCAGGGAGCGGAAGCGGGCAGCGATGTAGGGCTTGGGGAAGTCCAGCTGCCGGGAATGCCGCAGGCTCCGGCGCCGCAGCCTGGCGATGTCCTGGATGAGCTGCAGGAAGCAGAGGAACACCCTGAGACCCTGGAAAAGGAGCAGCAAGGAAAGCCAAGCCAGCCCTCCCAGACTGGCCGCTCCTTGGCTGCCCTGAATGAGGAGTACAGGTACCCCAAATTCCCCTCCCAGCCCTCAGGTCCCCATCCCATTCCAGCTGTTCTCTCTCCCCCTGAGCTGAGTGCAGTTTCACCCACACTCACCTCCTCCAGGTCCATCTCCTCAGGGCTGCCCAGGGGGTTGAGGAACTGTCCTCCCCGGGACTTCCTCAGAGGCACCACCACAATGTAGAAAGCTCTAAACGTTGGGAATGATAAGAAGAATCAGAAGGAATTAGCCATGGAAGAAGGGAGCGCACACGCTGATGTGAGTTTGCCCAAACTGCCCCCTGGCTCAAGCCCCTTATTTTTCATTCAGCACAGTTGCTGCTCCTGGAGAGTGGCAGCCCCATGTCTCCTTGTGTACTCCCTTCAGGCTTCTCTGGCTTTCCCTGTTAGTTGTGGAAGTGCCTCCAAAAGGCAACAGTCAGGAAGGCTGGAAATGCAGGGATCACCCTCCTGGTACTGCCCCTGGGGGTTTGTGGTGGTCTCCAGCCATCAGGACTGACCCCCAAAACACGAACTGAGCACCCCACCCCTGCAGTTAAACAGAAACCTACTGGACAGGCACAGAGCTCTTCACGTCGGGGAGAATCACCACCACGTTGCCATCAGCATCAGGCTTGTGGGTCACCTCTGGCTTCTTGGCCAACATGTCAGCAGCAGTCCAGGCTGCGACGTTCTGCTGCAGCCCCCCCATGCTGTTGCCCTGGTTCATCAGCACGAAGTTGTAGAAGGTGCGGGGCCTCAGGTGGGTGATGAGTTTCTTGGTGGTCCGTCCGTCCACGTCGACGTGCAGCCCGTTGTACTGGATCTGTGGGAGGGGAGGAGGTTGTTCCCTGAGCAAGGCTGGTGCTGCTCCAGCTCCTTCCTCCCCATCCCTTCGGTTTGCAGGGAACACGGAGCACCCAGCCCTGCAGAGCTGGGGCACACACGGGAAAAAAAAACCCTCCTGCACTCCACTTGCCTTGTATGGGGTAGGAGAGTTGTAATTCTCAGGGAACTCCCAGCTCAGAAGGACAGATGTCTTTGTCACCATCTTCACCTTGAAGTTTTTGGGTAAAACTGCAGAGAAAAAAGTGAGGAGGAAGGGGAGAAAGGAGAAGAAAAGGCAGCAGAGGGAAGGAAGAGCAGGAAAGAGAAGGAAGAGAATGTCAAGTGCTGGAAGAGGGGCCTGCCAGGCTGGGTCTGGCTGCGGCTGCAGGAACTGAAGGGATTGCTCCCTCCTCCACTGTGCTGGAGTTTTGCCAAGGTCCATCTCCCAGTGCTCCCTGTCCCCATGCCTAACCCCAGGAGGGCACGTGGCTTTGCCCCCACACTCTGGGCCTGGGTGGCTGCTGCAGGAACGAGGTGCTGCCTGGCTGAGCATGCTCAGGTGAAGAAAAACCCATCCCAGGTCACGGCTCGAGGGTTTGTTTTTTTTTTTTTTTTTAATTTTTTGCTCTTTTCTTTTGTCTGCTTGCAAAAGCTGAAGAAAATGCTCTTCCCACCTGTACAGCGACTGGCCCCCCCCTTCAGGTGCCAGTGACAGAAGGTGTCCGGACTTAACTTAGAAGAAAGTGGTAAAAGGGACTTACCTGGCACAAGGCAGAGAGGAGCGGAGGGACTGAGTGTGACACCAGAGTGCTTTGCATTTACTCACGAGCCTGGCTGAGCCTGGCCTGACCTCTCCAGCTCTCTTGCCTCCCGGCACCAGCCCCGGATACAAGGGGAGAGAGGGAGGAGAAACCGGTGAGTCCTACCTTGGTCCAGCTGGAACGTCCGATATTGGACGGTCGGGCTGTAGGGCCCGGGGCCTTTACTGGTGTGAGCACGGATTTTAACATCATAGGCGGTGTTGGGTTTGAGGCCGTTGAGGGTGTACGAGTTCTCTGGGGAGGGGGGCAGGTCTTTTTCCAGCAGGTTCCCGGGAGAACCGGCTTCCCGGTAGGCCACGGTGTATTTGACGATGGCTCCGTTCCTCTCGGCCAGCACGGGGGGCAGCCAGCCGAACTGCACCGACATGGACGTGACGTTGCTCGCCTCCAGGATCTGGGGGTAACCCTTGGGGATGTCTTCGGGGGTGGTGAGTTCCTGCACAGCTTCCTCCCCAAAGCCAGCCCGGCTTTTCACGGCCAGCTTGAACACGTACGTGGCGCCCTTGTGGATGCTGGGAGCGATGTACTTATCCTCCAGCGCTGAGAATTCCAAGGTGGCCAGAGGATCCACGTCCTTGCGGCCAAACTGGAGCCGGTAGCCCAACACCTGGCCCTCCGCGTCCAGCGGGGGCTCCCATTTCACCAGGAGAGTGTTCTCCTCTGTCTGGTGCACAGACAGGATGGGCTTTCCTGGGACTAGGAGAGAAGAGAGACACCTTCAGCCAAGGCTGGGGCAGGGGAGAGGAGCTGCAGAGACTCTTCAGCTGCAGGAACAGGCTCCTCAAGTCAGCAGCGATGTTCCAGCCCAGCTCCATTGAACCCAAACGGCTGCCACCCTGTACAGGTGGATGGCCCCTAAACATTTTGGGAAATGAGGAGCACTGCCAACATGTCAGCCGTGAGCTGCTGACACATTCATAAATTTGTTCCCTTTGTTCAGGATGGAAAGATGTGCACAGCTCCTCTCCTGTCCCCGGACCACCCACCCTCCCACTGCTGGGAAGAACAGACTCAGGAGTCCTGACTCCCAGCCTCCTGCCCCAGTTGCTTCCCAGGGCAAGGAAAAAGAAACCTGGAGTCCCCAAAAGTCCCAACCTCCCTCCCTCTCTCCATTACACAGCCCAACTCATGCAGAAAGAGACTGGAACAGATTGGGCCAGGCTGGGGAGTCCAGAGCAGCTGAGGGTGAAGCAATGAAGGATGGAAGGAAGTCTGGGCAGCCCCAGGTCCTGAGCAGCAGGCACAGGGCCAGCTCACACGGCTGGCAGGCAGCTCATCGCCTGTTTGGGTACAGAAGGAAGCACAGGCAGAGGAACCAGAGCCCAAAATGTGGGTGAGGCAGAGGGCAGGGAGAGCTGCTGCTCACCCTGTGCTGCTCCTCTCCTCAGGAGGAAGGGAACTCACAGTGCAGGTACATTTTCAGTGAGTCTCTCCTCACCTGTCAGTGAGCTCCCCCACATCTGGGGGTTCTGGGGAGCTCAGCAGTGCCATGGCTCTGCCTAATGAGCCCTGGCACTGCCTGACTGCTAAGCAAGCCCACAGCCACAGTTAAATGACACGTGCAGGCCCAGAGATCCCCGAAGCCAGAGAAAGCAGAGCATTAATTCCAGCAGCTCACGCGTCATTGACACTCAGCTCCACTATTAGAGATCTAATTTCCTTCTCTCCGCCTTGGTATTTCTCCTGGTCGGACAGGAGGAGAGAAAATGGAGTTGGGACACGTCCCAGCCCACTCCCACAGCATGAGCCTGACCCAAGGGGTGAGGGCTGGAATGCTGGAGTGTGGCTGAAGGAGCAGGGCAGGATCTGCTGTGCCAGGGATCCTGAAAGGGTCACACTGGGGAACCTCTGCCTGCTGCCTCCACTGACACCTCAGTGGGGATGAGGGGCTGTCTCTGAAACAAATGCTGCATTCCTTCCAAACTGCCAAAGAATGGCAGGGAAAGTGCTGGGAGAGCCAGCCTTGGGAATGCCTAAGGAACACATTAAAGAGAAAAAGAGTGCCATTACCTTTATGTTTCAGTTTTTATCACTAATGTTACTGTAATCAGCTGAGCTTGAAAGTATTACATCTGCACAACAAATATTGTTTGGAATAAAGGTGAGAAGAAAGTTCAGAGAGGGGGAAGTGTTTTAGTTTGCAATTGGTTTGGACAGTAAAGGAGAAAATTAGATGTATTACTGTATTTAAATTCAGCCCCCAGCCCTGAATGATAAAGAAAGAAATCTCTCCTCTCAGAAGGTGTATTGACTCAACACTGCAAAGAAGGTAAGAATGTTACAGAGCCATTTGAAAGATTTTTTTTTTTTTTTTTAAATAGCTATTTCAAGTCAGGGGAAATTGAGTTTTGGGTAATAGCTGCTGTGCTGGAGAAAACATCCCTCTGTGACTGATCACCTGCACTGCAAATCCTAATGGGAAGAGATGAGGGAGGGTGACAAGGGAGAGTGACAAGGGAGCCAGGCAGAGAGAAAGGCTCCAGGAGAGGAAAACAGAAAGAGTGGAAAGCCTTGGGAAAAAGGAAAGCAGAGAAGCAGGGAGTTAGTGAGGAGAAACATGGGCAGAACTGCAGGGGAAGGAGAAGAGGGTGAGTGAAGGAAAAGGCTTTGTCTGGTATGTGCAGGCAGAGCCCAGAAATGGGAGCCAGGAAAGGTCAATACTGTCAGAGCTTCTCCCTCCAGCAGTCCTGAACACAGGGGATGCACATCCAGACATGGTACCAGACGAGAAGAGTGGGCAGGACAAGCACCACTGTCTGCCTGCTGCTCTTCATGTCTTTGCAAGTCACCACCCTGACAGCAGACCTCTCCTGTCCCCAGTGTACCTGCGTGGGCCACCTGCAAAGCTGCAGTCTTCCAGTCAGACCAGGAAGAGTCACTTTCCTTCTGGTGCACTGGAATTTACAGCCCAAGAGATTATAAGGGACAAATTCATCCTCTCTTGTCTTTCTGGGTGTGCCTGGGCTTTCTGAAGCACTGGACAGAAAACTGTGACATTTGGTGAGGGCTGCATGTGAGGAATGAAGGGGTTTCTGCCTTACTAAATCTGATTTTGCCTTTGGGGCAGCCTGGCTCTCGCTGCAAGTCTGTCCTTTGAGAAGGGAGTGGGATGAAAGAAGGTGAGTCTGGAGAAGCTCCTTGGCTTTAGGGAATGGGTGAATCCCACAGGCTGAGGAAAAGGCTCTCACCTGCACCCTTGGTGGTGACCACTTTGGGTTTGCTGCGAGCACCATCTCCCTTCATGGTGTAGGCGGCCACGGTGATGGAATAGGCAGTCTCTGGCTGGAGCCCAGCAATGATCATTTCCTGTTTGCCAGATGCCAAAGGGAAATCGTGTCAATATTCAGGCCCACACCCAAGAGCAGCTCTCTCCTCCTTGCAGGAGCCTCAGCCCTTTTCCAGCATGCAGGAACACCGACTCCAAGGGCACGAGACACTCTGGGGCTTCTGTGGAAGTGGCAGAGGGGGAGAGCCCTGTTCCCCTGGCGAGGCACTCACAACTCTGCAAACACAGCCTGGCTCTGCAGGGCCCTGTGCAAGGCATCCTCCTCCAGATCTGCTTCTCACACATTCCCTGTCTTCACACAAACCACTTCAGCATCCAAATGCTGTCGCTCCCTTCAAAGCTTTCCTCTCCACTGTGCGGCCTCAGAGGAGGCTCAGAGGTTTCAGGGAGATTACATTTTTTTTCACCATTAGCCCTCTCTTCTCTCCTCAAGAGATATTTTTAATGCTTTCATAATATTAAAGGGATTGCTGGAATGCAATGTGCAAGACGACACATTCCGCTCACGCTAAAGCTCCCTGCTAAATCCCACCCCTCCTTCCCCATCCTCTATCAGCCTCCCCACACCTGGCTCCCAGGAGCTTTTGTTAGAACACCGGCCTCAAGAACAGCCCTTCCCCAGGAGGGATCCAGCCTTTCAAAGGGCTGTGTTGGAAAAGGAACACCCGTGCTAAATCAAACAGGATGACAGCACATGCAGCAGGGTTTTCCCCAAGGTCCCAGAAAGGAGGGAGATGGGAATGTTGTGCATGTTTTATGGCTTTCCCCTCTCCTCACCCCTTTGTGCATTTGATATTAAATCTCAGGGCAGCACTTGGGAAGAATTTGTTAGTCCTGAAAATAACTATTTCCCCTGATGGTGAGCTGGGAGTGGAACAGCAGAACTTTGGAACAGTGGGATTTTGATCAGTGCCTTTGGAGGCTGTCAGCTGCAGGGACAGGTCTGGCTTCTGGAAATCAAGAAAACTGCTCTGCTTTCACGCCTGCCACTGAGTTTTATTAAGATTTTAGGAACGGGGCTTTGCCTCCCTGCAACTCATTCTCCATCCCTCAAAGAGAGGCCACTCACTTGTGCAGGGCACTTGGCAATCCCCAGGAGACACAAACACCACCAGTTTAGTTGTGTGTTATCTCAGAACCCTGTCATTCCAAGAAGAAAATGCTTTCTCCTACTTCTTGGTAGCTGTAGGATTTTGGAAAACATTTATCATTTTAGCAGAAATAGCAAATTAGCAGAAAATAGCAGAAATAGCAGAAACAGCCAAGCTGATTTTAAGGTACTTCAAAAGTAAAAGCACCAATAATGATTCAGTGCTTTGCGTCAATGAGTTTCTAAGAATCTTGGCCCTTTGAGAGTACAAAGCATTTGTTCATGCCGTGATAGCTCAGGACTCATGGATTCTGTCCTCCCAGTGCTTCCCAGGCTATCTTTTCCAGACACAGAGGTGTTACAAAGCAGCCCATCTGAGCTCCCTGGTCTGGTTGGGAGCCCCTGGTTGGGAGTGGAACAAAATGGCCTTTAAGGTCCCTTCCAATCCAAACTATTTTAGGATTCTCATATGTTCAAAGCAGCCCCAAATTCAATATGCCATCTGCTTCCCCATGGAGGAGCAGCAGACCCATCTCTCCTTCAGAGCCAAAGGGAAAACCCTGTGGGATTGCTGCGTGCTGACAAACGACACGATCACAGAGGGGCACAGAGCAGTGACAGGGAGGGGACAATGCATGGGAACACCATAAGCAGGCTCTAAAACAGGCACACTTGCACTGCCAAAAAAAAATAAAAAAAAAGGAAAAGGAAAATATCACACCACAACAGGAAGTAGGAGAAGGGAAGAGGCAGAACCAGCATGGGAGGATTTTTATGTTTTTACTTACGTATTCAGCAGTGTCATCTGTTTCCCACTGGGCAGAGAACAAGAGAGGTTTGGCACATGAGAATACAAGAGGGGAAAGAAGGGAAAGACAGAGACACAGCATGAGGAGGGAGTCCCTGAGCAAGCAGCCACACAAGGTCAGAAGTTACCAGGCAAGCATGAGGGAAGAAGTAGAGTGGGAGAAATTAGTAGATTCCACTGTGGCCTTGGCCTGAATTAAAAGACTTCCCAGACACAGCAAGGATGAATGGATGGATGGATATTTATCTCAGTGCTGGGACAGCAGTTCATACTCTTCCACAGCAACGTTATCTGGGAGCACAAACAAACTGCAGAGTGACAACCACACCTTGTCACAGGTCCCCATATGGACCTTCTGCAGGGTTACACTGCCCAGGGTGGCTGCATCACCCACCCCTCACAGCCTCGGGGGCTCAGACAGGTGAGCCTGTTGCTGCAGGCCCCCAGCTGGGTAATAATTAGCATTGATGCCATGACTGTAGAAGGCTGATCAATTGCTTTTTTATTATATCATTTTATAGTATATTCTACTATACTATTACCTGTATTACAGTAGCAAGAGCTCTCACTAACTAACTAACTAGAAAACCCCTGACTCTCTCTCCTGAGAGTCCCAACACAGCTGTGGATCCAATTGGTCACTGAATCCAAACACCACCACCAGAATCCAATCAAGCAATCACCTCGGGTAAACAATCCCCAAACCACATTCCACATGGGCGCAACAACCAGCAGAGATAAGAACTGTTTTGATTCTCTTCTCTCACAGCTTCTCTCAGGAAAAAAAAAATCCTCAGATGGAAGGATTCCTGCTCTCTGTGGCCAGAGAGCTGCTGCCATAGTGAGTCCTTACCTGGGCGTCTGCCAGCATGATGTCCTTGATGTGGGGCAGCCCCCTGGCCTCGCCGTTCTCCATGCGCACATAGTGCACCTGGTAGCCGCGGATCTGGCCGTGCTGGCGGCTCGGCACCGGCGAGCGCCAGAACACCTGGATGGCCGAGGAGTTGAGCACCTCCACCTCCACCTTGCGCGGCGGAGCGCTGGGCACTGCGGGGAGGCAAGCGAGGGGCTCCAGTCACTTGGGGTTCTGGTTGGAGCCCGTCCCTGCTCCTCTGGGATGTGCACACGCTGGATCTGAGCTATGGGAGCACGGGGAGACCTGAACGCCTGAGTATCTCATCACCTGTCACTTGGTCTCTCAGTTCTGTGGGGTTGTGAAGTTCTGTGGGACCTGATCTGCATGGCCTGGACACAGGGATGGTGTCACTGTTTGGTAAGAAATGATACAGAGTCATCAGAAGGCTGAGTGGCATAAAGCACACCTCTTCACTTTGGACAGCTCCTTTTATACAGTTTTGATCCAGGTAGATTGGTCATTTAATCAATACATTTCACCTGATTGGCTAATTAACAAGACACCCATTTATAAACAATCTTATGAGAATAACAAAAAAAAGAAAAGCTATCACTGTTTATCTCCAGCTCCCTAAAGTCTCCCAGGCCAATTCTGGGAAAACTTATCTAGTTTTCTCGCTCTCTGACTGGGCTGTCACATCCACATGATGGGAACAGCCCCATCTCATCAGCCAGCCAGCCTTCCACAGGCTCCTCTGTGCCCAGTTTGCTCAGATGGAAGGAACTATTATAGCTCCAGATCTCCTTCTGAGGGCAAAGACAATTTCCAGCGAGCCAGAAAAGCCCTGGTCCTGCCTGTGAGAGGATCAGGAGAGGGCTTGTCCTTGGAGCTCTCTCATCTCTCTGGCAGGACAGGGGGTTGGTGGCTACAACCACTGTGGAATCTCAGGACAGAAAATAAGAGGTGTCTTGGATGGAATTTGGGCTGAATCTTTGGAAATACCACTACTACTGCTACTAATCACACAGGGCATGGCAACCTCATCTACCAGGAAATCACACTTTCTGAGCAGGGTACTCTATGTTGCATTTGGATGTGGGCAGAGGCTCAGGGAAACAGGACCAACACTGGGGACAAACCTGTTGCTTTTTAAAAATTCTTTTTATTTGGAATAGGTGAAGAACACCTGAAAATTTTGATTTCCATATGTTATTTACTTGACCTTTATTATTTGAGGTCCTCACATTGAGGGTGCTCCTTTCCCTTCATGCACCCATTCATGCTTTTCCCTGGTTTTATTTTACTGTAGAAATACCAGGAAAATTCAAGTCTCTGAGTGGGGCTACTGAATTGTTGTCACTTAAGACTTTTGAAACTTTAACAGATTCCTCGTTTTTATGACTGACAAAAGCTCTGACTTAAGGAGGAGGTAGTAACAAGGAATGCAGTAACAAGAAACGTGTGGGAAGAACTCTTTAATATTTTAAAACATGTGCTCTCAGGCACAGGGTGGGATTCTTGGGGCTGTCCCATGCAGGACCAGGAGCTGGACTTGGCTGATCCTTGTGGGTCCCTTCCAACTCTGGATATACAATGATTCAAGTTCTGGCAGCAAAGGTTTTCTCAGAGCAAAGGCTTTTAGTGCCTTGGCTGCTCCTGGCTCAGTGAGAGCAGCTTTTCAGGGAGAGTGGTGCAATCAGAACTCAGAGATATTAAGAAAGCCCCCATACACCCAGGGCAGGAGAACCCTACAGACCCCAGTGCTCAGAGGGCTTGGGGTGATGGCACCAGAAGATGCCACACAGCTCGGACCTTGGATCCCACTCCAGCTCTGGCCTGGCACCACTCAACAGCCACGGAAGGGCCTGGCTGTGTCCCCCACCATGGCAACAACCCCCTCCAGGGCCAGGAGCCCCGCCGGGAGAACCCAAAAAAGCTCACTCACCATCTTCATCCGTGCGCACGATGACCGGCGAGCTCTCCGGGCCCGGCCCCACCTCCGTGTGAGCCACCACGGTGACGCGGTACTCGGTCCACTTCTCCAGGGACTCCAGCAGGATCTGACTGGTGGTTGGGGGGATATCATTCACCTCCTTTAGCTCCGTGTCCTCCGAGTCCAGCGCTCGATAGTGGACGCTGTAGCCGGCCAGGACGCCGTTCTGGCTCTCGGCCGGAGGCGGCCGCCAACTTACCAGAATGGCGGTGGAGCGGGTGCTGACACATTTTACATCTTGAGGGGGGGCAGACGGTTCTACGAGGGGGGAAAATTCAGGAGCGGGAAAGGGAAAGAAGGGAGAGGGGAAGGGGAGGGGGAAAAAAAACAAAAGATGGGAAAGATAAAAGAAAAAAAAAAAGGAAAATGATAACAAAAAAATCTAAAATAAAACGTACGAAAGTTTGGTTTAGGAAGATAAAATTAAAAGAGAAGAGAGCTTTTTGTTGTTGTCTTTTTTTTTTTTTTTTGAAAATGAAGAGTGTTTTTTTTTTTTTTTTAAAAAAAAAAAAAGCCAACAGAAATTAAATGGGGCATCAAAACTGAAATGGTGTAAAGCAAAAGACTAAACCAGCAAGCGGGCCAGCCAAGAGGGGTCCTGCTGCTTCCACTAAGCTGGCACCAGCTAAACACCCAGCTGCACCCTATAAAAGCCCTTTCCTTTGGCTCCCTGTTTTACAGCAGCCTGGCAAATCCTGCTCTGGCTGGGAAAGCACTTTCCAACCTCAGTCTCTGGGATCTTGAATTTCTTTGAAGGGATCTATGAAAATTAAGTAAGAAAAGCAAATCTTTTGCCAGGAGGCTTAAATTTAAGAGTCTGTACCTCCAGATGGAAGTGATTAGTTGTCCCCAGACTGGAGGAGGCCAAATCCCACAGTGGGAATGCCCAGGACGCTGCCAAGCCATGGTGTTTAAAGAGGAGGGTTTTGAGAGAGCACTTGCAGAAGGAGGGAGGCAGTGGGTTTGGTGAGGTATTCAGGGATCCAGGGGATTTGCCAAAAAGCAGCAGCAGGTCTAATTCCCACTGCACTCTCTGCCTGAACTACACCAGGGTGTTTCTGCACATCCTGGGAGGAAACCTTGGGAAGTGTGGCCCTACCCAGGCACCTTCTCAGGGTGGCAGCAGACGCCTGTCCAAGGGTGATCAGGAGGTGGGGAAGGTGGAACCTACAGCTCTCCCTTAAAGCTCCTCTGGTTTCATCCCCTGCCCTGGGCAGGAACAGCTTCCACCATCCAGGGGGCTCCTTCCTGGCCCTGAACACTTCCAGGGACTAGACCACATTTCTGCCAGTCACTAAGGACAGCTGATCAGCCCAGGGAAGCAGAATGTGATACATTCTCAAGGCAAATCAATAAATCCAGTATCACCCAACTGCAATAAAGAGCTTTTAACTCTCTGCAGGCAGGGCAGGAAACTGGGGTGAACTCACAAGCCCCCCAGGTATCACCTGCAAGAAGCAATAGATCAGTGCTGGTCACTGCTTCTCATTCCTCTGACACTTTTTAATCAACAGAAAGCTCTTTCAGTGAGGAATGATTGTTTTCAAACCTCTTACTCCCATTCTTGAGTCAAACCCGGATGTTTAGGCCCAGTTTGCCTTGAGGACTCTGCTAAATCCAGTCACACTTATCCCAGTTGGCACTGGAGTGAGAGCCACACACTTTCCAGGAGCCTCCAGGAGACAGAGGGAAGTGGCTTTTCAAAAAGGGCAGAGATAATCCCTCCACTGCTGTCTAAGCACCCTGCCCAGTAGGACATTTTGGGTGTTTTCCTTCTCTTTTTATGCACTATTGCTGTCTTTAACCTGGTAGAATGACCCCCTTCTCCCCAGCACTCCCAGTGAGGAGGCTGACAAGCCCTGGCCATGGCTGGCCACGCAAAATAACACAGAAGATGTCAAATGAACCAAACCAAAAAGAACAAACTGGAAAATAAAACACAAACCAAGCCAGTAATTTGAAACAAAAAGAAAAAACAAACACCAGAAAGGAAATCATAATAATAAAATAATACTGATACAAAAAGTGACTCCTTCCAGAACATTCCCAGTCTGTTTACCTACCTTCCACGTTTCAACTGCTAACTTATAAGACTTTCTTACAAGAGAACAAGAGGAACTGAGCTACGAGGCCAGACCAAGCTCCTGGTGGGTTTCTGCACATGACTGGCTTTTAAAATGCCACTCTGCTCATGATGAGTCCCCCCAAGTCCTCCCCCACCAGCAGAACCCCAGCTATTGCAGAAATGGCAATTTTGGACCCCAATCTGTTCTCTTTTGCTAAACTGTCAGCACAAAGAGCAGGACAGCACATTCCCAGTGACAGATCTCCTTCCCTCTGGCTCTCTCCATCTGCTGTGATTGCTGCACCACCTCTCCAGGACAGAGGTGCACTGCTCATCCCATGTCCCAGAACCAGCTCAAGGATGGTTTCAAGGTATGGAGGGACAGACTCAGCCCTCTCCCACTGCTTCCATGGTGCCATTCCCTTCTTTTTTTTTGTCCTCATCAGAGGCTGGGCATATTAAAATCCACCTTTCCTGCTTAGTTCCAGCCAAAGCCACCAGAGCTGAGAAACCCACTGCAGAGAGGGTCTGACCTGACCTACCCTTCATCCTGCACCTCATTCTGAAAGCCCCAGGAAGCAGAGCTCAGCTCCAGCTGGCACTGGGGTCACTGTCTGCGCTGCCACGCTCGCTCACTCACCCTCTACGCTCCAGCACAGGGACCTACTGAGAGGCCCTGGGGTGAGGCCTCCTTTTGGGATGGTTTTGCACTTTCTCTGGTCAAAAAGGCAGGGTGGGGGGTGGGTGATGGGGGAGAAGGCCCAGGTCCTGCCCGGCCCCCTCCCCGTCACCCCTGGACTGCAGCAGCGGAGGAGAACAGCCAGGGGTGCTGGCTGGCCACGCTGGACACGCCTCTGGGAGCTCATGGCACTGTTTCCTTCACAATCCAGCCCAACCTGTGTGACCCTGGGGACGCCGGGGACAGCGCCAGGAGCCGCGGCAGGAGCCCAGTGCCACCAACCCCACCGGGGCTGCGAGCTCAGCTCTGCAACCAGCCCTTCCCTGGGCGGGGAGCCAGGCACAGGCAGGAGCCCCCAGCCAGGAGAGCTCTGCCTTGGCCTGCTGGTTGGTTCCACCAGCGTTTTGGGGACCCCTCCCCACCCTCCCAGGGCTCCAGGACATCCGGGAGTGTCTGCAGAGCCACCAGCGGTGAGCCTGCAGCCACAGGGTGGACTGTATTTGTGAATCTGCTTGAGACCAGCCAGTACTCACCTGAGCTGCACCTTTTACATGCTTTAAAGTTGACTGTCCAAGCCACAAGAATGACCCTTACTGACCTTGCACAATATCATGTTTTTTAACCCTTTAGGTACCATAGACTTTGGGTATTTCATTCACTTCATGTACTGTGAGGAGGGGGACAGGAGGGAGAGCGGAGCTGCATGGGGGGAAATCCTTCCTTGGGCAGGAACAGAGGGTGAGAAAGCCCCATTGTTCCTCTACACCTGCACATGCACCCACCCTGCCACCCCTGCCTGCTGACCACGCTTTGCCCTCTGGAATTTCTGAGTGGGAGAGTTGCCAGGGAGCCTGGGAAGGTCATGGCTAACCAGGTAGGGCAAACCAGCTTCTCCCAGCCATGAGAGTCTGTCAGTTTTACAAGCTATGTCTCTGGTACTTGAAGAGTTAAAACCCAGCCACTTCAAGAAGAAAAAGATACTTTACCTTTAGTTTAATGGATTTTACTTTGGTTATGATGCTCAGGAGGAGCCACCCTGGCAGGGAGGTGCAGGGAGGGGCTGCCACATGCGGGTGGGTGCTGGGAGGGGATGGGAGGAGCAGCGGGAGGAGCAGGGAAAGGCTTTGTCATTCCAGAGACAAGATGCCATCGTGGTGTGACATCGCCCAGCGAGGGACAGGGACGTGGCTCATCGGGTGCAGGGCATGCAGGCAGGCAAGCAGAGAGCAGAAGAGAGAAGAAAGAAGAGGCATGGAGCAGGCCAAGGAGGAGCTGAACGGAAAAGGAGCTGAGGAGGGAAGACACAAAAGCCTGTCCCGAGCCAGAAGGTCTGTGAGCCGAAGGATGTCACCCGGACCAGGGAGAATTGACTCGTTCCTCCAACAGCCAGCCAGGAAAAAATGTTTCACCGTGTTACAGGACACTGACAGCTCCCAGCTGATGTTCTTAAGAGCATTAAATTAACGAGACTCTCCCTATAAAAGCTGAGCTACAGAGAGAGAAACCCGTCCATGTTCTGGGCAGATGCCAAGTTAGAAAAAGCCCCAAAGCCTTCCCTTTTCCCAGATCCCCTTTTCCTCACCCTTAAGGGACAAATTTTTCACTAAGGCCTACTGCCACCAGCTCCCACACCCCTCTTCCAGCTTGTTTTACTGAACCAGAAAAGCACAAATCCCAGACCATCTTTGCCTCCCATCCCCACAGGTCTCAAGGAGAGAAACCCCTTGGAAAACAGAAGCAGAGTGTAAGTTTAACACTTGTTTTTCAGGTGCTTTCAGTTCATTTCCCCCACCCCACAGAGATGCTCCATCTGACAGTACCACACTGGGATCAGAACCAGCAGATGTGCAGCAGAGTCAGGAAAGGATTTTCCTATGAAACGTAGAGAGAGTATGGAGAAAAAGAAAAGAAAGAAAAAAGGGGAAAAACATTTGAAGGAAAGAAAAAACAAAAAATCTTTGAATGGAGTGGAGGCCTGAGAAAGCCTCAGTAAGGAACTGTGTCTATGCAGAAACAGACTCCCCTTTCTTCCCACTCCTCGGGGGACAGAAAGAGAAGGAGACAGGGGAAGGAGAGGCAGCAGGATGTGACAATTAAAAAGCCCAGCCGAGAGCCTGCTGCTCCCCCTTGTTAGGGACTCTGAGGGATGGGAGCAGGGCTCTCCCTCCTCACACTGGTGACCAGAGCCACTTCTGAGTTAGTTCTGCTCCCGGCTACTCCAAACTGCAGCGGAGTGATTTAGTAGAGATGAGAGGAGACAGAAAACACAAAGAACAGCTGCCACAGCCACTCATGCAGTGAAAAAACACCTCATTTAAAAGCAAAGATCTGTGAAAAGCCCAGGTTGAAATATTGCCATCCAGGGTTATTGTCCCCAGGGCAACAGCGAAGGGAGACAATCCATTAAACTAAAACCAGCACGTTTTGAGTTGCATACTCCATCCTGGTGTCATCAATATCCCCCTCCTGGCCTCCACAGGGCTCCTCTCTCCCGCTCTGCTGGAGCCCAAACGGGACCATTCCCAGAGCTCCAGGCCTTCCTCCCCATGGCTGTGGAGGTGCTCATGGAAAAGAGCATGGGGACTGCTTTCCCCAAAGGCTGGGGAAGGTTGGGCCAGTGAACAATCGCCTTCCCTTCTCCTCTCCCTCCCGCTTCCCCACCGTCTCCCCGCTCCACTGCTTGTGCCCCTTCCTGACAGCGGCTGGGGCTGTGTGGCACGGGCTGTGGCTGCCATCCCCTGAGCATGCTCAGCACCACGGCCAGCGTGGCCACCACCGAGCCCTCACTGCTGCCACCCCGAGTGGACGGTGCTGCCCGGGCCCCCCAGCACCCCAAACCCCAGCTCTGCTCCTGGCTCACGCCTCAACTCGCTGGACCGGTGAAGGGAGAGGGGAGCAGGTCCCAAAGGTGTCCCCCCGCCACTCCCTGGAGCGAAACGCCAACCCCCAGCTCCGTACCCCTGTGCCCACCATCTCTGGCTCCCTGACCGTGGTCCCCTCAGAGAAGGGTGGGAAAGGAGAGACACCTACTAGACTGCAAGGTGCGCTCTCGGACCTCCGGGGTGAAGGCCCCCAGCCCCAGGGCCGAGCGGGCGGCCAGCCGGAAGACATACTCAGTGTTGGGCTTCAGGCCTTCCACCGTGAACGAGGTCGTGGGCTCGAAGTTCTTCAGCACCTGGGATGGGCGAGGGGGTGGGGGGAAGAAGAAAAAATAAACCCAAACAACAGGCAGCAGAGGTGAGGCCTGCCCAGAGACACCTGCCCTGCTCCCCTCGCTCCGACACCGCAGGGAACGGCGGGGCCGGGGAGCTCCTCAGCCTCAACCCTGCTCCAGTTTTGGACTCACCTCCTTGCTGTGGTCTCCCTCCTTGTAGAGGAGCTCGTACTTCACTATGATCTCCTGGCGTGGGGGGCTCCACGACAGCACAATGCTCGTCTCGGTCTTGGCTTCTGCTCGGAAGTTCATCGGCTGCCCGGGAACTGGCACGGAGAGGGAGCCGACAGGGCAGAGGAGGCAAGATGAGAAACAGGAGAAACCACATTAACTTGGCTAATTAGGAGGCTCTTGCCCTGTTTTATTCAAAGCCTGTGTGGGAAGAGCACGTCAGCAGCAAAATGCCACGCTGCAGCGTGGGCAGGTCCTGCCTCTAAAGCTGTGGAGTTACATCCCACTGCAGGACTTCAGCGTATCCAGAGTTGCTGGAGATGGAAGAATCCCAGTGGATCATATGCCTCTTTCTCAGCAGTGAAGAATACAACCCTTCCCACCAATCCCAGTATTACAAGATTCTGGAAGTAGGAAGCCCATGAGCAGCCCATTGAGGACACAGGGTTTCCTCCCATACCCCAGGCCAAAAATGTGCTGGGTGACAGCCCGTGATAAAACACTTGTATTTGCAGCTCAACACATCAGGCTCATTCCCCACTCATCTCTGACAAAGTAGTTCCTGGGTACTTTAGGGAGAGTTAAAGTTTTACATCTGTTAAAGACATTTAGAATCATGGAATGGTTTGGGTTGGAAGAGACCATAAAGCTCATCCAGTTCCATGGGCAGGGACACCTTCCCCTATCCCAGGTTGCTCCAAGTCCTGTCCAACCTGGCCTTGCACACTTCCAGGGATCCAGGTGCAGCCACAGCTTCTCTGGGCACCCTGTGCCAGGGCCTCCCCACTCTCCGAGTAAATAATTCCTTCCCAGCATCGCATCTAAACCTCCAAATCTAACCAGCAGCTCTCCTTCCCACAGCCCAGGCCAGCGACACAGGTGCTCACCTCCTTGCTGTGTCTTAACCTGGATGGGGTCGGACAGGGGCCCGTCCCCCACGGAGGTGAAGGCCAGCACTCGCACGGTGTAGGTCTCATCCTCGAGGAGGCTGCCCACGGTGGTCAGCAGGCTGTCATCCACGTTGTGCTTCTGCCAGTTGCTGACGGGCTGGTCGGGCTCCATGGTGTAGTAGACTCGGTACCCTCGGATCTGCCCGTTGGGCTCCACCGGTTCCTCCCACTGGATGATCATGGTGGTGCTGCTCAGCATCCGGCCCTGCACGTTGCGGGGGGCACTGGCAGGAGCTTGTTCCCCAGTGCGGGTGACCACCGACTCACTGGGAGGCCCCTGCCCGATGCTGTTGACTGCGGAGACCCAGATCTCATACTCGGAGTTGGGGCTGAGCCCCCCGATGCTGTAGCGCGTGGTGGTGATGTCCTCCTTGATCTGGTATGGTCCATCCTGGCTCTTAGACTTGTACTCAATGACATAGTAGGACACGGGGTCTGGATTTCCAGAGTCCCAGGTGATGGTGATACTCGTTGCTGTTGTCTCTGTCACCACTGGCGTCCCAGGAGCCTTGGGAAGTGCTGAGAATCAGGAAGAACAGGCATTTAAAAAAACCCACAGATGCTGAAATGGCACCTAATTGGTCTGGTTAGGGCTGCAGGAGGCAGAAGCACAGCATCAATCCTGGCAGCTCAGGAAAGTGCTGCTGGAATATGAGGAACTGAGTTATTCACTCCATTATCCTCCTTAAACTGCTCCATCAAAGGCAAAGTGTTCAGCTAAACATCTGGAATCATTAGCACAGGCTTCAGCTGCACATCCGCCCTCCCGGGGCAGGGAGGGAGAGCAGCTCCTCAGCTCCTTCCCAGCACGTGCTCACAGCTCTGCTGAGCCTCCACGAGCAAGGAATGGCACAGGGCAGGCTCTGCTCTCCAGAACAAATCTCCAGAAATGCTGAGAGTCACAAACTGTGTTAATCCCCATCTCCCCTCTCCCTCAGCCAGGGAGTCCCCCGTGAGCCTGCTGGGGACTGCACGCTGCTCAACACTTTAAGTGCACCTGATACATGTTCTCACTTCACCTGTTCTCAAGCTTCATGTGCTGTCCTCACTGCACACTTTAGACCCTTTTCAACCCTCCTTCCTTATCATGGAATCCCAGAATGTTTTGGGTTGAAAGGGGCTTTAAAGCCCATCCAGTGGAACCCGTGCCATGGACAGGACACCTTCCACTGGCCCAGGTGGCTCCAAGCCCTGTCCAACCCAGCCTTGAAGCCTAACTTCTCTAGACCTGATCACAGTGAAGCTCGAACTTCTCCTTTCACCTTCTGCCCGGGAGAAATGCAGGTGCTCACACACAGGAACAGTGCAGGGAACATGATCCAAACTAAATTACAAGAGGCAGAAGCTACCAGCAGGGTGAGATTCCCTATGTGAGGAGATGGGAGAGTTGGAAGCAGAAACAATCTGCCCTACACTGCAGCTTTTTAGATTAAGAGGGTAAGACAGGTGTGGTAAGTACATCTACAACAGACAGGGAAAAAAGGGAAGGAAGGAAATACTCAGGAAAATAAAGAGAACCTGAGATCAGCCCCAGGCATCCTTCTGCTGGCACGAGAGCCCCACTGCCTGTGCAGAAGCTCAGAACGGGTGTCACGCCAAGATTCTCTAGTCCCTACTCATTTCTCCTGTCAGCCCTTCCTCAGACAGATCACTGATACAACAGGATTGTTTTTCCTTATCCCTCCCTTTCTCCCAAGTGTTTCTCCTCTCCCCCACCCATGGATCTTTTCCCACCCCACCTCTCCCAGGTCCCTCATGGGCAGCACCAGTACTTGGAGCAGACACCAGCTCACACAGAGCTCTACACTCACCCAACCTCAGGGGTTCCTGCTTGGGTTTAATACTCCCCTGCTGAGGACAGAATAGATTGAAGATGGCACCCGTGCTCCTCTTGGGAATCACTAGCTGGAAGCTGGGCTTATTCCCCATCTTGCTGAGGCAACAATGGCCACTAAGATGCTGGAACTAAGCTCTACTGCAAGGGTGCACATGCCAGAGATCCTCAGGGCCTTGGCTGAATCTCAGGCCTTGGAACAGGATGGCATGCAGGCTCCAAGCCACCCAAGGCTCCTTGCACAGTGCCCAGCCAGCCTCATATGTCAGGACAGACACAGCATGCAGGGATTTGAGCCACAGTTTTCTTCATAACAACCAGCTCAGGTGTCCTAAAGCGAGGGAAGGTCTCCAGCCTCCAGCTTGCCCTCCATTGTGGGTTTCCCTGTGTGTGGGATCCCCAAGGACATGCAGAGATCCCAGCACGGGGCACTCATGGTGCACAGGTCTGTCCTGCTGCTCGTGCTCACAGAGCTCCACGTGTACACACAGGTAAGGACAGGGACTGACACTCCTGCAGCCAGGTGCTCACGATACAGCCACGGTGTCCCTGGCCATGCACACACATCCCATTCATGCAGGAGCACCTGGACATGCAGAACTGTGTCCCTGTGCATGGACACACATCCCACTCATGCAGGAGAACCAGGACACTTAGAACTGTCCCTATCCATGGACACACATCCCATTCGTGCAGGAGAACCAGGACATGCAGGACTGTGTCCCTATCCATGGACACAAATCCCACTCATGCAGGGGCACCAGGACATGCAGGACTGTCCCTGTCCATGCACACACACACCACTCGTGCAGGAGCACCAGGACATGCAGAACTGTGTCCCTATCCATGGACACACATCCCATTTGTGCAGGAGCACCAGGACATGCAGAACTGTGTCCCTATCCATGGACATCCCATTTGAGCAGGACATGCAGAACTGTGTCTCTATCCATGGACATCCCATTTGAGCAGGACATGCAGAACTGTGTCTCTATCCATGGACATGCCATTTGAGCAGGAGCACCAGGACATGCAGGACTGTGTCCCTATGCATGGACACACATCCCATTTGTGCAGGAGCACCAGGACATGCAGACCTGTGTCCCTATCCATGGACACACATCCCATTTGTGCAGGACATGCAGGACTGTGTCTCTATCCATGGACATCCCATTTGTGCAGGAGCACCAGGACATGCAGGACCTTGTCCCCTGTGGCAGGTCAGGCAGCCACAGGCTCTCCCCATGCAGACACACGATGACACAGGCACAAACCATGGGACATTCCCACTCTGCTACACGTCCCACCATCGCTCCCATGCACGAGCAGGACACGTGCCCAGGCATCCCCTGCACTCATGCTCGGACACTCAGCTCTGGCCGTGCCCGCACACCTGCCTGGCACGTGCCCACTCCCACACGTGCACTCAGGACCCTGCTCCCACTCCCTTACATTTCACCGTGATCTGGGCAACGGCTTCTATGACTCCCAGGCTGGACATGGCCACGCAGGTGTAGTTGGCAGAGTCCTTGACGTCCGTGAGCTCCAGGACGTTCCTGCCCACGGGCATGTCATCCTCAGGTGTCAGGTCCTCTGCTCCCTGCATCCACTTCACGTAGGGCATGGGAGACCCCACGGCCACGCAGGTGATGTTGACGTTGCCCCCGGGCATGATTTCATGGCTGACAGGGAGGATGGAGAAGCGAGGGGCCACACGGCGAACTGTGGACGAGACGCACAGAGGTAACAAAAAAAAACAAAACGGAAAACCAAAGCAAAACAAACGAACGAACAGAAAACAAAGAGGAAAAAAAAAAAAGAAAAAAAAAAAAAAAGGAAAGGAAAGGAAAAGAAAGGAGAAAAAGAAAAAAGAGTAAAAGATAATTTAAATATAGATGGGGTTTGTCATAGTTTATTTTCTTCCTTCATTAAAAACAAAACAAAAAAACAAAGAAATTAAAAAATCAAAAACCAAAAACCAAAAAAATGAACTCCAAATAAATTCGTACTTCACAAACAATATATAGAATATAGACATAAAAGCGATATTTCATAGCAACAGGGTTCCATTGATCAAGATTAGACCCATCACAGCACAGATAAATACACAAAAATTTATTAGCAATTTCTCATCTTTACTGGCAAGAGCTGGCATGGCGAGAGCCCAAACTTCTCCTCCGCGGCCGCTGGGGCCCCCAGCTCCCCGCTCCACACCCCGGGAACCTGCTCCTCCCTCTCCCAGTGGGGTCTGAGTCCCGGGTCCCCTTCTCCCGAGGAGGAGAGAAGGTCTCCTTCTCCATCCACCACCACCCGGCGTGGTCCAGGTGCCCCCTCCAGAGAGGGGCCCTCTCCCACCCGGGGCTGCTGCAGACATGGGGTGGGGGCCCAGGAGAAGGTTGGGATGGAGATGGAAACTTCTCAACGTTTTGCCTTGTTGGACCCAGAGAATTCAACAAAGAGAGAAGTATCACATCCCCAAATGCCAGACACTCCACTTGAGAGGTGAAAAGCAAAAGGATAAACGAGGGAGGAGAGGGAGTCCCCGGAGTGGGACAGAATTTGGTCGGTGTCTGTGTGTGAGAAGCGTCCAGGGGAACACAGCCCCCCTGGAGCGAGAGAGAGTGTGGAAAAGATGAGAAACTCTAATGAAATTTTTGTGGTTTTCGGGTATAGAAACCCTAACGAAGCCTCTTTAAGATCTGACACGGTTCCATCGATAGATGCAGCTCTCAGAGTCACAAACATCATGCAAAATAGGTAAAAAAGAGAGAGAGAGAAAGAGAGAAAGAGAGAGGAAAATGCAGAGAAATATAATTTCTGGGCGGCAGCAAATGCCCACATGGATACTGGATAGAAAGTGAGCGACAGAGAAAGGAAGGAAGACCAGGAGAAGGAGAACAAGAAGGGAAGGGAGAAAGAAGAGAGAGAGAGGGAGGGGAGGGGGAAACCCACTTTAATGCTGCATACTTTTTCTAGCTGATGTGACTCAATGTGGTGGCTCACATTGTCACATCTCAGCCCTGGCGGAATAATAAATAGAATAGAATTAATAAGAAAAACAAGGTAATGAAACTTTTAACGTTGAGAAAACAGTGACATGTTCTGTGCATCTCCTTAGCAGAGAGGTGGATGCAGCTTCCAGACCTTACACAGGAAGAACATGGACGCAAAGGGGAGGCTGTGGTTTCCTTGGCTCCATTTTCTGAGCTGCCTGGGCTGGCTGGAGGGATGCTGGGTGCCCTTCCTTAGGGGGGGAAAGCAGGGGAATGGACAAAGGAGAACGTGTGTGGATCAGAGAGGGCCTAGGGAGGGGGCTGAGGGCAGGGTCTCCTCCCACAAGAAAGACAAAGGATACAGGACCTGGGGAAATGCAGGAACTGCAGCAGCTGGAGGCTAGCAGGGGTGCAAGATTCCTCCAGCTCCAGGGACAGCCATGCAGGAACTGCCACAGGCAGGGTGGGCGAGGGGCAGGAGGGTCCTGAGTGCTGGAGGGCTGAGAACTCCCTGTTCCTGCTGTCTGTTCCCAGGTAACCTCTGCACAACCTCTCCAAAGCTTGGTGGCTTTGCCTCATGCCAAAGCAAGCAAAGGACAGCAGGGCTGAGCCTGCCATTGTCCCTCCCAGTGCCTTCAGATGTCCCCTGGAACCGTCTTGGAGCTTGCTAGTATTTATCTTCCAGCTTTGTGGATCTTTTCCAAGGGGAAGGGCACTGCCAGGAGAGGTAGAGGCTGTTTGCTCTTTAGTGGGGCTTTGGCAAACAAAAGCCAACTGCAGCCCCTGCAAGGTGACAAGGGACATTGTCACAGCAAGGTCTGCTCTCCCCATCGGGCTGTCAGACCCTTTTCTGTGAGAACCAGTAGCCAGGAACCAGCACTGGGAGGCAAGGAAGAGAAGACTTCCAGGTTGGTGGCTCAGAGGTGGCAAAGGGGAATTCCTGCATGCATGGATTTGCAGAGAGAACGGGGGACATGCCCTCAGCTGGGAGAAGGATGGGGATGTGGAGGGAGGGGCTGCAAACCCACCTGGCCACTGACACTAGAAGATGATTTTCTACCTGCAGAAAGGTGTAGGAGAGTACCATGGTGTTTATTCCACCTCAGGCACAAACACTGGCTCAAAGGATCAGGAACCTGCTCCTTGCTCCCTTCCTGCCACTAGGGAGAACACTCAGCCCTAGCCAGGAGGGTGCACCCCTGTTTCCTACTCCATCCTGCTTCCCACTGCTTCCAGAAGTACCACACTTCAGAAAATGGAGCCAGGTGGAAACCACACCTGTCACACTCTGAGACAAGATGGAGAGAACTCGGAAAGAAACAAGTGGGGTCAACATGCAGACAGATCTGGGGTGGGGATGACTCTTCTGAGGGGGGGGCTGGTATGTGACCTTCTGGAGAGGGGAGGCAAGGTGGGAAAGGTGAGGAGGAATGAGGAGACACATCCGGACAAGATCCGGTCAGCAAACAGCATCAACAGCAACAAACAACGGCAGGTGGGATGCAAACACTGAGT
This sequence comes from Vidua chalybeata, assembly GCF_026979565.1. NCBI lineage: Eukaryota > Metazoa > Chordata > Aves > Passeriformes > Viduidae > Vidua > Vidua chalybeata. The sequence goes on along the minus strand of NC_071556.1, from coordinate 3,844,599 downwards.
TGTCATGGGAACAGAACAAGACAATTAATCCAAACCGAAGGTAATCACAAAGAAATTAAACCCAACTGAAAAGGAAAGGGAAAACAAAAAAAAAAAATACAAAACAAAACAAAGAAAAGAAAGAACAAACCAGAATTTAATAACTGAAAAGCATCATCTGATGTAGGGCGGATTGCTGAGAATCGGAGTCTGAAGGGAACCGACTGTTCCTGGCTGTGGTTTGGGGCAGGGAAGGAGAAATCCACTCACAAAACACAAGCTCAGGGGCTGTGCAGAGCACGTTCCCAGAAAGCTGCAGAGCAGCCCTGCCCTCCTCCTGACAGCTCCCAGCCCTGGGGTCTCAGGGATCCTTACTTTGGGCTGGTTTAGTGGCGTCTGTCACCCTCCAAGGGAAGCACCCAGCACCTCTGGATGCCAGCCCTCAGCACCACCCGTTCCACAAGGAGGGAGAATTTGGAAAAGGGCTGATACAAGCCCAAAACAGACAGCAGCACTTCCTTGGTGCATCCTGGTTTAAAAAAAAACTAGACTCTCCTGTGTGCACAGATATACCAACATCCACACACTGATCTAGGATGGGAAAAGAACTCCAATTAAATGTTGGGGACCTCAGAGAGTCCCCTGGATACAGCCCTGTGATGGCTTAGGGCTGTGACAACCACAACAGGCACAGGGTTCATCCCTGGCTACCCAGAGCCATCAGGCTGCTGCTTATTTTAATTGCTGTAACATTTGCATTTGGCTGGAGACAGGGAATTTGTCAAGCTGAGAATCTCTGGGTCAGCCTTTAGGTCAAGGCCCAGGAGGAGGAGAGTCGTGGTGGAAAGGAGGCTGGAGATGGAATCAAGACCAATTTCAGCTCTGGGTCCAGCTCCACAGCAGCTGAAGGAGAGGAATTTCACAGAAAAAAAATCGGGTGAAGAGACCCCTTCCATTTTGCTATCCAACACTTTCAAAGGATCTGAAGAACAGAACTGCCCTCTCTGGAAAGGAAACATTGGGATGGGGCAGTCAGGCCTCTGCTTTATAGACACTGGTCTAATAATACTTTTCCCAGTTTCTGGTGCAAGAAGGACCTTCCCTGAGTTCCAGGGGTGTTTGGTTTCCAGGACAGCTTTGCCAGACCCCGCATGCGTACACGGATGTGCATGCTCCATGTGCAACAGCTCCCGACAGACACACACAAGCAGGCACACACAAACAGACATTGTCCATGGCCAAAAAAACTCTCAGGAGCCTTTTTTCAAACAAGGATACAGCTTGTTACGGATAGAACCAGATTCCAGGACTAGAGCTGGATGTTTGGGATGCAATTAAATTATTTCAATGCAGAGAAGCCATTTCGGAGGCACAGGAAAATTTCTTAAGTGCAGTTAGTTATGAGTCTGTTTAATTGTTGGATAAGCATTTCACACTGCAAATCTGCACCCCAAATTGTGCTTTTTTTTTAGAAACAGAACAGATCCATAACCTTTCACACCCTTGGGAAGCCAATTGGTTTTGTTGCTGCTCATGGAGGCAGAGGTTGACCCAGTTTGTGTTCTGTGAGTGGCATTTTTGGCTTTTTTGGTCCCAATCAGCACGGCTCAGGTTCCCCACCACCACTCGGGGTCCACAGGGTGAGAGGTATTTTTGCAAGATTTACAGACCTGATTGGAAGAGACACTGAGAGATCCAGGGTTGACTTTTGCAACACCAGAATCCATCCTTAAAATGTGTTCCCATGATGCTGCTAATGAGAGAAACCCGAGGACCAACCAGTTTGTGCTGAGGAACACCACCAGCTGCTCTTTTAAAGCCCCTTCCAGATTCCCTCAGAGAGAAAAAATGTTGGAGGAGGAGCGAGGTGGGTAAAAGGAGAATGTCCTGGACAAGAACCTGTCACTTCAAACCCCGATTCACATTAAACCAACTCAAAGAGAAATGCATCTTGTACCTTAAAGAAGAAATTAATCGTAAAAAAAAGGAAACAAAAGAAAGTGAAGTGACTGGTTGAAAGCACCAAACAAAACCAAATGGTATTAAACATTTTGACACTCAGCAAGCTGCTGCTCCAAATGAGGTGAGAAGGCGGACATTATTGGCCATTTTGGGGAGACAGGAGTCATTCCGTCTTGCTCCAAAATGAGGAGGGGTAGGGGAAAGGGTGCCAAAATAATGTGCAGCCTCTACATTATTAGTGAAGCTTAGATTACACCTGTCCTCCCCTCCCAAATGTGGTCTGGCCCTGCCCCTGCGTGTCCGTGCAGCCGCCTCTGCCTCTCCCTCTCCCGTTCCAATTCCAGGCTCATTCCCCTGGCCTGAGACCTTTTGGGGTTTGGATTTCCGACCTCCGCCCCTCCACAGGACGAGCAGCTTCCCTCCTCCTGCCCATCTCCTTCCTCATTTCCTTCACAGTAAATAAAATAAATACGTAAATAGGTAGATAAATAAAGAATGAGACCAAGGCTTGGATTTGGTCTGGAGGAAATCCATTACCTTCCCAATAATTGTTACTTTTCACTTAAAAAAACACTTTAGCTGAGCGACAGGCTGGCTGAACATCTCTGGTCTTTTGCAATTATTTATATTTTTTTTCTGTTGGTTTTTTTTACAGGATTGAACAGAAAATAATCAGAATCCAATTGTTTTTCACGCAGCTCTGTAATTTTAAACACAGACTTGACTGTTTTATTGTTATTTTAATTTGACAAGGTGTAATCTAATTTTTTCCCCTAAAACAAAGAGAACAGCGATGCAAAAGGTGTAAGAGACACAGGCAGGCAGAGATTTCGAGATCAGTACAGCACAGTGTTCCTGCAAAGTGCCCTCTATAGAGAGATAGTCATGTATATACATAGATATATACACAGTTTGGATTTGGTTTTGGTTGGTCTTTTTTTGGGGGGGTGGCTTTTTGTATCCATTTCCATTTCCTGATACCCTTGAGAAATCCTTCTGCAGAAACACAGTGAAGTTTTTGTTTGCTTTGTTTGGTTTGGAACTAGAATTTCAGAGCTGAGGACACCCCAAACACGGACAGGGCGCTCCCCCACCCACAGAAGTGCTAAAATAACCCTTTAAAATCATCCCAGAACTTTCCATCCCTCAATTTTAGCACCTGGAAACTGGGCACTGCAGAGGCAGCTGTACAACCCAGTGGTGGTTCTGCCTCCCTCCTTCTCCATTAAAGAATTTATCAATCTAGTCTAAAAAGGTATTAAAATTCCTACAGTTTAAAATACCAATGACTGTTTTGACCTTGTGGCTATTTGTTAAATCTCTAGTGCATGTGGAATTATTTCCTTCAACCTCTAAATGGGACTGAAAGGGAAAAGCTCAGCAATGGTTCCACCTGGAACCAACTAACAGCTCTGGTCTGATGGTCAAATTACTCATGTGCCAAACTTAACCCAGGCTACAGGCTAAATTATTGCTTAAATTAGTCACATTTTAATCTATTTTGAAGCTTTATTTCCTGAGGTGCTCAGCACACTATCCCTGCCTTTTCTGTGGGTTTTATTTTAATTGATTTCCACTAGTTCAGCTCTTACATGTTTTGCCCTGGCCTGGTTTCATCTTTGGTCTCTCAATGAGCTGAGGTTTTCCAGAGAGCCTTGGGAGTTCCTGGGAATGTTCTCAGCAAGGCCTGGGCTGCAGAACCTGGCTCGGGGTGACAAAGCTTGTGCTGATGGTGACAAGCAGCAAAGGCAGGGCCTGAGCAGGCACTGGGCTGCTTTAAATGCCTGCTGAGCCATTTACAGCTCCCTGGACTGGAAAAGAGCAGAGCCAAAAGAAGCTGGAGCAGAGAGCAGGAAGGATTATCCCTGCAGCATCCCAACTGCTGCCTTTTGTACCTCCTGGCACGGCCCCACTGTGTGAAAAAGGGGAAAATTCTTAATTCTGCTAAATTCAACCACGACAGCGTGTCCTGTACCAGCAGCAGCAGCTCTGGGGGATCTGAAGCACAGCCCACAGAGCTCATCCCTCCTTCCCTCTGGGACATGGAGGAGCACAGGGACACGAGGTCCTTACACACAGGGCTCCATCCCAGCCAGCAGCTGGATTTTGGGATCAAACCAGAGCAACCGAGGTGGCCGCCTGCAGCTTCCCAAATTAAGAGGAGAGCTGCAAAGTGCTGCATTTCCAGGGGGCAAACCAGCTCTGGCCACAGGTCCTGGCTGAGGGGACACAGGTCCTGGCTGAGGGGACATGTGCCCTTGCTGGGGTAATGTGAGCCCCCCACGTGGGCCCTGATCACAGACAAAAACACCACAGAGTGCTTTGGGCTGGAAGGGACCTCCAAGCCCATCCAGTGCCACCCCTGCCATGGGCAGGGACACCTTCCACTGTCCCAGGATGCTCAAAGCCCCATCCAACCTGGCCCTGGACACTGCCAGGGATGGGGCAGCCTCTGAAACACAACCATGGGCAGACAGCTCTTCATTTGCAGGATTTTGAATCCATCCTTTCCTGCAATCGCTATGGGCCACAAGTTTCATGGCACTTGTGTCCCTAGGGATACAGAGAAGCATCCAAGGAGACTTTTGAAAGCCAGGTGAGCTGCATGGCTCCCATAAAAACCAGGATTCCCACCAAGGTACTGGCTTGCCCCTAGAACTGCATCCATCTTTTCACCAGCCACGGGTGAACCCTGGACGGGTGGCTCAGCCTAAACTGCCACACACCTGGGCTGCTGGCAGAGATCACCTCACCTGCTTCTGACCTGCTTTTGTGGTCTCCAGAAAGAAGCTTCTGCCTCTGACCTTGGGCATCCCCTGTTAGCACTCTGTTATTTTGGACCCTGGCATGATCTGACCTGTAATAACACATGAGGCAAACCCTTCACCAATAATTTCAATTCCATGCCCATGGTTTGGGTTGGAAGGACCTTAAAGCCCATCCTGTTCTCACAGGACATCTTCCACTAGACCAGGTTGCTCAGAGACCATAATTTTAGCAAACCACACAACCTCTTCTAGGCAGGTATCAAGTCTCTATTTCCTCACCCAGTGTCATTCCAGCCTATCATGATTACATCCTATTTAGCTTTAGTTTATTGTTGTTGATATCATTATCATTACTTCTATTTTTATTGGCTCTTAAGGAAGAATTTAATCTTCAAGCCTTCTCAGATCACAAGAGATTCTTAGCAGCAGCAGTGCAGTTTGGCCATGTTAGAAATACTTTATAAAAGAGAAAATAAACAAATAAAAAATAATGGTGTATAAATCCCTTTTTAATTGCACCTAAATCCTGAAACTCAAACTCCTAGTCATGAAGGAAAATCCTGTAATTAGGAGTGATTATCACCTTTTAGTCCTAGGCAGGAGGGAGGTGGGATGGGAAAACCTCATTTCAATGCTATTCCTCTTTTTGTTTTTAATAGAACAAGTTTGTTTGTTTGTTTGTTTTTTTTTCGTTTCTTTAGTTTTTTTTTTTTTTTTGCCTTTAAAAAGAGCCTTGGGACTGAGGGATGTTTTTTGGCTATTGTTGGCATCCAAGTCAGAAGAGCCACAGCTGGTCTCTTCCCAGAGAATTATCAAGAGCGCAGCATTTGGGAGTGGTACCCTGGTACCTACAGGGAGGGAGGAGACTCGGAAGGGGAGGGGAGAATACCAGCACTGAGGGTCCGAGCACTGAAATCTCAGCATTTTAAGAAAAAAGAGAAGGACAGACAGAGAGAAAGAGAGAGAGAGAGAAAGAGAGAGACAGATACTGTGTCAATACTGCACTGGATTTCTCAAAAATCACACAGCTTTAATACCTGTGCCCTAGGAAAGCCACTCCTTTGGTAGCTGATTGAGAGGTGAGGACTGGCGGGCAGAGGGAAAGGCATAGCCAGGGAAAGGGCTGGCATGGCCAGGGAAAGGGCTGGCATTCAGTTCTGCACAGGGGAAGCACCAAGCACCACTGGTACCACTGACACACTGCAAACCCCCTGTTGACTCTCCCATGTGCCTCACCCGCTCGGGATGCACACATGGGAGGCAACAGGAGCTTCTGGGGGATAAACAGGGAGATGAGAAGAGGGAAAAGAGGCATTTTCAGCTCCAATGTCACTGGCCAGATTGCTGCTTGCTGTTTGCAATAGCTGCAGCTGCCAGATGTGCCCCAGCACTGTTGCAGTGCCTGCACAGCTGCACTTCTCCTCCCACGCTCCTTTAGGAAGGAGGCTCTGCCTTCGCTGTGCCTGGCTGGGTTTTGAGGTGCCTGCACCAGGCAGCAAAGGATCAATCCCAGGAAGGGAGCAGGACAATGGGGACAGGCAGAGCCAGGAGGCAGCTGCCTGGCTGCCCTTCCCTCCCAGCCCTCCCAGGATGAGGTGTCACCTCCTCCACGGGATTCTGCCAGGCTCTGCCTGGAGCTGGGGCTCTGCCTGGCCACGGGCTCTCCATGCACTCGTGGGTGCTCCAGGAGAGAACAGCGTGGGATTTGGGATCAGCAGGAAGCTCTCTGTCAGTGCCACGCTGGGCTGACAGCCCCTGCTCCTGGTGTTACTGGAGGGAACTGGGCAGTGACCAGTGAGCGAGCTCCCATGGCTGGGGAAGCCCCCAGAGCGGGGTCAGGGCTTTTCTTTGTGTGCAGGAGGTGGAACAAGAGCCACACCTCAAGAAATAAATAAGCAATAACGTGACCCAGGGTCTGCTCTAACTCTTGGAATGACCCCCTGGGTTCTCACCATCTTTTCCACTTCCCAGATCCCTCCCTCCCCCAAAACAAAGGCTTGTCCCAAATAGCAGGGCTTCCATGGACAGGCGTTAGAGCTGTGTGACTCCTTTCCTCCTGGAGGGATTGAGGAGTTCAGTTACCACCGGGTGGGCAGGAACACTGGCTTCTCACAATGCGTTTGGAATAAACTACAGCACAGCATAACCAATCAAAACAGAAACAGGAAATCAAGAGAAAGCAAAAAACCCAACAGAACCAAAAAATTTGGAAAGTAAGAGTAAATCCACTTCAAAGAAACCAGAATTGTATAACGAAAAGAAACGATACATATTTATATATCGAAAAAAAAAAATTCATAATTAATTTAAAAAGTGGCATGCAAAGAAGATTGTTACATTCTCCTATCATGCATCAGGCCCAATGTCCAAACGGCAAGGTAACCATGACGACAAAAAAGTGCAAGAACTCAGCAACATTACCAAAGGATGCATAGAGAGGCCCACAATGCAACTCAACTCATCTCCGTGAGACCCGGGAATGCGCGGGTCTCGCTCATCTTAAAGATTTCTTGCTTTTTCTCTTTTCATTTTTTAAATTTTTTTTTTTCATTTTTTTTTTTTCTCTTACGAATGTAAAAATGTGGGTAAAGAAAGTAAAAAAGAAAAAAACCACACCAACCTTCTCGTAGCTCTGAGGGATGTTAAGGGGGTTTGATGCGGAACACAATGACATGAGGAGAAGAGAAAAATAGGGGAAACACAGAGAGAGTAAAAAAAGGCCTTCTCAAGGCTGTCAGCTGCAAATTGATTGATTTTTTTTTTCTCTTAACCAAAATAAAAAGAAAGGAAAAAAATGAAGATAGTAACGACCCTCTTTCCTGCCTTCCTAACGCTCCCCCTCCCATCCCTTTAAGCCCAACCAAGCTCCGCAGGGAGGCCAGGCTGGGAGCAATCCTAGCTCAGAATCAGCCCCCAGAGGGGTGCTGAGGCCAGGCAGGATTCTCCCTCCCTGCAGTCCTGCTGCTCCTCGGAGAAGGGGAGCGGAGCCCCCCGGGCAGAGCGGCCCCGCACGGAGCAGCCCGGCCGGGCGCCGCTCCCCGCGCTCCCCCCCAGCCCCACACCCAGCCCTGCTCACTCTGACTCCACCACGGGACTGAATAAGGAAAACAGAAATAATTAGAAGAAGGAAAAAGAAAAGCAAAACCAAACCAAACCATTTCCTTGCAATGTTCAAACTTACAACTCCTATCCCGGGTGGTCTATAGAGACAAGCATGTTATGGGAGAAACAAGTCAATTGGAAACACAAGAGTGCTCGGGACTCTTTTAAAACAAAAAAAAAAAAAAAAAAAAAAACGGGAAGAAAAATGTGCATGAACTCTCCCTCCCACCAAAGCAAATCCATTTCAGAAATTTGTTACCTTTCCACGATATTAACACACAAGAAACAAGGAATTAAACAGCATGAAAAACACCCAAACCACAGGCCGAGCTGGCACACGCTGTGTTCTGCACTCTCTCGGCAGGTTAGTGCTGGTTTGCAGGCAGGCCCAGGTAGACACGGGCTAACTGGGGGAGGAACAGGGCTATCACCTGGAGCCCCTCCAGGTGTGGAGACAACACCGTGTTACAACCTTTGTCTCCCAGGTAGTTTCCGAGTGGCCAGAAAAGTAGAGGAAATTTATAAACAAAACAATAATGAAAAATCCCCACATTTTTCCTGTTTCTTTTCTTTTTAGTTTTTTTTCTTTTTTTTTTTTTTTTTTTTTTAAGAACCCAAACCATTCCAGCTAAGCTGTCTGCAATGGATTCAGCCCTGAATTAGTATTGGTTCCAGATTGACACTCCCAAAAGCGGAGTTTAGGGGCCCAGGCGACAGGGCAAATTTCAAACGCAATTTTCCAGCTGGCCACAAAAGGCTATTTAAAAATTTAGCTTGGAAACATTAAATTATTAAAAGCCTTCTCTCCATGTGCATGTGATATAGTGAGCGTGAGACACGAGAGAGAGAGAAAGAGAGAGAGAAAGGAGTGCACACAGGAGCATGGCTCTGCATTGGACTGCAGATTAACGTGAGTGTAGGTGGGAGGCGCCTCCTCTGTCGATGGGATGGAAATGGGAACAGTTTGCTGGGATGTAACTTTTCTTTTTTCCTCCCAACTTTTTTTTTTTTTTTTTTTTAATTGAGAAGGACCAGCCCTGCTCTCTCATTACCTAAAGGGTTTTTTTTTTTTTTTTTTTTTTTTTTTGCTGTGGAAAGATGTTAAAACCAAAGCTACACACAAAATATTACAGGTCAGAGAGATCAAAATAAGAGAAAGTGGACAGGGTGTTGGCCCATGGGGTGGGAGAACATCGAGGGGACATCGAGCAGAAGCCAATCCCCTGTCATCTGTTCCCCTGCTGCGGGGTGAAGGGGGATGTCACCAAGGCAGGGATGGCTGCTGGTGTCCCCAGCTCTGTGCCCAAGGAACCAGGGACAAATTACTGCTGGCAGAGGGAAAAGCAGCTGGGACTGAGGGCAGCAGTGCCAATGCATCCTCCTGCTGCAATCTGGGGGGATCCAGGGACACACAGAGGGGTCCTGCCCTCCTCTCACAGCCACAGAGGCAGAACTGCAACGCCCTGCTTCCAGAGAGCAGGGCTCCTTTGGGAGAAAGGGCAATTCCAGCCTCTCTGCCCCTCTCCTTTGGGAGAAAGGGCAATTCCAGCCTCTCTGCCCCTCTCCTTTGGGAGAAAGGGCAATTCCAGCCTCTCTGCCCCTCTCCTTTGGGAGAAAGGGCAATTCCAGCCTCTCTGCCCCTCTCCTTTGGGAGAAAGGGCAATACCAGCCTCTCTGCCCCTCTCCTTTGGGAGAAAGGGCAATTCCAGCCTCTCTGCCCCTCTCCTTTGGGAGAAAGGGCAATTCCAGCCTCTCTGCCCCTCTCCTTTGGGAGAAAGGGCAATTCCAGCCTCTCTGCCCCTCTCCTTTGGGAGAAAGGGCAATTCTGGCCCCTCTGCAGCCGGAGGGATTCACTCCCCTGCGGGCTCTGCGGGCTGGTTTTGGGGTGCGCTCTTTTGGCTCACGCTTAACTCGGCCGTGGGCGAGGCAGCCCTGCCCTGCGGCCCCACAGGGATGCGGGGAGCAGCGGGGCAGCTGCCGGGATGGGTGGGATGGGCCCGGGAGGAGGAGGCTGAGTGCCGGTGAGCCGCTGTGCTCCCTACCTCTCACGTAAAGGTTAGCGGGGGACGAGTAGCGCACCCCGGCGCTGTTGCTGGCCACGCACTCGTACTTGCCCTGGTCCGTCTCCTCGCTGCTCTCGATCTGCAGCCCACCTGTGAGGGGAGAAGAGACGGCAGCACAGACACATCGTCACGGCTCTGCTGGCTCTGCAAGGCAGGGCAGCAGCCCCGGTTTTGCTGTTTCCTCCCAGCCCGGGCTCACGCACAGCGGGACAGGAGCACGGAGCCCCTGCGGACCCGCTGTGGCTGCACACGGAGCCGACACGGTGAGAAAATGTAATCCCCCCTCTGTAGGCAGTGCTGCTCTTTGTCCTGAACTCATCAGCAAAGGCACCAAGTTTTTGTGGCTTCTGCAATGCAGGCGTTCTGCACCAGAACTCCCAAAACCAGCCTCAATAATCCATATTACTGTGATCCCCAGAAATCCATCAGCAGGCAGTTGACTTTCCCTTGCTCAATTTGAAGCAGTGACCATAAAAGTGAAAGGCTTTGTCACCCACTGCCTGGGGAATTTCTATCACTGCTGCCTTTGTTTTGTGGCCAATACCTGCTCCTCAGGAAGCCTACAGGAGATAAGAGCCCCTGTGAAAAGCACCTTGCTGGTAGTAAATATTCCCCAAGGAAAACCCTGTAAATACTGCACTGGAACTTCAAAATTGCCTGCGTGGTTTACATCATCTGGGCCAAAAGGATTAAGGTTTTTCTTAAACTTGTATATTATTGCAGGCTACAAGAATCTACCCAGAGCCCAAACTAAAGATTCCTGTCAGCAAATATGCAGAGAGATGCAGCATGGAACTACATGGAAGAAAATTGCCTCATTTACCTCAGAAGGCTTCATCCCTGCAAAACTCCAGTTAAAATACATACTACATAAATAATTCAACAGGCTCTCAAATGTTTTATGTATTAGGAGTACATGATTATACTACAGATATGGACAGAGCTCACATGTGGTAAGAGTCTTAACTCCCATCTCTGGAAAAAAAACCCCACCTAAATATGAAAACCAAACAATTCCAGCTCAGTGTAATAGTATTGATAAAATCTTAAGTGAGAAGAGTGCAAATGAGATCATTGTTGGTTGCAGATACAGCCTTTTCAGGAAGGAAAAAGCAGTGTGTTCACAGAGGAGGACACAGAGCTCACGTTCCTCTGCGTGTGCGTGGGTGGGAACGATGCTGGTGGGGGGACGTGGGGCTGGGAGAGGATTTGGGACAGGGCTGGGGTGTGAGTGCAATTCCCCACAGCATCCCCTGTGCCTGGGAGCCCCCAAAGGCACAACAGAGGGAATTAAACCCCATAAAAGCCCCACCCAGGCCAGTAAACCAAACAAAATCCATTCCAAAAGAATCTGCGGGTATTTCAGCACAACAGGAGTTAAAACCCAAACTGGCTGGAGCTTCCCACCGAGCACCCAGCTGAGCATATTTCATATGGAATTACAGCTCCAGCTCTGCTGTTGGAGAGCTCCACTTGGGTGGAAAGCTGCTGGTGAGTTTTCCCAGAAATTTCTGTTAATTTGGACAAATCTGTGGGTTGTTTCCATTGGTTCCAGATACATTTTCTGTGCTGCTCATGAGCAACACTGGTCTGAGAGTACCCAGGGAAGATGAAGCCTCACTCCAGAGCAGGAAGGGAACCAAGGACTGCAGTGGGCAGCTTTCCCTGGGGAACAGGGACTCCTCCCTCCCTCCCTGCCCACTCCTCACCCCTGCTGGTCAAGGCAATGGCAGAAATGAGGCTGCAGAGAGGGTGAGGAGTGTTCAGCACTTGCCAGGAGCCAACAGACATGATGTGTGAAAACGTAAATCTCACCTACAGCACCTCCTGTTGCTTTTACCAGCAGAGAATGATGGAATTTTAAATGTGCCAGTGGAGATAAAACCAAAGCAGGGTTTTCCAAGGGGTGCACACCCAATTCCTCCTGCCTTTCAGCTTGAGGTCAATCTTTGACTCCATTAAAGAGACAGTGCAGAAGCTACTTACCATGGATCTTTCCCAGAGAAACCTAAGGGTAAGAGAGTGGGGAGGAAGTGGAAAGAGGCTCTGGAGCCAAACAAATGAGTATGCTGAGATGGTAAGTGCTGAAGATCTGCCTGAGCAAAGGACTGGAAAACTCATCACCAGCAGCAGCTCGGGAGCACTTTGCACCAATCAAGAGAAGTCCTAAGTATTTACCAAGCTCTGATAGCATTTAATGCTCGAGATAAACTTCAGTCCTTCATAGTCCTGGAGAGATTAGCTCTTAAAACTCTGCCATAAATCTGAGGCAGCGCAGCCAGAGATGTTATTAGAATAACAGTATCAGTATTACCAAGTGCACCCAGCAAACAAAAAAGGACATTATAACCATAGATAAAATAAAGACAGGTATAAAAAAGAAATATCCAGAGGTGAAGCAGGACAAGAAAACGTAACAACAACACGAATCTGTATTGGGCACAGGGCAATGAAACGGGATCTGTGTGGAGAGAAGTGTTTGGAGAGTGGGTGAGTGAGTGAGCTGGGGGTGTCTTACCTCGGATCGGTGTACCTTCTGCAAAGAAAACAAAGAAAATGAGTGAAATGACTGCAAAACCCCAAACACCTGCACTGCCCGTGGGAAAAGGACCTGAGTCAAGGAAGACAGTTCCCAGTAGGAAACTTCTTGGTCTATCTCATCTTAAATTACAGGACACTGAAGAGGGCTTGGGATACTTTAGTGGGGTGTCCTTTTCAGCAGCCCAATCCAGGTGGCTGTTTGCAGAGCCTCCCGTGGCTCTTGGCTTCCAAAGGCTTGAGACTGGCTCCATTTTGTTGTAGGAATGTAAAGAAACCCCTCAGGCTCTCAGCTAACATCACTGTTTGCTACTCACTGAACACATGATGACCCTGCATTTACCTTCCCCACTCCTGGGGACATCAGGGCTGTGTTAGCCCAGGCAGGGACAGGGACACGTGGGCACCTTGCACCACATTAAGCTGCAGGTTTGATCCCACCTCGGCCAGCGAATCCCCAGCTCCAAACTTGAGCTCTTGGCACAGATGTGGGAGCTCAGTGCATGTCCTGCTCAGGACCTCTGGCCATCCTTCAGGGCTCTGCACAGGGACTGGGGCAGATCTGGGCACTGAAGAGGTGACAGAGCTACCTGGTACCTCCTGCAGTGGCTCTGGAGCCACCCTGCTGCAGCAAGGAGGGGCTGTGTGGAGAGAAGAGCCCTGCTACACTTGCCTGCTGGCTGCCTCTCCCTTGGCTTGTTTTATTCCAAGCCCCTCCTGTTGTCTCTCAGTGCCCAGCCTCGGGCAGGGCTCCCAGGTGGGAGGGAGTGACCATCAGGGGTAAAACCTCTGTCCCCCATCTGACCTCCTGGGGTTGCAACCAAACCATCTTCCTTTGAAAACACGGCAGGTCCTTTTGCTCACAGTGGCATTGAAAACTTATCAAAGAAGGGGGTTTAGTTGGTGGGTTTTTACCCCAATCCTGAGAACAGGGCAGACCCGCAGTGCCAGGTTTTGCCTCTCCCCAGGGAGAGATGCACGAGCTCCTCTGCAGTGGTGACACTGCTGCCACTCTGCAGCACTCCCAGCCAGGGCTGTAGAGCACCTTAAATGACAAATACCAGCCTCTCACCCTCTCCTCTCCCCTAGGGAGGAACAGCAGAGTTATGATCCTGCTTTACACACGGGGAAAACTGAGGTAGAGGTGAAGCAACTTGCCCAAGGTCATGGAGGGAAGACTGGCAGAGGCAAGAACAGGAGTCAAAGCCTCCCCCGTGCCAATCTTCTGCCTTAATCACCAAAAACCCCTTCCCTCCTTATCCTTCAGCCCTGCTCATCCTTCTGCTGCGGTTCAATCCTCCATTCTCAGGATAGAAGGTAAAAATATAGAGATACTAAGTAGAGTTCACCTTTATTTTCTAAAGGAGCTAAGGGAACAGAGGCATTATAGTGTTAGGGATTAGACTCTAGTTAGACTCAGCTTCTAGTTATGAGGTTAGGTTATTAGCTAGAGAAAAGTTAGCATCTAGTTAGGGTTAGGAACTAGCTAAGGTTAATGAAGCAGGTTGTTAGCTCTCAGGACAAAGGCTGGAGAGACAGCGCTTGGAAGAGGTGGGGGAGCATGGACTTGGGCAGATCCCCACCCAGGAGGTGGCAGGAAGGTTTAAAAAGCAAGAGAGAGAGAGAGAGAAAGCAGCAAAAGGTTATAGATCAATTCAGTGGAAATAAAAACAGCCTCTGATACATCCTTCTGTCTCAAAATTGGAGTGAAAATCTGCCATCTGTGGCACCAATATGGAACAAAGCTAATGGGAAGAGGGTAGAGAAGGGGAAGAGATCCCAACATCACCCATGGCTCAAAAGCTTCTCTGGCCTTTGCTAAGCCTGGCAGTTTCCTGCAAAAGTTCACTCTAATTGACAGCAGAAACATGCTGGAAGTTAGAGCTGTGCAAGCCCAGACACAGCATTAGCATTACCTCTTGTGTCACTGCAGGCTGACACTCCCTGCTCCTCTGAGCACCAGCACTGCCCCTGGAAAGGGGCTGCCAGCAGCTCTGGGGACAGCCTGGCCTGGGGACAGGGCTCTGGGAGAGCAGGCAGTGCCACCCTGGGCTCTGGGAGAGCAGGCAGTGCCACCCTGGGCTCCCCAGCTCTAACTCTGGCACACAGGGTGGGGCAGGACAGCTTTGGGATGATGCCCCACACCAGAATTTGAGTCAAGTGAGCTCGAGCAGCACTTTGGGTGGGGCACAGACACAGATGGGAGATTTTCACTGCTGGAGTTTCACATCTAACCAGCTCCGTGTTCAACACAGGGGCAGCAGGAGGGTGCTGGAAGAGGAAATGCACTGGATTAATTATCTGAGGAACTCTGACAGGTCCTGGAGGGTTTGATACGGGTCGTGGGGGTGCAGGGGAGGCTATCAATACCTGGCTTGCCTGGTGTCCTATACAGGGCTTGGCATGTGCACGAGGCTGCAAGGGCCTAGGGCACAGTGAGGGCACCAGCTCTGCAGGAGGACTACAGGGGGAAGAGCTCACACTGCATGCTGACCTTTGGGGTGAAAAGCTGGTTTGGAGATGCTACATGCAGACTTTTCTCACTGCCTTGCACAGCCTCCCTGGATCTCCAGATCTGCCTATTTAGGGCAAATTTTGAGGCTGTATGAGCCCAGATGGCCAGCCTGGGGTTTAGCAGCAGAGGCAAAAGGCAGCTTAAAGGCCTTGCCTCTGGATTATAAAGGCCCAAGATGATGCCAGGCAGAATTCCCTGTGCAGGTGTCCCCCCTCTGTCACTGAGGATGGGGTCTGCTCTCCCACCATCCCTTGCCCTGCTTTCCCACATGCCCAGCTGCCCACGGATTCTCTGAGCCTGGGGAAGAGGAGAGGAGGACAGCCACCATCGCCATGGCAATGACAGAAAACACATCCCCACCTTCTGTCAGGCCACGTGTGGGAACATGTGTGTGCTGGGCTGCTCTCCCCAGGGCTGCTGCAGCTTTTCTGCTCCAGACAAGCAGGCAGCCCCCGGGGTCTCTGCAGCTCTGCGAGGCTGATGCTGGCTGGCAGCTGCAGCCCCACATCCCTGGGACAAAGGGGGGAAAGGGGACTTGGCAGGGACAGGGACAGGAGCCCTGGGGCAGGTCCTGCCTTCCCAGGGCTGCAGAGGGGCCGGAGGGGGCTCTTCCCTTCCCTCAACCCATTCCCCTCAGCCAGCAGCCTGTGATTGGGTTTGGAAATGCTGCACCCCCTGTTCTCCCTCCTCCAAATGCCAATAACCCCGTTAGATGTGAAACTCCAAGACCTCCTGCAGGTGTGAACACAATTATCACAGTTCCAGGGTACAAGCTATTGTGTAATTGGGGAATTCCAGGACAACTGTTGCTAAGATACAAAAAAAAAAAAAAGGTTCATATTTAGCTGTTATCTCTTTATACAGATAAATTAATTAGAATTATTATTACTATTCTTTTTTTTTCTTTTTTTTTTTTTTTTGTAGCCTGCAATACCCCTGCAGAAATTAATTTAGAGGGCAGAACATCCCTACTGAAAGAGTTAGTAGAAGAAATGCAGAGCATGCCTCTCAAGAAGCTGTTACAAAGGAATTAGTTTAAAGGGCAAGGGTTACAAATCTGCACATTAGCAGGTTTGGGGTTTTTTGGTTTGATTAAAATTTTTTTTTTAATTGAACAAACTTACCAAAAGTCTCTGAATGTTAAATAAAAAGTGAAAAAAAGAAAAGAAAAGCTTGTTATAGCCAGTTATTTAGAAAACAGAAGACACACACAAGACACAAAAGGTTTTAGTGTTTGAGTGCTGAGGAAGGTGGCTGAAGGCTGCCTCCCGTGTCCCCCCTAGATGGCAGCTGAGCAGAGGACATTGGCTTTGCCTTCTGCTTTAAATGTCCCAAGATAAGCAGAAATATCCATTTTCCAAGGCCACTTAAACTCTAGTCCAACCTGGATCTCTAAGGCTGAGATGTTCATGATGTCTAAGAGAAGCAGGAGCCCAGACAGAGCTTCTTCCCATTCTCCTCTGACTGACAACTGAGCTTTGCACTCAGCCCAAGCCCCCAAGCATTAAAACATTTCCAAGTGCTTGGAAATTTCATCTGGAGATGGAAAGGGGAAGCAGAAACATCCGCTAGAGAAAAACCACTGTGGTCAATGATGTATCACCCGTGTCTTGATTAGAGTGAAGACCCACATTCCAAATGGGTTCCTGGGATGGTGGGAATATAATGACCATGGTCTCAGAGGTCTGTTTGTATTGCCAGCCAAACATTCAGATTTAACACAAATAAGAACCAAACCAGATCTCCTTGTCTGACATTTCACTTGCTCCTTTTAATGAGCTCATTTGTGTATTTGCCACTAACTCATAATCGATAAAAATTCAGTTCTTCACAGCCCCTGTCCTCCAGCAGCATGGCTGTTAACCTGATGGCTTCATGTCCAGGGGGAATCTGGGTGTCTGTCCTGTCCTGCTGCTCCCTCAGGGAGCCACACACAGCTCAGTCCTCAGAGGGAACAGTCACTAAATCCTGGACTGGTTTGGGTTGGAAGGAACTTTAAATCCCATCCAATTCCATCCCCTGCCATGGGCAGGGACACCTTCCACCATCCCAGGCTGCTCCAGCCTGGCCTTGGACAATTCCAGGGATCCAGGGGCAGCCACAGCTGCTCTGGGCACCCTGTGCCCACCCTCACAGGGAGGAATTCCTTCCTAAATCTTCCTGAACCTGTTAGCACGGAGTGCAGTTGTGGTTTAGCTGCAGAGCTGCTCCTCCCTGGTGGCAGATCTGTCCGGCACCCTGCGCTGGCTGTCACTGGGCACCCCGAGGCTCGTGGCCAGAGTCCCACTGCTGGCTGACAGAGCCTGAAGGCCATCAGCAGTGTCCTGGAGCACCCCCAGTGCCACCCTTCTGGGCGGCAGAGTTTGTTTTTTGGGAAGATGAACATATTAAATAAAGATCTGACCTTAGCAGCCCAAGCAGGCCTCGCCTCACTCACAATCCCACACTGGAATCTGCCTCGGCCTTGACTCCCTTCCACAGACACAAGTGCTGACACAGTGCACATTAACGACACTAATGTTAATATTTTGCACTTCTGCAGGCCTTATTTTTTGCAGAACGTGCAAGGTTTGGAAGGCCATGGAAGCAGATGAAATTGGAGAACTGGGAAGTTCTGACTGCCCAAGGCTCTGCACTCCCTGACATAACAGGCAACAGGTTTGTGCCCTGAGGACTACAGGGATGCTTCAGGGTTTCACCAGTTTACTAATTTAGAGCAGCTGTAAATGAGATTAAATCTCAGCAGGTATCTTCTATTTATCAGAAGGGTCAAGGGTTCGCTCTGAGGTTAATAAATTCACTGGAATAAAAAGGCAGCACTCAGGTGGCTTCAAGGAAAACACCAGATCAAACCGAGCTAGAGAGTAAAGGCATTCTAGCAAGATGATGAATGTATTAAAAATAATCTGCCTGTGCATTACTCACACTTCAGATCATGGTCACAGAGCATGATATAATTCTAGTTTACCTCTCATTATTTATGCTGAGTGATTTTTTTTATTTGCATTTGCCTCAGCTGTTATGATAAAACAGGGAGGTCAATCTCATCCGCGTTCGTGGGATTCAACAAGGCATTCTAATTCAACAAAGCAGTTTAAGGATCTGCTTGTAACTTTGCTTCACTGAACAAGGAGGCATTTATGCAGGTGTGTAAAAGAGACATTAAACCGGGGCTGTGCTGAGGTTTTCCACCAGTGGCCCACAGAACTTTGTGCAGAATCTTTGCCAAAGCGAGCAAGAGAAAAACCAGGTGTTTCCACGCCTTGCTGTGCAGATCCAGCAGGACAGAGTCAGAACTGATTTCTCCAGGGCCAGCAGAGATCTGGGCAGGAGCAGCTGATTATCACTTTACTAGAGAACTTGTGAAAGGTCTAATATGAACAAATCAACTCCAGTTGCCTCACCAAAGCCTCTGCTTTCCCTCTGCCTACAACAATGCCTTTCTTTTGCCAAAGGATACTTAAAAATGAACCATGGACACCTTTCCTCTAGGCTGGGTCAAAGCAGTCAGCCCCAGCAGTTTGTGAAAAGGATTATTTCTTGGGTTAGTTTTTGTCAGAAGGTAGAACTTGCAAAACTTGTTTCATTTTTGCAGCTATCAGTGGAAGTGTTTTATCAGTAGTACTCAAAAATAAGTCCACCTATGCCCTCCTTGCACACACTCTCACACAGAGAACTGGCAGATTTAACAAGTACAAAAACAGCTCCTGAAACGTGAATATTAAGAGATGTCACGTTGCCACACACACAAAACAGCAAACAGAAAACAAACAAGAGAGACAGATGGACAAGCAGATGGGGAAAGATGGAAAACTGACAAGAGCCACGGAGCTGGGGTACATCTGTTGGTGGAGATGGACTCCATGGGCAGAGGCACCGAGGGCTCACTCCGGAACATTCCCAAGTGCTCTCCAGCGATGGCTGCAGGGACGTGAAGCTGGGCTGAGCTGTTCTTCAACACCAGCTCTGAGAGGCTCCGTTCACACCATCGTGTTTGACAGCAAGAGGCTGCCTGAGCTGTGGACCCTACACCAGGTGTGTGTGGCCTAAAAAGCCGTGTCTGCCAGAGTGGTTCTTTCTTTGCCAGTTCTTGCTCAGAGGAGCAAACCCTCAGCCCCATCCAGGCCCCAGTTTGCCCTGAGCTCAAGAGTACCATGATCCAGGGAACTCATCTGGATGGGCACCAGCTTCCCTGTTGTCATTCCCTTCGTGCCAACTGGGCAGCAGAGAAGACCAGGAGGGCTCGAAGTGGAATCTCCAACCGCTCTTGGTGTAAAAACCAAAAAAACTCAAATGCCCCAATCCACAGCAGCGGGGCCTGCATCTCCCAGCCCTCTCCTCTGCTTCAGGAGCCTCTGAGCGGTCTCCTCACGCCTCTATTTGCTCTCAACTCGTCCAGTGTCAGCCCCAGAGCTTACCTGATCTCAGCTGTTTTATTCTGCCGTTGCTGGCGCTGGGGTCGACGGGCAGGAAATCCTTGAACCAGGTGATCTCGGGGTCGGGGTTCCCGCTGGCCGCACAGAGCATCGTGGCCGTCCGCGTCCGCTCCACCACCTTCAGCTGCGGCCCCATGTCAATGTTGGGGAAGCCAGGAGGCAACTGGTCCTCTGGGAAGGGGGGGGGTGGAGAGCAAAGGGAAGGGCTTCAACAGGTGCCAGGGTTCAGTGGAACACCCCAAGGAAAGCATCAGGTAGGCACTGCCCTGTGCAGTGCAAGTTCAAACACTGAGTGCTCCAAGATGGAAAACACGCGACACAATAAAATTTACCAGCCCGTTCGTTTTGTGGGGTTATTTCAATGTCCCACAGCATTCTACATTTAAGTGAAATCTTTAAAAATCCTTTGGGGGATAGCAGAATAGAATTAGAGAATCATTAAGGTTGGAAAAAACCTCCGAGATCCCCCAAGTCCACTTGCCCACTAAACCATGTTCTCCAATGCCACGTCAAGTTGTTTTTTGAACACATCCAGGGATGGTAACTCCACCAGGCAGTCTGTTCTATGTTTATTCCTATCTATGTTCTATGTTTATTCACTCTTTCAGTGAATAAATGTTTCCTGATAGCCAACCTGAACAATTTGGAGCAGCTTGAGGCCATTTCCTCTTGTGCTATCACTTGTTACCTGGGAACACAGACCAACCCACACCTGGCTGCACCCTCTTGTGAGGGAGCTGCAGGGAGTGAGAAGGTCCCTCCTGAGGTCCCTTTCCTCCAGGCTGAGCCCCCCCAGCTCCCTCTCCTGCTCCTCACAGGATTTGTGTTGGAGTCACCGTGTCAGAGTTTCTCCAGGTGCTGCCAGGAAGCTCTGCCAGGCCAGGGGCTGGCACTGGCAGGTTGGCAGAGCAGAGGCTGTGCAGGGATCCCTGCACTGCACACAACACTCTGAGCAGCCACAGCTAACAGGAACCTTCCCCTCCAAACCTCACCGTGCAGAACACGCTGCACAAGAGAAATAATGGAAGAACCCACGTGGAAAGGGCTGTCAAAGACAGTGGGACTGGGGGAGAAAGGAGAGGAAAATCTCCTCCTTCAGCTGCAGTGACCACAGGGGACACACACAACAACAGTATGCCAAGTGCTGTCAGCCAGGGTGTGATTTTTAGATTTATTACTTCTGAGTGCTGCTGCCCTCCAAGAAGAGTGGCACCAGCACCCAGCAGAGAGGCTCAACTGAGCTTCAGCTGAGCTTCCTGCTCCTCTCAGTGCTGCTTTTGCCTTCACTAATGAGGGTGAGGAGGGCAATCCCAACAATGCTGACTAATTTGTGGAAGCTCCTATGAAACCCCAGTGTTTCCCCAGTGATATCTGACACAGCCCCTCACTCCTGGGATGGGGAGAGCTGTCTCATGCTGCCACAGCTCAGGAATGTGCATTTTGAACATGTTTAGGGGAGGGCAGCTTGGAAGGAGGATGCCAGCAGCAGGGTGAGATTTGGGAGGGATCCTCTGTCATCTCCAATGAGCCATGTCAGGGAATCACAGCCTTGGGAGTCTGTGGCATGGAATCCATCCCAAAACAGGTGAGGGAACAGAAGGGAAATAATGCAGGGAATTAAAAAAAGGTGGGATTCTTAAAAAATGAACATCCATCACAACCAGCCTCCCACTGACACTGATGGGAGCTCTCACAGTGGCACTGAGATGGGGCTGGGCTTGGCTGGGAACAGTCCTGCCACCTGCAAACACACCCAGAGCTTGTTTCCTAAGGCTGGCTCATGATGGATAAGGAGGAACAGAGCCAAATACAAATGGCACAACCCACAGACAGCAGGGCAGGGGACAAACCCAGTGGCCTTGCTGTGGTGGGTGCTTTTTCATGGAATCCCAGAGTGCTTTAGGCTGGAAGGGACTTCAGAACCCATCCAGTGCCACCCCTGCCATGGCAGGGACACCTTCCACTGCCCCAGGCTGCTCCAAGCCCTGCCCAGCCTGGCCTTGGGCACTCCCAGGGATGCAGGAGCAGCCACAGCTGCTCTGGGCACCTGTGCCAGGGGCTGCCCACCCTCCCAGGGAGGAATTTCTTCCTGGTATCTAATCTAAAGCATCACTCTTTCAGTTTAAAACCGTTTTGGTGCATCTGAGGCACCTCTAAACCAGAATTTTGTATCATAAATTGGGGCTGTCCACACACATCTCTAACTAGGGACTGACCCAGCCCTCTGAGCTCCCTGGGCTGTGCTGGGGCACTGCAGGACCCCCCAAACCGTGTGTTCCTGCAGCCCCCCAGCCCCCCAGCAGCGATGTCAGGCCAGCACAGGGGCTCTGGGAATTGCTGTGCCTGTGCACAGCTTTCAGCCAGGCTTTAATGGTCCTCCCTCCCCTCCTCTCTCTCAGCAGCCGTGGGAGGGTGAGGAGCTGCAGCCGCATTGGCTGCAGATGACATCACTATTGATCCCTGCTTTTATCCTGCTCCCTGGTGATGCTGCTCCACCTGCCTCCAGCCCCTGCCCCTTCCTTCCATGAGCCAATTCATGCACAGAGGGAATAACCTGTGCCTGGCAGGGTGTGTGTGCACATGTGTGTGCGTGTGTGCTGGGGGAGGCCGGGCACAACCATTATTACCGAGTGTTTCTAATTAAACAAAAACGTTAATCTCGCAGCACAATGTGCAGAATTCCTCTGAGTTTAATTAAAACAACTGTGACTAGAGGCGTGATCAGATTTGAGGATCAGATGAGCAGAGGAAGCATCTCTGAACATCACAGACTGCTCTGATTCAAGTGCTCAGATTTCCTTCCTGTCAGGGAAGTAAAACTCCCCCATCCCCTATCAGCTGGGTTCCCTGTAACAATGCAGTTACAACCTCATTGCAATCCCCACAAGACATGCACACACGTGCCCTGCCACCCTCCCCATCCACCCCCCAAACACCCCCCAGAGCTGTCCCCGAATAAACAAGGAATGGTTCTGGTTGTGAATTCTCTTCCTGAGAGCAGCTCAGGCAACTGCAGGAACAAAAGAACCAGACACAAGCTGGAGATGCTTCAAGGACACATCTGGGCAGCTGCTGCTGGAGTCGAGCTGGCTCGTGCAGGCAAAGCTTTTCCTGAGGTGCAGCTGCCATATGAAGGGAGCATCCCAACACCTTGCTCATCCCTGACTGAGACCCAGCTCTTCACAGCCCCCCCAACCCCGAGCTGCTGAAACACCTCAGTGCCTCACTGAGCAAAGGAGGGTGAGAAAGAGCAGGGGAGGAGGGATGGAGAGAGGCAGGGCAAGAGAGAGCAGCACTTCAGCTGTCATTTATAACAAACCCCACCCGGGGACACCTTCTGTGCCTGGACCCAGCTCAGGCTGCCACACACAGCGAGGGTCCCCAGCCCCAGCCAGGGGACAGAGCTGCTCTGTCCCCTTGTCACTCTGGAAGGTGGCAGCTCTGGGTTTAGCTAATTAGCTGTGCTGGAAATGAGGATGATTAAGGAAGATAAAGCGGGTGTTGCTGCTGCTCTTTTTCCCGCAGGGTGTACACAGTTGTTTAATAATTTAGAGGAGGAGGGTGTGAGCGTGAGCAGTCATGCCATGGAGTCGGTGCAGAAAGCCATGAGGATGCTGTGAAGGGAAGAGGAGGAGGGATTTTTCACTCTCCTCTGGAGATATGGATGCTGGCTGCTCTCTACAGTCGACTGTCCTCATTCAGGGTGGAAGAAGCAGGAACACAGAGATGGAGCAGCTCGAGTGACACAAGTTTTAATCGGGATCAAAACCAAAATCCAGCACTCTTGAACTCATCCCTGTTCCTTTTGTTATGTTTATGAACACTAGAGCTGCCCTCTCCCCAGGTATCCTGGCACTATGTGCCTTGTGAAATTACATCAACAAGTCATTTCCACCCGTGTGTCTGTACCTGTGTCTCAGTTCTCTGTTATTGCCCAGCCAAAAACAATTTTAATGCAGGGAGGAGTCTCAGTAATGTGCTCTGTCTGTTGATTCCATTTCTTTGGAGCTCGAAGTTCCACTATGAAAACAGTAATAGCCTAACAATGTTATTAAAATTTGTGGGCTCACAGGCAGTAAATGCACCCCAAAACAGTGCAGGTAATGCCTGTGTTCCCTCCTCTAATGTGTCCCCAGGTACCCTCCTTCTACAGGCATCTCAGTTAAAATTACTTTGATGTTATTCAGGAGCTACAGAATTAATCTGCTGTCAATGTCACCCAATTTTCAGGTCACTACAAGAAAAGCAAAACAAGTCAAGTTTGAAGAAAGACTGCCAGGAATTTTCCAAATGGCAAGGTAACATTTCAGAGGGAGCAGCTTCCCTTTCCCATGTGCTCCCATGGGATTCTCTGCTGAGCGTCCAGAGAATGCATCTTGTTTCCCTTTTGTGATTTAAAGCCAACAATCACAAAAAAAAAAAAAAAAAAAAAAAACAAAACCCAAAAAACCCCAACAAACCACAGGGATCTTGCTAGAACTTTACACATTCCCACACCAGATGTGCTCTTGGAGGAAGAAATGTGTGAGGGAGATTTCAGGCTGGAATTGTTAAAGAAATGTCTGAATACTTCATGAAAGGAAACCAAGAGGGAAACACTAAAAGCTGTGAAAGTCTGTCCGCAGCAGCCCCAGTGACACTCCAGGAGGGAGTCCCACAGCCCTGATGTGTCCCACAGCCCCTTCTCCCTCGTGCTCTGGAGTGCAGCAATCCCAGGAACGGCCAGCACTGCCCAGGATGCAGTGAGGGGTGGGTCAGGACACACCAAATTCTGCTCCCTTACACTGACCTGGCCTAATGACTGGTTTTTGTGCTGCATTTACTAATGGCTCACAAGAATAACCCCCACAGAACTCCCTCCATCAGCTTCCACAGAGCCAGCCTGGTCCTTGCTTGAAACCCAGCCCGTGCCTCCCACAGCTGAGGTCCCTGTCCCCTGAGCCCACTCAGCTCTGACAGCACAGGAAAGCCTTCACAGCCTCTCTCAGGTCACTAAAGACGTGGAGGGAAAGGATAACCTGCATACAGGAAGTCATAACAATCATCATCATATGGGCAGAGATGATGGAGATAGAAATGTAGACACAGATGGAATCCCAGCGTGGTTTGGGACAGAAGGGACCTCACAGCCCATCTCATCCCACCCCTGCCATGGCAGGGACACCTTCCACTGTCCCAGGCTGCTCCAAGCCCTGTCCAGCCTGGCCTGGGACACTGCCAGGGATGGGGAGTCCACAACCTGTCTGTATCTATCCCAAGAGATACAGATATAGATATTTATATCTTTCTTGAGAGTGGGCAACTTAGAGAATCTACACCAACTGGGGGCTGGCGTGCCTGTGCCAACGACCTTCCTTCCTGCCTAAGTTACAATGAAAAACAACAGCAGCTGGAGTCAAAACCAACTGGAAAATGCTTCCCAAATCCCCTTTCTTTCTTTTTCTCCGAGCTCTGCAGGAGTCAGGTTTGCAGGCACTCTGTCTAGCCAGCTGTGGAAAGAACAGCCAGTTTCCACAGCCCTACCAAACTGGGATCCCTGGAGAAGCAGAGCAGGAAGGACAAGCAAGCCAGCAGAGCTGCTGTGAAGGGACTGTGTGAGTTGAACGGTGTCCATCCCAGCTCTGCTTCTCAGAAGCTCCCCAAGGTTCCCTCTCCTGCAGTTTCCTGTTTTCAAGTGAAGGCATGTGGGTTTCTACCAGGGTCTGATCCAGGAGTAATCATGTGCATAAGCAAGAAGGGTTTATGCTCAATCCCTTCAGCAGCTGCATCTAGTAGGGAAAAATGTCCTGTTTTCTCTTCTGAAAAGAGGGAATATTTTCTGTCTTGTTTGCTGTTAGGAGACTGCACTGGTGTTGAGGAAATGCTGCAGTGCTGGTGCAGGAAGGTACCCACAGGTATGTCTGGGATCACAGCAGCACAGGCAACAGGCTGCACAGCTACCCCAGAGCCCCCCAGTACAGTTTGCAGCAGCTGGACTCAGGTTTCCACTCTCCAGAGTGTGCCAAGGTAACAGGTTCTGCAAATGACAGCTCCCATCCATCTCCAGGCTGTGGAGCAGCCGTGGAGCAGCCCCCTCTCTCTGCTCAGCATCAGTTGTGCAAGTGAGAGCAGAGACAGAGAGGAGGAGGCTGAGCAGGGAGAGAAAAGACAAACAGGAGAGTGGGTGAGTGCAGAAGAGGGGAGGAACAGGAGAGGAGTAGATGCCAACATGCTCACTTTGTCATTGTGCAGATCAGTGCATTTGGCTTGGTGCTTTTAACTTTCCCAGCACTTAAAAACACAGATAAAGAGGAGACAAACTCTGCTGTGTGAGAGCTAAGGAGTGATGGAGGATGGAGTAACTCCAGCTGAGAGAGAAGGGGGGGATATGCTACAAAATCTGCTTCCTTGATGCTCTTCAACATTGCCTTGGCCCACCCTGCAGGTAATTCCTGCTCCCTCAAGCTCCATGAGCCCCCAGTGCTCCAGGAGACTCCAAACCATGTCCCATCAGACAAACAGAGCAGGGGAGCCGTGAGAGCAGAGCCACAGTCAGAATGCTCTGGTGGGCTCAGCAAAGGGTGGAATTAGTCAGCAGTGGGCAGATGCAGCCCCTGTGCTGTCAACTGCCTCTGGCTGACGTGGATGATGCTGATCCCAGAAGGAAGAGCTGCACAAAGACACGTACAAAGAGGCCAGGTCCCTCAGGACAGCCCCTGAGCTCAGCTCATTCCTACTTCAGTCTCTACAGCCTCCTGATGGGAGGCTGTGGCCAGGTGGGATCAGGCTCTGCTCCCAGGCAACCAGAGAGGGGAGCAGGAAACGGCCTCAGGGGAGGCTCAGGTTGGGCATCAGGAGGAATTTCTCCATGGAAGGGGTGGTCAGGCCTTGGAAGGGGCTGCTCAGGGAGGTTTGGAGTGCCCGTCCCTGAAAGTGCCCAAGGAACAACTGGACATGGGCCTCAGTGCTCTGGGTGGGGGACAAGGTGGGGATGGGTCAAAGGTTGGACCTGGTGACCTTGGAGGTCTTTCCAATGCTGATGATTCAGAGATACAATGACCCCACACACTGCAGCTCACTGTTGGTGGGCAGTGCATTAAAACCACTGCAGGAGCTGGAGGAGAACCTTCCCCTGCCACTGCTTGTAGCTAAATTCAAGGGGTACAAGCTTTGAATATGACTGCAGGGGCCCTTCTCCCAGACTGTCACAGCTCCAAAGGAATTCATGGGAATAAGTGTGAAGAATAAGGCTCCCACCCTCTGGGATAACCACAGTTAGACACACTCCTGTCACACTGCACCGTTCCAAGCTCCTGACAGCTCCATCCCACCACCTTCCTCCAACAGAAGGTTAAATGCCATGCCAGGCACAGGAGCTGCACACACATCTAAGTCACCTACACAAATCTGTCAGGCATGACTGGACCACGGGCCCCCACACTCCCAGGCAGCCAAAATCCTGACAGCACAGAGCCCACAGCAGGGATATTCCCAGCTGAAAAGGGAGGCTGGGGGCTTTGCCTTGTGCCCTTCATGTCTGGTGTGAATTCCCTGCTGCACTTTGGGGGGGGGGGGGGGTCACACACCAATTTTGCTCTGCACTATGAAGGACGTGCTTGCTGCCTGTTCTAACAAAAGGATTTGAGCTGCTCCTGGAGGGAACTCTGGAACTGCTGAAGGAAAAGCAACTGACCCATAAGCAAAGCTACCCCTTGGCCCTGTGAGGCTCCTGCCTGGAGCTCCTAGAATTGTTGTTAGTCTTGTTCACTGCAGAGAGAAGGGCTTTTACTGCTGCTGCCACTGAAATGCCCATGGCTTCATCCACAGCCAAGCTAAATTCCCCTTGGGAGCTCTCAGGCAGTTATCCACCACCCCGTTCCCGCCAGGATCACCTGCACTGCCCTGTGGTTTGAGCAGAGAACGTCACTGATGGGTGTTCCAAACCCTAAAATGGGTCAGTTTTAGCACCCAGCCTCGCTCAGAACTTCACACAGGGATTTTAGGGATCTCCAGGGCAATAACAGCAAACATCCAGAGGCATCCAGAGCAACAGCATATTGTTCCCTCCCCCACATCCAGTTCAGGGAGCATATTTCAAACAGATGACATGAGGGAGGCATCCATGTAAACATCCTCTGTAACGGGGACAAGTGGGAAAAAGAACCAGAACAAAATGGAGAATGGAATTGTTTTCTTGGAGAGACCACAGAGCCAAGGACCTCTGGGAAGAGGGGAGAAGCCCAGAAAGGCACAATAGGAAAGGAAAGACATTTGTACTGCTACCAAATGTGTGAAAGCCCATGCAGATCCATAAGCACCTCAACCCCAGCCTGTGAAGTGATTCCTCAAGGAAGGATTTCCTGGAGCCACATTTCTGTGTGTATAATGGGGAGCTCCTGGTGCTGTTCCTAAATCTGGAGAAGGAATTTTTGGAGGGGAGGAAGATCATAAGAGTCATAGGGATAATTCAGGTTGGAAGGAACCCCAGCACATCATCAGTCAACCCTCCTGGAGTGGTCCAGTTTTAGCTCTGTTTCTTACACAGCAGTTTTATGTCTCTCTGAGGTAAGAACAGCAAACACATCTGATGGGTCAGAACAAACCAAACCAAACCCAACCCAACCCAGGAGGATTTTGTACCTTAGCCATGGATTTTTGACCCAGCTGGGCCAGGTTCTTTACCTCGGAGGACGGTGAGCTTGGCGTGGACAGTGACCTCCCCGTGAGGGTTCTGAGCGACGCATTCGTAAATGTTCTCGTCCCGGGGGGTCCGCAGGGGCTGGATCCTCAAAACAGCACCTGCACTTTCATCAAACTCAATGGTCTGGGGGACAGAGGCAAAGAGACACACACATGGTCAGTGTCCTTGGGTTGCTGCTCGTGAAGAGACCCCAGACACACGCACACAGCCACTGCAAAGCCTCCAGCAGCTGCCCCTCAGCCCCCACACGTCACCAGCACGGTCAGCCTGGCTCTCCAGCGAGCTCCAGGTGACAGAGCTGTCACAGCCAAACCCTGCCAGTGACCACCGCCCCACCAAACCCCCAGTGTGCATCTCAAAGGCTCTGAAAGAACAAGCCACGCTGATGGGGTGTGGGGTGGCTGTTCAGAGCACAACTGGGCTGAAGGAATGAATGAAACAGACCAAAGGAAAACGAAATAAAAACGGACCCCTGCCTTGTTCCTCCATCTGCAGGGGCAGCTGACACCACGGAGCTCCTCTGAGCACACAGCTGCCTGGCAGGGCTGAGTCCCACAGCAAATTCCACAGGATGACCTCCCAGTCCTTGCTCCTCTGCTCTCGTTTCTATCTAAACAATGCCAATTGCTTGGGTCTGGTTGCCAACAACTGCAACGTTTTCTCCAGACTGCCCCAGGATTAAAATGCTGAGCCACAGATGGGTATGAAAGGTACATTTGCAGAGTTGAGGTACCATTGGCTTTGTTGGGGTTTCTTACGAAAGCAGGAAGTTATATTATATCCCAGGAAGGGGAAAAAACGCAACAAAACAAAATAAAAATCTTCAATAACATAACTGAGCCAAGTTCTCTCTTGCTTTGGAACAAACCCAGCTGTTGACATGGCCAAGAGCTTGCATTTCTCTCCTCCTGCTGCTAAAACTCCTCCCCTTCCAAATTTCCCTTTATTATCAGGTCTGAGGGTGGCCAAAGAGGAGCAGGAGCTGCTTTGTGTCAGTCTCTCTCTTCACAGAGACACCAGATTTCAAGGACATCTCTTACCTCGAACCTCTGAGAGTTCACTTTCTTCCCTTTCTTGTTCCAGGTGACCCTTGGCTTTGGGTCTCCAGTGGCTTGGCACACGAAGGAGGCCACCCCTCCTGACACACCAATTTGGTCCACAGGCTTTTTAATGAACACGGGAGGACCTGGAGGACAAAAGGGAAATGCCATCAGTGGCAGTCACAAAGACAAACTCTAATAAACACGGTTTGTAATTAATAGCAGTGTTGTTGCTGCTATTCTTAATGATCCCAGTTGAAATTAAACCTCTTGGCCTTTTTCAGAACAGCCTTTACCTCCACTTTACATATGAAGTAGCTCCAGCAGAAAATGATTAGGGGCCTGATCCTACAAAGAAGATTTCAATGTTGCAAAACCTCTTTTACTCCTGAAAAGTGGACTTTTAAATTGTTTTGTACAGGGGAAATTGCCCTTGCAAAACCCATCTAATGAGCATCACCAAAAGCTGGTAGAGCTGAAAACAACACTTAGTAACAGTGAATTGCACTTCCCAGCTCCTTGAAAATGACCAAAACACCAAGGAACTGGGGAGATTTATAGGAACATAGCCAGGGAAGGGGGGAAGGTGGGAGGAGGACCATGAAATAGATGGAGCAGGAGTCGGCACACAGAGATCCTGAGGACAATGGTGTGAAAGAGGCCGATGCCAGTGGCTTCAGGGTGTGAAATCCCCTTGGTTGTGGCACCTCTGCTTTCACCTGCAGGTCCTCACAGGTACATTTGCACAGGCCAGGCAAGTGATCCCTCAGAAGAGGCAATTTGATGGGCAAAGCAGGCAATCACCAGAGCTGTGATCAGGTCAGAACCACCCAGCTGAAAAACCCCAGGGCAGAGCCCAGCCTGCTCCTGCAGCTCCCCTTCCCCTCTGCTCAGCACGAGACTCCCAAGAGAGACATGGAATTCATGCTGCTCCAGGAGGGAGCCACGATCTCCTTCAAACTCCTCTCAGAGCCAGCAGCAACGCCTGACTGCACACTCAGGCTGTGCTTGAGCCAGCCCAGGCCTGAAGAACAACACCTGAGCCTGGAGTACCTCTCCCTCAACCCCTCCACTGGTTTCCACCAACATCCCACTGCCTTCAGAGCACCTCTGCAAGGATGGCAGAGGCTGGGATGGGCTCTCTGACCAAGGGAGGTGTCAAGGGGCTGCTCATGAGGGGAAACCAAGGCCAGCAGCATTTGTGCAGAGCCCATATTGCCCCCACCCTCTGGGAATCCTCCTTCTGTGCTCTAACCTGTTTTCCTCAAACTGTTTCCTCTCATCTAGTTAGTTTAAAATTTATTGAAATATTTAAATCACAAGGCCACAGCTGTGTTCAAATAAAATCACTCAGATCATAAAGTTGCCGTCTGTTTTCTTGAGAAAAGCAGAGCACGTGACTCTGAGATGTGTGTATTTATCTGTTCATACTCAAGAGGCTATAAAATAAGATGCAAACAGCCTCCCACAGGGCTTGACAGGAGGCCAAATGGTAGCTGGGGAGAAGCCTCCAGGGTCTTTTAGGGGTCAAAAGACAAAAAGAAGCTTTCTCCCCTTCCCTGCCTGGCATGGCCAGCAGTATATAAATAAAAGGCACTGAGCAAGCTCATGTGATGCAATCAAGCATTTGTTTCCATGCTGGAGGTAAATACAATTTGCTGGAGCTGTTTACGTCCCACCGAATGCTGTGTGTACAAAGCAGCGCATTTATAAATATCCAAATCTATATTTAGAGGTCAGAGTCTTCTTTGCAATGTTACAGCTAAAGGTTATCGAGCAAGTCCCACTGGAGGAACTGGCACTGGGGGATCTGTCTTCCATCTGAGAAAGGTAAAACCCAAACTTTGCTCCAGGCTAAGATATAAATGCTCACTCTGCCCCTGACTTCCTTCCTGCCCTCACCTCCGCTCGATATCTGAAGAGTTTGCAGAAGTCAATTCTGAAGGTACAGCTAAAAACATCCAGGGCTTTTAAGAACACTTTATTGATGCAAGTTCATTTCCTAAAATAAAAGCCCCTAATAAACCTTAATGTCACGTATACATTTAAATGTGTGCAGGCTGCATGATGAGAGCTCAGATGAGGAGAAAAACAAGGTTCTATTTCCGTCCTGAAGAAAGGCATGGTGCTCCAAAAACCACTGAATTTGGAGCCATTGCTCAGCATCCCTTTTTGGGGTCCTGTGTTGCCTCAGCGTGGGGTGATGGGGGAGCTGAGCTGTCTGTGCATGGGGCTTTTCCTGAGCTCCTGCAATTCCCAGCTGCCTACAAGGGACTCACCGTTAGACACAAGGAGCCAAACAAAAATCCCTACCACCCAACCTGTGAGATTTTACTACTCACTTGAAAAATGGCTGAGAATCAGAGCTAAATTGTTCATTTGAAAATTGCCCAAGCCTCTGGGCTGCAGATTTCATTCCTCCCTCCTCCTGCTCTCCACCTCTGCAGCCCCAGTCACTGCAGCATTTGTCTCCAGCCCACGCTGAGCACTGAGCAGCCCTCTCCTCTCAGGGAGGAGAGAGCCAGGGCCACCACAGGCACACTGCTGGTGACCCAAGGTGCCGGTGGCCCAGTGGGCTGGTGATCCAAGGTGCTGGGAATCCAGGATGTTGCTGATCCAAAGCTAGGGCCAGTGCCCCCCGTGCTGTGGGGCTGCCTCAGCTCTGCCGTGCCAGGCCCAGCTCAAAGGGAAACCCAAGGTGAGAGCTCAGCCTCCAGCTCTGCAAAGGGCTCTGGGAGCCTCCCAGGCAGGGACAAGGTGCCATGTGAAACCCCATCAGCCCACTCAGAGGTGTTTGTCCCCGTCTGCCAAGATTGCAGGACCATGGCTTTAAATAAATAAATAAAAATCAAAGAAACACATTTCCCAGACAACATACTGACAGTCCAGGGGATTTGGTATCACTTCACCAACCTTCCCTCACGGATAGCTGAGAACAAGCCAGGTTTGGAAAGGCTGAGTCTGAGTTCCATCAGTCCAGCGGTCACAGAGATAATTTTTCCCCCTTTCTCTGCTTGCAAAGTAGAAAAACCCACTTTCTGTGCAGTATCAAAATAGGAACGGAAAAATCTGGAGCTTAAAAGAATTTTCCTACTACAAGAGGCTTCCTGCGGGGTCTGGGTCTCCAGAGGGAAGGTTGAAAAGACTGGATGGCTGCTGTGTACCTGTGATCCTACTCCACAGCTGAATGGAAAGCCATCAAGTCAAACCCAAGCGCTCACTCCTGCCCACGCACTTCCCAAAAGGAACAAGCACCACACTGGAGAGCTGCCATGGGCTGTGGGGAGCAGAGAGAGAGATCCCTCCTGGTTCCTGTGCCCTGAACACCGTGGGGAACAGGGAGATCCCTCCTGGTTCCTGTGCCCTGGGCTCCATGGGGAACAGGGAGATCCCTCCTGGTTCCTGTGCCCTGGGCTCCATGGGGAACAGGGAGATCCCTCCTGGTTCCTGTGCCCTGAGCTCCATGGGGACACAGATCCCTCCTGGTTCCTGTGCCCTGAGCTCCATGAGGAACAGGAAGATCCCTCCTGGTTCCTGTGCCCTGAGCTCCATGGGGAACAGAGATCCCTCCTGGTTCCTGTGCCCTGGGCACAATGGGGAACAGGGAGATCCCTCCTGGTTCTGTGCCCTGAGCTCCATGGGGAACAGGGAGATCCTTTCTGGTTCCTGTGCCCTGAGCTCCATGGGGAACAGGGAGATCCCTCCTGGTTCCTGTGCCCTGGGCACCATGGGGGACAGGGAGATCCCTCCTGGTTCCTGTGCCCTGAACACCGTGGGGAACAGGGAGATCCCTCCTGGTTCCTGTGCCTTGAGCTCCATGGGGAACAGGGAGATCCCTCCTGGTTCCTGTGCCCTGGGCTCCATGGGGAACAGGGAGATCCCTCCTGGTTCCTGTGCCCTGAGCACCATGGGGGACAGGGAGATCCCTCCTGGTTCCTGTGCCCTGAGCTCCACAGGGACAGAGAGATCCCTCCTGGTTCCTGTGCCCTGAGCTCCATGGGGAACAGGGAGATCCCTCCTGGTTCCTGTGCCCTGGGCTCCATGGGGAACAGGGAGATCCCTCCTGGTTCCTGTGCCCTGAGCTCCATGGGGACACAGATCCCTCCTGGTTCCTGTGCCCTGAGCTCCATGAGGAACAGGAAGATCCCTCCTGGTTCCTGTGCCCTGAGCTCCATGAGGAACAGGAAGATCCCTCCTGGCTCCCATGTTCTGAGCTCCATGGGGAACAGGAAGATCCCTCCTGGCTCCCATGTTCTGAGCTCCACAGGGACAGAGATCCCCCCTGGTTCCTGTGCCCTGGGCTCCACCATCAGCACAGAAGGATAGAGAGATCCATCCTGGCAGCTCCATTAGCACACAGGAACAGAGAG
Source organism: Vidua chalybeata (assembly GCF_026979565.1). NCBI lineage: Eukaryota > Metazoa > Chordata > Aves > Passeriformes > Viduidae > Vidua > Vidua chalybeata. Next base: position 3,811,146 of record NC_071556.1, on the reverse strand, counting down.
AGATCCCTCCTGGTTCCTGTGCCCTGGGCTCCACAGGGACAGAGATCCCTCCTGGTTCCTGTGCCCTGTGCTCAGCACACACATGTCCTTCCCTTGGCCTCACTCTGGCCACCCCTGACCACTCCGGCCCCAGCCCAGCGCTCGCCCTCCCATCCCCACACAGGGATCAGCTCCTGTGGGATTCCCTTCCCAAACCACAGCCTGGGGGACCACAGGCAGCACCTGCTCCAAAGGGACACAGCACACCGGGATTTTGGGATTCAGGTGAGAAGGGTGGGGGTCTCCACCTCACCCCCCAGCCCACGGGTGAGGGCTGCACAGCCAGGCAGTTCCTCACCAAACACAACGATGCTGCTGCCCCCTCTCCCCTCTCCTCCTTCCCTCCTCCATGTGACACCAAAGCAGGAGAAGTTAATCGCACACAGTCGCGTAAAAACCACCCAACATCTCCCTGCTAAGGATACACGGACGACACAACAGGCTGAGAGCTTTGCAGCAGGGAAGCTGGAGAGATGCAGGAGTGGGGAGAAGGAGGGGACATCTCAGCCTTTAAAGCCAGTGTCCCTCAGGAAGTTCTGCCACGGTGAATAGGCGGTGATGGACGAGCAGCGAGGGAGACAGCCCGGCCACCATATGTCTGTCTGAAACATCAAAAACCAGAGACAGGGAGAGGGATGGAGAACCCAGAGGTGGTTTGAGGGGTGGGAGAGAGGCAGGAGAACAAACGAGCTTCACATATCTGAGCTGACAGCTGATGGGAGCAGGGGGAGAAGAAGGAAGAGTCAGTTATGGACGTGCACCACGTCCCTGCCCTCCCTCCCCACGCCTGGACGGAGCTGGCCGCTCTCCTGTGGCACCACGGGTGGGTTATGGAGGCAACAGGAGCCTGGGCAGGAGTTGAGGCTCCCTGACACACCACAGGACAGGAGCAGCTTTCTCCACAGCACCCCAGAACTGCTGCTCCCCCCTGAGCTCCAGCTGGCAGCTTTGGGGCGGTCCAAGGCAGAAAACTGCTCCCACAGGGATGGGGACATGTCCCCTTCCACTCACTCTCCTCCTGGCCCCACAGGTGTCAAGGAACAGGCTGGAGGATGGTCCCTGCCCATCAGTGTGTGTGACACTGTCCCTCTGTCCCCCAGGCTCTCCCTGACCCCCATTCCAGCTCTCTCCCCTCATCTCCAGCCCCACAGCAGGGAGCTGGTGCTGACTGCAGATGACAAACCTCACCTGTGTGCTTCACACGCCCCCTGCTCCTGCCACGCCCAGGAAAGCACCTCAACAATGGGCTGCCAGCAAAGGCAAACCCACTTGTTTTCCAGCTGGCCTCAGAGCAGCAGGAGCCTGCCTGAAAGGGCCCCTCGCCCACAGCAGCAGCAATCCACGGAGACAAAAGAAGGGCAGCCACAAACACGTATTTTAGACGGGTTTTTTTCCCATTTTTGGAGCCCTGGTGCCTGCTGGCAGCTCTGTGGAAGCCCACGCGCCCGTCCCGCCGACCCACGCAAAGCTCCAGCTCCTCCCTGGCTGGTGACTAACCCTCATTATCCCACCGGGGGAAGGAGCAGGCTCTCCACTGGCCCCCAGAGTGCCACAGGAGCTGAAGCTGCAGCAAGGGCACAGCAGGAAGGCCATTTTCCTGCTGCTTGGCCGCTTGACGAGCTCCCCTGCACACGAGCACAGCCGTCCTGCTGCTCATCCTTCCCCTTCCACCTCCAGCAAACGGCCCCGTGGTGCTGAGCCCGACATTCCCCACGGAGCTGCCCACCTGGGAGAGTGTCCGTGCTACACGAGAGCCAGAGACAACTTCCATCCTCGCTCAAAAACATTCAGCAGAAGGAAATTCACCATTTTGTGCACACACACAGAGCCACAGACGTGCAGCTCCACCTTTGAGAACAAAGGTTTAAAGATGAGACCATGAAGCCACTCATGGGTAATGTTATTTTGCTTTTTGCTGCACAACTCAGCGTGCTCTTCCAAGCTCCAGATCATTCCCATAATTGGGATTCTGGCTCTGGTGCAAACTCGGCTGACCTTGGGCTCGCCCTTCCCGCACCTCCGGCTGCCACGCGTCGCGGGGAGGTGACAACCCTCATCTCTCACACCTGCCTGTCTGTCCTGGTCTAGACACCACACGCAGCTTGGAGCAGGGGACGGTCTGGGAACAGACCTGCTCGACACTCAGCACCCCGGGTGGCACCAAGCACAGCTGCAGCCTTGGACGACTGAGAGAAAAACAAAATAACCACAAAAACCTCACCAGAGAGAACTCAGAGACCTTCCCCCAAGAGGTGCTTCTTGGGGGAAGAAGATAAAAATTGAAATTTTTCTGGACTTTCCCAATAACCAAGTCGTGTCAGCTGGAATGAGACATCTCTCCCTGTTATTTCTCACCTCCTGCTAATTTCCAGAGCAACCTGGAGTAAATTTGATGGCCTTCCCACTGCTGTGCACAGGATTAAACCCCATTTTCTCCTCTTCCTCCTCCCTCTGGTTTCTGGGCTGGAGCTTTCTGCTGTTCTAGTGGAACTCCATCTCCCTTTTCCACAACTGCTGATGGAGACAACTCCCAGTTGGAGAACGAGCCCAAGGTACCCAGAGCCCCAGCCCTGGGCAGTTGTGCTTTCAACTCCTGTCCAGGAAGGAGGGGTTGGGGTCCAGCCATGCTCCCAGGGTTTGTCTGCTGCTTCAGGGAGCAGCTTTACACACAGGTGCTGCTGTGGTCTGCCTGGACATGGAGATCCATGCCCTGCACTGGAGCTGGGGGACGGGAGCGTGGAGCAGCGAGGGACAGCCAGAGGAGCAGCTCTGTCACCCCAGGGGACACGGAGATAAAAGGGGGAGCAGAAGGTAGGAAGGGTGGGAGAATCAGTGGGAATGAGAAGACATCAGCAGGGAAAATGGCACAGAGAGGGATTCTTGGGGCTGACGTGTGCTGGGCCAGGAGTTGGACTTTGATGATCCTTGTGGGCCCCTTCCAAGTCAGGCTATTCCACGATTCTGTGCAAGAGAACTGGAGCAAGCTGGAGAGGAGGGAGGCGTTTGGAGCCAGAGCAAGGAAGTGAAGATTAGATGGAGGAGACAAACCACAGAGCAGATGAAAACAAGAGAGAGCAGCCGAGTTTGAGACAGATGGAGAGTGGGGAGCAAGGATGATGCGCTGTTTGGAACGGGTCTGTGCTCCACAGCAGCGGCGTTCGGGAGCGGGGGAGCTGCAGACAGGGGTACAGAGCTCCAGAATTCACATTTTTCTTCAGGACAAGTGAGAAAGCTGCAAACTGGGAGAAGGACTGGGGAGGAGTCTCTATGGAGACACTCCACAGGATTGAGGACACCCTTTGGAGAGGTCCTGCAGAGGGACCTCATGAAATCCAGGGTTTTACTGACAGATTTTGCACTTTTTCTTTCTGAGGGCTGTTTCTCAGTGCCTCACAAATAAAATTAAAATGAGGGTTTTCTGACAGAACAAACAAACAGGGAGTGAATTATTTTCCATTTCCCCGTCAATAACTTCTCCCCAACCCAGTTGTCTTATCATCATAAAAAGTCCATTAAGCAGTAATTGGGGAGGCAGGAGAAGGCAAGGCTGGTCTGGGGAACAGGAGCACGCTCGCTCCCCAACTGGCCTTTTCTGGGAAGGCAGACAGGATAATTATAGGCTTCAGATGGAGACTTCCTCTTACTGTCAGCAGCTCTTGGCTCTCTTCAGGGAGATGGGACTGGCAAGGTTGGGCAGAGGAGGGTAAAAAAGAGAAGATTGAGGATGTTTTTTTTAGAAGTGAAATGCTTCCACCTGGCTATTCCCCTGCTGCTGAGCCACCAAAGCCCTTACCTGACTCAGAAAAGCTGGGTTACCACAGGATGCAGCCTGTTCCCCTGCAGGCAGGGGGAATGTCACCTGGAGGATCACCCCCTCTCCTTTCCTGCAAAGCCCCAGAGGAGGAAGGACAGCAGAGAAGGATGGCACCAGCACAGGAGTTAACACACGCAGAAAATGGGTGAGGAAGATGAAGAATTAGTTTAATACACCTTTACTACACAAGTCCAACAGCCCCAACCCCTGTGCCAGCTCCCCCCTCTCCCCTTGGCCAGGCTGAGGCAGCACATGCCATCCTCACTAAGGATGGTAATTTGGGGATCTGGCACATCCATACAGCCTTCAAGCTCCTGTTTGCAGTGCACTGGGATCCAGACCCTTTGGAAGGGAGGGACAAGCCTGCAGCACTGAGGCAGGAGGAGACTGAGGCTACCAAAAATCTGTTCCCAGTTCTGACATGCAAGGTGAGAAAAACCACGTTATCCTGCCTGCTGGAGGGGAAGCATAATCATTCCTTCTGGTCTGCTTAAACTGCTGGTTTTCAGGGATGGGGCCGTTCCTTATCACATGGGAGCAGCAGCTGGGATGAAGTCATCCTGTTCTGACAGGACCCCTCCAGGCTACCATTGCACATCCCTATGCATGGAAAGGATCCACCTCTCTCCATGGCAAAAAGGATGAGTCCCAGCTGCAGTGACTGGCACCTTGATACAGCCCAGGAGAACATTCTTCCAGCTGTGATTTGTGCAAAGGGTCAGGGCACGTGCAGTGATACACACACAGGATGCAAACTGCCGGGTGGGACAGCACAGGGAGCTGTGTGGCCGTTCCACAAAGATCCTTCTCCCATGCCTCAGCTTCCCCACCTCCCTTCCCTCACCCATCCCACTGGGGAGCACAGAGGGTGCCCCAGCTGCTGATCTCTGCTTCCACCCTCTCCTGGCACCCACCAACCCGAGGGCCGAGGAGTAACTTGGTGGGAATGCAGGTGGGCCTCTGGCCAGGATCCTCCTTCACCTGCTGGCATTGCCAGGAGAAAGTTGCTGCTTGTGAGCAGCAGGAGCTGAAGGAGATGAGCACTGCTGTAATGGAGGATGGCAGCCCAGGATTCACAGAACTCAAAGAATCACCGGGTTGGAAGAGACCTTAAAGATCATTGAGTCCATCCCAGCCCCAACACCTCAACTAAACCCTGGCACCCAGTGCCACATCCAGGCTTTGTTAAACACATCCAGGGGTGGTGACTCCACCACCTCCCTGGGCAGCCATTCCAGAACTTTATCACCCTTTCTGTAAAAAACTTCTTCCTAATATCCAACCCAAACTTCCCTTAATCAGGAAGCTCCAGCAAGCACAGGAGCACAGCAGCGTGGCCAGCCAGGACCCTGGGGATGCACGGGTGCTTTCCATCAGCTGGAACAACATCTCATCTCAGATCTGTCCACAAGTCCCATAACAAGGCATAACAACCCAGAGCAGAGCCAGAGACCCAAGGAGCTGTCCTGGCAACTTAATGAGGGCCCCTTGTCCATCAATGACAGCAATTCCAGGTTGTTAGCAAGCAGGAGCTTGAGGCAGGGAGCTCTGCCTGCCCTTGCCATATCGCTAAGACAGCTTCTCCTCCAGCCATGTCATCGATATTGGCATCCTGGAGCAACCTGATTCACCACCCACCTAGAAAAGACCCAGCTAAAAAGGATTTGGCTCTTTGCTCCACCTCCACTGCTCTGTTTGAGTCACTAAAGAACCGGAGTCCACAGGGGATACCAGAACATGAAAAAGCATTTCCTACGGGACAAGCCTGCAAGAAGCAAAAGCTTAACGAGCCCAGATCCAGCTCCCAGGGGGCAATGCCATCTTAATCCAGCCCAGCTGTGGTCCTGTGCCACTGCAAAGTGACAGCAGAGTCAGCAGCAAGGGGAAAACGAAGTGCTACAAGCTCCTGCAGCTCGTGGTCCTGCTGAGGGAGCGCAGAGCCAGACCCCAAGGATGGGATCAGGGAGATCAGCTCCACACCCTGGTCAGTGACACCCCACAGGGCTCTGCACACTGCAAACACCCAGCCAGACCCCAAGGATGGGATCAGCTCCACACCCTGGTCAGTGACACCCCACAGGGCTCTGCACACTGCAAACACCCAGGGAAATGCAGCTCAGCAGGGGCTGCATGCACGAGATGCTGACTCCAGCCAAGATCAGGCAGCTCACGTGGGCACGTGGGGATCTTTTGGGGATGGAAGGCACACCAGGCAAATAAAATATGTCTGATAAAGCTCTGCTCTGTAAATAAAAGCTGTATTACTTCCACTTACTGCTTCTTTCCTTCAGGCAAGAGAAGGAGGCTCTGTCTCCAGGAACAGGTGCAATTCCTAGAGCCCAGAATTCGGGGTGTTCTCAAAAGATCATTACACCATTCCTATCTGACCTCTGGTGAGAGACTTCAGCCCATATTTTCCAAGGAACAAAAGGAGATTCTGGATATACAAGCTTGAAACACCTGGGTCTAAACAGTGAGCCTGCACTGCTTATTGAAACTGGGATGTCGAGGATCTTGGGACAGGAGATCTCAAAAATGAGAAACCAAGAACTAATAAGGCCATGACTAATGGATGAGCACAGCCTCTAACAGTGGTGAACTTTGACTCTTACCACACGAGTCATCACAATTTCTGTCTCTGAACCACACTACTCATCATTCGAATTTGTAGTGGGAACATCAACACAAAAGAATCCAAAAAAAAAGGCGACTTCAACAACAGTGCTGAGAACTGACAGCAGTGGAAGTGTGATGAATTCAGCTTTGGGACACTTGAGACTCAGCGAGCCAGAAAAACAGGGCAAGATGGTAATGAGAGGGAAATAGAAACATGGAAAAGCAGCAGCTACACCTTAAATTCTTCTGTCAAAGACAGTAATTGAGGAAGGTGAGCTTTTCTGGAGTAGGACAGTCCCTGTTCATGTTTGACACCTGTCAAGGGATGGCTTCTTACCAGAAGGCTGTCCTGCAGCCCTTCCAGACACCAGGAAGAAGATCACTCTCCCTTTCATTGCCTCAAGTGGCAGCTACTGGAATTAATCACAATTAGCAGATCCTAGAAGAAAAGGGGTGTATCATAGTACTCATACAGAAAAAAAAATCCCCCACAAACGCCCTCAAAAGCAAGCAGATCCTCCCCAAACAGACAGACAAAGGAAAATGAGAGCTGGAGGATCTTCCTGGCTCCCTGGGAGATCACTGGAGCCAGTCTCAAGGTGATCTTTAAGAGCTGAACTGAAAAAAAACCTTACACCATCTTTTCAGAAATTCATCCCAACAAATCAAAGTCCAGGCTAAAGATTTGTAAATGTCGGCACTCCTAGCAGCATGCTCAGACTAATTTATGAATAAATCCATGGATTCCAACAGAGGTGAGGGAGGATGAGGACACAGTCAAATTAATTTGACTTTATTAATTAAAAAAACCACCAAGTTTCATCACCCCACCACTCTTTAGAGGTTGTGTGAGAGTGGGGGGAGCTATGCTCATTAATTATGCAAAAAATGCAAAACTATCATCCTCTGAATGAGTTTAAAATAAGGAGAAACCCTTTCAGAATGGGGAGAAATTACTCCCCAAGGCAGCTGAAATTTCTCTTGCAACTTCAAAGGACAATAAATTATTCAAATCACTCGCGCCACTCGCACGCTCTCTCACTCTCTCCCCTTCTCAATTTTATGCTCCTGAGTCAATTAAAGATTTGGAAGACTCAGAGAAACTTTGTAGAATGCTAAACCAGTTGCAGTTCCTTCTATTTATTTTTTTTTTCCTTCTTTAAAGCTTTGCTTTTCCTCTCGGCCTCAAAAGGAAACAGAAATGACTCCGTGCATTGCAGATGAAACGAGCGGCGCTGGTTTCCACCACGCTTGCATGGAGCGTTTCATGTCTGCAACCACCAGGATGGGACATGCTCAGGGTTCTCTATGCAACGATTCTGTGAAAACAGGTCAGCCCAGAGTCCCTCCTGTCAACGCTTTAAATCATTCATCCCAATATCCCCTTTCAAAGTCAAAGCAGCAGACATCCAAAATCTATTTATACTGCTCTCTCCTGGCGCTCCTCGGGCCTGGGCGAGCTCTGATCGCTGCCACATCCCTGGGCTCTGCTGCCAAACCCCACAGGGCTGCTCAGGGTCTGCAGGAGCCCAACCCAGGCTGCTGTAACCAAACCAGGGCTGGGGCTGATCACACTGGACAACAACACGCTCAAAAAAGCAAATCGAGGCAAGCAAAAGGAGGGTTGGGAAGGTGCAGTCACAGAGTGAGGATGATCCCGACTCCCTGGCCTGCAGCCCGTACCCTGGTTACCTCCTTGCACACAGCAGATGGTGTAAAACGTGACTATTTTCATGAACTTTAACAATCCCCAAAAAATGAAAGGCAGCTGCAGTGCACAGAACATCACAGCTTTCTAAGGTGGGAACTGGGACCAATTATGTTGCAAGAGAACATCCTTGACTGGAGGGGAAGAGTGGCACAGAGTAAATAAAACTGTTCTTGGGAGATTGTGTCTCACAGGCCAGCTCGAGCCCAGATTCCATCCCACGCATGGAGGAACGACATTCCTCTGGTCGGGCGTCCTTGAAAAACACTCTGCTTGCCTTCTAAGAATAATATTGGGCTTGCCAGGCCACAAAAAGGAGGAATCCCTCACAGATTCACTTCAGTGACCCAGGAGATTTGTACTGAGTTGGTCTTGAAAAGACACAAGCACAGAGAGCCTGCCAGACAGAAGAAAAGCCAACGTGACCCAGGGCCTGGGAGAGACTCCGGAAAGATCCCGTCCTTCCTGGCAGCAAGGGCAAGAAGTGCTGGTGTGAAAAGGACAGCCAAGGGGAAGAGTCCTAAAGGAAGAAGTCTTGGCTTCTTGGCAAAGCCTGGCACAGAGGAGCAGCCCCAGTTTTGGCATCCAGGTATGAAGACAGACATTTCCTCCATCCCAATCCACTGCAGGTGACATTTTCACACAAGCCGCTTGTTTACACAACAAACAGATGCTCTTTTCCCCTAACTTAGCCATCTAATGAAGCTGAGCAGAAAGAGCCTCTGGCTGGGAAAAGATCCTTCACCAGGAGACACCCATGGCTGGGTCCCAAACACCGTGGCTGCTGCTGTCCCCAGGTGCTCCTCAGCAGAGATTAATCTAATGAGCACTCCCAGCGTGGGGCACAGCTGAGACCTGGGAAGTGACAGCCCCCTCTGCCCCCAAGGAAGCTCTTTCAACACATGATTTATTTCCTCTCTGGGTCCTACAGAAGACAGAAACTTTCCAATTTGAGTTATCTTAAAAAAAAAAAAAGGAAAAAAGAAAAAGAGATACATCACTTGATCCAGTCAGGCAAGGTTTAATTTAATCAGGCACTTAAACAAGGTGACATAGAAGCTTAATTCAGTGTCCTTGAGTGAGACAATAACCAGTCCAGAACCCTGAGCAAGATCACAGCTGGCACATGGAGAAGGCAGAGAAGGAAAGGGCAGTGCAGCAAGAAGGACAGGGAGGTGTCCCCTGCCTACAAAGGCAACTGGTGCACAGGGAACAGGAGCAGCAGGTGGATCTGGGCAGGGAAGCAGTGATCTCTACCCTTCCAGGATTCAGCTGTCTCCTCTCTCAGACTCCACTCACTGCAGGGACAATGTGCAACTGAAAACTCCACCATGCTCCAATCGACCACAAAACCCCCTCTATGCTCCCACCTTAAATTTGTAAATTCTGCTCCCACTCCAGCCCACCCCCAAGGGGGAAAAGCCTTTCTGCAGCATCTCCCTGGCTCCTCAGCCCCTGCAGGTTCCCTGTCCACAAACAATCAGGGTCTGTGACCCAACCTGTGGGACAGCTCAGCCTCACCACACTGAGCCACCTTCCCTCTCCTGAGCCAGCACTGCTGGGCTCTCCTGGATCCATCTCCAACACTTCAAACTGGAGCAGCTTTCCCCCAGCACGGAGAGATTTCCTCCCCACTGATGTCAACTTAACGTGTCTATCAAGTCCTCAGATGGAGCCTCCTTGATTTTTACTCCCATCTTACCTGACAGCTGCTGTCTTGGCCAACAGCAGATCAAAGCCTGGGCCTCCAGAGCTAAAAGCTGTGAGCTGTGCAGCAGGGGCTAATCCTGTTGAGAGGGACTGTTCAGGAGAGGAGGCAGAAACACCTGTAAGTGGTGGGATCTTGTGGCAGCACATTTCTCTCTCTCTCAGGATTTTTCATAGAGGTGCACAGAGAGAAAAGAGAAAACAATTCCTATTCCTGCTCCTTGTTTTTCTCATGTGGAATGTGTTTGGAGAATTGTTTACCTGGGGTGATTGCTTGGTTGGATTCTGGTGAGGATTGTTTCAGCCTGATGGCAAATCCAATCTACCTGTGGCTGGACTCTCCAGAACAGGGTAATGAGTTGTTAGTAGTTAGATATGATAGAGAAATTAGGTGTGTAGTTTTAGTATCTTCCTTTATATAGTATATTAATGTATTATAGCATAGTTATAATAAAGAAATCATTCAGCCTTCTGAACTGGAGTTGGATATCATTTCTTCCCGTTGGATTCACCTGCATTTTACAATAGGATCTGGATCTCAGTGAGCCAAGCCGTGCTGCCAACCACCAGCTCCTGCCCCTGCTGGCACAGAGCACACACCTTCCATGCCACACACCTTTATCAGGGCACCAGCTCCCCAAAACACACCTGGACATGGACCTAGAGGAGCCCCACTGCCATCCCATCACAGGCTTTCCATCATCTCCCTGAGTCCCACGTGGTGCCAACCTGGCTGCTGTCTCTGCTGGCCCCAGGGATGCTCACGGAGCACGAGAGCCCCCCTCACATGCACCTCCCATGAATTACTGTGTTCTGCAAATTAATGATGGAGCAAGGGCAATTAAAAGGGAAGAAAGCCAGGGTAATGCATCATAAAAGGGGCTTTATTCTTTTATTTTGTCAATTGCAATTTAGATTTAATTATTTATGGTAATACTTCAGAGTGTGCTAGTAAGGGTTCTATACCGTGATTTATAAAAGGAAGGAAATGTAAGTAATAAGTAATGTTCCCTGCCCTTAAATCTTTGCTGGGGTGGAGAGAGCCACGCATCAGCCTTCTGTGTATGCAAAGTGCCAATTAGCAAAGTGCTATTGTAAAACACAAAGGTTTAATCAATGAGAAAAATCCACTTGAAAACAGCGAGCATGCTGATTCCAGTCAGAAAAATGGCCACATTTCCATGCAGTAAATGGCTTTTTATGTGCCACTGAGGAGCACTTGGAGCAGGCACGTGGTTCCTTCGGGTGGCAGAGGAGGGCAGGGGGACTTGACCACTGCCCTTGGCCAAAAGCAGCTGTGCCCTGCACACCTGGGCAGGAACAGCTCCAGCTACAAGAGGCTGGCTCTGTGCACACACAGAATGAGGTGTTTCAGGGTGCTCACCACAGAGGCTTGATGGCTCAGGCTGGGTGTGTGAACAGGAAACAGCAAGGCTTGGTGCTGTGCCCATCAGCAATTTGGGAGCTATTCCTCTCCCAGGACTCATCTCCAGGCCTCATCTGTCTCTGCTGCCCGGTTTCCTCTCAGCTCCAAGGGGCACATTTGGCTGTGCAGCTCCTGGGGAGGCCTCCCCTAACTTCCTGCAGCCATGCCAATTCAGGGTACTCACACAAACAGCAGAATCCTTAAGAAAAGGCTAATACTTTCCATTTAATGACACCACTGAAAATAATCATGGAATTAGTAATTTCCACTTCCATGGCTGCCTTTGACCATATGGAAGAAACAAAGAAAATGTCCATATTCAACCAAAGAAAAAGAAAGAACATGTCTGTGTCACACCTTTCAATTATTGTTCTCTTCAGCTTCCCAAGGAGGAACAGCAGGCAGAAAGTAGTGTGGTGCTTTGGATTTTTAATTTAAATGGCAGTTTCCTTTAAATAGAATACTCCTGCCACAGAAAGATTTAAATCACTGACTGAGATCAATTAGCCTCGGAAACAAGGGAAGTATTTTAATGGTCCTTTGATTGCAGAGGCCACATCTCCCCCAGAGCTGCACTGGGAGAGGAGGCAAGTCCAGCTCAGCCCAGGCTCTGCTGCACTGGGATCTGCTCCCTGCGAAGCTGGGAGGTGATGTCCTCCAAAAGCCACAGTCCCAGGGGTTTCCCATCTCCAGCATGGGCTTCCCATCGCAGGAGGGGCAGCAGCACCGTGTGCCCGGGGAGCTGCAGGGGCTGGGGTGAATTAGGGCAGGAAACGGGGTCAGCACCGTGGCCAAATGGAAGCTGGCCAGGGGATTATGGGAATGTGACAGAGGCCGGGGCCATCTGATGGGAGAGGACATTGTCAGAAGGGTGACAGCTCCTCACACAGGCTCTGCAGCTGTGACAGACAAAGCTGCTTGCTGTTTGCAGGGCTCAGTGGGGAGCAGCACGACCAGCTCGGGTGCTGCTGGCTGGAATGGGATCACCCAGGATTTAGGAGCCCCTCCAAAGCCAGGAACCATCAACTCACTGCCCACTCATCCTCACCAGGCTGAGAGCAACAGCTCTCAGCTGGTACCAGGCAGCATCCCCACGGGCACAGGGCAGGGAGCTGCTGGCATGCTCCACAGGTCAAGAGAAGAGACAACACCTGGCCCAACATCTGCACAGCAAGCAGGTAAGAGCAGCCCCGTCCCAGAAACCTGCAAAATTCCTGCACGGACATCTGTGAGCAGCCAGAGGGGAAAAAAAGCACAAATCCTCACAGTTCAGGATCCAAGGACACTGCAGAACTACAGGAGAGAGAAACTTGGCTGCAAGCAGCAAGGTGTCTGCAGAGCAGTGGCAGATTTCAGCAGGGCTCAGGCCACTCTGCTGGTGCATTCTGTGTCTGACCAGCACCAGCCCTTCCTGAGGGCACATTTCCCCCAAAAGGGCTCCATAGCACTCAGACAGCACATGGGATCTGCCAGCTCTGCTGGAATCTCTGAGCAAACCTCACCCCAAAGATGAGGGACAGACAAGATGTTCGTTCCTTCCAGGAAAATGAAAACCACAAGAGAACTGAGGTCACACAGCTGTGATTTGGAGAAGACTCGATTCTGCCATGTCCCTCTCAGCACTCAGCACACAGGCCTTGTTGTACACTCAAAATTCAAATGGACCAATTTTACTCAGCTATCACTGGGGATGAATCAAGGCTCTCCTTATACAGAGAGGCTGTAGTGCTGCAGAACACCTGAGCTCTCCCTCCATGCCTGCAGAGCTTTGCAAACTGATTTTGCCAGGCATTGTTACAGGAAACCAGTGGCAAGAACAAGACCCCGGAGCCCTGACTCCAGATTTCCACTGATTCCCCACTCCTGACTCCACTGCACGAAGAGCCAGGAATGGAGATTCCCAGTGCCCAATTTCACAAGCCAACAAAGCCACCCTGAGCCCACAAAGCAGCACCCACTGACTCTGGGTGCTCATAAAGACCCTGCATAGCATCAGCTCCAAAGGATAAATCCTTGGGCAAAAGGCTCGTGGCAGTTCCCTGCCAGACTCTGCAGTGCTGCTGCCACTCCAGACAGCTGGGGCTGAAGCTGTGGGTCTCTTTCTGGACACCAGTGGTACCATCTGAGGGGCAGACTGACCCACAGCCAACACTTCACCCAATCATGACCCTCCCGGAGCCCAGCTCACTTGCCAGGCTTATGAAACGAAAAAGAATAAAACACAACATCAGCTTTCAGTGTTTCTCTCTGCAAAGAGGGATTAAGCATGAACCCAGCAAAACTCAGGGAGAGGCAAGGGCAAACACATCCTCACTGGCCCACTGCAGAGAGGACAGAGAGCACCGTTCCAAAAACATCTCCCAGCAACAAAAGGTCGCGGATCCATTCAATCCCCGTCGTCGTAATAAACCCTGATAACGAAGTGATTACGTGAAAAGCTGTCAAGGGCTGACCAGAGCAGCCCTCTCACCAGCTTCAAGCAGCTTTGCTGGGGAGGAAAAAAACCCTCATAATTCAATCAGCTTGGAAAAGTCTATTCCCCACTGATCCCAAGCGATCAGCCTTCATGTCGAAGGAACATTACATTCAAGTCGCTGAAGATTTTCACTTCTTTTTTTTTCCTTCCCCTTTTCATTTTTTAAAGCAGGAATTGAAAGGCAGCAAAGATAAAAACTGTGTTGAACTGAAACTGGTTCACTCAGGGGAAGGAGAAACATAATACTCTTTCTTGAAATGCTGTTTGGAATCCAGCCCCAGAAAGTAACCTGACAATGGTCACCAGTGTCTGACAGATCCTGAAAGGCAGGAGCAGGAGAGGACAATATGGGCGAGCTGGGTGGAGATGGGGTTGGGAGAAGGTGGGGTAAGGCTCTGGCAAGAGCTGTCAGGCGGATTCCCTCCTTCTCTCCAGCTCTTTGGCAGCCTTGGAGGCAACCTGAAACTCAAAGCAGGCTGTGAGGACCCAGCTGCCCTGTGTCCCTCCGAGGCGGGGCTGGGAACAAGAGGAAGGCACTGGTGGAAAGTTAAGGACGTGGGGAAATGAAACACTCAATCAGCTATTGAGCTTCACTTGTTCAACGATGAAAAGGGTGAAAAAAGGAGCAGGGGGACAGCAGAGTCACTCACTTTCAGCAAGGCAGTCCATCAGCAGCACGGAGAGGACGTTGACGAGGGAGACCAGCGAAGACATTCCAGGGCTGGGAAGGATCCTCATCCTCTGCAAAGGCCTTCGGCCCCAGCCGGGAAGGCTCCGGCTCAGCAGGAACTGCAGCGTCTGCCCAGCCTTGTCAGCACCTGTGGAGCACAGAGGGACAGCTCTGAGGGGCAGGGGATGAGCACAGCCCGAGTGGTCCCTGCAGGGACACGGGGCACCTTCCCCAGGGTGGCACTGAGGGGTGGCACTGAGCACCCGCCGGGCTCCACGGGCAGATCCCAACCCCATGGGGAGAGCCCAGCCCCATGGGGAGAGCCCAGCCCCATGGGGAGAGCCCAGCTCCATGGGCACATCTCAGCCCCACAGGCAGATCCCAACCCCATGGGGAGAGCCCAGCCCCATGGGGAGAGCCCAGCTCCATGGGCACATCTCAGCCCCACAGGCAGATCCCAGCCCCATGGGGAGAGCCCAGCCCCATGGGGAGAGCCCAGCCCCATGGGGAGAGCCCAGCTCCATGGGCACATCTCAGCCCCACGGGGTGAGCCCAGCTCCATGGGCAGATCCCAGCTCCATGGGCAGATCCCAGCTCCATGGGCAGATCCCAGCCCCACAGGCAGATCCCAGCTCCATGGGGTGAGCCCAGCCCCACAGGCAGATCCCAGCTCCATGGGCAGATCCCAGCTCCATGGGCAGGTCCCAGCTCCACGGGGTGAGCCCAGCTCCATGGGCAGATCCCAGCTCCATGGGCAGATCCCAGCTCCACGGGCTGAGCCCAGCCCCAGTTTGAAGTTTAACCCATTGGGTTCTCTCCCTCCCCAGCACAGGAGAGGCCGAGCAGCACCAAGCAGTGAGGTGGGAAGGGATCTGACCCGACAGGGCCCAAGGACCCTCTGAAAGGGTGATTTTTCCACAAAAGCACAGCATGAGGAAGCAAAGCTGAAGCCTCACACATGAAAAACCCAGCAAGGAAGGAAACAAATCCCCCCCAAAGAGGGCAGATGAAACAGGAGATGCCTTTGCTGGGTCCCCTTTTGTCTGCTGAGGATCTGTGTGGTTCGGGGAGGGATCCTCCTGCCCAGGCAGGCTGTGATCCCCCAACACAGCAGCCCTGACCCTGAGCCAGGTGTCACTGTGGGTGTCCCAGAGCCCCTCTTGCACAGCAAACACACAATGGAAAGGCTCCAGCCAGGCTGGGGTTGCAGCAGCTACTCTGCATGCCTGAGAGCCTCTGCCCCACTCGGTGCCTCAGTTTCCCCACTTGCACCACACAGAGGAACTGTGTTACTGAGCTACACAAAACTGGAAGAGAGAATACCTGGAGGAGGGGGTGCCACAGCTGATCCTGATGGATCAAGCAAACGCAGCCTCCACAGGAGGTGGGAGAGATTTTCCCCTGCCCAGTTCTGCCCTGGACGTGGCAGAACGTGACAGCAGGACAGAAGCAGCAGATCAGCAGGGCTGTGGCAGGGCAGATCCAGCTCAGCACCAGCCTGCTCCCCTCACCCTGCCAGCACATTTCCATGGAGACAACTCCTGGCTCCGAACGGAGCTCCCTGCTTACAGCTTTATCCTGATCCCTGTGCAAAGCTGGAATGGCATTAAGGCAGCTGAATTCTAAGCCACCACCCCAGTCCTGTGTGTCAATACTGGTAAACGCTTCCCTCACTCACAGAGGTGAGATTTGCCCCAGAAGGGCTGAAAATAGAGTGAAAGCTGCAGCCACAACCTCCTCGCAGGGTCGGCAGCTCAGAGGTTTCCCATCAGCCAGACTCTGAGCACGGGGATAAAGGGCCAGAGCTGTGCAAGGATGCTCTCAGATCTGACAGATTCCTTCCCGCTATCGTTACTCCAATTAGAAATCAAACCCAGGGTTTATCACCTTTTGGAGGAAAGCCAGGTAGGAGATATTGCACCATGATCAAAGGCTTTGGAAGGACTAAGGGGATGGTGAGGCTGTTTAAGCTTTCTGACACACATCAGGGTGGGACACTGTCGGGACAGGCAGTGGGAAGGGGTATTTTAATCTTTTTCTGCCCCATTAACTCTCCAAGGCTGAACCGTGCAGAATTAAAAGAAAAGCCAGGATAAACAAGAAGTCCCCATATGTACTCAGCCCTAAAGAACAACTTTTCAGAGAGAAGCTTTGGACTTGCACTTTGAGGATTACAAAGCCTCTGCTGTGTGCTCTGTGCTAGCCCAGATCCACCGTGCTCTGTGCCGGCTCACGAAAAACGAGCATAAATACTGAAACAAAAAAGAGAAAAAAAAAAAAAAACTCTGAGTCCTATCACTGGGAATCTCTTCAAATGTTTGTTCTAGACACACTTAGAGAAACAGAGAGGCTCCAGCCAGCCCTAGCTCGGGATTCACAGGGTTCCAGGGCACAGAACAACACGTTGGGGTTTCTTTTGTTGCTGTCAGGGGCGAGTAGAGAGTGGGAACATCGTGAATAGCTGTGATGGGAACTGTTAATTAAACTGGGGATGTGGCATCGATGCCAGCCCAGCAAATGGAGCTGTGCTGCAGCTCCCTGGCTCTCCCTTCTTCCTCCTTCAGTCACGCAGCTCCCCGTTCCCACCAGCACGGCTGGCGTTGGAGACAGCAAGAATGCACCCGACTATTTTAGGTGCCTATATTAAAATAAAATCCAACAAACCACGCTGGCTCAGCCACCATTTCAGAAAGACTTCTTTTTCTTTATCAGAGCAGTATATCCACCCCCACCAGCGCCAGAAATGCCACCAAACATCTCCTGGAGCCTTGTGTGCTCCCCAAACAAGGCACCAGTGATCTTCCACAGCTGAGAGCAGCCAAGAGCCTGCCCTGCTCCCTGAAGAACGTCCCCAAAGTCCCCCCAGGATGGAGCTGAAGGCAGGGGAATGAATGTCAGGGAAATGTTGTGCCTCCTCCCCACCCAGCACGGCTTTTCCTGCCTTATGATGGGCTCTGATGGAGAAGGTCTGGAAAAGGGGATACAGCAACAGCTCCAAGATTAGAGGAGGAGATGCCAGAGGGTGACACTTCTGCTCCGGTGCTAATGTGCTTCCCGAGCCCTTGATGGAGACAGAAAGTGCTGGCAGAGATATTAGGACATGTCAGCTTCAATCCAGCAAGTCATCCTTCAGAGCAGGTACATCACTGCTGTCCCCCCCCGGGTATGGGATGTTCAGGACAGCAGGATGTGCACCCACCTGGCTCCCCTGTGCATGTGAGGACAGGCTGGGGCAGGGTTTGCTCTGCTTCCTGGCAATAGGAGCAGACTCATCCCCTGCACAATTCCTGCCTCCAGTGCAGGGGATGAGTCTGTTCTGAGTTCTGAGTCGCCCTGCTGGAACCCAGCTGCCACACAAGGAGGCTGAAATCCAGTGGGAATTGCTCTGGAGAAAGCTCAAATCCCAAGGGCTCTGCCACCCATCCTCTCCCCTCCTCAGGGCTCAGCTTACCTCGTCTGTGCTCTCTGGAGCAGGTTTGCTCACCCCTGCCTGTGTCTGAGCACCCAGCCAAGCTCCTGTCTGTGCTCTCTTACCTTCTCTGTGCTCTCTGGAGCAGGTTTGCTCACTCCTGCCTGCCTCTGAGCACCCAGCCAAGCTCCTGGCACCAGCCAAGCCAACATAATGGCACTTTTCCTGTGCTGCTCCACGGACCTGCAAACCCTCACTAAATTCTCTGGCACAGGATCCCCTGCAACACAAGCAAACCACCTAATAGACCTCAATCCTTGCTAAAGAATGCAATTAAGTGAAGCCGTGGCCCCCAGTGGGGTCAGATTTGTGCTAGATACGGTCACATTTCAGGAATAAGATTAATTCTTACAGTAAAAGAGCTCCTGTAAGACATTCATTCTTGTGTGCTGCCTAATCTCCAGCTCTAAGCAAGGCCATGTGTGCAGCCTGTAAGCACCGAGCACGGGGTCCTGCAGAGCATTATTAAAAATAATAAAACTGAGAAGTGTTTGCAAGGAGCAGCTTCCCAGGGCAGCTCCTGCAGCTGGGACCGAGCCAGGGACCCAGGGGAGCGAGGCACAGAGGGTGAAATGCTCTGAAGCACCTACATTTCTTAAGAGCTTAAGTTCCCCTGGGAGTCAAAGGGACTTAACCTAAGCTGCTAAGGTGCTTTTGAAGATTTTCCCCCCAGCAACTCCCATTTCAGAGGGTGCTGGACACCTAACTCCCTTAAGCTGCTTTGGGTATCGAGGGGATACAAGAGGAGGGGTTTGGCTGCTAAAAGCCAGTGTGTGCACAGTGACAGGCACTGGGATGGGTCAGAACTGTGCAAGGATTTTCACAGAAACACAGAAAGCTTTGGGTTGCAAGGGACATTAAAGATCATGTCATTCCAACCTGTCAATGACAGGGACACCTTCCTCTAGACCAGGCTGCTCAGAGCCCCGTCCAGCATGGCCTTGAAAAGTCCCAGGGATGGGGCATCCAAAGCCTCTCTGGGCAACATTTTGCCATATGTTACTTGTTCTTAGCCCCCACGGAGCTGGTAATTGAAACATTTGCTCTGTGTTTGAAAAAAATCCAGGAGGGAGGAACCATGCATTCATTTCAGATTCATTACAATATGACAACTTGGAAAAATAAATCAAAAAAAAAAAAAAAAAAAAGCACTTGGGCTTCTTTTGTGTTTCACCTGCCTGTGAAAAGGAGAAGGGCGATTTTAAAGAAATTCTCTGCAAAAAGTTCCACTAGGATCTGGGAGATGATTAAATATCTTCATTTTCAGCAGCTGCTGTGGGAGAATTGCTCCCATTAGACACATCAATGGAAGCAAACACCTTGCAGGCAGAGGGCTGCACTGAGGGCTCTTCCTTCCAGCAGCACCAGCTTCGTTTGTGCTGCGTATTAACAGAGGTCAGTGGGTCACTTCATTTCCTCCCAGCAACCTCTTCAAAGAGAGAAAGAAAAGCTTTTAGCACAACCACCAGCTCATTTGTCACCTCCCCTGAGGAGGGCAGAGATGAAATTTGAATTCACTACCCCACAATTCCAGCTTGCTCCTCTCCAACACCCTGGCCTTGGCAAGGCCAGCCTCAGCAGGGCTGGGCAGGGACCTGGCCCAGGAGCCCACCTGGGCACCTTCCCCGTTGGTGCTGGGCAATGAGGAGATGCCAAGGTGCAGAGCTGGCTCTGGAGCCCTGCACAGCCCACACCATGGAGTTCCAGGATGGTTTGGCCTGGAAAGGACCTCAGAGATGCCCTCCTTCCACCCCCCTTGCCACAGGCAGGGATGGCACTCACTGGGCCAGGGTAGGCAGGGCCCATCCAGCCTGGAACACTTCCAGGGATGGGACAGCCACACTCAGGCTGCATTAGGTGCCAGGCTCCAGTGGCTGTGCAGATCTCATAAGAGGCCTGATCCTGCTCCCCCCCAAAAAAGGAGGTGATGGAGCATTTCCAAGTCAGTGCCTTCCACCCCAAAGCTGCTGGACACAGTTTCTCCTCTGGGCTTGAATGCAGCTCCCCAAGCCACTCCTGAAGGCAGGCCAGGGGTTTGGCAAACACAATTAGAGCAGGCAGCAGAGATCCTTCAGAGTGAAGCATGGCTGTTTATCTATCACGGAGTTACTTAGATCTTAAAAAAATATTTACAAGAAAGAGGCAGAGCATTATCTTCCATGGGGAAACAAACACAGATGGAGGGAAAAAAAAAAAGAGCTTTGATCAGGACTGTCTCGGTCCTATTCGCTGCTTTTCATCCCCACATCTCCAAGTGCTTTAATATGACAGCATTATCCCTTTTTACAATGTGGGAAACCAGAGGAAGCTGCACACTAAGACAGCTCGCTGTGTTTGCACGCACACACACACACACACACACACACAGAGCCTTTTTCTCTCGCTCTTTTTTTCCCCCTGTGGCATTTCTGGTCCTCCCATGTGAGTGAAGTGCCCAGCACTGTCCCCAGGCAATGGGCACAAGGGGCATTTTGGGGCGCAGCCGTGTGGGTGTTCCAAGAGATGCTGCTCCCTGCCCGGGGGTGTGACGGCACAGCGAGGGTTAAGCTGTGGTCACTGCAGCAGAAAGGAGCCAGGAGAGCTGGGGTTGGGCTGGGATGGTCAGGAGGAATTAATTTCCCCCCGCAGTGACAGCTGTGACAGGCAGTGATGTGTCAGGAGCGTTCAGCAGGTGCAGCCCAGCACGGACAGGGCACAGGGGCAGCGCCACAGCCGGGGGGAGCAGCACGAGGAGGAGGAGGAGGAGGAGGAGGAGGAGGAGGAGGAGGAGGAAGCACAGCTCCCCTGGCTGCACCCTGCTGAGGAAGCCCATCCACACCGTGGGGGCTGTGGCCACAGCCCAGGGAGGACCCCAAAGGACCCCCATGCTGCAAGTCGAGACGGAGGCAACACCAGAACCACCAGAAATCCCAGGAGCATCCTCCTGGAGCAGTGCAGAGCAGGAGATGTGGCTTCTCTGCAGGGCTGGGCTCTCTTCCAGGATGCACAAAGGGAAGGATCTGACCCAGGACCCCACTCCCCCTCCCCTTCCCCTCGCTCCCACACAAACACTCCCCATCCTTCAGCATTTCCCAGCAAACCATCCCAATCTCCGCCGAGCGCCCGACGGCATCAGAAACCGTCAACTAAATTGCCTTGTGGCTCGGGGTAATACTTCACGTTTCTTTTTCCCTGCCTCTGAGCTTTATTTATTTATTTAGGAAGTCATTCATCATTAGGCCCAGCTCAGCTGCCTGACAGACTGGGAGCTCCTTGGGGCACAGGCTGCATCCCGTCTCCGTGCTCACCACGCGCGTGCCGACGGCGCCGGTAAATAACCGCCCGCCAGCCACATCCTGCAGCACCCCCGGCTCTGCCAGGGCCACCAACACCATCTCCCGACAGAAAGCAGTGCTAAAACCACCAGCAGCCCCCTCCCAAAGCACCTGCGCCCCAAGGCTGGCACCTGGGCTGATGGGTGGCACTGGGTTACTGCACACAGCAGAGGGGAAAAAAGATAAAATCTCAGCAAAGAGCCCAAAGAGCTGCTTTAGCTGCCCACACCAACAAAAGTGCAACAGATTTTTCTCATGTCTGGAGTCCAAGCTAAGGAAAAGGCTTTTTCTGAGATCAAATGCAGGTTCTGATCAGCTCCACATTCCTGGGAGGAAAGGCTGCCTGGCCTCACATCTCTGCGTGTCCAACTAGGAACATATGAGAAAACTACTCAGCAATGAGGAACTGGTGCTTTCCTGGCTTGCAGCATGGCACAAAGATGACCTGAACCAGGAAGAGCCCATCCAGATGGCATCAGTCCCTCTGACCTGGCTAATCCCTCCAGCTTTGGCTTTCTGCTCCCTTCACACAGAAATTTGGATGCTGCTGCATCTTGTGACCTTCTCCAGCCTCCGAACCGCTCTGCCAGGTCTGCACAGGGTCTCCCTTTGTGTTCAGCAGCAGGGAATGGCAGCCCCCTCCTCCACCCCAAACTCCTGGGCAAGCAGGGGGGCAAAGCCCATTCCTGGGGCTGCACCTCACCGACGGGAGCTCTCCTGCTGATGGACACCTGCCTGGCCTTCCTCCAGCTCCTCAGCTCTCCTGCAGCCCTCTGGGGACTGGTTCCTCACAAAATAGGTGGTTCTTACCAAAAAGTCTTGGGCAAACCATCCCCTGAGGACAAGCAGTGGGTTCCCAGCCCCAGCAGGCAGGCCAGGAGCATGGGAGGCCAGTCCCTGCCCCACACAGATCCCTGCTCCAGCGTGCAGAGTGTGGCAACCTGCCCCCCTCCTGCTGGTGGCCAAGCAGAGCATCTCCCACCAGCCCGCAGCCCGAGCAGAAGGAAAAAAAAAAGAGATGAAAAATCGAAAGGAAGGGAAAAAAACCCATTCAAGAAAGTTAATTAGGAACATGAGGGTGCTTTATCAGTTCCAGCTGTGAGTGCTGGATGGGTGTAGGATGTCACCAGCCCTGCCAAGAACGACCTTCTCATTACTGGGACCACGGGTCCATCGCCTCCTTTTGTTGTCTCCATCAGCTCCTGCTCCTCCTCTGAGCACACCTGGGCAGTCTCAGGGCACCTGGGCAGTGCCACCTGGGCAGGGCCACCTGGGCAACGTGGTGGCAATGGCACCTGGGCAATGGGGTGGCAGGGGCACCCTCCTGCTGCTCCCACCAGGGCATGGCCCCAGCGAGGGGAGCACCAGCCCCAGCTGCATCCAGATTTTGCACGGCTCATTTTGGTCCCCAGCAATAGAAGTTATGAGTGAAATAACCCCAAAAAATCCCCAAACTACACGCAGGCACACACCTCACACCGAAAGCAAAATATAAAACTCTCTCTAAAGGCAACAACCTGGAAGATTTAACCTGCCACAGACAAGGAACCTGCTCCCTCCCAGCCCACTGAACCCAGAGAGGCTTCCATGGAGGATGACAAAGTTGGATTTACACTAAGACAGAGGAAAAGTTAACTGCTTAGCATCTTTAGGGTCTCCCACACCTGGAATGCACAGGGACTGTCCCTCCTCTCTCATGAATTCCAGCCCAGGAACACCCCTACCCCACATACAGGCAAGCCAAGAGCCTTGGGAAACACAGAAGAAAATAAATAAATTTCCTTTTTACAGCCTGTAGACCTCATGGCCACTCCTGTCTGCACATGCCTGGGCTGGGAGATGCCGTGGGATTGCTGCAGTGCACTCTGCTCATCGGTGACAAACAAATGACAGGAAATAAAAGTAGTGAAGCAAACAAAGCAAAGTTTCTCCTAATTGCTATTTGATGCTAAATGAAAATCGTTGTGGCAACAGCACAGCTGATGAGCTGTTTGCTTTCCTCACACCCCATGGAAGAGGCAGAACTGTGCTCCAGTGAGGAGGGGATGGAGGAGCTGGGAGGGTGAGTGGCAGCCACAAAACCACCCCAGCAAATCCTCCTGCAGGCGAGGATGGGCTGCTGAGCTGCAGTAAGAAGGATAAAGAGGCTTGTCTTTCTTTGTCCCTGGCTTCATCACCACGCCTTGCATCTTGCTGATTAGTGACCAGCAAGGAAAGCTAATCAAGGTTATTAGGAAGTGTTGCCTTCCCTGGCTGTGGCAGCTGCCTGCTCGGGAGGACACGGGGCAAGGTGGCTCCCACAGCCACAGGCCCAGCAATGCCTCCAGCTGCTTTTTGTCCACCCCAGGATCAACAGTGCTGCCATCAAGCCCCACTCAGAGTGCACCCCTTGGGCACTGAGATGTCATCCCTGGGCCTCCCCTCTGGAGCTCACCCTGCCTTCTCCTTCAGCATTCATTCCCTCCCCACGTGCCAGGCACTCCAGCCCTGCCAGCCAACACAGGGGGTTAAATTCCACAAAGAGGATTTGGTTTTGAGCTTGCAAGACAGAAGATGAGCAAATCCCTTCCCTTGCTCTGGCAGGAATCCTGTGTCTCAGACCCACCAGCCAGGGGAGATTAAGAAAGGAGGGGAGAAAGAAAAAACCCCATCCATCACTTGCTGTCGTGATCTCATCTGAATTTAAGAGCTAAGCTGGGAGGATGCTGGGTCACTGCTTGGGCTGGTGGAGCCCTGCAGACCAGTAGACACCAGAAGAGACTGGACAGAGTCTTAGGCTGCACTGCTCAAGGTCAGCAGTGGGATCAGGCAGCCACATCCACGCTCCGTGCTTGCTTCCCCTCTGATTTAATTCTGGGCTGTCTGTCTGGGGAAGCCTCTGGCTCTTGTCACATCCTTGCAGAGAGCCCCAGCTGCAGCAGGTGCCTCCAGAAATCACCCTCATGCATTGACTGAAGCCCCACAAACCACACCAACGTGCAGCAGCCCTCAGATGGCACAAGCCAGGGGCGCTTCCAAGCCGAGCAGGGCTCTGCTGCCATTTCCATCTTCTGTACAAGATGCAAAATTAAGAGGCTGCTAACTAGGCAGAAACTGGGAGTAACACCATCCTCACAGTACCCCAGCTCCTGCCTGACAGCCTGATCTCACCCAGCTGGTTTGCTTCTACTGAATCTGGTATTCCTCCCCCTCTGCTCCGAGCAGCTGTAAAGGCCAGTGCAGATATCCCAGCCCAGAGGTGGCTGCTTCCACTGGCTGGGATACAGCAGCCCATGCACAGCCCAGGCATGCATCAGAGGTGCCTTAAAACATTTATAAACATTTGGAGATTGGTAACATCCCTGCTGGAGCTTGTAGGAAAGGAGCTTGTGAGAGCACCATGGGAGTACATTCCCATTACCCAGCATTCAAAAAGCCTCCACCTGCTCAGCACGTTGCTTTATATTTTACTTTAAACCAACATAAGGGCTTTTTCTGACAAGCTGCTGAGATCATCTCGGTGTCTTTGTGGCAGTCAATCACCAGAAGGATCAGGCAGGACGAGGCTGGCTGAGCGTTGACGGCGATGTTCTCACAGAGCCATGAATTAAACATGCAATAATATTTCCTGGGCAGGTGAGGACCATCCACAGGCAACGGGGCTGTGCCAGGCCAGGGGGGAGGGAGCTGTGTGTCCTCCATCTCCAGCAGGGCAAGGCAGAGCAAAGCAGATTCTTTTCCTCTTGCTCATCACGGCTGCAGGAGCTTCCCAGGGCCCCGACCCTCAGCCAGGGCTCGGGAGGGACTCGTCCATCTTCAGGGGCACCGAGCCAAACAGGAGCTGGTCCAACAACAAATCTCTCCTCGGGCACGCAGAAGCCACCATATTGCAGAAAATGGCTTTATTGTCACTGCACCATCTGGAGTCGCCAGGAAATGCAACTTTTTTGTCCCCATCAATTACAGAAGGGAGAAATCTGCTGTCCCCTGAAAGGCAAAACTTCCAGATTTCTCCTGGGGCTGGGGAGAAGGCGTGGGAGCTGAGCCCCCCTCCAGCACCTTTGGGATTTATAACACCCTGTACCCAACACTTTTGGGAGCTGAGCCACAGCCTCCCCCTCAGAATCCCAGAGTGGTTTGGGTTGGAAGGGACCTTAAAGATCCTCTTGTTCCCATCCCCTGCCATGGTTCCAGGAGGTGGAACCATCCCAGCTCAGACCTGTTGGCAGCACTCGGGGGTTCCCACCTTGCTGGAGAGCAAGAGTTCCCTGTGGTTAAATTTCCTAAAGCCAGAAGAGATGAGAAACCTCCATCCCCTCCCTTTCACCAGAAGCTGGGCACGGTGTGGCTGCTCCAGAGGGGTGCTGGGAGCATCTCCCAGTGGGAGAGCATTGCTGGTGCCCCATGGGAGAGGCTGTGTGGGGCTGAGCCAGCAGTGGGGCCACAGCCTGACCCAGGGAGCAGCCCAGGGATGGAACACCAGCACTGCAGGTTTTTAGGAAGGCCAGGCATGCATCAGCCTCCAACGACTTCCAAACACACTTGGGCCAGAGAGAGGGACTAATTGACCTTCCAACCTCCCTTCTGTTGCTACTTTCTGTGGTTTTACAACCTCTCTAAATGGTTCATTTATCCTGAGTGAAGTCCTGCTGCATCCTGCTCATCAACCAGCTGTGAGCACCTCACTTGTGTGAGGGCAAAGCTGCTGTGGGTTCATGGATGGACCCAGCATGGGGCAGGGCACAGGGAAGAAAGTAGGGGGTGGGGAGAACCCCAAACAACTCTTGCTGAAAGAGTATTATTAAGAAGCATCTCAAATCCCTCAACTTCAGGGCTGTTTATTGGCCTGAATTAAGCCCAGGCCCTGCAGGTGGTACCTCGTGGCCAGGGTGCTCTTGCCTGGAAGGGGTCAGTGATTCCAACAAGAAGGACACCAATTAAAGCTTTTAATGATGCAAACCCAGGACCTTGCAGAGCCCTGAGCAGCCTCTGCCCAAAGCCCTCTCTGCTAATAACCCTGGGCTGTGGCCGAGGATGGGTGCTGGGCTGCCTGAAATATTTATGACAATCAAGGATTGCTTCTTTCCTGCCCGTAATGAAGCCCCCACCCGCTCCATGAGTGCCTGTCACAGACCAGTCTCCTCCCAGTGCCCCCAAGAGCATCAGCACATCTCTGGAGCAGCGAGGCAGGGTGCCAGGGAGGGATTTTAGTTTGTTTTTAAAGCCTCCCCCCAGCCCTTTCCCACTACAGCCTCGGCTCAAGTTCTCTCGTTAATCTAATTGTTCTCCTAATGAAGATCTGCAATTCCTCAAACATTAATTACCAACGGCAGCAGCAGCAGCAGCTGTGGAACAAGAGCTCCCTGTTCCTAATAATACGCTTCACACTTTTGCCTGCCACAGCTCAATTTAGCTTTGCGTGATTTGGCTGGGGGCAGATAAATAATATTCCAGCTATGGGGCTCAGCAGACAAACCCAGGGGAAGGCAAAGCTCTCCCCACACCCTGGAGCATAGCAGGTCCTCAGCTGGCTCTAAAAATCTTTGTTTTAGTCCACCTGCAGCTCCGTCCCCATCCTGCAGCTTTGGGCAGGTGCAAAGGGCTGGGCCAGCAGCCCAAACCCAAAGAGGGAGGGAGGGAGGCAGAGGTGCTGCATCCCCATCCCTGTCCACATGCTGAGCACCTCGGCAGCACAAATGAACCAGGCAGGAGGTGAGAGCACGGGCAGGGAGGGAACAAACAGCTCAGGCATCAGGAATGAGTCAGGGGATGGAGGAGGAGAGAAGAGGGAGAGCAGCTGAGGGAGGGCGAAGCTCCAGCCATTATTTGTTTCACTCACAGTGAAATGGAAGAGAAATGAAGGGGAAGGTTGGTGGGCATGGTGAAACTCAAGCAGGACCAAAGCTGTGGCTGCCCCTGGACCCCTGGCAGTGCCCAAGGCCAGGTTGGATGGGCTTGGTGCACCCTGGGACAGTGGAAAGTGTCCCTGCCCATGGCAGGGGGTGGAATGGGATGGGCTTTAAGGTCCTGCCAAGCCAAACCACTCTGTGAACCTGTGATTTTGGGGGGTAGTTGATCTATTCCACACCCCTGTTCCACAGCACAGTCATGGAAAAACACTGCTCATGTTCACTGAGGTCAAACCCTTCCTATCCATCATCCCCTCCAGCCCAAGGGCACGTGGGGGGAGCGGGGAGAAAGCCGTGCCCAGGCAGAGGAGAGCTGCCAGGCAGGTCCCACCTTACAAAAGAGGCTCCAAACCACGGGTTAGGAGAAGCAGCTGGAACGACTGGAGCCAGGAAAGGCTGTGGCAGCCCCTCTCGCCAGCACTGCGCAGCCAAAAATACACAAGGGGAACAAAACAACGCGCACACACACACAGAAAAAGGCCCACAAGAGTTTTCAATGACAAAAGCAAACAAATAGATTTGTGAATAAATATTGATTTGACAGGAAGTGAGACAAACCCTTCCAAAAACACTCGCTGGCAGCGGGTCCCTCTCCCAGCACAATGAGCAGTCGTCATCATTTCCTGGGTGCCTTTGCATGGTCGGCAGCTTCAGCTGCTTTGCAAGGTTTGGGTTTGTGGGGGTTTTTGGTCTCCCCTGTGCCTGGAACATCTTGAGAGATCCCCAGAAATAAATGCACAGCCTAAGGAGCCTGTGCTGGGCAAAGCAAGCAGCACAGTGTGCAAAAAATTCACCCCAGGACCTCTCTTGGGGTGGGCACTAAATTCTCTCCAGCACTACAGGCTCAGTTTGGTGTAAAAAGGAGTTACATTCCCTTTGGCCAAAGCTCAGGGCTGAGTCAGACCCAGAGCCAGAGGGTGATGGGATGCTCCTTCACTCGCTTCTTCCTGACCACAAACACATCTGCACACACCCTGATCCTCCCCAGACACACACACACGGCCCTTTCATCCCGGGAAAACCCCCAGAGCACTGCTGCTTTGCAAAAATTAATTAACCTGCCCATGCAGGGAATTTCAAGCCTCGGTTCCCACTACAAAGCAGGGGGAGATGGGTGGGAGAGGCGGGCACTGGTTCCTCCATGGCAGCACTGGGATCCTGGGGGAAGCCCAGATCCAGGGACCTGCCCTTCCCCTGCCTTGCAGAACCCTTTGTACCCTTTTAATGAACGTCCTGCTGATCCCACTTTGCATCCAGCGGCCCCCCAGAGCCACACTGGTGCAGCAGAAAAGCACCAAGACCAGCACTGCTCATATTTGGTGGTTTCCCACTCAATTGCCAGCTTATGGAATCCAACTGAGGGACCAAAGTGGCAGATTTGACCTGATTCACCCCCAGAACCACCACATCAGGCAATTCCAGGTCATTGCACACTGGCTGCAGACACATCCTGGCCAAGGTGGAGGTGCTGCACCCCAGAGCTCCCCAGGCACTGGGCAGACACGTGACAGTGAGCTGAGCATCTCAGCATGGATCCTGCACAACTCCAAAAAAGGGTTTTTTCTTTGTTCACAGAAATCCCAGCGCCGTGAGGGGCCGGTGACGCCGCTCACAGCTTTCCTGCTCATTTCTTTTTCAATGAGTGAATTAGCAGGCAGCCAGCTGACTTGAACATCCCCTTATCTCTGCACCAAGCTCGCTGCCGAGGATTTGCATAATTTTAATCTTTCCCACCAATGAGCATGAAAAAATTAGTTTTCCACTATTTTATCTTCTATTTGTGTTCAATAAACAGAGCTGGCGGCTTTGCTCCGTGTATTTATACTGGGAATGGTGAGGAAGGAGAAGGGGGAGGTTCCCCATCTCCAGCACTCGGCCATGTGGAGGGTTAAACCAGAGGAGGGAGGCTGGGGGAAGGCTCTGCAAAACTGCTCCACAAACTGCAGCTGGAGGTGGATTTGAAGCCCAAATTTCCTCACCCAATCCCAGTTGTTTTCTCCAGAGTCCCTCTCCTATCTCCCAGCTCCAGCTGTCAGGCTTCCTCCCATCATCAAGACCTTTGATTTCCCTCTCAGGCAAAGAGTTTGCTGGACTCACCCCAAATTACAGGCTGCAGATCCCAAGAACATCAGGACTCCAGGGAATGGGGCGGGAAGGGCTTGAAAAATGAGGTCCCACCTGGAGGAACCTCCTTGTGCAATCACAGGAACCATGCAAATGTGGGGACACGCAGAAAATTGCCAACGCAGAGCTTCAGAGGTTTTTAAATTAAATGCTTTAAAAGAAAAGCACGCCCCAAATGTTAAGCTTGTATTAAAATAAAAAACTGAAAAGAAAATGGTCCTGCCTCACCCTTTCTGCTGCAGGATAAGGACATCATTTTGGGCAGCACACAGAGGCAAGGCGTGCATGTTGAGGATTACAGCTGGAAACCAAGGCTGCTCTGAAGGAAAAGGAAATGCAGAGAAAACTGAGGCTGTCCTTGCAGGGTGGAAGGCAGAAACATGGAAACGCTTTTTAAATGTCTTTCCTCCCTGTGAAGCCAAGTGAAGGTCAGGGCACACCCCAGCCAAAGGCAGGGGCACATCTCCACCATCTCCAGAAAACCTGGACCAGGCTATTGTGCCCAAGTGTTACAAAATGTGGAATATGTAAAGTTTTCTTAAGCAAGCATGTTCTTTGATGTTTGGTCTTTGTATACTTTCAAGCCTAATCAGCAAAAAGGGAGATTTAATCCACGAAACAGAGTAGCAAACAAGCTCTAAGTGATACCCAGGTGTTAGAAAAACAAATTACTTGTTGGTAGAATTGCCTTGTTAAAGTTTAGGGCTGGACATGCTCCTCATGATCTCAGACCTAAAGAGAGGTTAACAAAGCTTGGAAAGAAGGATGTACCACTGATAATGGATGCAAAGAATGCAGAATTTACAGGCCACAAGGACATCTGGCAGGACTCCAAAGATAATGAAGAAACTAATAAAGCCAAGTCAGCAATTGTGCTGAAATCAGCTCCAAGTGGGTAAAAGGCAATTCTGGCAGGGGCTGATCACAACCATGATTTTTGTGGACAACTCAGGGAGGGCCCAAGGGTTGGTTTGCCCCAAAATGCAGAGATTAATGGCAGTGGGGTGGCTCACAGGACTGGTCCCCACCTTTATGGGGCTGTGGGTCCCCCGTGAGCACCATGGAGAGGATGGGGTGTCAGGAACCCGGGGGGGGGCAGTGCTAGGGGCAGCATCCAGCAGCTCCAAGCAGTTCATTTCTCCCTCTCCTGCACCTCTTCCCACTGATCCTGACTCCACACGGCCTCTGCCACCAGCTCATCTGCACCCAGAGGTGCAATTACCTTCCCTGGGTTCTCTATTTATGCTTAGGAACCATATAATTTTCTAGACCAAAAACATAATTAAAGAGTCCAAGTGCCTCGGAATGGAGACCTCTCTCCTGCCACCACTCTCTTATCTTCTCTAAAAATACTCCAGCACAGCAGCCCCATGCCAGGGTCAGCTCACAGCAGGGCTGAGCCACGGGAAGAGGAGCAGCCCTGCTGTGCTGGGTGTCCTGGGAGGGGAATGCACCCAAATGCTCCCACTTTGGCCCAGGAAGGGGCTGCCCCACTGGGAACCAGCTTTGCTGCCACTGGGGCTCCCAGGGGTGGCCTGTGTGAGGAAAGGTTAATTCAGATTTCACTTCTAATGGGCTTGAGCTAACCAATTTTAAAGCCTTGGGTAGACAGACTAATTGAGAATTAAGGGACTTTGATGAGCACTGCTCTCCCAGCAGAGCCCATCTGGAGTTGCACCCAGTTTATTCCAAGACAAATCCAGCTTCCAGATGAGATGGAAAGTCACAGGGAAATGGAAACTTGCACAAGGGAATATCAGATCCCAAACAGTTTTCCCCAGAAAAGGAGGTGGAGGGACAAGAACAATAACACGGAGCAGGGTGAGGGAGAAAAAGAGAAGCAAAACCCAACTCTGAAAGAGCCCTGGGGGAGAGCCACTCGCCCAGACTTGCTGTAATTACACTCCTACTGCTGGGTACAAAGCTCTTGGCTTGGCCCTCTCATAAAGCTGGAAGAAGGAAGGTGAAAGAAATATTTAAAAAAAAATATATATATCCTGAAGGGTCAAAACAACCTTTTAACTTGTCAACTAACAAGTTCAAACAGGACTGCAAGTCCTGCTTTCCATAGCTTCCAGGGAGAGACACCCAGACCAGCCATCTGAGCTCAAGTCCTCCAGGCCCTTAGGGTTTTTCTGACAGCCAGAAAAATCGAGGTAAAGGTACTGGCAGTGGACACCAAAACCACTTCCCAGCAGGAGCACCAGCCTGGGCACCGTGCTCCAGCACAAGGAGCAGAGCTGCTGAGCTCCATCCCCCCACATCCTGGGCAAACCCTGCTGCCTTTCAGCACACGAGTTCCCACATCCTTCCCTGTAATTGAGCTCTTCATCGCCTGCTCTCGCTCCCTGCCAGCACAGATCCATGGCCCAGCCACGCAGCAAAGCTGGCCCATTCCCTCTTCCCTGTTCCCTTGCACCTTTGCAAATGGTTCAGCCAAACCCAAGCAAATCCCCAAGAAAAACAGTTATTTTACAGCCCTGCTCCTTGCAAACCCGGGGCTGGCACGGCTTTAGTGTGAGCTTGTTTGAGCATTGCCCAGCAGCCAAAGCACATATGGAGCTCCCATGAGCCAGGCAGGGAAGGAAAAGCCAAGGGACCTCATAAGTTCTGCCTTCACTTGTTACTTTACAGGAAAATTTAAGTCTGCTTTGATATAACCTTCTTCTGAGGCTGCTCAGCCTATATACAGCCTCCAAGTAACCAGGGAGGACCTGAAGGAGGAAAAAAGGCAGCATCCACAAAGCTTCTGGTGCTTATTTCAGTAAATTCACACCTTCCTCAGTTCCCCTCGGCTTCCTGTGCCAGGTCTGGACACCATTCATACCACCCCAGTGCTGCTGCTGAAACCAGCTGCAGAAAACTTTCTAAAAACTCACTTTTATTGCTTGAAGTGTTGGCTGCCTTCCCTCTGCTGCTGCGGTCCTCAGTGCTGGCCTGGGGGATGTCCTGATGGGGTCTAGCACAGCTCAGGCTGGATGCTCCTCTTCCCTTGACTTCAAGGCTATTTTATGTGCCCTTCAATACCACCACACAATCCTTCCCAGCCAGAGAGTGATGAATCCACCTGAAGAAGGGACCAAAGGAGTCTGGAGGTGCCTCCTGGAGAGCCCTGGTGGTGCTGAGCCCCTGCTCTGTCCCAACAGACCTTTAGAGGAGTCACTGGTCTGGCTGAAAGGTTGGGATGGGTTTTACAGGTCTGTCCTTGGTGCATCTGTGGGGACACATTTGCAGCACAGCCCACGACAAAGCTGATTTTC
The DNA here is from genome assembly GCF_026979565.1 of Vidua chalybeata. Taxonomy (NCBI): domain Eukaryota; kingdom Metazoa; phylum Chordata; class Aves; order Passeriformes; family Viduidae; genus Vidua; species Vidua chalybeata. The sequence goes on along the minus strand of NC_071556.1, from coordinate 3,778,635 downwards.
AGGTTCTGGGGTGATTAGAGAAATGGTCTGATGAGGACTTTTCTCTGTTTGGTCTCTGTGTTTTTCTTTTTGGCTTCTTACGCAATATTTACAAGGGAAAAAAGGTGTCTGAAGCAGCAGCTTATAAACACAAGCATTTTTGTAAATCCTCCTCCCACTTCCAAGATTGTATCAACAAAAGAAAAGAGGAGGCAGGAAAAAAAAACATAAATAGAACTTTCACATTGACAGAGCCTCTTTGAACAACTTTCAAAGAGCTCCACTACCTGTTCTCCCATTTGATTTTGGTTTTTTTCAGAATATCTACAGCGTGTTCCTCCACACACCAAAGGAATCCACCAGCTCAGGTCCCTTTTCTGAGCTGCTCCTTGAAGCAAGCACCCCTGGCTCAGCAGCTCTCCAGCTGCCTGCCCAGGATTGGGGCTCTGCTGGGATCTGCTTCAAGGTTTGCTCAGTGGATGAGGGATTGCACCTCGATGCTGAAGATCTGGAGCCATTCCCAGCTCAGCTGCAGCTCTGCAGTGGCTGCTCCCCTCCAAGGCAGAGCCTTGACTTCCACCAAGGATATCCAGCATGGAGGAGAGCTGAGCCTCTCTCTTAGGTGGGATCATTAGGAGTGGAAGCAAGTAGAAATATTGAGGACACACCAAATTTTGGCAGCTGAAGTCATTTAAAGCATTGCAGCCCTTTGCTGGATGCCAGAACCTTATTTTTAAATGAGCACTTCCAGGTATTGACCTCCTACACTCAGGACTTGTAAGAACAGGTAAAGAAAAAAGAGTCCCCAGAACCTACCACAAACAGATTGCAGAGACCAGGGAGAAATCACCCCTTAAATCAGCCACTCCTAAACCAAAGAATTGATGCACCATCAAAGCCAGGAAATCATTTATTAGCCTAAATCTAAGCCATGAATTTCACAGACAACCTCTGTGGGGCAGGGGTCTGCCCCACAATAAGGGCTCTGCCCTGCTCACAGGAGCCTGGCAGCTGCAGCTCCCTGGGGCAAATTCCAAGGGCAAGGTTGATGCAATGCCTACAGACATTCCTCTCCACCCTTCTAAACAGAAAATCAAAAACAGAAAAAATCAACCTGCATGAGAGAGGCAGCCCAGGGACCTGCTCAGCCAGCGCTGCCAGTGACAGTCAAGTCCAAGGGACAATCAAGTTTTGGATTATGATGGGAAAGAAGAGCTTCATATACATGAGCACAAACCGTAAATAAACTGGAAATAAATCCCATGGATATGGTGGCAGCTGCCCACAGACAGAGCTTTACAAACTGCCTTTTACAAGGAAATACCATTATATCAGGGTTTATGGGCCTCCCTGAGATGGGCACTGAGCTGTAAATACTGCCACAGCAGCCATTAGGCAAAGGGCAAATCCATGAGGAATTCTTGGTGCCAACAGCACAGCTCTGCTCCCCAACAGCAGGGAGAGGTGGGGGTGAGGAAAGGAGCAGGACCCAGCACTGCCAGGCAGTGGAAGCACTGCTGGACAAGGGCATTTTCCATTATACACCATGCCAACCCATGTCAATCAAATTCCCACTCTACCCTTCCCATGGTGAATGAACTGCCCAAATCATTCTGCCTCAGTTTCCTCCCCTGCTCCACGAATAGAGGATGCTGAAGAGCTTTCTAACACCACCAAGTACCTAATTCACTGAAGATGATTAAGTGCCTTAAAGATTTCTGAAGGAGCTGCTATAGGAAGGCATTAATTTGAATATCTAGTGGCATAGAACATAAAGCCAGGCAGATTTTCTTCCATTCTTTTATAACAGCTTAATAATCTTCAAAATAGTTTCACTGTTAACACTCCTGTTGTGTATTTTATTAGGGCTTTTTAAACTGTAAAGTAAGGTAAACACTCCTCATTTTTCTAACACCTACCAAAGAGCTTCTGAGAAAGAATCACTTAATCTTCACAAACACCCGTGTGGGGGGACCTGCCCTGGTCCCAACCATAAGCATCATCCCCTTTTCATGCAAAGCCACCCAGGATCCTCCTTGGATGGAGGAGGATCCTCCTGGAGCTCTGGCAGCAATGCTGTGGCTGGAGAGGAGTGGGAGATGTTCAATTTGTAGATAAATCTCAGATTGAGATAGGAAAAAACCCCAACAAACAAATAGGTTTGGCTCTCTTGAGGGAGAAAAAAAAAAAAAAAAAGAAAAATGAAACAAAGTAAAGTTTACTAAGGGCTACAGTGAAAATCACCCTCCCCTCCAAGAAAATAGACAGAAGGAAAAATGCAGGATCAGCCGGAGTTGCTGATGGAGAGGCCCCAGGGTATAGTCAGTTATTGAAGTTTTGTAACATAAAGCCTAAATTATTTATTATTATTATTATTTTTCCCTAGAAAAAGAGAGGAACAAAGCATCTCCCTCCTCAAAAGTTAACAACTGTGCGACATCATCTCCACATTGTCTCCCTGTTTTATCGCCACAGCGCAGCGCTGAGCAGATTCCACCCCGGGGCAGACACAAAACCACAGGGCCACGGTTTCTAATTATACCCTCTATTCTCAGGGAAATGGTTTATTTATTAGCTCTTTGAGCTTCCCTTTCATTCATTCTCAGTCCCAGTCCCGGCAGGCAGCGAGGGGCTCTCGACAAGAGGAAATTTATTAGGTTTGCTCCCTTCTCCACCTTCCCTGCTCTCCCACCCAGCCTCTCCCTCCTCTCCCCACTCAGCAGCACCGGCAGCCTCATCACTTTTAATTCAATAACTTGCAGTATAATTACTCCGTAATAACACCATTATCTTAACATTTACTCAGCAGCTGTGATCCCCTTACAGCGAGGCGAGGAGGGAGAGGAGAAGGGGTCCTCCGGGGACAGCGATGGGGAGAGAGGCCAAAAATCCCCCCTTGCAGGAGCCAGGGCTGGGGCAGAGAGGAAGGGGCGAGTGCTGGGCTGCTGTGCCTGCAGCCCTGCCCCAGCCTCTCCATTTCATCACCTCTCCTCAGCATCTGCCAGGTTCTGACCCAAGGGCTGCCCTGCACAGTCCGGCTCTGCAGCGCTGGGGAAGCCACTCAAACTCAGGCTGTGCTCCAGAGCTTCCCAAAAACCCCTGGAGTCAGGGAAACAGGATGAAAACAGGGGTAGGCAAGAGGGAAAGAGGCACTGGGGGGGACAGGACGGTGCTCTCTGCAGTAAAAAGCAGCATCATCTCCTGCAAAGCCACCTCTTCAAACACAAATATCAACCCCCGATACATCATCCTGCTGCCTACAAAGACTGGGCTTAATTTTTACTCCAGAAGTCCTGCAGAAAATGGTTTTCACATTCCACAACAGCACATCTGGTAAATAGGGTAAGAAATTCTTCTAAAGCCAGACACTAAAACTCCGATAAGTTGTGCAGCAAATGAGGCAGAGAACAGCCCATTTAATATCAGCCAAGACCAACTCCAAGCCTGCCTAGAAAGGCAGAATTTCAGCCTACAAGCTTTACCCAGCCCTGACAGAGAGCTCAGGTGTTGGCACCTTCTGTCTCCTCGCTGCGGTTTGATTTCCTGAGATATTTAAACAAACAAGCCCACTGCATATTTAGGCAGAAATGTTCCTACATGCACCATTGAAAGAGCAAGTTACTACAGCCCCTGCTGAAGCCAGCACGATTTTGAAGCCAACAAGGTGAGGTCAGGTTTACACAGATATCAGATCCCAAAATCACACCCGAAACTCCGCACAAATGCCAGCCTTAAGGAATAATTCCCCACTCGGATGTATCTGTGTCACACACACGCTGCAGCAGAGGGGTAAACACCGTTTATTTTGATTGATTATCCATCGTGTAAGGCAGAGCTGTAATTCCATCAAGCCATCAAAGCGATTCGGCAATTATATAAATCACGGCAGGAACGTGCGAAAGCTTTGTCGCTAGGAACTCAAAATGGCATTTCCTCACATTCTCTTGCTGCATATTGGCTTGTTTTTTAATAATACACAGGCAGATTATTTTGGTTTTCAAATTTGTTTACATGCCTCTCATACAGCAATTCACTGGGTATGCCAAAGCCTCATCCCATCAGCATTAATAAGACATTTTACGCCGTCTTCCACTCCACAGGAAATTTCCAAAGCAAACTCAGACTGAAACGCAGGCGCTGTGACGAAAATCACACCCCTGCCACCACAACCCAGCCCCCCTGGAAATGGCTGAACCTCAGCAATCCAGCCCTGTGTCACTCACATGGAAGAGGAGACTTCTTCAGGACGAAGGATGCTACAGGGAGCTCCTGCCACAGCTCAGGTTTCATTATTTATAACATTATATAAACCCTGTGCTGCTGAATAGATCTTGGGCACGGACGTGATTATGTGTGTGTGCATCATCGTAATTAAATCCACAATAAAGTCAATCAGATGCTTTATGATGCATTATCTAGAAGCTGTTACTGAGTTTTTACACCTATTTAGTTCAAGTTTAGTAGAAGTGACAGCCCCCAGCTCCAGGACATTCCCAATGGCAGCAGCTGCTCTGGAGGCTCAGATTCCTGTACATTCCCTTTTTATTCCTCTCCTACAGAACCTGGGCAGAGGAAAGTCCTTACAGAGTTCCCTCAAGCCCATCCTCTCCCAGTCCAGAACAGGAGCAATTCCCAAAATCTGGGCATAAAAGGCAGCAAATGTGGAGCCCCACAGGTGTCAGTGGGCTCGGGCTCAGCTGCAGACACATCCCAGCTCCAGGTGAAGGGAAAAATCATTCAGGATTTGCAAGAGTTGATGGCAAAACTCTCCCTGCCTCTGATGGGAGCAGATTTCATTTTGCTCCTCTGCTCTCCCTGCCCAGCAGGGAACTGCCCAGGCAGAACTGCACTGAAGTCACTGGGATTATTTGCCTTTGGTGGTTTTCTTTCTTTAAAGATAAAAATAAATCCAAGCACTTGGCTTGAATTGTGGGCCCTAAATCAGTATCCATAATCTGACTTTTAGAGTTTTTGGGGGAAGGAAAAAAGGAAAGAAAAAGCCATTCTGAGCTGTGGGCTGAAAAGCCACCCAAGATAAACCAAAAAAGCACTAAACATTGAGCCATTAAGTGAGAAAGGACTACAACTTTGATGTGACACTTGGCTGTTTGCTGGCACTATAAACTATTGCACACTAAAAAAGTTTGTTAAATGCTCCATAAACTTTAACACATTGCTGAAACACTTTGAACTGAGAATTTTATTTGGTTATCCACAAACCACGCTTGGTTACAGGCAAGGAACAGCAAATGCAGATTTTTCTCAAAAAATTATTTCACTTTGAAACAGCGAAATGAATACAGGTAGATTTAAGAATTTGTAAGAAGGCACCCACACCATGTCTGTGTTAGGAGAGCCAAAGCCTCAAACAGGGATTGAGTTTTTGGGGTTCATCTCTTTCCAGTACCCCTGACCTTTACATTTTCAGGAACAACCAAGTCCTGGACATCAAGCAGAGCCAGGAAAATGGTGAAGCACTAGAAGAGTTCTGCAGATCATGAGGAAATCAGCACAGTGGAGTCCACATTCACCTTTTCTCTGTTTGCCTAAACTTGCATTTCCAGAGCAATTCCAGATCTAAACCAGAGTACAGCCAAGAAGCAAAACTAATCTTAAAAAAAAAAAAATCCCCAGAAGTTTTAATATTAATGTTCATTCCTTGCCACAAAGAAAATGTGTCTTTCTCCTGACTTTGACATTTTCTTCCCCAAAGCAGGAGGGAAGAAAATCAACTCCCCAGAGTGGCAACGAGGTGTGAAGCACAAGTCACCCACTCCCATCACCTTGAATCCATGGAAATTTCACACTGGACCGGAGACACTTTCCAAGGGAATTTTTTTGCCCTGCTGAAAACCCTAAAATCCCCCACCTGTCTTAAGCATCACTGGCTTTGCATAAAACCTAAAGCCACTTCAAACATGTCACTCATCTTCCCTATTAAGCCCAATGGAAAGCGTGCCGTGGCTCCCTGCTCAGGGATGGGAATGGATTTGGATCTCTCTGTCCCAGAGCCAGACTGGGATTGACACCAAAACCCACCTGTGCTGGCACAGGGCCCATAGGGGACACAAAGGGGACAGCCACATCCTCCTGGCACAGGGGCTGCTGCAATTTCCTCGTGGTTTACAACGAGTTGTTACAGCAGCGCGGGCACGGGGGAGAAGCGGGGACAGAAATTCATTTTGAATCACAACTGTACCTGGGGCTAAATCACCGGGATGGTGCGATTTACACACCCCCACCTCCCAGGGCAGTGCATAAAGCAAGCGTGGGGCCATCATTCACGTGGGGATATTGCTCTGGAACGTGCTGTCAGGAGTGCTTCATGGCCCACGAGCGAGGAACCGGGCGCTCCACCCTCAGCAAGAGAAATGGACTCCTGGTAATGGACTACAATTCCTTCCCCTGCAGGCACAGCCCTGCCACCATCAAACACGTCAGGCTGCAGGCACTGGTGATTCATCTGGTCCAGCAGCACCCAAAAGCAGAGCTTCAGAGGAATTACCTGTCTGGGTGAAGCTTTTCCTGGCTCTGAGCCACCACTGCTTGGCACGGCGCTGCACAGATGGGGCAGGGAGCACAGAGGAGCACTCGCCCCTGGCTTGCTGTGGCACCAAATCTAGAAATGCTGGAGAATGGCAAATCACCAGGTTTTCTCTCCTCCACACATACTCCAGGAACAAGGAATGGATGCCTTGTTCCAGGAACGAGAGCACTCCCAGAACAGGACTCACAAGATACTGCAAAACCAGAGCCTTCCTGGCTGCTGGAACCCTTCTCCAGCAGGACAGAACCCACCTGGGCAGCTTGGAGCAGCCTGAACCTCTGCAGGTCCTTTCCAGCCTCACCCATTACGTGACTCTGATTTTCCCTCCTGCCTGCATGCTCGGGGCTCCAGCCTTCAGCTCCAGAGCAAACACCAGGTCTTGGTTAGTGACATAATCCTCTGAATCCCAGCAGCTCCCATTTCACAGGACACAGCTGTTCACTTCCCTGCATGCATTTTTATAGTCACTTCTTCCCTCCTTCCCCCCTCCCCCAAATTTTTCTGCCTTTTGCTGCTAAAGTTAAATAAACACATTTTCAGGATGGAAGTAGTAACTTTATCCCTTATTTTTCATTCCCCTGTCTTCTTCAGACCAATATTTAAAGGTTTTGCATCTTCAGAAACCTTGCAGACACGAGATTTGCTGCACTGCCATGGCCCTTGGCCACCACTTTGTTCAACACAGAGAAGAAACCAAAATTCACAAGGGCAGTTCAGCACCTTGACATTGTGCAACACAAGGAAGGACCAAAGATCCCACAGTCCCAACAATCCTTATTTCATGTTCTGCAATACCATCCTCATCTCATCCCAACGTTCCCTTCATTGCACACAAATCTCCTGCTCCTCCTTGCTCCCAGTTTCCTCAGTTTCTGATGGAAAAGGCATAAAGAAAATCACCCACAGGGGCTTATTTTACAGCACAAGCAGGGAATTCCCTGCCTGGCTGGGTCTGCACAGGGCCCACGTCAGGCAGGTGAGAAGGAGCTGTGTGGAGGGCACGTCCTGTGGGTTCCAATGTCCTTCCCACATGGAACAACCCAGCCCTGAACAAACCCAGCCTCAAAAAAACCTCAGTCCCAGAAAAACCAAGCCCCCCAAAAAACTCAGCCCCCCCCAAAAAAACCCAGTCCCCATAAAAACCCAGCCCACACCAAAAAAAAACAGCCCCCCCTAAAAACAAGCCCCAAAGAAACCTTAGCCTCCCCAAAAAACCCCACCCCCAAAAAAACCCCAGCCCCCCCAAAAAGAACCCAGCTCCCAAAAAAAACCCCAGCCCCCCCCAAAAAAACCCCAGTCCTCATAAAAACCCAGCCCCCCCAAAAAAACCCAGGCCAAACACACATATTAAAGGCCTGGCTGTGCCCCCTGAGAGGTGACCCCCCCTCCTACAGCATTTCCAGGAGGCAAAGCCAGCAGGCACTAAACCTTCTGGGCAGATTTTACACGTGGGTTTGACCCTGGGACACAGCACCTGGCCAAGATTGGATTTCACTGTGGCTGTTCCTCGAGGTGCCCATTTTGGCCAGTTCCTGGTGGCCTTCATGGCTATGAAAATCCTCCTGCTCTTGCAGGCAGCCAGGTGACATTTCCATGGTCAGGGCTGGCACAGTGACCTCTGGGAAAGGATGGTGTGATGCATCCTGGTGGTGTCACTGGGACTGCTCCCACACCATGAAATCAGCTGGTTTCCCCTTCCCAGGCCAGGCAATATCAAATTATTTGCCCTCAGGGCAGCTTTTAAAAATCCAGTTTTTCTTTCTACTCCTTCACTCAAGGAGATCAGCAGCAAAGATGCCCCACGTGCCCCTCCTGCTGCTCCAGAGCTGCCAATTCCCAGGGCAGCCCATTTGGTGACCTCAGGGAAAGAGATGGACAGGGCTGTGCAAAGTACCCAGATCCTGTAACAGAGCATGAGGACAGGCTGCTGCTTGCTTCCTTAAGTAAAGGATAAAGTTTTAATTTAAGCTGATCTCTGGGGAGAGAAGAAGGTTATTGAATCCATAGGAAGCAGCAGGGAATGAACTGAGTGACCCCAAAGCCAGGCACGAGCAACCAGGATTCCCAAGGGTGACAAAGCTGGGGGGACAGACCCGCACCAGATTTGCTGTGGATTTTTTTTCATCCCCTGCTCCGGACACACACATTTCCCTTGTGCTGCCTCACAGAGCAAACAAATGTCATCTCTTCGGGAAAACTGGAAAGACTATTTTCTTCCCAACACTTCCTCCTCTCTGAATCCTCCCCTTCTGCAGCAAAGTGCCCCTAATCCCCAAATTCTCTCTCTACCTGCAGGGAGAGCTGAAACCCTACCCGTCCCCTCCCCCAGCCCTCCAACCACACTAATCCATCAAATTCCCCGGCCTTGCAGCCCACCCCCAGCCCCGACAGCAGCAATCCTGGCACCAGATGTCCACTGACAAAGGCAGCGCCAAGCATCAAAAAGCAATTGCCCATCACCCCTGTCCCGACGGGGCCCCGGGCAAAAAAAAAGCGAGTTCAAAGCCCAGCAAGCAGAGCAGCATCCCAGCGTCCTTGTGCCACTCACACCCCGGGCACAGGAGCGGCCACGGCCCTCACTGGGGACACGGTGACAAAACCCAAACCACCTCAGAGCCCACCGAAGGGTTACAGCTCCCCTCTGGCATCAGGGATTTAAACCAGGGGTCACTGAGAGAAAACAAAAGGGATTTTATTAAAAAAAAAAAATAATAATAATCAAACCCTGAGCAAGACATCTGTGCTCTGTCCACACGATGCTGAAGCTGCATTAGCAAGGACTTTGTTTAAAGAGCACTGTTGCTGTTCCCTGCCAGAAGGGCTTTGCTGGCCAAACCACGCTCCAGATTAGCCATCTGGATTATCTGGTTTTGCTAAACCTGACCACGAGCCCGGCCTTTGAGACAGCACACCCATCTCCAGAGATGTGCTCACAGCAAGAGGTGGAGGGGAGGATAATTTCCACTCCACACCCTCAGTAACCTCTCAAACGCACAATTTTTTTACCTTTTCTTCCTTTTGCCTTCAGTTTGCTACTATTGCTTCCAGTTACTACATCAGCCTCTTCTGTCAAGTCCTGCTGGGCTGCTCACTCTCTCAACCTCCATCATTATTTCACAGATGCAATTTCAAGCTTTCCCACATTTCCCTCAGAGAAACGGGAGAAGAAGAGACGTGTGGGCAGGCACAGACTGTCCCAGCCACGCAGGAGGGACAGGCTGGGCACGCAAAAGCCTCGCCTGAAACCCATCCCCAAAAATCTGTGCCAATGGAGCCGACCCGGGAACAACACCCAGGATAGGAACAACGCCCCGTTTCTACAACTAATTAATTGCAACAATCTTCCCAGCTGGCTTCTGAAACGACTCCAGCTGATGGTTTCTACGCAGGGTGAGCATCCCTCCTCCTTGCCACAGGGACAGCCCCTGCCACCCACGCTCCCTCCTCCTCCTCCTCCCCTCCATGCCACAAATTCGGGGGGAAATTTGAACTGTCATTTTCCCTCTTACACCCAGGTTTAGTGCTGCTGCTACAGCATCGTTTTATTTATGGCATTGCTTCTGTCGTTGTAACGATCCTACATAAATTCCACATCCCGATTCCCTAACAATACTTGCTGCTATTATAATAATGATCCCGTCTGAATGGCACAGGTGCCATTATCACAAAATCTGTTTGTAATAGGGAAGCAACTGTAAAAAAAGGCATTACACCTAAATGAACTACTTAAGGATTACCATAACCAGGGGCCTTGCCTCAATTCCCTCAGCTGCAGCGCTGCTTCCTGCCTGCTCAAAAATAGATAGCAAGTCAAAATTAGCAGGTAAGTCATCCTGTGATTTGGGAGCTGCTGCTCCCAAACTGAGCACTCTGTGGCTTCATCACACAAATAAAATCTACCTCTGCACTGATTTAATGAAGAATTTTTGCAATGCACTTACTAAGTGTTAATGAGAGCACTAATCAGTACATGGAGAAATGGAAACACACCCTTACCACCCCATAAAAGTTACCTGTAAAGAGCAAGGAAGGGCAGAACAGCTCCTTTAAGAATCCAAACTCACCCAAATGCACACGAGATCATGCAAAATTAAGGCAGAAGTCACTTCAGAAGTGGCATAAGACAGACAAGAAAAATCAAGGTCTCGTAGAGTTCTTGTAGAGATGTGAGTTTCACAGACCTCAGACCTCCATCCCTGCCTCAGCCTGTGCACGTTCACAGCTCCCAGGTGCCTCCTGATTCAGGAAGTTTCACCTACCACAACAGTTATTACTCCTACAAAAGAGTTCTGGAAGGGCAGCTACTCCTTCAAAGAGAGCTTCCAACAGATGTTTTCCCACCGTCAGCATTTGAACAAACTCGGTGTCTCACACCTTCCACAGTCCCTAATTTTACCAGTTCATTCTTCACACCCGCAAACGCAGCATGAAATAAATTCAAATGTAACAAGATTGCACTTCCCTGGTGCCATGAGATGTGCTGCAAACTCTGCCTACTCCAACAGCAAAGCCTTGCACGGGAACAAAACATACCCAGGGTTCAAAATCTCTTCAAACAGAGGGCAGAGGATGGCTTGGGGGGGAGTGGTAATGGGATGCAGTGCCTTTTATCTCCAGGTGAGCCCTTAATGCTTCAGCCCAGGTGAGCAGCCTCTACACAGCTGTTACTACACGAGGGCTGCACAGGAGCCAGCACGAAATGAGGATCAGTGGCTTCACTCCAGCTCTTGGCTGAGTGGTGTCAGACAGCTTGTCACTCCCACACCTGGCACCGCAGGGCAGCCCCCAGAAAAGCACCAAGGACGGGGTTGTGCAACCTCCACCTTCTCCTCTGCACGTAGCCGGGTGACACCGGCGCTGCTGCTCCTCTTGGCCTGTGCCCACACGCCGCAGACAGGGAGCAGGAGCAGGAATCAGAGATCCTGGATCTATTCCTGGCATCGCCGCCGACCTGCCGCGGGAGCTGGGCGAGCCTCGCCTCTGCGCTGGCTCCTCGCTTTTGGCTGAATGATTCAGCCATGGCACTTCAGCTCTTCTCACCGCCGGACCCTAAAGCTCTTCCCAGCAAGGAGCTGCGTGTTGCTATTCCCATTCTGCAGACAAGGAAGCCAGCAGATTGCCATTCCCCCAAAGGCTGTTTTTCTGGCACGCTCCTTAGAGATTAAATCTAGTGAAATAGCTTTGCCTTACAAGAATCTGTACCCACAGGGCACTCAACAGCCAGGGTGAAGAAGGTGTTTGAAACTCGCTGTGATCAAGGTTAAGAAACATAATAAAACACCATATCCTGCTTTTCCAGCTCTTCAGGGTAATGAGGGATTTCCTCATCTATCTGCTGCAACTGTCACCTTCGCAGGAATTTAGTACTTAATACCAAATTCACTCTCTCTCTGCACACTGAACCTTCAGCCGGTTTATTTTGGAACCTCCACCTCCCAAAAAAACCGATGCACATCTCTTCCAAGTCAAAAGTATAACTGGGCCTTCTCTGGTTTCAATGCCTTTGGTAAATCCCTGCTTTGGCTGCAGGAGGAGGCTGCAGAGCAGCAGGAGAGCAGAACAGGAACCCCGACACTGCCTCACTCCCTCGGCTCCACTCGGACTTGGCAGGAAGATTTGGGAGAATTCTCCGGGAGATGATGTCCCTCTTCCTGCGCTAGGGACCAACGACACTCCCGTGGAGATAAGAGAATGAGAGATAACGATCCCTTCCCCGCCCCTCTCCGCGGCTCCTTCTCGCAGCAGGAACGTGAAGGAAGGCGTTCCGGCTCCTCTCCGGGGACGGACGGCGGAGGAGGGGAGTGAAGCCCCCTCCTCCAGCCCAGTCCCACCGCCCCCAGCCCGCAGCCAGCCCAGCGAGGGGGCGGCGAAAGGCACCAACCCCCCCGAACCGCTCGAGAACGCGCGCATCACCAAGAAGCCGCTGAAACAGCCTGATTCACTCAGACGCAGATTTTTCACTCCTTCCTTTTTGGGCGAAGCAAAACCCGAAATAAACCCCAACCAACAGCGTTAGCCCCGAAAACCCCAGCGCTGGCAGGCCCTGGTGTCGCCAGGAGCAGCCGCCCGTGGGCTGCAGCCCCACACCAACAAACACCGGGCTGGCTCCAGGGGAGAAAAGCGTCTCAGCGCAGGTGGTTTGTTATTCTCAGAGTCTCTTTCCAGCAGATGTTCCCCTGTACCATGTGTGGCAATCCCAGTGTGCTTGAATTTGTGATTTTTCCTCTGCTAAGTGACGTTTTCAGGGAAAGGGAAATTAAAGGATAACAAGATGCAGCTATAGAAAGATAGAGCTGTACAGGCTAGAGAATTCTCTCTTTTTTTTTTTTTTCTTTTTTTGAGAAGAACCATAATGTTAATGTTAGAAACCACTTTTCATATATAGCAATGATCAGCTTAATCTTTACGCTTCTTTCCTTAGCTGCAGGAGAGTTCTCCAACAACGAACAATATAAATTTAAATTTAATTTCAACTGTTGCTATAACTGCCTCCAGTCAGACCAACTGCTGCGAATTCAAGTCAGAGCCTTGACATAAAAGTTACCTGAGTTACCTGCAACAGAAAAGTTCTTTGCTTTTGCCAAAGTGAGAAAAGAATAATAAAGGGATAAAATGTGGTTATTTCTCATGAAGGCTCCAGCTACACAATTCCTACAGCTAAATGGAGGTTCTTTCCGCCATCTATTACGTTTCTAAAATTACACATTTTAGACAAATCTGCATCTTGAGCTTGAGCAGTAGCCTAATAGCACTAGCAAACAAGTCATGTGAGGCCGAGAAAATGAGTTGTATTTAATCCTGGGAACGGAGCACAGGAGTTGTGCAATGTTTACAGTGAATAAACTCTGCCCGTTACTCAAAGGCTGCAGCCCGTGTCCTGCCCCGCGCTGCCGAGAGCATCGCGCTCTCGAACTCATTAAAAATAAGATTCAGAAAAGGCATTTCCAGTACGGAAAGGAAACGTAGTAAGAGAGGCAACTTGGGGAAGAGGGCGAGCTGCCCCTTCGTACGGCGGGCGAGCGCCCCAGCGCAGGGTTCTCACATTTTCTTGTTCCGCAGCAAAAAACGCCCCTGCGAGCCCTTGGCTGGGGAAAAGGGGGAGAGGGGAGAGGAAATGGGAGAGGGATGGGCAGAGCGAGGGGAGGGGGAGAGGAAAAGGGAGCGGAATTCCCTCCCCAGCACCGCCCCGCAGCCCCCGCTGCCATCCCTGCGAGCCCCGCTCGGTTGCCCATCGCACGGCCCTGGTTGCCCATCGCCCGGCCCCGTTGCCCATCGCCCGGCCCCGTTGCCCATCGCACGGCCCCGTTGCCCATCGCACGGCCCTGGTTGCCCATCGCCCGGCCCCGTTGCCCATCGCACGGCCCTGGTTGCCCATCGCACGGCCCGGTTGCCCATCGCACGGCCCTGGTTGCCCATCGCACGGCCCGGTTGCCCATCGCCCGGCCCCGGTTGCCCATCGCCCGCCCGCGGGGCCCCTCCGGCCTCCCGAGACCCCCGCCCGCTCCCCGGGCGTGCGCGCCGAGGGAGAAACAGCTTTCCCTTGTTTAAAAAAAAAAAAAAAAAAAAAAAAAAGCGTTAAATAATTACATTTTTAAATCAAACCGACCGTCTCGGACTCGTCCCGGCGCCGGCGGGGTGCGGAGGCTCCGTGGCGAGGGCGGCCCGGGGACCCCGCGACCCCTCGGCGGAGGGAGGGACCCCCGACCCTCGGCGGAGCCCACGGCGGCCCGGCCGGGCTGGGGCGGGGCCGGGGCGGGGCCGGGGCGGGGCGGGGGCGGCTCCGGGGGCAGCGGGGCCCGGCCGGGGGGACCCCCGAGAGCACAGCAGGGCCGGGGGCTCACGGAGCTCAGGGGACTGCCCTTGGGGCTCCGCCACACCCGCTGGGGTCTGTCCCCCCACGCCGGACCCTTTGGATTCTCTCAGACATTCCCCCCGCCTCGTTCCGCAAAGCTGCCGCGGTACTCCCCGGAATCAGAGGAGAATCCCCCTCGCTGCGCCCCCCGCACCCCGCTCGCGTCCCCGTTCACCAGGGCGGCCTGGAAGGGGAAACTGAGGCACGGCAGCGGGTGCTGGGATAACGCTTGCTTTGAGATTCACGGCAGTGCTTTTGGCCACACAATGCCCGCCACCACTCATCTGTGATGAGATTCAACTCTCACCTCTAAAAAACACTAAAAAAAAAAAAAAAAAAAAAAAAAAAAAAAAGAAAAAAGGAAGCAAAACCATCAACAAAAGAAGCCAAAACCTTTTTCATTTATTTTTCATGGAGCTGCACAGCCGTGCTGAGCTCTTGCAGCCATCTGTAAAGGGAGAAGGTAATTCCTAGCCTAAGGACTTTAGAGTTTAAATAAGATATAAACGCAGCGTGAGAGGACAGCGAAGGGAGCGGCAAGAGGGGGTGTGCAACAAAAGGGTTTCTTCAGAGGGAGATTAGGATATCACGATTGCGACGTATACGCCTTTGCATTGACTCTATATGGGATTTCAGAGCAGCTCTGTTATCTCCAGGCACGAACAAAACACTCTGTACTTGCTCTTTTCCAAATCATACCAAAAAGTTGGAACCAACCAGAAAAAAAAAAAAGAAAAATCACAACAACAACAAAATTCCTTCTTCCCTCTGCTCCCCTCTCAATTTTGCCTTTTTTTTTTTTTTCCTTTTCCACACAGAGAGATATTTTTCTGGGTGGTTTTTTTTTATTTTTTTTTTTGTTTTTAAAGCTCTGAGTTGAAAATCCTCGGTCATTTGGGAATTCTCCGAGCCAGCGGCCGTAGCGGGGCTGAGCACAGAGAGGTTCTTGGCAGGCCCCGGCGTGGAGAGGGCTGTGCTGGAGCATGTGCCTGGGAGAAGGGGGGGGGCTGCGGGGGGGCAAAGAGGCCACATACATTTTTAGAAGAAAAAATAAAAAACCAGGAGAGAAGAAGAAAAAAAAAAAAAAAAAGCGTCACCGAGGCCTGCCTGGCGCACACGCCAGCTCTGGGGGCTGGGAGCGGGGGAGCGCGGGGAGGAGAGAGGCTGGGTGGATGGAAGTGAGGATCCAGATTGAAAACAGATGGGATTTTTCTTGCCAACCTGACATCCGAGACCGCGGGAGGCGGGGTGAAACTTCCCTTCAGAGAGGCTGGCAGCCAAGAGATATGGTGGGGGCCCCCCCCCCCCCCAAAAAAAAAAAAAAAATCCCAGTTTGGTTTGAAATCCCTTCTCGTTCCTGCTCGCCTGGAGCTCTGGGGTCAGCAGAGAGGAGCCTGCTGGAACTGGGTTGTTTTTTATACTTTGAGGGGTTCGATTTTACCATTAAATGTCTGATTCATCTGTTCCTGCCTGCTGGAGCCCAGCCCAGCCTGGCAGTTAATACTTGCCCTGGGAGACATTTTAGGGGCATTTTGCACTGCTGTGGCTCCCTCTGCGTATGCTCAAAAGGGAAACCCGTGCCTGTGCACAGAAATAACCCCACAGGCCACAACCTCCACCCAGGGGTGAGCTGGGATGCAGGAAACATGCTGGAGTGGGGCTGCAAAGATCCACATTTCCGTGTGAAAAGGCACCATAAAATATTGGAGGACTTCACACCGCTTGGCACAGCCCTGGGCACCTGAGCTGGTGGCCACCAGCAGCCCAAGATGTGCAGGTTTAAGAAGTCCAGGATTAAGGACATGAAGGTGCTGGAGCGTGTCCAGAGAAAGGAGAGGAGCTGGGGAATTCCTGAGGGAGCTGGGGAAGGGCTCAGCCTGGAGAAAAGGAGGCTCAGGGGGGACCTTGTGGCTCTGCACAACCCCTGACAGGAGGGGACAGCCCGGGGGGGGGGTCAGGCTCTGCTCCAGGGAACAGGGACAGGCCAAGGGGAAACAGCCTCAAGTTGTACCAGGGGAGGTTTAGGTTGTTTCATCTAAAGGGTTGTCCAGCCCTGGCACAGCTGCCCAGGGCACTGGTGGAGTCCCCATCCCTGAAGAAGGACTTAAAAGCCGTGTGGATGTGGCACTTGGGGACATGATCACTGATCTGAGAGGGCTTTTCCAACCTCAAAAATTCCATGATTCTAAGCTGCACACAAATGATTCAACAGCCCCAAAGTGACTTAGTTAGCAGTGATTCAATTTGTGGCTGGCCTGAGGCAGGGCTGAAGGAGGGGTCACACCTCCTGCTTCCCACCCCAGCCACACACCCCACTCCTCAGTGGCACCAGGCTGCTGCAAATCCCAGCAGAACAGGCAGAAGAGCCCCTGGGGATGCAGTGGACACACGGGTCTGTGTGATGAGGGGGATTTTTTACCCCATTTTGGGATAAAAATCACTGCAAAAGGCTTGGTGTGCACAAAGCACTGCCCAGCACAGCCCGTGGGACTGGCACAGCTGCCCCTCCACCAGAACACGGGTGTCCCACGGGCCTGGCAGGGACGTGGGGTCCCTGTCCCCCCAAGATTTCACAGCTACTTCACAAACCAGAAACAAAAAGTTAATGGTGCGGGCTTGACCACATATTTTCCAGGGGCTCTGGGAGACCAGCTCTCCACAAGCCGGCTAACACACACTCTTTTCATTCAGAGCTTTAAATACCCAATTGTGTCTGTTTTCAGCACGCTCATTTTTAGCATTTTAATGATATGGTCCCCGGCTTTCACCCTCCTTGGACTGGCCCCAGCGTGGGTTTTTTTTTTCTTTTTTTTTTTTCCTTTTTTCCCCCACTTTCTTTTTAACATCTTGCAGAGCGAGAGGGAAAAGGGAAGGGGGTTAGCAAGAGGTCACACATTTCTCCTAACCCAAGTGTTTTTGCAGCAGGCAGGGGGTCCTGCTGGGGACAAAGACAGAGCAGCCCCTCGGGCTGTGTGTTGGCTGCCCAGTGCTCCATCCAGGGACCTTCCTGGGACAGACAGCGGGCAGCAGTGCCCACCCCCTCGCCCTGGCACGGCCCAAGCATCCCTCAACACAGCCAGCCCTGGAAAGTGTGGGATTTGCCGTTGTAATCACTTTCCCTCCTTCCCCTGTGGACAGAGCTTTCCCCCGGTCCCACTGGCAGGATTTTGCTTGGCGACGCTGCTGTCCTCGGGGATGGGCAGAAGACCCCAGCTGCAAACAGGACCTGGGTTGGCTCTGCAGCCCCATCACTGCACGGACACAGTGACCCACAGTGACCCAGCAAAGCTGTTTGGGACCAGGCTCAGCTGCAGCACCAACGCCCTAAAGCTGCCGGAGTGCTCTGCACACTGCCAGCAGAGCCAGGGAGGCAGCAGGAGACTCTCAGCTGCACCCGAGAGAGCCAAACCTCCCCACTGCCACCCTCCCCAGGCACAGCCAGCCCTACTTCCCTTTGGGTGTGCTGCTGTCACCAGCCCTGAGGGACATCCTCTCTCTCCTCCCATCCCCAGCACACCGTGTCCACATCCAGTGATGTCCCCATCCCCTCTGCCCCAGCTCCACGCACACCACATCCCTCTCAAGCACCTTCACAGGGCTCTTCAGCATCAGCCTCTCGGAGGATTTTTATTTTTTTCTTTCCCCGCCAAGTAATATCGAAATGATATTTATTAAATTTGCTCTCTAAGTCCCTCAATCTGCTCCATAATACAGTGAATCTGCGAGGTGGTTTCACTGATCCCGCCTCAGTGAGACCAGATTAACACAGCTGATCCCGGCTTTGCGGCTCCCTCGGCCCGGGGAGGGTCAGAGGTTGTGCAGAAAGGCAAAACCCGCTGGCAGCGTGGAGCCGGAGGAAAGCACGTGGCTCTGGAAAATGGTTTCCGAGGTTAATTCCAGGTGGGAAGGAGGGAGCACTCAGCGTGGATGGAAAACCCGTTTGCCTCTGTTCCAGCCTCTCCTGCTCTTATCTCCCTCCTCAGGCGCATTGATTGCACCTGCCCCCACCCCCCTCCCCAGCAAGACGCCCATTAAATCTCAGATCAGCTCCAGAAAGGTTCATCAGATCCATTATCTCTGCATTCAGCTAAATTATGAAAATCATTAAGATAAGGAGGCATGGAGCCTATTAGTTTCCTGGAGAGGATGCTTTACAATTCTTTTCCTTCTGCTTCCACATTTAATTACCTTAAGTTTCACAGTATTTAATTCCATTTATTAAACCTTTAATAGGTAAAAACAAAACAACAATAAAACCCACTGCTTGTCGCCCAGGGCTGGGATCGAGGCAATCCTCCATCCATGCATGGACACTCAGCTGAGCTGGAGCTGAGCTCATGGAGGGGGAAGCATCCACTAATTAAAAAATTAAGGATGTGCCCTGGAGTCCGTGCAAAGGGAAAATGAGCAGCGCCAGCCCAGGGTTCTCCCGTGGGCTCCCCCAAGCCAGGCTGGTCCATGAGCCAGCTGCCAGGAGCTTAGAATAACCCAGAGGGATGACACAAAAAGCAGTGGCATCGTGGAACTCTATTTATTCCTTTCTACAGTCACAGTTCCTGTGCACTGTCCCCACCCCCAGGAAGCCCCAGCAGGGACGGGGCTCCTGCAGGTACCCACAGGGATGCACACTTGGTCATTTGGGCTATCCTCCTGCACAGATGCTGTTCCAGGACACTGACAGCAAGCCCATGGGAACAGCCAAGCCCCACATGCTCCAAGCAAGGTCAAGCTGAAGCATTAGCTGCTCACTGGCTGCATTTTGCCTTCCCAGAGATGCCAATTAGCAACGTTGGCTCCTATCAGAGCAGCATCCAAAGGCCCTCATCCAATGGCACACGGGCTGTAACGCTCACACTCTGCCATCCACACAGGACAGACACTGCAGAGAGCAAACAAAACCAGAGGCACAGCCAGGGAAGGGCTTGGTGCAGGGCTTGGTGCAGGGACACCAACCGTGCCATGCACCGAGGGGAAAATGCCAAGCCCAACCCACCTAGAGCACAGTGCAAGGGCTGCAAATCCACTCCCCGTCAGCACACAGACCCATACACAGCATCTCCAAACACCTTCTGCCAGGAGATTTCAACATCTGGACACTTTATGGACAACTTGAAACTTTCTACAAGAAGCTGGGGACAATCATGGAGCACCTTGAGCCATTCCTAAGTGTCCAAGGCCAGCTTGGATGGGGCTTGGAGCAACCTGGCCCAGTGGAAGGTGTTGGGAAAACAATCTTTAAGGTCCCTTCCAACCAACCCAAACCATTCTGTGATTCCATAATTCAGACACTTCTCTCCAGCACTTGCACAGCACAATTTACAAATGCTGCTGCCTTCAAGGCCTGTCCCATCATGCATCCAAACAGGGCCCCACAGCTCCAAGCAGTGCAGTTTCTTCCCATCAACATCTTCTACTGGATTCAACCTCAAACTTGGCCTGCATTTTGCATTTGCTTTCTAAATCACGAACCACTCTGGAAAAGTAGCACCAGGAAGAAAAAAAAAAAAAGCAAAAAACAACTTGCTAAAGTGTTCCCCAGCAGCATATCCACAGACTTTAATATAAAAAAGCTGCTGCTAATTTAAAAAACAAATGTTTAAGCAATCAAGCATGTTTATTTAATTTGTCCTTTCTGTGCCAGAGAAGGGCTGGGCTGCTCGCAGCGGCTGCCACACGACCTTATCAAGAGGGCCCTGCCTGGTGGGATGGGGGCAGCTGGAGGCTCCAACACAACCCAGAGGCTCTCTTGGGATAATCCAGCCTCACACCCTGAGATGAAGGCATCTACAACCTAAGGGTGAGGCTGAGGATCCAACCCATTGCTGGCATCCAGCATGAACCAGCTTATAAAATATATATATATAATGTAATATATATATATATCCAGGTTATAGTCATGGCTTGGGTTGGACTGGCCTTTAAGATCAGCCAGTTCCACTCCCCTTCCACAGGTGCCAGCTCAGAGCTCTGCCCAACCTGGCCTTGAACAGCTCCATCCATGAAGATCCCATCAACTCCCCATTCCTCCAGGAGCAGTGGAATTCCAGTTCATTTGCCAGCACTGCAGGCCAAAGCTCTTCCATTAAAAAAAAAAAACAGGTGTTGCTCTGCTTGCAGAGAGGGTCCAGAGTACACAGAGACAGGTACAGGGGAACCCCCAGATGAACCCAGCTGGAAAGGTTTTCACTGGGTACATGCTGGGCACGGTTCCTGAAGAGCCTTGAAAAGCCTCCAAACCCACCAAAATCTGAGCAGTAACTGCAGGACAGCGACTCTGTGGATAATCCAGATTTCTCATGTATCCCAAAACACCTAAAAGGACCCAATTTTCAGAGTACAAACGAGTCCCCAGGGAGGCTGGAGAGCCCCGTGCTGCTCTTCTCAATGCCAGAAGGGCTCAAACCTGGACAGCAGATCAGAGTCTCCTTTCCCACTGACAGGAACAGAGATGTTTCAGAGATGGGGTGAACGTGCAGGGTCGTGAGGGAGCCCACCACAGGCAGGAACTCCATTTTGCCCATCATTATCACTGGCTTTAACAAATCACTCCTGGGGCTGGCAGATAGTTTATTAATTTTTCCCCCGTGCAGCATCAAGGATGACTGAGGAAATCCAGTGGCCCATTGATATTTTGTTTGCCTCCAAAATAACTCCTTGTTTATTTTCAAGCAGCAGAACACACCAAATCCTCACGCTGAGGTGACAGAGCTGGGAGGAGATGCCACACACATCATGGCACCAGCACCTGGACTGAAGGTTTCACCTTGTTCTCTGCAGTGGGAAAAAGCCAGGCCCAAATCTTCCACTTGCCCTTCAGACACGGGAAAACTGAATAAAGGGATTTTTCACTCCATTGTGTTTCTCCTGGCAGCGTTCCTGAGGGATTCACTGCCCGCCGTGCCCGAGCTTTGGTCTGCTTGAAGCGCAGGGAGGTTTTGGGTGCCTCAGCCTCAAACACAGCCCCTGGCCTGGGACTTTCCTGTGCATCCCTCTGAGGCTGGCAGCCAGCTGGGGCCAACTCAGGTGCTCTGGGAGCTGGAGCTGCTCTCCTGGCCCAGTGCTGTGGCTGCTCTCGTGGGAGGATTCAGGATTCGCTGTGTGCCTCCCCATGGGATTGCTCCAAGCAGCAGCTGATGCACACAGACTCGTGCAACCAAAAACCCCAGCAGCCCTCCTGAGGAAAAGGTCACTGGGGCTGTTGGGGGGGGTTTGGTGGTGATCTCCTGGGGGCTGCAGAGGGAGAGCCCAAGGACATCCACAGGATGGGACGTGGCCTGCACAGCTCTGCCTTAACCCTGCAGGAAGGAGCTTCTCAAGTCACACAACCCCAGCAGACATCACACGATGCTGTCTCCATCCCGTAAGGCCCCTACTGATGACCTTTATTTGTGTTTTTTTGAAGCGCCACCTCCATTCTTTGTGGTTACTGAGAGTGTTTTCCATATGAGCAGCACTGGAGAGTCTTCCAGAGCCTGCAGCCATCCCACACTGGAGCCTGCTGAGCAGCCAAGTGAGACCTGCAAAACCCCAACGCAGGCTGGAAGCTGCCACGGAGCCCACGTGGGCAGTCATGGATCTGCTGAGGACGCAGGACAGAGCCACTGCTGGGCACAGCCAGGCTCAGGAACGCCCCAGACGAAGGAGCTGCAGCTGGTGCAGGTCCCCAGAGGCTCCAGGCAGGGGCTGCTGGCAGCCCTTGGGCAGGGAGCTGCTCTCCACAGGGAACTGGCTCTCCCCACGCACGCTCCTCCGTGGAGAGCCTTGTTTGCTGCCTTTAGGAAAAAAGGAAAAGGCAAGGGAAGCAACAGTGCTGTTTTCCAGGCACCCAGGGCTCCTCGTGCCTGACCCCTGAGTGGAATTAAACTGGACTAAATCTGAAGAGAGCTCTCCAGCAGAGCCTGGCAGCAGCAGGAATCCTTCTGCGGGCACAGCAGGGATGGCAGCAGGGGCCTGGGGGCGCATCTTCTCCTGCCCCCACACCCACGAGCACCAGACACACAGCACGAACAGCACCAGGGAAATACTCACCTGTCACTGAGCAGCAGCCTGGCACTGCCCTGGCACTGGCACTGCCCTGGCACGGGCTGTCCTGCGGGGCAGTAGCACAGGCTGGCTCCTGCCTCCCCCGGGAAGGGCCCAGCTCTGCGCAGACACGCCGAGCCCCCCGCGCTGCCCTGCCCGCACACGCCCGGGCTCTGGGCTCTGCAGGGAGAAGGGAGACCTTAGAGAACCTTCCAGTACCTCAAAGGGCTGCAGGAGAGCTGGGGAGGGACTCTGGAGGACAAGGGGGAATGGCTTCCCACTGCCAGAGGGCAGAGCTGGATGGGATATTGGGAAGGAATTCCTCCCTGGGAGGGTGGGCAGGCCCTGGCACAGGGTGCCCAGAGCAGCTGGGGCTGCCCCTGGATCCCTGGCAGTGCCCAAGGCCAGGCTGGAGCAGCCTGGGACAGAGGAAAGAGTCCCTGCCATGGCAGGGGTGGCACTGGATGAGCTTTAAGGTCCCTCCCAACCCAAACCATCGTGTGGCTCCATGGCTGACCTTGCCCCATCTCCTCCAAAAGGGCCTCCAGAAATGCACTGCTGAAAATGCAGCAAATATTGCACTGCTGGTGTCACCCCTCCCTCTCCCTCGTGTCCCAGACACACTTGCACTCTTCTCTTCCCACCACCCCATCGGCTGCCAGCTGCAGAGGGGCCCTGCCAGCTGACAGATGAAGCTTCAGGTTAACAAATCCAATTTGTCAGAGACAAAAAGCCAAAGCATTTCATTTCTGCTAGCTTTTTTTTTTTTCATAAAATTGCTCAGACATCCAAGACTTGAAATGTCACCATGTCACTTGGTGGCAGCTGAGGGCACAGAGCTGGAAAGGTCAGGAGAAGCTCTCCAAGAGTTACCCCTGCTCAGTTTGAAGGGAAGGGGAACAGGGCAGACAGGGCCACTGTGACTGCTGGGGACACCAGCCCACACACAGCCCAGCTCCCAGCAGAGCACAGGGGGATGCTGATGCCCAGTGCCAGACCACGAGCAGCCACTCATGAGTGCAAACAAGCCTCTTTGGCTTTCCTTGACCCCCAAACTCCCTCCAGCACAAGCTGGGACCACCTATTTCCCTGAGCTTGAATTAACAAACCCAAAGGGTTTTCCCCACAACCACTCAGGGCCTCTCCCACCAGTGTAGGACCCAGTGGCAGACTGGGAGGCAAGGCAGAGCCCCCCAGTATCCCAGCAGGAGCTGGGAAAGCTCCAGCAGGTGCCAGTGACCCACACAGCAGCACTGTGCTTTGACCTCTGCCCCTGCCAGGCTGGGAGCAGGGATGTCCAGAAGGATTCCTGCTCTGTTATCCCACCAGCAGTGCCCAGGGCACCCTGCCCCAGCCCTGAGGGACCCAAAAGCTGTGTCAGCACAGCCAGGGCTGGTCAGAGGGCATGGACACAGCCAGGGCTGGTCACAGAGCCCATGGGCACAGCCAGGGCTGGTCACAGAGCCCATGGGCACAGCCAGGGCTGGTCACAGAGCCCATGGGCACAGCCAGGGCCGTGCTCCCTGCCAGGACACAGGGCAGGGAGTGAGTGCTGGGGCTCCTGGGCACCCCTCCAGCCCACAGGAACCCGAGACCTCCCTGGCAGGTGAAGTTACTGCTGGGAACATAGAGTTACAGCCCGGAGGTGAGGCAGAACAGGACACCCCAGGGCCTGGGGCCCAGCTATGCCACCTATGAGAGGGGCTGGAAATGACAACAGGCAGTGCCCGTGGTGCCATCTGTCCCTGGAGCCACCAAGCCCACAGACAGCACTCGGGTTGGGTGTTCAGCTGCAGGAGTCTGGGAGAGCAGGAGGAGAGGAGAGGAGGAGAGGAGGAGAGGAGGAGAGGAGGAGAGGAGGACAGGAGGAGAGGAGGACAGGAGGACAGGAGGACAGGAGGACAGGAGGACAGGAGGACAGGAGGACAGGAGGACAGGAGGACAGGAGGACAGGAGGACAGGAGGACAGGAGGACAGGAGGACAGGAGCTGCTGCAGGGCTCTGTGTCAGCCCCAGCCTGGTCAGGGCTGGAGCCTCCCGAGTGCCCAGAGGCTGATTCTGAGCTCTGCTCACACACAGCCTCACACACGGGGATCAGCAGCAGCCAGCTGCAGCACCTCCCATCCCTCCCATCCTAGAGGAGCTCTGGTCACAGCCTCAGGCTCTGGGTGATTCCCAAATCACAATGATGCAGTGCCAGAGCCCATGCTGGGACTGTCCCAAAATGCTGAAGTCCCACCCCAGAGCACAGCAGGTACCAGGTGGGAGAGCAAAAGCTGCCTCCCACACTGGGCTGCCATGCTCCTGGCTGGTCCCAGCACTGGGAAAGGCTCTGGCTTCTCTGCCCACAATGATGCAGAGCGAGGATGCTGCTCCAGTTTTCCCCTTGGGCAAACAGAACCCGAGGGAAGCAGTGCCAGGGGCTGAGACAGGCAGCAGTGGGTGACCAGGAGCAGGACCTGGGAGGCACAGCTGGGGTCAAGGCTGGCTCAGCAGCAGCCACCCACCCTGTGCCCGCTGCCACAACATCCACGGGGCCGTTCCAGGGGAGCAGGGACACGGTGGAGCCCGGACTCTGCCGAGGCAGCAGGGAGCTCCCACAGCACAGCACAGCACAGGGCTCCTTCCCTGCTCCTCCTGGGAGGGGGTGGCCATGGAGCAGCTGGCACCGAGCTGAGCAGGGGCCACGTGTCCCCTCCAGCACGGGCTGTTCCCGTCCCTGCCACCGCCTCCATGCCGGCAGCGTGTCCCACGCGCCCGTCTGCTGCCTGCTCCATCCTCCCCTCACCCCGTCCCACCTGGCCCTGAGCTTTCCCAGGAGCCCCCAGGCCTTCCCCAGCGAGTGGGTTCTTCCATCTCCTGCCCCGTTGTGACAAAGCACACCCTGCCAAAGGCTCCAGCACAACACCCTGCCAAAGGCTCCAGCACACCCTGCCAAAGGCTCCAGCACACCCTGCCAAAGGCTCCATCCAGCACACCCTGCCAAAGGCTCCAGCCCAACACCCTGCCAAAGGCTCCATCCAGCACACCCTGCCAAAGGCTCCAGCACAACACCCTGCCAAAGGCTCCAGCACAACGCCCTGCCAAAGGCTCCATCCAGCACACCCTGCCAAAGGCTCCAGCACACCCTGCCAAAGGCTCCATCCAGCACACCCTCCCAAAGGCTCCATCCAGCACACCCTCCCAAAGGCTCCAGCACAACACCCTCCCAAAGGCTCCATCCAGCACACCCTCCCAAAGGCTCCATCCAGCACACCCTCCCAAAGGCTCCGTGATCCCCACAGGTCCCTCTCAACTCAGGATGTTGTCAGATTCCAGCACTGCAAGCAGCCCAGAAGGTACCTCTGCCCTCCACTCCCATTATCCACAGCCAGAGGCTGTGGCCACGAGCAGAGATGCACACACAGATGGAATGGGATGGACAGACAGGATTCCCAAGTGATGCCAGCACTTCTGGCACTGCCTTGGCAGAGGGCACTGAGCAGCACACCCTTCTTGTGACTTCAAAAAGCCCAAGCCCAAAAATTATTTACATAGGCAAGATTTCATGATATGGGGCTTTTTCACTCCTAAAGGACTACTCAGAACAAAAAATGGGTTTAAAATAAAGTGACTTCCAAAGAAAATCCAAGTTGAAAGCCTTGCTTTGATTTTATTTTAAGATTAAAGCTCTCTGCAGAGTGTTCTAGGGCCCTGATGTGAGGACCACAAGCTCCTCTGATATTTCCTAGAAAAACTTGCAATTGAGCCACCCGTAAATGCTCCTCATGAGAAGGTTCAGATGGCCTGGAGGAGAGCAAGGCTCTCAGGGGGACACACTGCCCAGGACACTGCCAGGCAGCCCTGCCTCGAGAGCATCTCTCTGCAGGAGGCAGGATGGGGCATGGATAAGGGATACAGCTCGCTCAGAGACACTGGAAAACATCAAGGGTAAGTCAAGAACAAAGCACTGGGATGGGAGATCCGGTTACACGACAGCACAGCCTAATTACAGCCTGCCTCTGCTGGGTTTCAAGAGAGAAATCCAAGCCTGCGTGCTCCATGAGCTGACCTGGCCAGCCCAGCGCTGGGGACAGTGGCTCTGGGGCACAGACCCCTCAGGGACAGCCCTCTGTCCCCCTGCAAAGAGCTTGGCAGGAAAGCCAGGAGCTTGTCCCCAAGCTTTCCTTCCCCTGCCTTTGGGACGTGCCCAGCACGGGCTGCTCCGGCAGCGGGAGCTCACCCTGCCTGGGGGCACCTCAAAACAGCACAGCCAGAACCTGCCTGTCCCCCCAGTGCTGCCCCCAGGCTCTTTAGATGCAGAGCAGAGTCACAGCCACGCCACCCATCCACGACAAGAGGGGACAGCCCAGTCATCAAGGCACAGGATGAGGTAGGACACTGGGGACGATGCCCCAGGTGGGTCACACAGGGACCAGGAAGAGCCTGCCAGCTGAAAATG
This sequence comes from Vidua chalybeata, assembly GCF_026979565.1. Classification (NCBI taxonomy): domain Eukaryota; kingdom Metazoa; phylum Chordata; class Aves; order Passeriformes; family Viduidae; genus Vidua; species Vidua chalybeata. The sequence continues at coordinate 3,751,794 of NC_071556.1, read as the reverse complement.
CACCTCCAACGTGAAAACTGCATGTCTTCTCTTTACCCCTTCCTCATTACTCCTCAGCCAGCCCAAAATCCAGCTCCTTGCCACACCAAAAGCCCATGGAACCCGTGTGAGCCCCCATCCGAGCTCCCACACCCCTGGCATGTTCCCTGAGGCAGCCGGGATGAGAAACCTCAGCTGTGAGGGCCATTAAGGATTTCATTCACCTTTCTCTCTTACTTCTAAGAAACACTTCAGTTCCTCCTACCTTCCTTCTTTTCCTCTTTTCAAAGCTATTTTTAGACCGGCACATCTCAGCGCTGCCGGATGGGTGCCACCCCCGTGTCACCTCCGCCGGGAGGAGAAGCAAAGGGATGCTCCTGTTCTCCACAGCTCCGGGGCAGCTGCTGAAAGCACAGCAGTTTTTGGGAGCTGTGCTCTTTCCCAAAACCCACACAGCCTCACCCGAGTCCCCTTACAGCACCACCAGCACAGCCTTTGGGGCACGCAGTCCACGAGCAGCTCCAGGGGCCACAAGTGCCACTGGTGCTCCCACCTCACGGCAGCACTGAAATCCTGCTGAAATCAAGGTGCTGAGACATGAAGGTGATGCTGGAGCTTTGTCCTCATCCCTCCCCGAGGAAATTTGGCACGTGGTGAGGGTGGATTGGGCTCTTCCCTGCACCCAGCTCTGCTCGGAGCTTCACTGTCGGTTCAGCCTCAGCCCTAGGGAGTGCCAAGCTGTGCTTTGGGCTCCTGGAAAAAAATCAATCTTCCCATCAGCATGGTGCAACAAGTCCTTCCAGGAAGGAGTTAGCAAGGATCTTTCTTGCTTGGCTGCTCTCCTCAGGGCTCTGAGCACATCCCAAAGCAGAGCCAGGGCTTGCCCGGTGGAGCAGCTGTCAATTCCAGATGGATGGTGCTAGGGGACTCCAAATCCAGGGATTTTCCTCTTCCAGACAAGTTTTGCAAGAAAACAGAGAAAAGCTGCACGTCTCAGGACCTGGATGCCAGAAGGGAACAGAGGTGGCAGGAAATCCCAAACCAGCAGAAAATTCAGCTTGTTCTGGGTCAAATGCAGAGGAGGAAGTGGAGGCACAAGCAGAGGCAGAGGAAAGCCCTTTCCAGGAGAGCAGCCCAAGAGGTCAGGTCTGTACAAGGCTTCTGGGGATTCACAACACTTGGATTCTGAAGGACAAAACCCTGGAGATGGTCAGGAGCTGGTTCCCCAGAGGATGATTAGCCAACACCTCTCCCTGCAGAAGCGCAGCACTCCCAGTGGCATGTGGGACCAGCAGCTGTCACCTGCCACTGCTGCACTGGCAAAAAAATCCATCCTGGGCACAGCAGATGTCACATCACCTTTGCTTTGGAGTGGGTGGCTGAGCTGGGACCCACCTGGCTGTGCTGGACAGGGAGATGACCCCGAGTTCCCACAGTCAGAGCTCAGAGAAACAGCAGCCTTGGGGGAAAAACCAGTTAGGAGAGCAAGGAGAAGAGCAGCAATCTGATGGATGCTCCCTGGCTGCCAGCATTGCAGGGACACAGAGGCTGAGCTGGAGCCCCAAAACAGCCTGTCCTCCCGGGATCACGCTGAGCTGCTGAGGCTGAACCATTCCTGGGATTCTGCTTGGTCCTGTCAGCTCCTGTGCTCGCTCTGGACTAGCAGGGAAAAGGTAAAACCATGTGCCTTGCCACATGCCCCAGCACCCTGGGAGAGCTGCACCCCCTCCTGCTAAAATCCAGCTGGGAGAGGGGCAGGGATTTACCACAGGGTAAAAAAGGCTGCCCAGCATGGGGGGATTCATTGGGGTGGTGCCCTGAACCCCCAGCCAGAGACAGGACAGAGGCTGCATTCAGAAATCCCTGTTGGGTATTATCAGCTTATATCCAATTGCCACCATTTTAGAGCCCTGGACCAAACAGCCACATGTAAATACACCTGGGAAAAACAGATTTGCTTCTTGCTTTATCTACCAGCCAGGGCTGGGAGAGCAGGGACACATCCCTGAGACACCTTCCCCTGGCTCCAGAAATGTGTTCATTATTCCCAGGCTGTGTCTGCAGGATGAGGATTGCTCTCAGATTACAGATGTTTATCAGTGAACTATAATAAAGGTGGGACAGTGACACCAAGATGAATATAATATTTCAGGGAAATTTAAATGAAACGATCCATCATGCCCAGCAGATCAGCACCACCTCCTGCCAAGCCCTGCACTGAGCAGAGCAGCTCTGGGGCTGAGGCTCTGCCTCGGAGCCCCACAGTCACCTTGGCTCAGTGCTCCAGAGGAAAAGCAGCAGTGACAGATAAAGAGAAGCACTTTTGGATTTCCAAGGGCACACGGATGAACAGCAGCATGCAACTGGCTCGGTGGCAAGGGAGTTACATCCTTCTCCAGCATGGCAGTGGGACATCCCTGAGCACGTGGGGACACCCCCTCACTCACTGAGTGAGCCCTGGCCCCACACTGAGCACTCCCAGCATCACAGGGGCCTTGGAAACGGGACATGGCTCGGGCAGGATGTGGAGGGGAAGGGTTACAGAGTGGCTTTTCCCTTAAGTGAAATATTGCCAGCGGCTCAGTGGAAGCAGGAGGTTGGTCCCTCCAGGGAGGAAGTTATCAGAAACCACTCTCCCTCCCAGCATGGCTTGCCCACAGTTTGCTACCTGTTGCATTTTACAATCAAGCAAAACACTGGAAGAACGTAAGAGGATTAAAAACCCAGAGTGGGTGCAGAGCAGGGCAGGGACACCAGGAATGCTCCGAGCTGCTGCAATCCAGCCACGGAGGCATTACACATTCATCTGAATTTTAAATACAGAGCATGATGACTGGCATCCTCACAACTGCCACCGCAGCCTCACACTACAGCTTTTATGGTAATTCACAGGGAGTTACCCACAAGGCACCGCAGTGATTTTCTTGGCAGCCATCCTAAACTAATTTTTATAGGTTAGTGTATGGTTATACATAAACGTTTAAGAAAAATAAAATGGCGATTTGGAGGGAAGGACACGGCTGGGAGGTTCTGTGCTGGTCCAGTGCAAAATGCCACAGGAGGTCCACTGCTGGCCACCCCATGTCAGGGCCAGGGGACAGAAACACCAGCTGGCTCATCAGCTGCTTTGCACTGCCCAGCCCTCTGCATCAAGCCTGCCCCAGTGCTTCTGGGTGTCCCCTGCCCTTTGCAGGATGCTCAGGTCAAGCAGGTCCCACCTGGCCAGGACACAGCACCCTGCTTGCTCCCAGGGCACCTGTCCATACCTGGCTGTGGTGCTCAGCCCCTGTCCTGGGGGCACCAGGCTGGAGGGGATGGGAACAATCCCAAGGAACAACAAGTTGTTGGTAGAAATCACAGCACCCTTCACAGAACTGTGGGATGGTTTGGGTTGGAGGAGGCCTTAAAGATCATCTCGTTGCTCCCAGGGGGACACACTGCCCATCATCTTTGCTTCCCACATATCCTGGCTGTTCTGGACATGGGAACTCCAAGTGCTGAGGGGAAAGTGCTGCTCAGCTTCCAGCCACCCTCTGCAGCCAGAGCAGGCAAAGAGCTGGAGCTGCTGCCAGCGAGCAGCAGCACCTCGGGAAACAAAGGAGAGACGCAGCAGGAGGGAAACCTCGAGCAGTGCAAGCCCGGAGCAGCACCCATCTGTGATTCACAGGCACCAGAACAAACACTTGATGATGTCAGAGCTGATGATTAGCTCAAAAAAATACAAAAATCCTGAATTGCTGCAGGTTTTGCTGCACGCACACGCGCGCGTGGCAGCACGGAAGCAGAAGGTCTGTCCATCCCTGCTGGATCACAACGGCAAAATGGAGGGAAGCACGAGCAAGACTTTCAAGGAAAAAAAGCTTTCAGACTTAAATCAGCCGTGGAATTACTCACAATGCTGATTTGGGTACAGGGACACCACGGAGAAAACAATTAAACAACAGATCAGAGGGAAAGATGGTGAGATTCAACTCCAGCACCACAAAGAGACAAAGCACTGAATTCCTGACGAGGCAGCTATTTTCCCTGGATGGGATCACTGCATTTTGAGAAGCCACATGCACCACGGCCTCCCTCTCACGCTCACCACGTGCCACCCCAGCTGGCTGCCTCCATGCAAGGGAGAAGGAGAGCACTTTGCCCCCAGCTTTGTGCCTTCTGCACCCGGAGCACGAGGCTGCCCCGTGTGATCCCACAGTACCTCAGGTACCACTGCCCACAAAGAGGAGTGAAAGCAGGGGGAAATCCCCCATCACATCCCTGCAGACCATGTCCAAGACACCCCAAGACTGATGCAGAGAGATGGCAGCAGGAGAGGCAGGACCCTGGGCATGGAGCTCCCCAGGCACAGATTCACCTGGGAACCCTTCACTCCTCAAACCCCAACAGGCTTCAAAACCCTCCTGGAGAGAGAGAGAGACCCTTCTTGCAAAAGCCCTGCAGGACCTGCCACACGCTGCAAATCGTGGCAGCAGCTGAACCAGCCGTGTCCCCAGGCTGGGTGGGGACATCCCAGTTGCTCAGAGGTCACAATCAAACTGCAACAACCCCTGGTGTGGTGTAAACCAGCCCTGACAGAGCACTCACCTATGAAATGGGGCTGAGAACGATGGATTCAGCTGCTGCTGTGCAAAAACAACCCTGACATGACAAGCAGGAGCAGAGAACTCCACAAGCTGGGCACAAACAGCCACAGGCTTCCCAACCTAAACCATCCCACAGCCCCGATTTAATCTGATTTATGCAAATGTTAAACCAATTTAGGTGTACACATTGTACGACTTGCCTGGCCCAGTTTAATTTGATAGGTTTTTAAACCTGTTTAGACAAACTAGTATCTGCTGTCTAATCTAGAGCAGCTCTTGTTTTGTGCAAATGTTGCCAGGGAACTAGAGCATGGAGGTTCTGATGGATCCTGGTTGTACAGCAACACTCACACTGCATCAGCCCGAGTGATAGCAATGCACAGAGAGCAGGAATGCTGAAATCCCATCTCCCTCAGGGCTGGCCCACACAGCAGGGCTCCCAAATCCCACTGCTGCACCAGGAGCTGTGCAGGGGCCACTCCCAAAGCTTGCCAAAGCCACGCTGCTCCAGGAGCACAGCAGGATCAGGACATGGTGAAGCCTCACTTCTCTGGCACGGGGGACAGAAGCTCCTGAGGGGCCAGCAAGTCCCAGGAAGAGGGAGAAATCCCAGCTTTGGGTTGAGTCCTGGTGTGCCCCCCTTTCCCATGAGCTGGGCTGTCCCACCCTGGTGATTCCTTTGGCTCCAGAGGCAGCAGAGCATCCCTGAACACCTCGGTGCTGTGCCTCCAGGTGTGTGCACGTGCTTCCCCCTCACACCTGGGCATCCCAGGGGATGCACATCCCACCCTCTTCCTCGGCAGGGCAGCACCTCTGCCCCCTCCCTGGGCTGCTCCCACACGTGCGTGGGAGCCCTCGGGAGCCAAGAGGCTTCACGGGTTATTAAAAAAAAATAATAAATAAAGTTCAAAGAAACGCACACCTCCCAGCCAGCTCCTTATGGAGTGATGTCAAGAAGGCAAGGTGGCTTTGAAAATTCCTCTTTTTGTGGAGGATGCTGGGGGACACGGCCATCTGTGTGCAGGACACGCAGCTCGGCACAGGCTTGTCGGATGAGCAAACAATCCAACAGCACAGGCAGCCTTTGCAATGGGAATGCCAAGCTGGATAAATTACCAAGGCAAGACAATGCTATCCAAGCTAGGAAAAAAAAAAAAAAAAAAAAAAAGTCCAAAAGAATTATGTTGGATCAGACTCAGAACTCTAGAGGGTTTATGAGTTGAAAGATGGGGGAAAATAAAAGACAATTTCCAGTTTCCTAGGCTGATGTCAAGGAAAAAAAAAAATTGGTCAAGTTATAAAGAAAATAATCAGAAAGAGAGGACAAGAATAAAAAGAAAGGTCTAACAAACAGAGCCTGCAGATTGTTCCAGCTTATTGTGTAATAAACTTCGCAGAAAGGACGCTGGCCTCACCGTTACTACTTCAGGGCTCACAGGTTTAAAATCAACCACAATTTTTAAAAAGCAATACTGACATAGCCAGAAGCTGTCCAGACCAGCTTGCTCCTTCCATTTGCAAATATAAAAAAATAAAATATATGTCCTGGGGGTTCTGCCCACAGACACCAGGCCCCAGCAAAGACCCCAGCTCCTGACCCCATTCCCACCACCCTCTGCAGGAAGCAGAGAGCTTCACGGACGGAGGGAGCTGGGCCAAGGGAAGGGATTATTTGAAGTACAAGCCAGGCACATTTTTCATGCTGTTGAAGCAATGATATTTAACAGAAGTCATTTACAGATTTTCCTTTTTTTGAGGAGAGAGTTATGAATAATATGCATGTTCTTATCAACTCATAGAAGAAGAATTTAAGGCTCAAAGTTCAGCAACTGTGGATTAAACTACTTAGCAGTATCTTTTTAATGCAACTGAGTAACCTCTCTCCTTACCATACGCTCGCACTGCCCACACTGACTCGGGTTAGATCTGGCTTCTCTTTATCTCGGATTCCTACACTCACAATTTTATCTCTGCAACGCAAAAAGAAAAACTGTTTCAGCTGGGAGCGGAGCGAGTTCAAATCAAACCCATGTGCGGCGCAGGCCACAGGCCACAGCTCGCATCCATCACGGCAGCTCGCCTCCCACGCAACCCCGGCGCCACGTGGGGAGTGCATAAACAGCTCACCAGGCATTTACTACCTGGAGTAACTCTGCTCCAGGGAGAGCAGCGGGACGGGCTGCCCCCGTGCCAGCCTGGGGATCCACCCCGGGAGGGATCCCCACACCCCAGAGCAGCCTTGGGGTCGGGGTGTCCCACCTCAAAGTCAGCCCCGGGGTGCCTTTAGTATGGCCCGAGCCCTTTGGAGCTGTTCCAGGGCTCTGAGGAGCCACAAACGCCATCCCCACCAGCCTCAGTTTCCCTGGCGTGTGGCCACGTCATCCCCTTGGACATCCCTGGCCGGACCTCAGCTCATCCCCACCTCTATTCCCAAGGCAGCAGCAGGATTAAGGGTCTAACAGGAATCCACACTCCCGGAGAGAGAGCAAAGAGATGTTTTTCCTCTGCTGCTCAGGGAAGATGTCACACTCCTCAGCATCCAGAAAAAGGCAGGGCAAACCTGCTCCCCTCAGAACGAGACAAAAGGAAGAGGCTTTGTTTGCCAAACCTACATTTATCCACCCAGCGAGCACCAGGGAACAGGGGGGCACAAAGGGCCCAAAGCTGTTCTGCTAGCGAGGCCAATGCCAAAAGACAACCACAAAAGGACCCGAGGACCTCCTGCCCATCACCTCCATCGCCCCACACCCGAGTGTATGAACAGCTCTGCTGCAGGGGACCCCTCTCCCCCCACACCCCTTGGTGGCACAGCTTCAGCTGGAAGCTCCTCTCACATTACTCAAAGTATTTATGACTTTTTCCCATTTGAAATATGGGCCTTTACCACGCACAGGAAGGAGGAGGAGAGTGCCAGCAAACCTGTTAATTTATAAGTCAATCTGGCAGGGAACAATTAACAGCTTTTCCACTGTTGGGTGTGCAGAGGGGGGGGTATCTTCTCCCTGGGGACTGCAGGAGGGGTCTCTCCATCAGCACACGCCCTGCCCTGCTGAACCCAACAGCTTTTGTGCCCAGCACCCCAGTCCAGCTCCATCTCCCTCACTGGGAGCTCTCACAGGGACGAGCAGCCCAATTCCCCCCATCCAGGTTACACAAATAGCACCCACAGCCAGGCGCGGGTACACAACCCCCAAAACTCCATTTATGGGGGAAAAAAATCAGATCAATCCCTAGTGTTTTGTCCCGGCCAAGCCAAGCTGCGACCTGTGCTGACAGCCAGGAGCCACAGGCAGCAGCAGGAGTGCCACGGGAACATCCCCTGCACACCCCAGAGGGGCACTCCCCCCGCTCCGCAGGGTGTTCCCGCTCGCAGGAAGGGCTGAAACCCTCTTCAAAAAAAGCAAAACTGCCTTTCCCTCCCACCTGCAGGGAGTGCTTTTGTGGGAGCAAAGCCTCCCGGGACTTGGAGAGGGTGAACACCCCAAGAGCAGAGATGTGCCCTGAGCCCAGGGAGTCCGGATCCCAACAGCCCTCCCAGGGCTGTCACCTCCACGCCCGCACTGCTCCCCTTATCCCACATTTGCACCCTTCGCCTGCCCAGGAGGGACTGGAATGGGATCCTCCTGGGGAAGCACAACGTTATTAATCATTACTCTTATCGAAGGGGTTGAGGGGGGGTTCACCCTCATTGTGACAAATTTTGGTGACACGGAGGCTCCGGGGCCAGCTCGTGCCTGCTGCGGGATGATCCCAGGGCTCGAGATTTCAGCTGAAATCCCCGAGGGCAGATGGAAAACACCACCTGCTGTCACCCCAGGGCTGTCCCTCTGTGACTCCACGGCTGAGCCCGATTCCCCTTTCAGAAGGGGGAGGTTTGGTGTAGCTCCCCCAGCACAGGGGAGAGATCCTCCCCAACATGGGGACTTGGCTGGTTTTGGGGTGATCCATGTCCCTTCCTTGCTTCTGTCACCGAGCCACCCCCCAGCCGATGACAGCGGGGCAAATCCCACTTGCTGAGGGGCTCGGGGTGGTGGGAGGACAAGGCACCTCGGTGTCTGGGGTGGGAGCAGGCGGCATCCCGGGGGGACACAGCCGTGCCACCAGGATACGGCATCGCACAGAGGAACGCTCCCGTGCCTCCTCCGACACCCGCATCCCGGCGACGCCGCTCCGGGAGCGGCACCGGCTCCGCCAGCGGAGCATCCCCAATGCGCCCGGAGCCGGCAGCCGGGGAAGCCCCCGACGATTCTGCCGAGCAGCACCCGGCACAGGCGGTCCCACGGCGCTGCTCCGTGGGAGCGCAGCCCTGAGCACGGGGGTGATGCCGGAGCCCGCACAGCCCCGCAGCCCGAACCCCGCACCCGCTGGGACCGCGCTCGGGAGGCGCCGGAGGGACGGGGCGGCGGCAGCGAGAAAAGAGCACGGCGGGGAGCCGGGGGTCCTAAAGCGCGGGGGGAAGGCACCGGCAGCGGGGCGTGGGATGGAGCCGGGCGCGGACACATCCCGGTGCGGCGGGGGACGGAGCGGGGCGCAGCCCGGGACCGGCAGCGGGGCGTGGGGCGGGCTGTGCCCCAGGACCCCCCGGCCAGGCTGAGCCACCCAGGCTCCAGCGCACCCCGGTGCCCCCGCCCGGTCCCGGGGCCGCCGCCCCGGCGCTCCCCCGCATCCCCCCGCCGCACGTGCCCGCGGACCGGCGCGCCCCCTCCCCGCACCCCCGCTATAGCGCGGCCCCTTCCCCCCCACACCCCTCCCGTACATCTCCCCCCCTCCCCAATAACACGCCCCCCATTCTCCGGTGCCACCCACCCGCGGACCCCCCACCGCCACCGGCCGCACCCCTTGCAGCGAGCCCCCCGCCCGCCTGCCCGCCTGCCCACCCCCTCCCGAGCGCTGCCCGCTATAACGCCACCCCTCACCGGTCACCGGCGCCCCCCGATATAACGCGACCCCTCCCCGGCGCAATCCCCCCCCCCTCCCTCCCCAGCCCCGCGGCGCTCCGGCCATCCCCTCCGGCCCCGCTATAACGCGCCGCGCGGTACCTGCCGGCGCGGCCGCCCGCTGCCATGCTGCCGGCGGAGGGGCTGCGAGGGGCCGCGGCCGCGCTCCCCGCCCTCCTCCTCCGCCTCGCCGCTGTCCCTCCGCCTCCGCCCGGGGCTGCGCTGGGGCCGCGCTGGGCGCGGGGACACTGCGGCGAGCCGAGCTCCCGCCCGCCGGCCACTCGCACAGGTGATGTCATTCCCCGGGCCGCCGCCGCGTGACGTCACCGCGGGGCGGGGACACCCCGGCCACGCCCCGCTCGCCCCGCGGGGAGCGGGAAGGGAGGGAGGGGCGCGGGGGGGGGCGTGACGTCACCGCGGACCGCTGGGGCGTGGCCGCGCCTTAAAGGCGCCGCGCACGTGGGAGCGGAGGCGCGAGGGCGAAGAGCGCCGATCGCTTGTTTTAAAGTTTTAAAAGCTTAATAGCAACACAGAAATAGAGTAATAAGAATTTAGACAGAGTTAGGGCAATAAAGGGCAATAAAAAGCAAAGAATTACGTTGAAAAACCGAAGAATTCCTCTTGAAAGCGTGGCTCGCTAACAAAGGATTCTCCCTTAAAAGCAGTAGCCTGTTGCATATTCATATATCTCATACATGATGCATAAATTCTTTTCAAACAAAGAGTGTTCTCTGGTTATCGTCAGCTTCTTCTCCTTAATCCTGGTCAACTTCTTCCCCTTAATCCTGGTTTCTTAAGGACAGAGAGGAGCTGGGAGGATGTTTGTCTTTTCTGACAAGGAGGCAGTGACTCTTAGGTGTCTTGTTGCTGTTCTCTCTGCTCGAAGAATTTCTTGATTATCTCATCCCTTTCTTCAGCCAGTTAAAAAAATATCTTAGGTCGCATAGTTTCTATTTTAACATTATGTTATAACCTAAAACTCTATCTACCACACTACTTCAAAAGGATTAATACAGTACTACAAAATAACTTCCCAACACAACACATATAGATTCAATTTAATATTTGTGAAGAGCCGATCATTTAATCTGCATTTTTCCCAGAGTCACCACATTTAATGCAGCCACTGTACGGCCCTGTCTTTAACACACCCCAGTGCTGAGTAAATCCTTCATGTGCGCCCTATCTCCATATTTAATATTTAATGTTATATGTTCTTAATATGTAATTCTTCTTAATATATAATTGTCGCAGGGACATTCTGCTTTCTTTCAGGATTTTTCATAGAGCAGCACAGGGGAAAGAAAGAGAAAACAATTTCTATTTCTGCTCCTTGTTTTTCTCATGTGGAATGTGTTTGGAGAATTGTTTCCCTGGGGTGATTGCTTGGTTGGATTCTGGTGAGGATTGTTTGAGCCTGGTGGCCAATCCAGTCCAATCCAATCCAATCCAATCCAACCCAATCCAATCCAATCCAATCCAACCCAATCCAATCCAATCCAACCCACCTGTGGCTGCACTCTCAGAGAGGGGCACGAGTTGTGAGTTGGTTAGATGTGGTAGTTAGAAAAAGTAGGTTTGTAGTTTTAGTATCTCCTTTAAATAATATATTAATGTATTATTGCATAGTTCTAATAAAGAAATCATTCAGCCTTCTGAGCTGGAGTCAGACATCAGCATTTCTTCCCACCGGTTTCACCTGCGTTTACCATATATAATTCTTAATTTATAATTATAATTCTAAGAAGAATTACAATAGGAACAGGCAGGAATAATTGGAGGAATGATTTTGCCCTCGTTTTCCTTTTTCCAGGGCACCAGATCATGCCTGGCCACGCTGCTGCAGGAGCAGGAGGAGCTCTCCCTCCCTGGCCTGCTGCTCCAAAACTCCCCTGGTCGCCCGTGTGCCTCCTCAGACTGAGTTTTAGCTGCTCCTGGGAAATCCAGCAGAAATATGGGAACGTTTCTCTCCCCAGGGCTGCGAGGGGATGCTCTGCTGCACGGCCTCGGGGGGCCAGCATCGACTGGGGGTTTCACTCCTTTTTCTGCATGACAAGAGCCAAAAGCCAAGGAGCTGCTCTTGCTGCGGCCTTGGAAAGGCAGCACGGGCATTAAAGCTGCTCTGTTTTCCCAGATCCACCGGGAAAACGCCACCAGCACCCACCGTGAGCTGGCGGGTGTGAGGCAGCGCCAAGAACCTTCACCTGGACTTCTAAAAGTCATTTTCCTCTGTGAGAAATGGCCTTTTCCAAGGACCAGAGCCCTAGAGATGCACAGAAGTCCATAGAACCCCACAGGGATTCCTAGGAGCCCAGAGGGACCCATAGGAACCCATAGGAGCTCAGAGGGACCTATAGGAACCCATAGGAGCCCAGAGGGACCCATAGGAACCCATAGGAGCTCAGAGGGACCTATAGGAACCCATAGGAGCCTTGGGGATTCATAGGAGCCCAGAGGGAACCAGAGAATCCCACAGAGATCCATAAGAGCCCAGAGGGACCCATAGGACCCCCAAGGATCCATAGGATCCCACAGGGACCCATAGGATCTCCCAGGGATCCATAGGAACCCAGAGGAACCTACAGGAGCCCAGAGGGACCCAGAGAATCCCACAGGGATCTCTGTGCAGAACCCAGAATCCCATAGGGATCTCTGGGACCCATAGGATCTCCCGGGGACCCATAGGAGCCCAGAGGGACGCAGAGAATCTCCTGGGGATCCATAGGAATCCATAGGGAACCCAGAGAATCCCACAGAGATCCATGGTAGCCCAGAGGGACCCACAGGATCTCCTGGGGATCCATAGGAACCCAGAGGAACCTACAGAAGCCCAGAGGGACCCAGAGAATCCCACAGAGATCCATGGGAGCCCAGAGGGACCCATAGGACCCCCAAGGATCCATAGGATCCCACAGGGACCCATAGGACTCCCAAGGATTCATAGGAGCCCAGAGGGACCCATAAGATCCCAGAGGGACCCATAGGACCCCCAAGGATCCATAGGAGCCCAGAGGGACCCAGAGAATCCCACAGAGATCCATGGGAGCCCAGAGGGACCCATAGGATCTCCCAGGGATCCATAGGACCCCCAGGAGCCCATAGGACCCCCAAGGATCCATAGGATCCCAGAGGGATCCAGAGAATCCCACAGAGATCCATGGGAGCCCAGAGGGACACAGAGAATCCCACAGAGATCCATGGGAGCCCAGAGGGACCCAGAGAATCCCACAGAGATCCATGGGAGCCCAGAGGGACACAGAGAATCCCACAGAGATCCATGGGAGCCCAGAGGGACACAGAGAATCCCACAGAGATCCATGGGAGCCCAGAGGGACCCATAGGACCCCCAAGGATCCATAGGATCCTAAGCAGATCCAGAGAATCCCACAGAGATCCATAGGAGCCCAGAGGGACCTATAAGATCTCTTGGGGGATCCATAGGCGCCCCAGGGACCCATAGGACCCCCAAGGATCCATAGGATCCTAGATGGATCCAGAGAATCCCACAGAGATCCACGGAAGCCCCCACAGGGACCCATAGGAGCCCAGAGGGACCCCAGGAGCACCTAGAAGGTGCCCCACACTGCTGTGGGGTCCAGCCCCATCCTCTCAGCTCCTGGGAGGGTCCCAGACCCCCTTTTCCCCATCTTTTGCTACAGAGCAGGGATCAGTCACGGATTCTCCCCCACATCTGGAAATCTCCACTTTCCCCATCAGCCCAGCCCCTTTCCACAGGCTTGGTGCTGCATCACCAGGGCCCCGCGTCCTATCTGCTGCATCTGTGCTCTTAATGGGTGTATAATATTTTACAGTAATTTCCTCATTTGTCATGCAATCAAATCCTTTGATCAGACACGGGAGAAATGTAAATATCAATTATTAACCAGCCCATTCTGGTCTTGCTTGACTGGATATTTTTTTTTTTTTTTTTTTTTTTTTTTTTTTGGAGGAAGGAATTGATTAATTTGCAATTCAACTCTCCAACTCATTCTTAATTTGGATGCTTGCATTTGTGGATGGGCTGTATTTTTGAAGGGGGAGATATTTGATCACTAGAGCGATCGATGTTTCCATGTATATTTTATAGTGGAGAGATAGTTGTGTAGAAAAGTGTAAAATAAGTGGGGGGTTTTAAATTCTGTGCGTAGAGAGATGCTACACCATGGTTCAAAATCTCAGTAGCCAAATTTGCTGCTCTACAGTCATTTATAGCCCTTCAGAGCGTTGGCATGAAATGGAGAGGTGGCCAGGAAATTTCTGACAGAATATTTTTCCATCTGCAAATAGTTCTATTTTTTTATTATTTTCTAGTGAGAGCGAGGCAATTTGTATAAACACACTGCCTTAGGCAAAAAAGGCTTTGGAAATGAAAATAATAACAAAAAAAAAAAGTGAAATAAACTTAGAAGAAAGATGAAACTCAGTTGCTTTCTTTTCGGTTTCCCATTTGGAGATGGTTTTCCACTCAAAGCTTTGGAAGTTTCTGGTGTCTGTATAGCCTGAAAAGTCAAGCTGGGGCTGTGACATGCATTTGTCCTGGCATTTCAGTATCCACTCTCTCCTGACATTTCACTGGTGCCAGTTTTGCAGGAGGTAATCCCCATCCTTCCCCCCAAAAATCCCAATTTTGGCTTAAAACTCAGGGAACTGGGAGCACTCTCCTCTCAGCCAGGCTGTTTATTTGCTTTCTGGAGTTTTATTGAAGCTCTGAGAGTTGCATTTTGCAAGCTGTCTTCCTCCTGAAAGCGAGCAAGCTGCGCCTCTTCCTTAATCATCTGCTTTTGTTTGCTCGAAGGAAAATACCAAATATCTCATGACTTGCCATAAAGCCGTGAATGACTGCAGGGATGCGCAATTCCTGCCCGGCCTCATGACTAATGGGTGAGTTTTCAGGTGCACGTGGAGCCTGTGGAGATGTGCCCCAAATCCTGCCTGGTTTGGGCTTTTTTATCAATCTGCTAAAGCAGATGACAACATCTTCTCACAAGCCCAGCAGTGGTTGGCGCAGAGAAGCTTCTGCAGTGCTCCTGCAGTGTGAAATAGTCGTGGAATCATGGAATCATGGAATGGTTTGGGCTGGAAGAACCTTAAACATCATCTTGTCCAGCCCTGCCACGGGCAGGGACACCTTCCACTGTCCCAGGTTGCTCCAAGCCCCGTCCATGTCTCACCCCGGATGTGATCCAGGCCCTGCAGACACATTTTGTCAGTCTTGCCCAGTGTAATAAGACATTTTAACATTGTTAAATGTTATTCTGGAAATCCAACGCACACTTCCCATCACCTAAAGGAATAAATGGTTTGGGCTTGACCTTGACACCAGGGGTTTGTGCTGGAGCCAGCTTCACTCCCAACTTCTTTTCCAACTCTTTTTTTGTTGCTGCTGGTTTTTAATCCATGTAAAAGCTGTGTGAAGAGTGAGTCTGAGCTGCAGCTGCTGAGCCCAGACACGGTCACTGGTGGGTTGTGAAAAAAGCTATTGATCTCCCCCTGATGGCGTTTGAATTCAGCTCTTCCATAACGCTGCCAAAACAGCAGCTCCAGCTCCACGATCGATCCCGGCTCGCTCCCGGCTGAACGGGCAGGTGCCGATCCATAAACCCGGATCCCGCGCCCTGACCCCGAGCCCAGGCTGGGAACTGCTGCCACCGCTCCTGCAGGTGCCAAATGGGTACAGACCCGTTCCATTTCCATTTCCTTTCATCTCACTGGAAGATTTTGGCAGGTCACAACAAGCCCTGACTTCCAGAACCTGCCTGATCCATAACCTCTGGGAGAAGGTCTCAGCAGCAGCTGAGAAACCACTTCAAAACATGTATACTTTTCTGAGCCTGGGGTAGAAACTCATCTCCTGATGGAACTTATGGAGAAATTCTCCATTGCTGTCATCCCACTGGATCCTGGCTCCCACGCAGCAGCAGCACCAAGACAGCGAGGCTGAAGGAGCAGCAGGAAGGGTAAAGCTGAGCTCACCACCAGGAGTTCACTCAGCTTTGCGCTCTCGCCTTGCTCCCAAGTCCTTAAAACATTGTTTCCGACAGGAAACCATTGAGGAATGAATTCCTGGAGAAGCCAGGACACGGAGGAGCTCACTGCCCAGACGCAACAGAGTTGCCAAAGCTGGTAGAGAAAATTGAAACCATTCTCTGGCGTAAAGCAAACAGCGGCAGGGAGTGCCCTGGGAGGCTCAGCACCCCCCTGAATAGAATCCAGAATGGTTTGGGTTAGGAGAGACCATAAAGCCCCTCTAATTCCATCCCTGCCATGGGCAGGGACACCTCCTGCTGTCCCAGGTTGTGCCAAGCCCCGTCCAGCCCACCTTGGCTCCAGCAAACCCGCCCTTCTCAGGCGCTGCCCAAAAACCTTGTGCCCATGGGAAGAAGCTCCCTGGGCTGCAGGAACGTGTTTGGGGCACAATTACCCACCTGGAGTCATTTGCAATGGAGATGATGCCTCCTAGTGAGGGGTTTTGGGGGGTGGTGGTGCTGGGGGTCTGCAGGGCGGCAGCTGGGGCTGGAGCAGTGCAGGGACACAGGGCAGGGACACAGGGCAGGGACACAATATAGGGACACAATACAGGGACACAGTGCCATCCCCAGACTGGTTTCCAGCAGCATTGCTGGTGCCTGGGGACTTCTCTTGGGGTTAGAAGACAGGCACATGTCAAACACGTAAGGCACGCTTCGGCACAGTCTGCTCCCGCAGAACAATAGTTACTCTTCATGTTAGTTCAGTTACAGATCAAATAATCTGAAAAATTCACAAGTGGCTGCGGATACAAATTAACTTAACAAAACATTTTGAAAATGGCGCAGTCCTGGGGAGAATACAAATGTGGCAGGCACCGGTGGGAGAGCAATCCAAGTGTCTGCACCGGAGTCCTCCCATCAACATTTTCCCCGCGTCAGATAACACAGAAAGCAGCTAAAGCTGGATGAAATATAATAATAACGCCATCCAAGATGGAGCGGTGCCATATGGAAGCCCAGGGAAGTTTTCTCCGCTCTTTGCTCCGCTGATGTTTTTCAGCTGTGTCATTGGTACTTTGCTTTATCAAGAACATTATGGGCTGAGTTCTGTCTGTGCAGTGAAAAATGACAGGCTGAGGTTTGCTCTCTATTGCACCAAAGTCATCGGTGTTGCGGGAAGGTAAAGGACAGAAGTATTTGGCTTGTGGTCACCGTTTCATAACTGCAGAGCAAAAGCTATAAAATCCTGATGAATCTTTTGAGCTTTGGAGCCTGAAAGCAGCTCTTTGGTTTCCAGCCTGGCTGGGTGCATTCCCCTGTGGATGAGGGCAGGAGCATCCTGATGCCCAGTGCTGGTGATAACTTGTTACACACAGGAATTGCTCCCTTGGGGAAATAATCCACCAGCTGCTTCCCCTCCGGGTTCACTTCCAGCAGGGATGCTCCCAGCCCAGCTGCTCAGTGGGGCTGCAGTTCACCCTCTGTGCCGTGGTAGCTGGATCGAGATCGGTTTTGGTGTGGGGAGAGGAGACTGTGGGATAAAAATGGATTGGGCTAAATAAGGAAAAGCTGTGTGGGATGCTGCGAACAGCCTCGCCGCAGATGTAACCCACTCCATATGGAAGGTCCAAACTCACCCACGCTGGGGTTTGGCTTTCCCCACCATGAGCCAGAGCTGATGAGGAGCCACAGCACCGTGGGGGCACCTCCCAGGGGGACTCCCCAACCACCAGCTGGACCCGGTGCTTTATCCTCACCTTCCTGCTTCCCCTGGGCTTGTTCCCAAGCCACGCTCGCTTTCCCCAGCTCAGCACAGAAGCATCTTGCAGGACTGAGCCAAATCAGTTCTAAGTCCCTTTCCCCACTGCACCCTAAAGTCCTGCTGAGCTCCAGTGGCCCCATTCCTCCTCCCCTGTACTCAGGGCTCTGGAATCACTGAACGGTTTGTGTTGGAAGTGACCCTAAAGATCCTCTCATTCCACCCCCTGCCATAGGCAGGGACACCTTCCACTAGGTCAGGTTGCTCTGAAGCCCGTCCAACCTGGTCCCCCCACGGAGCTGCCCCCAAAATCCCACCCCTCTGGGCAGCCCGGCGGGAGCGGGAGCCACCCCCGTCCCTGCTGCTGCGGGAATTACACTCACTCCTCATTCTTCTCGCTCCTCCCCAGCCGGAGCAGGCAGCAGAGGCTTTTTGTCTGAATGAAATGAGAACAAAACTGGATGGAACGGTGCGGGGAGATTAGTCATTAGTCATTTCACCTTCTTCAGGAGCTGCTGCTAATTGAGGCACTCAGGTATTGCTGTGGCCGGGGAGCTGAGTCACCCCAGCCCCGCTCTCAGACCCCCCTGCCGTGTTTTTGGGCGTCACGCAGCTCGGCACCACTTGGGGTTTAGTCCTCATGGGTCCCCGGAAACTAAAAGGGGAGGAAGCAGGAGAGAAATGGGCTCCGAAGTTGCAAAGGGCCGTGGGAGAACATCGCAGCCCGGCCAGCCGCAGGCCGGGGCTGCGAGCCCGAGGAGCCGCGGGAGGAGAGGCGATCCCTGCGTGCCCTCCTCGAGGCACAGCTGCAGATCCAGCCCCGAGGCTGTCATCAACCCCCAGCCTGCTTCCCTCAGCCGGGGAATCGCGGCCGGTGGATGCCCGGTGTTTATCCAGCCCTCATCACCATAGCAGCCTGGATCCCAGGAGGGGGGAGCCCGCCTGCGGCTCTCCATGCTGGCTGCTCTGCTGGCTCTGCCCTCCCCGGGCTGTGCAGGGCCAGGCAGAGTAATGTCACCCCCCGGGGGTGGCAGCTGGCTGAGACTGTCTGTGGGCAGGAGCAAATGATGCTCCAGCATCAGCACCTCCAGTGCCTTTGGTCAGCAAAGCTCCCCGATGAAGCTGGTGCCTTGTGAGGGAGAAGTCCACCCAGAGGAAATGTGTGAGTGCACATGTCCTGCAGGATCTGTGACCTGCAACGTGATCCCACAGCTAAAAAAAATCCAGCTCTGACCCTCAGGATTGCTCTTTGCAGGCCTGTGGCCTGTTGGAGTGTGAGAGCCTCCAGTGGGGAATCGCTGTGCTTGGGGCAGGGAGAGAAGCCTTTGTTTGAAGTGGGTTAAATGATCCAGAATATAAAATAGGAAACAGTCTGCTAAGGCTGTGCCATATGGGACTCCGTGATCCCTGTGCCAAACAAATGAGGTCTTAATGCTCTGCCAGCCCTCGGGGAGTAAGAGATAACTTTATATATTTATATTCCTTCCTTTCCTTCCTTTCCTTCCTTTCCTTCCTTTCCTTCCTTTCCTTCCTTTCCTTCCTTTCCTTCCTTTCCTTCCTTTCCTTCCTTTCCTTCCTTTCCTTCCTTTCCTTCCTTTCCTTCCTTTCCTTCCTTTCCTTCCTTTCCTTCCTTTCCTTCCTTTCCTTCCTTTCCTTCCTTCCTTCCTTCCTTCCTTCCTTCCTTCCTTCCTTCCTTCCTTCCTTCCTTCCTTCCTTCCTTCCTTCCTTCCTTCCTTCCTTCCTTCCTTCCTTCCTCCCCTTCCTTCCTTCCTCCCCTTCCTCCCTTCCTCCCTCCCTCCCTCCCTCCCTCCTTCGGTTTCCCCATCCTGGAGGAAGTTTCTGTGTCCCAGAGAGCTGCAGGATGGGAGACAGGACCCAGCTCTTTGCAAACAGCTCTTTTTCTAATTGAATTTCTCCCCGACATGGGTCCTGACGCTTTGCTTGTACACGGGGGAAGCAGATTTTAAAAGGGAATTTCTGTCTTTTATTTCCCTGCCAGCGCAGGCGGGTGGGCGGGCGAGGCTGGAAGGATGTTTTCCTTTCGTTTTTCAGTCTCATTGGGCCGCTATATTTAGGTCAGTTTCTAATTTTCTGGGCTTAATTAATGAGCTGAAGTTTTCATGCACAGGCACTAAACAGCTTGGGAAGTTCAGCCTGGTCACTGAGCAGGAAAAAAAAAAATGTCTTTCTTCTGTGCTAGCGCTGGGAAGTGACCTGTAGATAACCTCAGAGGAAACATCTCTGTGGGATCACTGGGACACGGCAGCCCTGACCCTTGGGCACGCTGTGCATGACACAGGGTTCTACATGGGATGCCACAGTGCATCCTGACGTGGGGCTGTGCTGTGTGTGCTCCCAGCACCCACCAGGTGCCAGCCTCAGGGACACAGGTACCCCCTGACCCTGGGATGTTCCCCCTGTGCTCCCAGCACCCACCAGGCACCAGCCCCAGGGACACAGGTACCCCCTGACCCTGGGATGTTCTCTCTGTGCTCCCAGCACCCACCAGGTGCCACTCCCAGGTACCCCCTGACCCTGGGATGTTCTCCCCATGCTCCCAGCACCCACCAGGTGCCAGTCCCAGGGACATTCCTGACCCTGGGATGTTCTCCCCATGCTCCCAGCACCCACCAGGTGCCAGTCCCAGGTACCCCCTGACCCTGGGATGTTCTCTCTGTGCTCCCAGCACCCACCAGCCGCCAGTCACACCAATACACCTGGATGCCATCAGAGGCACACAGGGTGCTCTCTCTGGCATATCTGAGCCTCCAGACACCTGCAGAGGTTTCAGGCTGTTTCTCCCTTTCTCTGGAATGGGCCTTGGATACCCCATGGCTGCACACCGGGTACAAGCAGTCCTGCTCCTCCCTGGCACCCAGCCTGTGCCCATTGCTCTAATCATGTAAAAAGGTTTCAAAGTGCAGGGTGGCCATAAATCTTTCGAGTTTTGAGCCCCTTTCCAGGTTCAAGTTGCCATCTGGCTGCTTGCCAAATGGCTTGGCTGATTTTCCTCTGGACGTGCCAGCTGCTCTTGGGCCCCGGTGTCCATTTGGCCATTTCACCTGCAGGGCCTTCAGCATCTCCTGGGCCGTGATCACAACCCACTGCCAAGGGCTGCTCAACTCCAAACAGAGCTGCTTGCAAAGAGCTGGGTCCTGTCTCCCATCCTGCAGCTCTCTGGGACACAGAAACTTCCTCCAGGATGGGGAAACTGAGGGAGGGAAGGAAGGGAAGGAAGGAAGGGAAGGAAGGAAGGGAAGGAAGGAAGGGAAGGAAGGAAGGGAAGGAAGGAAGGGAGGAAGGGAGGGAGGGAGGGAGGGAGGGAGGGAGGGAGGGAGGGAGGGAGGAAGGGAGGAAGGGAGGAAGGGAGGGAGGAAGGGAGGAAGGGAGGAAGGGAGGGAGGAAGGGAGGGAGGAAGGGAGGGAGGAAGGGAGGGAGGAAGGGAGG
This sequence comes from Vidua chalybeata, assembly GCF_026979565.1. Taxonomy (NCBI): domain Eukaryota; kingdom Metazoa; phylum Chordata; class Aves; order Passeriformes; family Viduidae; genus Vidua; species Vidua chalybeata. The sequence continues at coordinate 3,731,117 of NC_071556.1, read as the reverse complement.
GAGGAAGGGAGGGAGGAAGGGAGGAAGGGAGGAAGGGAGGAAGGGAGGAAGGAGGAAGGGAGGAAGGGAGGAAGGGAGGAAGGGAGGAAGGGAGGAAGGGAGGAAGGGAGGGAGGGAGGGAGGGAGGGAGGGAGGGAGGAAGGGAGGAAGGGAGGAAGGGAGGAAGGGAGGAAGGGAGGAAGGGAGGAAGGGAGGAAGGAGGAAGGGAGGAAGGGAGGAAGGGAGGAAGGGAGGAAGGGAGGAAGGGAGGAAGGAGGAAGGGAGGAAGGGAGGAAGGGAGGAAGGGAGGAAGGAAGGAAGGAAGGAAGGAAGGAAGGAAGGAAGGAAGGAAGGAAGGAAGGAAGGAAGGAAGGAAGGAAGGAAGGAAGGAAGGAAGGAAGGAAGGAAGGAAGGAAGGAAGGAAGGAAGGAAGGAAGGAAGGAAGGAAGGAAGGAAGGAAGGAAGGAAGGAAGGAAGGAAGGAAGGAAGGAAGGAAGGAAGGAAGGAAGGAAGGAAGGAAGGAAGGAAGGAAGGAAGGAAGGAAGGAAGGAAGGAAGGAAGGAAGGAAGGAAGGAAGGAAGGAAGGAAGGAAGGAAGGAAGGAAGGAAGGAAGGAAGGAAGGAAGGAAGGAAGGAAGGAAGGAAGGAAGGAAGGAAGGAAGGAAGGAAGGAAGGAAGGAAGGAAGGAAGGAAGGAAGGAAGGAAGGAAGGAAGGAAGGAAGGAAGGAAGGAAGGAAGGAAGGAAGGAAGGAAGGAAGGAAGGAAGGAAGGAAGGAAGGAAGGAAGGAAGGAAGGAAGGAAGGAAGGAAGGAAGGAAGGAAGGAAGGAAGGAAGGAAGGAAGGAAGGAAGGAAGGAAGGAAGGAAGGAAGGAAGGAAGGAAGGAGATGAGGAGCCAGAGCAGAGCCATCCCTGACATTTGCTGGTTTTTCTCCTTGCAGCACCTGTGGGGTTAATGCTGCTGCTCCCTCCCTGCTCCCTGCCTGATGAGCTCTGTCAGACCGAGCTCATCTGTCCAGATGTGTTAGGGCTGAGCCACCCCACGCCTGCCAGATGTGTCCCTGCACCCCTCTGCCCCCTCGCTGTGTCACCAGGGCCACCGTGGCACAGGGGACACGCAGGTGCTGCCCTTTGCACCCCCCCCCCCCCACCCTGGGATCATCTTAAATATCCTGGAAAATCGGGCTGAGACAGATGGAAATAAGAACTGGAAGGGGCTTTGGTGGGGTTTATTTTGCAGTTCTCTTCTTCCCAGGCGTTGCCTAATAATAATGGATGTGAGGCTGGCTTCCCTCCTGGCCCTGGTGAGGATGTCACCCTTCCCTGGCACTGCCAGCAGTGCCACACAGGCACGGGCAGAGCTGCAGCTCGGGGCTCAGCCACCCCTCACTCTGCACCCACCGCCCAGCACAGCTCCCACACTGGTCCCAGTTTGCTCACTGGGAAGGAGCAGGGAGAGCTCTCAGCCCTGTTCTGATGTTGGGGGTCAGGGATAAGAAATCTGGACACCAGGTGTTTCTGAGTGACAACAGCATAGATGTCCCCCCATGTAAACACACGTACTCTGCCTCACTTCCCCTGCCACCAGCACCACCTTAAAATAGATCTGCCTTAAAATAACACCCTGCTAACCCCAGGCAGATGTGTAGTTTTTATTTTCCAGCAATCAGGAGGTTTTTTTTTTTTTTTTTTTTTTTTTTTGTTTTTTTTTTTTTAGCTAGAAATAGGCACCAGGAGAGGGGGTTGGTGGCACCAGAACTACAAACTGCACCCCAAAGCCAGTGGCTAGGTGGCCCCTGGCTGTCCTGACTGAGCAGTCCCCAAACTCTTTTGGGTTGAAATCACTCAGATTTGTGGGCAAGGAGGACATTTCTGGCACAGGAGGTGCTATAGCAACAGCCTGAAGGTGCTTGGAAAAAGCAGAGAGGGGAAATAAATAAAATAAAAGCATTGGTGGAAAGCAGAGTGATGGTAAAAGGAGGAGAGGAGCAGGAAATCCCCAGGGTGCAACCTGGAGCCAAAACATCCAGTGGTATTTCTCTTGGGTGCTTTTAAACTAAAAATTCCCGAAGAGCAGAATGGTAGAGGAAGGAGAAGTAAGACTGGGTCCTCTGCTATCCCAAACTCCCAGGTAAATTCCCAGCTCCACATCCCTGCAGGGTCTCTCTCACACCCCTTTCCCTCCCAGCAGTGGGAACTGTCACCCCTCGTCCCCCAGCACCATCCAGCCTGAATTTTTGGGGCAGATCCTCCACCTCACCCAACTCCTGGTTCTAAAAAGAAACTGGAACTGTGTTCTTGCTGGTGAAAGCCTTGAACTGGCTGGTGCATCCCTTGCTCACGAGTGCTGTGATGTGCTGGGCACCACCCTGGCCTCATGCTGAGCAATTGGGGAAAAAATCCAAAATCTGGCACCTGGGGAGCTGTGTCAGAGGGCTGGAGCTGCCAGATGCCCTGGCCAGAGGAAAAAAAACACCTTTTGATTAGAACTTCCTCCATATTACATTTGATTTTATTTTTCCATTCCCCTCCCAGCCCTTCCCTTGTTGCCACAGTTTGACAGGATTAATTCAAGATAAAGTTACCCTGAGTGACGGCCTTTGCTTTTGTGTTCTCCTTGTCTATTTTCCACCTCGCTAAACCTAGAAAAACTCCAGAGAAATTCTCCAGCTTCCAGCCTTGCCAGGGGGCCCCGGCTCAGCCGACACTCATCTGCCGTCTCCGCGTTCAACCGCGGCAAAAACCCACAACACCTTCTGACAAGGGTTATTTTTATTTCTAATGAAAAGCGAAGCCTGCTGTGCACAGGTGGAGTGGGACGGATGACAGGCGCCGAGGTGCACACATCAAAGTGATTGAGGGCTCCTACTTCCCAGGGGAGACTCTTTTTGGGCACTGGGGGAGACTCCCCAAGCTGTCGATGCTTTATGGTTTTGCAGCCTGATTGGTGACAAAATCCCCCCCATTTTTGGGAGGGGTGAGGGGTTGTGGTTGCACCATCGCTCAAGCCAAGCCTGTGGTTTGTACTTTGCTGATCCTCCAGGCATGGGGTCAGTTTTTGGCATAAATATGGGACATGGGGTAAAACACATGCCAGGGACACGAAAATGAGCCAGGGCTTGGTGTGTCCAGGCAGGGGCAGAACCTGGCTGTCCCCCAGCAGGGTCCTTGTGGGTTTTCCTCCTTGGTTCAAGGCTGTGCTGACCTGCAGTGCCGTGTCCAGCCCTTAGAAAAGGATGAAACTAATTCAGTTTCAATAAGTGACTTTGAGCTCTGTAAGTGTCCAAGGCCAGGTTGTACAGGGCTTGGAGCAACCTTGTCCAGTAGAAGGGGATGGACTGGGATGATCTTTTAGAATTCCAGCTTGTCCCTGGTGGGTTTCAGGCAGGGGGTGGTGACACAGAGAGCTGGAGCTGCTGGTGCTGCCCTCACTGGGCTCCCATCCCATGAGTTCCAGTCAGTTACTGAGCTCTGTTATTACTTTTTTAACATTTATTTCTGGACTCGCACCAATTATTTCTCCAGCAGGGTGGAGGTTATTAGGATAACTGCTCCTGTGGTTAGTTTAGATTAGTTTGAGATGGAGAAAGGCAGAGAGAAGCTGTTGCTTGGAAAGTGGTGTGGTTATGCTTTGGAAAGGGCAGCTGGAGGAGAAGGCAGGGAAAGTCCTGCTGTCCCTCGAGGCTCCTCGGGGCCACTGGAGGGTACAGTGCCACTCCTTCCCGGGGAGGTGGACAGGGAGGCAGCATCCTGCCACACAGACCTCGACAGCAAACCCTGCTGGCACGGCTGTGGTGCTCAGCCTCCCTGGGAATTTGCACACGTGGAGCTTCTCCATGCAAGCCCTTGACACCAGCAAGCCAAGCTGCAGCCCTACTTGCACCCCAGGAAGGTTTTCCCAGCTTACTGCAGGTTTCCACCACCGGGCACAGGAGTCAGAGTGTGTTTGTTGACACTCCCCCCCTCCCAGCTGCATTATGCAGCCCCAGTAAATGCCCTTTCCATCTTGCTCTGATCATTAGCTGAGAGCATTCCGCTCCAGAGCTCTGCAATAATGAAAGGCACTGAACTTCGGGATCTCAATTAACTATAGCAAATGCTCTGGATCCTAGGAAAATGCTTTGCTCAAATTATATTGCAATAATAATATGTACATCCATTTGCTGGCCAGGAGCGTGCGCCATGGATCTCAATCCTGCTCCCTCTCACGCCCTGAGCTCCAGCCCTTCATCTCCTTCCTGCCCAATGCACGGAGCCATTCCTAATCCCTGGGCTCCTCTGCCATCTCCCAAAACAAAATCGAGCCCTAATGCTCCACCTCTGCCTGATAAATGCATTCCAGCTCTTAATGAACGACACCGCGTCGTTATAATTAATAAGCAGACGCGCCCGGTCCTTCGGCTGCCAACTCCCTTAATTGCAAGGCTGTCACTGCAGCAGCTGAGATCTTCACAGCTCGAAGGTCACGCTCCAGGTCTGGGGGTAATCTGGGGAGGGGCGGGAAGACTCAGGATTTGCAGCCTTTAAATGAGGAAAGGGAAGGAGGCAGTGACGGGGAAGGATCTGGGCACCTGCAGGGGCAGCACCACCCCACCGTGGCTGGGCTGGGGGGTGGCTGTGGGGGCATGAGCAGGAGATGGGTTTAGCTGGCCTGGATCCATGTGAGGATGGGTTGGAGGTGGTGCCTGTGTGGGACAGGGACAGGGATGGCAAAGCCCTGCCAGAGCTGCCACCCAGCCCTACAGCGCTGCCTTCCCAATCCCATCCAGCCTGCAGGAGTCTAATAAAACAAGTCCACACGTTACAAAATCAATTTCCTCTCTATTAATTTAGGTCTCTTAAGATTTATCATCATCTTTCATCATCAGATTAAAAGCAATTGGCAAAGTCTCAAATAACCTTTTAATTCTGAAGTGGAAGCCAAGATCCAGATAGGTGGAGCTGTGTCCTCTGGAGGGGCACTGGCTGACAGGATGGGGTCCAGCACCCCAATTTGGGACTGGGCATGGGCGCATCCATACCATGGTGAGTCTCAGCCTGGCTCTTGGGTCGTGATGGAATTAATTACAGCTCTTCCTCTGCCTTCAGTCGAAGGCTGCACTTTGATATTTATGTTCCCAGTTGTGGGTTGTGGCCTTGATTCATTAAGATTTGCATAGTAATTGTTTTCTTCTAACGATCTGGGAGGATGGCACTGTGGGGAGACGAGTCCTGCACACGTGGGCAGAGATCTGTATCCGCATCACCAAACTGCCAGCTTCTGCCCCAAAATGTGTTCGGCCTCTCCTGACCATGGCAAAGTGATTTGGGCCAGCCCATCCATGTCCCTTCAACAATCCGTGAAGATCTCGGTGCTCCCAGCCCTCCAGAGTGAGATTTGATCTGTGCTGCTTCCCCACAAGCCCATCTCAGCTGCGTTCTGCTTTTCTAGCTTTTATTTATTTTCTTCTTTCTTATTTTTTTATTTAATAGAAGGGTTAAGCCTGTCCAGCAGCCTGACAGAGCAACTCCCAGGCTGCAATTTATCCATGGCTGTCACAGAATTCCAGAATGGGTTGGGTTGAAAGAGACACTAAAGCCCACCCAGCACCAGCCCTGCCATGGCAGGGACACCTCCCACTGTCCCAGGCTGCTCCAAGCCCTGTCCAACCTGGCTTTGGGCACTTCCAGGGATGGAGCAGCCACAGCTGCTCTGGGAAATCCATTCCAGGGCCTCCTCACCCTCCCAGGGAACAATTCCTGCCCGAGATCCCATCCATCCCTGCCCTCTGGCAGTGGGAAGCCATTCCCCATGTCCTGGCACTCCAGGCCCTTGGCCAAAGTCCCAGTCCATGGTCCCCCAGCACAGGAAGGAGCTGCTGGAGAGAGTCCAGGGAGAGCATGGGATGTCCCGAGGGCTGGCACAGGTGTGCACAGGTGTGCCCATGGGCTCCACATCGTGCTGGGACCAAGCAAGAGCTGCCCCAAAGCTGCAGGAGGGAAGGAGGCTGGGAGTAAATGACTGCACAGCTCTGCACTGCCAGGAAGAGACATTTAAATCCGAAGCAAAGGTTAATGATATCCTGACAGTGGCAGAGGATTCGCAGCTCCCAGAGTGGGAAATTGCAGCTGAGTGACAGCTGTGAGAGCTGGAATAGCCGGGACAGGGTTGGGCTGGGAATCAAATGTCCAGGGACAGCAGCACTGTTTCAGCTGTTTCAGTTATGTGGGAGTGACAGATGCTTATTTCCATGTTTTTCTGATCAAAGGGAGGGCATTGTGTTGTTTGGCAGGGTGAATGGCAATCCTTCTCCAGGTATGTTCTTCCTGTGGGGCAGGGTACAGAGGAAGGGCTGGAACCCAGCTCTGCTTTGCTACTGAATCCAGTAGCTGCAGAAGAAAGATGATGATGATGATGATGATGATGATGATGATGATGATAATAATTTTGTTTTCTCATCTCTGCACCCATCTGTTTGCAGAAGATTTTCCCTGTCCCAGGGCAGTGATGGATCTCCTGATGGGGCCATATCCAAATGGGAGGTGAGGAGTTCCAGGTACCTGCTCACCTGTGGGAGCTGCTGGCTGGGTGCTCTCCTTCCCTGCCAGTGCAGAGGTTTGTCCTCCTTTTGCTGCTGCTGGAAGTGCCCACGGGTTTCCTGGGAACACCAGACACTGCCAGGGCCCTGGCACTGAGTTTGGGGCTCAGGCTGAGCGGGCACAGTGGCCCTGCCCTCGCAGGGGCCACCAGAGCTCAGCTCACATCTTCAGGGAGATCAAAGCTCTGGGTTCAATATTAAAAAGAGCCACCCCAGCCTCCCCAGCACCAGCCCTTTGCAGCCCTCTCCTGCTTTTCCCCAGGCTGGCTCCTGCCCTCCTTCCACCCTCATTAGACACTTTGCAGCTTCTTCAGCTGCTCCTCTCCAGCATCCCGTGGGATCCCAACCCGAAATGCCTCTCTTTGAAGGGCCCACAGCAAAGCCTGCGTGAAGCTTTGAACCTACCACGTGTCACTGCCTGCAATAATTCATGTTAAACATTTGCTTGTGGTGGTGTGGAGGCCAGAGCTCCCCCCTCTCCTGGGCTGTGCCAGGGAGCAGGGAAGGGCTGGGAGCATCTCCAGCGAGTTTGTGGGATGGCTGTGGGTCTGCAGAGCATTTCTATTAAACCAATCACTTTGGCAGATAAAATTCACTGTCAGAGCTGTACCAAGTGTCTCCCACAAGTTGTCGGGGTTGGGGGGGGTGGGAATAGAAGAGCAGCAGAAGCAGAGAAGAATTCAATATTTCTATTTGTTCTTACCCAAATAAATTGAGATGTATTTGTGGAAGTGTCAGAGAAGCCCGCAGGAATGATACTATAAAATAACACAGCTGCTTCATGAGTCTATGACAGACAGCACAGATTAATGTACCGGCGTTTTTATGGTCTGTTAACAACTGATATGGGTTTTAAATATATTATCTCCCATTGTATTGTCTGTCATTTAAAAAACTGCTCATGTCTATTGTGTTTGCTTTTAAGAGGTGCTTATGGAACAATCACCCAGTTGCTTCCTGATCCCTCTTCTTCCCTACTTCCTTGATATATCATTATCTCACCCTCTTTCTCTCTTTTTTTTCCCTAGATAGTTTTTCCCCAGCACTTTAATGGGCAATTTATTCCAAAACCTATCGAAGCCCCCTCATGTTCCTTAATTTCAGGAGCTTTAAAAAGCTTTTCCACCTTCACACCTGGTTATCAGTGAAATGTGGGTGAGCCAGGGGGAAGGGTCAGGCTGGAGGGGTGTGGAAGGGGAAGGTGGGTGCCTGTGCCACCCTGGGCTGGCCATGGGGGCACCCAGGGCTCCAGGTACCTGCTCTGCTGAGCATGGGGAAAGAGAAGGAGCCAGGAGTGGAGCCTGGGCTGGGACAATGAGAGGATGGGTTTTACTGAGCACTTGGAAAGAGATGTAGGGTTCTGAGGTGGGGAGGAAATCCTGCATTGGCTCTCAGTCCTTGGTGGTCGAGCAAAACTTGGTTTTTCTTTTTGGCTGGAGCTTGGGGAGGGTGGGACTATGAGGGCCAGGGCTCCTGGCTGCCCCAGCAAGGAGGATTTCAAGCCAGACTCCCCTCAAACCTCTCCAGTGATCCCTTCACCCAGGAAATGCTCCCAGGCAGAAGCTCCCCCTGGCTTTGCTTCCGCCTCTCTTGGGCACTCTCTCCATCCCTGTCACATCTGTCACCTCCTCCCTGTGGCCAGCCACGACCAACAGCATCCTCCAACACTGCTGATGACCCCCAGCCCCCCCGGGCCCTGCATGGCTCCTCACAGGGCAGACACATCGAGACCAAAGGCTGCAGATGACTCTGCCACAGACAGAGCCAGGAGGAAACATCTGCACCCTCTCCCTGGCATCTGGAGTGGAGCAGCACTTCCAGCTGAGCACATCAGCAGGGGAGAACACTGCCTGCTGCCCCCCGGGGCCATTCTCACTCCCATGGAGTCACACCATGCTTGAGACTCACCCCCATCCTTCATCTTCAGCCCTAAAAATGTCCTTTTCCTCCACTTTGCACCCCTTAAAGCTGGGCAGCCCCAGAACAGCTGCAGGGCTCCTCCTGTGGGAGCCTTGCTGGGGCAGTGAGGGGAGGTAATGGACGTGTGTTTGTGCCCATAACTTTCTCAAAAGGCTTGAATTGCTGTATTTGGAATTATATTAGATTGCAAGAACAAAGATGCCCTTTTGATGCTTTGTAGCAGCACTGGAGATAATGAAAGGAGAGGAGTTTTGATAAGGATGAAAGATAGCTTCCTTCAGCTTCCCATGGCTGATAAAGTGCTGCCCAGATGAAGAGAGTTTAGAATTAAAAGCGCCACAAAAGTAAAACAAAGTAAACACTGCCCAGCGCCTCTCTAACAAGATAAAATTACACCGTGGAGAGGAGACAAACAGGACAATAAAGAGAAGCACTCAACGAGCACAGAGAAGGACAGCTCGGGTTTGAGATGGGAACAGAGGCACTGGGAGCCGTGATGAGGGAAACAGCAGCCAGGAAATGTGCTGAAGGTGTGAAGTCTGGGCTCCTGCCTCCCTCCCTGCCGTGCGTGGGCAGCAAAGGGAACGGCCCCTGGACGCTGTTGGGAAGATGGGGTTGAGAAAAGGCAATGCCAGGATGAGATCCTGTCAGTGCTAGGATGAGATCCTGTCAGTGCCAGGGTCAGCTCCTGTCAGTGCCAGGGTCAGCTCCTGTCGGTGCCAGGGTCAGCTCCTGTCGGTGCCAGGGTCAGCTCCTGTCGGTGCCAGGGTCAGTTCCTGTCGGTGCCAGGGTCAGCTCCTGTCGGTGCCAGGGTCAGTTCCTGTCGGTGCCAGGGTTGCCACGATCTGTTCGTGCAGGTTGCCGTGATGGTTCGTTAACCAATCCCAAAAGTGCAAAAAGGCAAATGGCAGGGGACCATCAGTTTAATCACAACAAATGCACCTTTGTTTAGGTACCAACAGCAAATGCGATAGAGGGGACAGAAAAGGGAAATAAAGAATAGAGAGAAAAGAGGGGAAGGGGAATAGCTACCACCACCAAGATGAGATCCTCGATGGTCCAGCCACATGGATTCACCGTTGTTCGTGGGGGTGCACTGAAGCCTTCCCCAAAAGTTACAGTTTTTACAGTCTTTAGCTGAAGCTAGTGGCATCTGGACAGAAGGTGGGTGAGACTGATGGGCCATTGTGAAGAGCCCCTTGGTCTGTGGAGCCAGACCACATTCCACATGGGCACAAACAGGAGCAGCAAATGAGGTAAGAATTGGTTTGATTCTCTTTTCTCTGCTTCTCTCACAGCTTCTCTCAGGAGAAATCCTGAGAAAGCCAAGTCTCCCTCTGTTCAGAGGGCATGTGAATAGCACAACCTCCTCAGAGTGTGTCAGCCAGGCGGGAAAGGGAAGCTTTCCATGACTGCTGTGTTAATTGTGTCAAAGTGCTGGGTCTGGCTGTGGAGCAGCTCAGGGGAGGGTCCAGCAGAAAGCCGTGGCCAAAGGAGATGTTGGAAAGTGATGGCCAAGAACCTTCTGGAAAGGGGAGGCCAAGAACCTTCTGGAAAGGAGTAGTCAAGAATCTTCAGGAACGGGGTGGCCAAAAAACTTCTGGAAAGGGGTGGCCAAAAAACTTCTGGAAAGGGGTGACCAAGAACCTCGAAAGGGGTGGTCAAGAATCTTCTGGAAAGGGGTGGCCAAAAACCTTCTAGAAAGGGGTGGTCAAGAATCTTCTGGAACAGGGTGGCCAAAAACCTTCTGGAAAGGGGTGACCAAAAACCTTCTGGAAAGGGGTGGTCAAGAACCTTCTGGAAAGGGGAGGCCAAGAACCTTCTTGAAAGGGGTGGCCAAGAACCTTCTGGAAAGGGGTGGCCAAAAGCCTGGAAAGGGGTGACCAAAAGCCTGGAAAGGGGTGGCCAAAAACCTGGAAAGGGGTGGCCAAAAACCTCCTGGAAAAGGATGGCCAAAAATCTTCAGGAAAAGAGTGGTCAAGAACCTCCTGGAAAGGGGTGGCCAGGAACCTTCTGGAAAAGAGTGGCCAAAAATCTTCTGGAAAGGAGTGGTCAAGAACCTCCTGGAGAACAGTGAGCAGAGATCTCCTCACTGGAAGCAATGGCCAAGGAGCTCTGAGAAGCTGTGGCACGGAGCTCCTGGGTGGGGATGGCGTGTCCCCACTCACAGCAGGGTCCCAGCCCGCTCCAGGGCCCCGGGTTTGCTCCCTGCTCTGCTCGGAGTCTCTCTGCATTTTGGGGGTTGCAGTTTTGGCAGCTGGTCGGGCCCTGGCTGGGCGTGGCCAGTGCTGGCCTTGCTCAAGGCAGTGCCCGTGCTGCCATGGCAACCAGGGATGCAAAACTGCCGCTCAAATCCCCAAACAAAAAAATCCTCCACACCTCCAAAGCCAAGGCATCCTTCTCACCTTGCTCCCCACATGCTGTTTCTTCTCCTGGCTCCTGCCTGGTGACACACTCACACCAGGGGTGTGACACCCCTGTTCTCCACGTGTCTGTCTTCCCAGGCCTCAGGCAGATCCTGTTGTGGGTACATTTATCAAAATATCAGTTTTCCCCCCTCCATATTTTGCACTTTCCTTAGTGCAGAGGAGTAACCACCTTGACCACTGAGCTGCTACAGTTTTGGGTGTGCTCCTCACTTCAAGAGCTTGAGAGGGGGAAAATAACCCCCTCCAAAAAATGAAATGGCCACTGACACCCAGCTCAAGCCTTTCCTGTCCATGTCCCTCTCAGGATCTGTGATATTTAAATGATCCTGAGATTGTAGAAAGTCTCTGTCTTTCAGCCCCACTGCCAAAGAAGGAGTTGTAATTTGTCTGGGCTGGTTTTCAAGGCTGTTTATTTCTTCTTATCTGCAATATTTTCTCTCTGACCTGCAGCAGGTCTGTCCTGCAGGGCAGCGTGTGGGTCTCTGCCCCTCAGTGGGATGTTACAAACATTCTATACTAGAAATTGTGCTGTATTTACAATAACGTGCCAATATCCATCACCCATGTTGAACAGTGTGTCCCCAGCACAAACCAACAGAAAAATGCCAACAGCACAGTGAGATATGGAGGGCATGAAGAAGAAGAAGAAAAGGACAAGGCCCAATTTTCCTCCATCTTGCCCCCTTTGAACCCCTTATCTAGAATCCTAAAATTCTACTTTTGCACCCGTGCCACACTAATTACTACTGATATCAAACACTCAGAGCTTGTAATTCATCCTGTAAGGCTGAGAACTCTTTTCCATGGACAGAGATCAGAGGCAGTGTCTCACGGGGCTCTGTACAGGGGGGTTTCTGACCCCCTGCCAGGGTTCCAGACCTGCCAGGGCAGCCACAGGGATGCCCTGGATTCCCACATGTCCCCCTTGCAGGGTACAATGCTCCATCCCTGAGCTCTTCTGAGGGCTTCAGGCTGTCCACGTGGGTGATGGACCCTGGCAGAGTGCCGGGGCATGTCCACACCTGCAGGACCCTCTGACCCTGCACACGGGAGGAGCTCAGGACAGGAATGCACCTGGGGCCACCACATAGCCCGTGACACTTATAGCCACAAGTTTTAGGTGTTTGGTCTGGCCCTAATCTGGTGTTTATATACGTGACAACTTCTTCTTTTTTTGCCTGAAAATTGAGATTTGTTTTTCATAACAGGAAATATTCAGCTTTTCACCTTCTCAATACTCACTGGCTGGGTCAAAACGCCCAGCTCAGGCAAAGCCAGGCTGTGTGGCTGCTGTCATCTCACCAGCCTGGATCAGAAAAACCCAAAAAAACCCCATGGAGGAGGCTCCAGGGCTGCTCTGGGAGCTGCAGTAAGAGAGTTTAACTGATGTGAGTTACTCCCTTGGGAATCCTGGTAAGTCCTTATCAAAGAAATCCTAAGAGATGCTTGTAATACTTAATGGGGTTAAAAAACCAATGGGTGTCCAGAGAAATGATCCTGTCAGGAAAACAGCCCATCTCCTGTAGGAAATGAATCTGTAGAAATACTGAAGGATCATGAAGATCTAATTATATTTCTCTGAGTATTTTAAAACCTGGAGGGGTGGGGTGAACACAAGGGTTTGCCTTTAATTGAATGAAGCTTTGGAAAATACGGTGGAGCAGTGACAAAGTGAGCCCGGGAGCCAGAGGATCCCTCAGTCTGCAAGGGGGATTTGTGGCTGAAGAACTCTGCAGATGTTTTGGGCATTTTTTAGGGAAAGGCCTCTGTGAGGCCTCCTGGGTTCACCCCATCTCCATTGTGACAGCAGGAGGGTGATTCCTCCAAATCCCTTGGGGTGACACTCGCTGCTCCAGAGCATCCTCTGATAGCAAAGGAGCCAAAACCTCACTTTTGGCAGAAAATGGGGCAGTGCTGTCCTGGTTTGAAGTTCTCTGGTGGCATTGGACAGGTCTCCTCGGGATGGGAGGACACCAGGGTTGCTGCAGAAGGGAAATGCGATAAATATTTTCAAAGGCAACTTAGAAGAAAAGTTCTGAGCAGATTATGGTTTAATCATTTGATCTCCTAGGTAAATATTAACACTGGAAAGCCATTTGTTTTATATTCTCCAAATGCCTGAAGTGTTCCCAACCAGGCAGGATTTAAACCTGTTCTTATCAAGCTCTGGAATCTGCTAAGGGTCAGTTCCTGCTGGGATCAGCAGCAAAAGGACGAGGTTACACCAGGTTACAAAGCCCTTGGCAAATCCAAAGCAAAGGGATCAGCAAAGTGATGATCACAAGAGAGAGGAATCCTGAAGAGAGGGACTGAAACTGCTGCTGGAGAGAAGTGATGCCTCCTTTGGTACCCATCTCCTCCTCATCCAACCTCCATCCCTCCCAGTGATGGCATCAAATGGAAAATTAAGTTATCAAAACCTTTCTGCACTGATTTCTTCAGACTTGTCTCCTGAAGTCCCCATGTGCTTGAGATCGTGTGAAAATACAGAGGGAATAAACAGCAGAAACAGTCCAAACAAGCCCAAACAGATTGGAAACCTCAAATCTCACAAACCTCATGCAGCTTCACGCTTCAAATCACCTTAAGCATTTGCAGCATGCACCAGGATCTCCTTTCTATCATAATTAAATACGTCTGTCTCCAAGCAAAGGGAGGAGAGCTCGGGGGAGTTGTCACCTCCTTAATCTCAGCTGCCATTCCTCAGCAGCGCTGTCACGGCAGTTTCAAAACAGGGGCTTGGGGTAAAAAGTATCTTCCAGGATAGACTTGGAGAAATGTCCCATGTTTGCAGTCTGCCTTGGTGGTTAAAAGCAGGGTGGATCCAGCCTGGGCAGGTGCAACCAGAGCAGGAGGAGCATTTTGTAGAGCTGGGGTTGCAGAGGTTGAGCTGCACTCCTGGGCATCTTTGGGAGCTCAGGAGGGTGGGAATGGGGTGGGGATGTGCGAGCAGGGGGTGCTGAACCCTTTTCTATCCATGGGTGAGGAGCCAGCCTTGTCCACCCGGTGGGGAGCTCCAAGAGGAGCTGGAGGCTGTGCTGCTGCCTGCTCAGCCCTTGGCAAGAGAAGCTCCCCAAATCCTGGCACCCACCAGGCTCCATCCCTCGGCAGGATGCCCCAGCCCCGTGCCTAAATCCTCGTCTCCTCCCCGGCAGGGGCGGAAGGTCTCGCCAGGGGAAGGCGCCTCTACACTGCATTTCCACCGGTAAAAATGGGGCTGTGAGCGAAAATGCCACTGGTGATTCCTCCAAATGGGAAATCAATAGGAGTCCAAAATTAATTAACCGTGTCTGCAGTTGGGGCAACCAGTTAAATAAAGCTGAATGAAGCTTTTCAGCCCGCAGCTGGGGCAGGATCCACCCGTCGGTGCCTCCTTTGACCATCCCCCTCCATCGATTCCCCTCTCTTGCAGCTCCCCCTCCATCCCTGCTCCCACCGGGAGATGCTGACGAGTCTTTCCAGGGGGAATGGACCGGAGGGCCCCACCACGAGCTGCTCAAGGTCAGACCGACTGCTGCTCTCCGATGGGGCGGGCTCCAGAGAGTAAACAATAATTAACCTTAAATTAAAACTGGTTGTAATCTTTGATTACCCGCCTGGTTCTGCGATGTGCCAAAGCCCATTTTGTTTCTGGTTTCCTTGGAGATACCACCCGGTCTCCCCACCCCCTTCCAGCTCTGCTCCAGCTTTTTTTTTTTTTTTTTCCTTTTCTTTCTTTTTTTTTTTTTTTTTTTTTAAAGCAGGTTTAAAAACAGCTATTAGGAGAGCTTGTTAATCATCAACCCAGGCTACTAATAGCACTCTGGCCACGGTTAATCACAACGAGCTGCAAGGATGCTGCAAATGCTTTCAGTGGAATAATTGCCTCCCTGTTCCTTCCCTCCGCTGCATCCCCTTCTCCTTTTATGCAGAATTCTCTCCTCTACCCAGGTTGGGAAATTTGGATGCAGGACACTTCTGGCTTTTTCGATTTTAGCTTGGCTGGTGGTGACACCCTGAGGGACTCGGGGAAGGGCTGTGCCCTGCTGGGACCTGTTTGAGTTGCAGCAGCAGCTCTTGCACATGGGGTATGCAGCAAGAGCGGGGGATTCGGGAGCGTGGGGCTGTGTCCTGGGAAAGGCAGGGCCGAGCTGGACATCAGAGCTCCCTGGGGATGTGGATGCTGTTAATAACAGCCTACGGCTGCAGCTTCCGCCTTTTCAAACCTCCGAGGAACTTCTTTTTTCACTCCTCAGTGCCCCGTGCTTCAGATGCGCTGTCAGCTGCGCTCAGAGCAGAAAATGAGTGGAGGGGGATGAAGCTGGAGATAACGTCCGTGATCCCGGGCTGGCTCCATCTCCAGGGCATCCTTCTCCCCCTGGAGCTGCTCCAGCTTCCTGCTGCTGTAGCTGGAGGAAGGTTTGGCCTCCCAGCTCTTCAATTTGTAAATCAGTTCAGCACATTATTATTTTTTTTTTCCTGAGTTAAGCCGTTGCTTGAAGTCTTCCCTGTACAAGCCCAGGACTGGTGCTGCAATAAATAAAGTTTCTGTCTTCAACATCCTCCCGAGGGGAGGCGGAGGGGCAGGAGCTGTGGGGAGGGACCCCGAAATCCCTGTCCCCGGCTGGCAGCGGGGGCTGCTCCGCCCTGGCCGATCCCATTTAGCGGCGTTTGAACCGCGACCCACCCGTGCGGGGCTTAATTGTGGCTCTGGCTGCTCCTGCTGAAATGACAGATAGGGGACAATTCTGCCGGTTGACAATAATTGTTCTCCTAATTACAGCAATGACATTTACTGGAAAGCCACCGCAATCCCATTACCTTCTTATGCTAAATTCTGTGACTTTAAAATAGCATTCCCTGTCTCCTCCTCCTGGTATTTGTCCCTCTGGATACAGGCGTGTTTACCTGCAGCATGGGGTGGCATGGATGGTGCTGGGGGGCCCTGCAAGAGATGCTATTCATTTAGGTTTGGGTGAGGGTTTTTTGAGGGGCATTGATACTTTTTTGCCTGCCTTATCCTGCATTTTTTAACCCATCACCTGGTTGGGGGATGCTGGAATATTCAACTGGCTGGGGAGGTGACAACACCCAGGCACTGGCACCCCAGAATGAATGCATTGCATTAATCCATCACCCCCCAGAACAACAGAGGACACCAGGCAGAAGGAGTTTGACAACAGTATTCCTTTCTCTGTATTGCAGGTAGCAAACCTGAACATCCTCATTCTCCCCCATCACCAAGAGAAAGGTGCCTGTAAATAGTTCCTTTTTAAGACCCTTAATATTTTATAAACGGTTCTAATGAGCCAATGTTCTGTTTTGTTGGGCTGTTTATGTGTCGTTAAGTCTGTGAGCAAGATACTTTAATTTAATGGGTTACCCTCAAAAATATCTTTTAATAAAGCACTATAGCTCTTCTCTGGAGAGCCAGTGTTTGGTTAAGCTGGATAAATGATGATGAAGATGATGTCTTTCAATAGCTTCTTCTTTCCTCTCCCCTCTTCTCTACCTGCTTCACACTGAACCAGCTCAAGTTAGTTATTAAAAGGGAGGAAAGTCTAATTTTCAGGATTGAGAAAGCTGAAGTAGGGTCATGCACAAGAGCTGTGCCCTAAAGCTGGACTGCCCTCCCAGATCGCCAGCATGGTCATGTCTGAGGTGGAGTAAAGAGAGAGCTGAAATTCAGACACAGAACCACTGCAGAGAAACAGGTCCCTTCCCTTTGTGGTTGGAGAAGCCAAAGGGGTTGGCCCACCTCCAAGTCAAAGAGGATCAGGAGCACCATCTCCTCTTTGAATTATAGTCATCCCTTTCTGAAATAAAAAATAAAAAGAGAGGAAAAAAAGCTTTTTTCTGTCTCCAAGATGACTGCTGGGAGGTGATAATTTTTCTTTGAGAAACTGAGGCTGCCTTGCAAAACTTATGGAGAAATAAAGTCATTTGTCAATTCAAATCATTGTCTTCCATACGTAAAAAACATGGCAAGTGCAGCTTTTTTAAAATCTAAATTGAAAGTAAATAGGGAATGGGCAGTCCTTGGTGATAAAACCTCCCATTCTGTAGATTTCTGGTACAATATTTATTTTATCCTCTTTATAACTACAAGAGCTGTCTCTGTGTGTTATTAAAGTAATGCATTTGCTTAACCTGCACTTAAATTCCCTCCCAACCTTCCCTGATTGTACATCTCACTGCTACATGTTCCCAGCCTGCTGGTCTCAGCTGGACAATTATATTAACTGCTCCTATTTGCAATTACTATGAATCATAAAGCAAGTCTGAATGGATTGTTTTTCTTTATTGAAAATGTTTAAACTTAATGCATCGCAAATGTCACAGCCATGGGGCTGCTCCTCGGTGCTTTGGGAAGTGCCTGGCTGCTGATGGAGCCTTAGGGATGAAGTTTGTCATTCCCCCCCTCTCCGCCCTGCAATGCTGAGTGTTCCAGGTCTGGTTGGAATGACCTGCTCCAGTGGAAGGTGGCCCTGCCTATGGCAGGGGGTGGAACACAATGAAATTTAAAGTTCCTGCCAATCCAAACTACCTTGGGATTCTTTGAATACATTGCAGCAAAAAAAAAAAAAAAACCCAAACCCACAAGCAGCTCCCCGGATATCTCTGTGAGAGTGGTGAAAGCCCCCTTTCCAAAATGCCCCCAGGTGCTGGCAGTGAGCTGAATTCAGAGGAGGCTTGAGCCTGAGCTCATCCTGCATCTCTTCCCTTGGGCTGTCTGCAAGGTGGAACACCGTGCTGCTGAGATGTTCTCCAGGAAAGTTTGGGAAACACCTGGGACAAGCACAAGGTTATGGGCTGCAGCCACAGGGAACACTCCCACCGTTTCTTCCAGCGGTTCCTCAGCTCTACCAGCTTCATTTGGGGTTTCCCTTCAATGTCCCCCCAAGGTGCTCCACCCCGACTTGGTAGGACAAAGTTCTGGAGGTTTTTGAGGCTTCTGGATATCTTTGGTGTCTCTGGGCACAGAGGCAGGTGAGTACCAAGGGGATGATGGATTTTGTCCAGCAGGAATTGGATGATATCCCACAAAGCACTCTCATTCCCGCAACTCATCCTGCAGCCTTCAGCTCTACCTCACTTCTTTTTTTTTTTCAGTCCAGCCAGGACAAATTCTCCTTGTGCCATGGCTCTGCGGTGCTTGATGGCCCTGGATTTCCTGGTAAGGGAATGGAGGTGACCTAACCCCATGGAAAATTGGGAAAGATTGTGGTGATGGCAGGGCAGGGAGGGCTGTGGGAGTGCAGGATTGAGCTTGGACAGGGCAGGCTGTGCCTGTGCCTCACAGGGACAATGGGCTAAAGGAGAGGACTTGGTTTCTCAATTATTATGTTTTAAATGTCACTGCAGGGGGGGTGGTGCTGCTTAGCTGAGAGAGCCAATGAACTGGGTACAGACAGGCCTGACCCAAATCCTGCATCCCACAGCCCTGGGGAGGTTTGGGTTCAGCTGGGATCTGTGTCCAACTTGCTCTGTCACTGCTGTTGTTTTGTTTTCTGGAGCCCAGGACATGAGGCTGATGATCCAGCTGTGAGGAAATCTCGGAGTCTGTATGTCAGGATGACCCCAAGAGTGTAAAAGTCCTCATTTCCCAGCCCAAGTAGCCAAAGGAGGAGTCTGAATGGGCAGGGTCGGCTTCTCAAGGTTGTTTATTTTCCCTTATCTAGAACATTCTTTCTCTGACCTGCTGAGCTCTGTCCAGCAGCTCGGCCATGGCATTCTGTCTGCCCTCAGGGCAGTGTTCACATTTTATACCAAAAACTCCGTGTGCCGTGGTTACAATAACGTGCCAATGTCTGTCATTGATGTTGGACTGTGTGTCTGTGCCTTAAACCAACAGAAAAGTGTCACCAGCACAGCAGGACATGGAGGGCAAGAAGAAGGAGGTCAGGACACACCCAAATCCCTCCATCTTGACCCCCTGAACTACATTCTAAAAAACCCCAAAATTCTACTTTTCCATCCTGTGTTAACTCAACTACCACACTGCTCAAACTCTTGTGGCTTGTAATTCCTCACACGGAGTTGGCAGCTTTTCCCACGGGCTAAAATGGAAGCCACAGGTGTTTTTGACTTGGTGCCAAGGTCTCTGAGCCCCCTGCCAGGGTCTGAGACAGCCAGGGCAGCCAGAGGGGTGTCCTGGACTCAGACAATGAAAAGCTTGGTCCACTTGGCCATGCTGCTCTTGGGGTGGGGCTGGGATGTGTGTGGGACATGGCCCCTTCATGCTGTGGCCTCATTTCACAGAGGAGCAGCAGGGAGGCTCTGGGCTGGGCTGGAGATGTGGGCAACCCCTTGGAGCCCCAGAGGAGGCTTCAAGGTTTGCTGTTCTGCATGGAGGATCTGCATTTCTGACACCACAGGACTTGCACCGGGGTGGACCCGTGCCAGCCCTGAGCATCACGGTGGGTAGAGCTGCTCCTCTGAGCTCACTCTTGCTTATGCCACAAACTGGGAGTAACTCCAAGGACGTGGGAGAGGTTGGACAGTGGAGAGCTAGTTCAGGATGAAGCAAGGCTGGCTGAAAGCCAAAGCAAATCCAATTTTCCTTCCACCCCTGAGACAGAAATTTGCGGAGCTAAGTTCAGATTCAACTTCGTGTTTCGGTTCAGCTCAAAGTGCTCCCTCATTTTTAGTCTCAACACCATCAAAGTCCCCTTAATTAGATTTGTATCTCAGACACATTCCTTTGCAGCGTGCTGCTAATGCATCCAAAATGGCAACGTCCCACATCCCATAATACTTGCAATTTTTAAAGAATTATATGCTTTTTTTTTTTCCTTGTTTTTAAATCACTTTTTTTTGGTCCAGACAGGGCAAGATAGCAGTAGAGACGGAATCAATAGTACACAGAACTGATAGAAATTACCCAGCCTTAATAAACTTCACGCCTGGCTTCCTATTGCAGCTGTACATCAACCCCAGAGAAACAGAGATGCTGTGCTGGGAGGATGCCTTGCTGCTGGCTGAAATAGGATGCTTATTAAAAGGGTTACAGATGATGCAGTTTTCATCTTTTTCAGGTGCTTTGGTTCCTTCCTATGCTTTCATTGTGTTCCTGATGGCTGTGGTTTGTAGCAAGAAATCCTTGCCCAGGAAAACCCTGCCAGAAGTCGCTGTGCTCCTAAGCACTGCTTCCTCCTCTGCTTGGATGCACAGTCCCTGTGCCCAGCCCTGCTCTCGGGTATTTGTGACAGTTTGGGAGGGATTGGTGTTAATATTCACCCCAAAATGTGAGCGTCCATCTCCTCTCAGCAGCTGCAGCATCCTCCACACGGGCGACAGCCGCAGAATTAGGTCCCTCTTCCCCTTCCCGGGGGAGACGTGGGAGAGATCAACACACCAAAGCAATTAAAAAATAATAATCACAGACCAGTAGAAAAGGAAAAAGCATAAAAAGTGGGACTAATTTTATGACAAGAAATGAGGCTGTAAAACCAGGAGCAATTAGAGCACAAAGGCAATTAAACCATTTCAAAAGGCTCAGTGAAATTTATTTACTTCTTCCTGTTTTTTTTTTCTGGGAGGCTTTTGGGGACTGGGGGCCTTTTTTTTTCCCCCAGTGCCGACAGAACCTGGCACCAGGAGTTTCCTTTTTGCCTCCAGACCTTAACTCTGTGTTTCTGCAGTTTAATTATTTTTTGAGGAATAGAAAAAAAAAAAAAAAGGCAGGTGCTTCATCTGGCAGTGGAGCCATCCCTCAGGGCGCAGAGCTGCTTGGGGAGGTTTGGGTCCCCTGCTCCTCCCAACAACTCTCCAGGCAGAGATTTGAGGCAGTTCTGCTCCTCACAGGGATGGATTACCAGGGAAGAAATGCACCATGATGGGGGCAGGCCTTGGCACAGGTGCCCAGAGCAGCTGGGGCTGCCCCTGCATCCCTGGCAGTGCCCAAGGCCAGGCTGGACAGGGCTTGGAGCAGCCTGGGACAGTGGAAGTTGTCCCTGCCATGGCAGGGGTGGCACTGGGTTGTTTTAAGATCCCTCCCAACCCAATTTTCAAGGGAAATATAGGTTGGATATTAGAAGAAGTTTTTTCCAGAAAGGGTGATAAAGTTCTGGAATGGCTGCCCAGGGAGGTGGTGGAGTCCCCATCCCTGGATGTGTTTAAACAAAGCCTGGATGTGGCACTGGGTGCCAGGGCTCAGTTGAGGTGTTGGGGCTGGGCTGGACTCAATGATCTTTAAGGTCTCTTCCAACCCAGTGATTCTGTGAGTTCTGTGAAACCATTCCATGATTTTACAAGTGATAGTGGGGGAAAAAAAACCTTCTGTGACTCCCCAAATCATGGGTTGTATCCGGGTTTTGGCACTGTGTGTGTTGGGAGCCAAGGTGCTGGACTAGAGATGAGGATGTGGATTTAAACCGTGGATTAAAAGCCCCAAGGTTTCAGAGGAACATCAGGAAAATCCTCTGATGCAGCCAGGGAAAAGAGATTCCCTCATGGAGAGCCCTGGTCTCTGCATGAAACCCTGGAAACGTGTCCTTGAGCCTCCCAGCACCTATTTTAGGCATCTCATTACCTAAGCTACAGCACCTAAAGTGCATCTCTGGATCTCACCCTAAATCCTGGGAAACTCAATAAGTGCTCACATGTTATGATGATGAGTTGCCCATAACTCTCCAAACACGTCTCTGTATACATCTCCATATTCACTCGCAGGATGGAACCAGCTGCCTGGAATATTTATTGCTGTGTTCTTGATGCTCTGTGCTCCTGCAGGGGACAGGAATCCTGTGCCCAGCCCTGGGGATTTGCGAGCCCTGGGGGAATGTGAAGTGCTCAGCTCTCTTCCACAGCCTGTGATTGGGAAGATTTGTGGAAAGTCTCCAAATGACAGCCTGGCCTCAAATTTCCCTCTTCAGCTGTGTTAAATGGGGACACTTAAATGCATTTTGTGGGCAAGTGGATGGAGTGTCCTTATTCCCAGTGAGGTCAGGAAGAGAAACTGGGGAAAACGCAATTTCCACATGTTTTAGGACCTCAGTGAGATTTCTTTTCTGGAATTGCAACTTTATTCGACTTGAAAACTACCTCGAAAAGCTTGAATATACTCAGTACTTCACTGTCCTTCTCTGCAAAATGGGTCAAACCACACGGAGTGGGAAGAACTGGCTGGGAACATCCTCAGGGCGCTGCTTTATCACCCTGATAACGACCCCTTCCACCTCGGTCAGCAAACTGCAGAGACTCTTAACGGCAAAGAGGCAACATAAAATCCCCCTGTTTATTGCAGTTAAACCCCGTCGTCTGCAGCACAAACCTGATGTCCTGGCTTTTGCCTTCCAAAAAAAAAAAAAAAAAAAAAACTCTTGCTGCTCATGGAGATGCAGAGGTTGAAAATGAACCCCCAGTTATGAGCCCTGGTGGTGCTGTAGGAGATTCTCTCTGGGGTGGACACACAAGGGTGGGTGCCCCTGTTCCAGATCCATCAGTGATAAGTGATGAGAGGTTTCATAAAGGAAAAATTCCCCCAGATTTAGAGCTGGGAGCAAAGAACCTGCTTCGTTCCTTGATGCCCAACCTAAATTTGTCTGAACCTCTCCTGATTTCTCTGGATGATTTCCTGGTTCGGAACTAGAAGGAAATTAGGTTTTGAAGAGCCCGTAGCCTGAGATTTATTCCATTTCTGTTGCCTTTGAATCAGGAACCATCAATAGTCATGGTGTGTCACAGGGTATCAAAATTACAACGCACCATTTCAGCTGCCTAATTGGATGAATGAATTTTAGAGAAAATTAATGAATGGTGAAGAGCTCATTTTTAGTCTTTTAAATTTTTTTTCTTCTTTTTTTTTGTCTTCCAGTTTTTTGGGGTTTTTTTTTGGGTTTTTTTTTTTTTTTCTCCCCATGCAAATTGCTGCCGATGTAAATCAATTGTCTGCGCTTGAAATTCATGAAGCATCGAGGGGATCCCCACAGCTTTCCCAGCTCCCTCGTGGCTGCCTTGGGAACTGATGGATAAATACAGCCAGCCGAAAATGTTGCTTTGCTGGAATAGCTTCACAGATGGTTCTCTGGGCTGTTTTTCCTGCTCTTTTTCTGGCCCAGAGAAGGAGAATCTGCCTCCCCCCCAGGACCCAGCAGCAGCCCAAGGATGGGAGCAAGGTGGATGCAACGAGCTCTGAGCTCAGTTCACTGCTTGGGGCTTTTGCTTGGTGTAAAGTAACAGACCAAGTATATCAAGGGATTTATATATGTGTGATATATATATATATATATATAAAAAATGCATAAAGTAATATATCAAGTGTAAAAAGTAATGGAATGTAAAGTAAAAATATCTATATAAGTGTATATATATATATGCTTGAATATATATATATAAGTGTGTGTATAAATCTATTACATGGGTATATATATAATTATATCTATTATATATAATATAATATAATATAATATAATATAATATAATATAATATAATATATATTATATATATACATATATATATATATTATATATTATATATTTTATATATATATATATATATATATATTTATATATTGTCTATACATTATATTTAATATATATTTATATAATATATAAATATATATATTTATAGATAATATATATTTGTAGATAATATATATTTATATTAAATAGATATAGTTATAGTTATAGTTATAGATATAGATATAGATATAGATATAGATATAGATATAGACATAGATATAGATACAGATATAGATACAGATATAGATACAGATATAGATAGATGTATGTATATATAGGAGGTTGGAACGAGAAGATCTTTAAGATCCTTCCAGCCCAAACCATTTTATGACTCTCTCTATACAAAGAGCTGTGGGTTTTTACTCTGCCCACAAAGGATCCATTTCTTGGTGCTTTAGGGCTGCTGCCCTGTCCTATTTCCCAGGGGGAGCAGGAGGCTCTGGGTGATGCTCAGTGCTGCTGCAGAGGGGGCTTGGATTATTTCTGGAGCATTCTTCAAGGCTTGTTTTCTCCTTTATTTATTTTATCCTCCTGGAGAGAGTCTGGACGGGGTGGGAATGGAGAAAGGAGGGCAGGCATGGATGGTTCCAGGGACGGGGGGCAGGAAGCTGACCCATTTCTCCAGGTCATATTTATACACTGGGCCTGGTGTGCTTATTTCCTCTGAGATTTAATGTCTGAAAGTGAAACAGGACCCAGATAACTGACCTGGTTTAAACCACTTTGTAGGATTTTTAACCAAAAAAAAAAAAAAAAAAAAAAAAAAAAAAAAAAAAAAAAAGAGAGGGAGAGAAAAGAAAGAAAAGTCCCTCCAGATTTAAGAAACTTCAGCTGAAGTTTCACCACTTGGAGCACATTTGAATCTCACCAGGTAACTTCATTTGGTTTCCTTAATGAAGGCTGCGCAGCGGGGTTAATTCTGCTTTCTATGTAAAAAGATTAAGTAGTAGTTGGGTAAAACACTTCATCACTGAAGTGATTTTCAGGATGTACTCACTCCGAAGGCACAGATGTAATACCTGCTTTTAAATTCAATTAGCTCTGACTCAGTTGTGTTGCCTGAATACATTACCACAGCTTGAGACAGTCAGTGTTATTCTTTAAAGCTAAAAAAAAAAAAGAGAGAAACAGAAGAAAAAAAGGCAAGAAAAAAAAAAAAAAAGAAAAAAGGAAAAAAAAAACTATTTGGAGATTTCCCTAAATGTGTTATAATTCCATCAATATGTCATGTGCCTTACCAGCTCCTGACACTCCCACCCTGGGTTTTCCCTTGCCTGGCAGCAATTCCCACAGTGGCACAGAGCCACGGGGGGCTCTGGGGCACTGGATGATCAGATCCCTGATTCACAGCATTTTCCCCCTTTTTTTTTTGACACTCCCACTTCTTACAAGTTCTAGGATTTGGGGCTTTCCCTCTGTGCTGCCCACCGGCCATCCTCATGTCCCAGAGCAGGTCCCTGCCTCTCCCAGTACCTGTTTATTAAATTTTTATGTGGCATCAGAGGGAAGGGCTATTTGAACGCTAAATTAATTAACGCTTGTAAAACACGTGGAGATCCAGGGATGAAAGGAGCAATAGAAATGCAATTTATTTTATAATTATCGAGACAACACTCAAAGACATCGAGGCTCCTGTTGGCGTGGGATACTTTATTTTAATTAAATCTGGGGCCGTGACGTCTCCACGGACAGGAAGCTCGTGGGGATGATGTCTGTCCAGCAAAGCACTGCTCTGGTGGTTGGCACTGGGGTTTGGGGATGGCAACTGGGAGGACTGGGCTCTGGCAGCCTCCAGGTGTGTGAGGGGAAGGGATTTTTTTGCAGGACAATAGGAGCTGGACCCTAACTTTCCCTAGAAAAGATAGTGGGGTAGCCCGCTCCTCCATTTGGGGTGGAAATAGGCAGAGCCTTCACATGCTGAAACAGAGGGGAAAAACCCCAATTCATAGCAATTTATGAATTAAAAGTGTATTTTAAGGTTATTCAAGCGGTCCTGAATGTCTGAATTTTGTTGGCTTTTCCCTGCACATCCACTCAGAGTTTCTCTGGGCTATAAACCATCTGTTTGCTTTTTGAAGTGGATGCACTCGTGCTCGGGCTGCCGTGCACTCCAGGTCTCCACTCCCAAATATTCCTCCAGGCATTTGAATGATTTTCAGGGACCCCTCACCTCCCTCCTGCCACCTGCCCCGGGCCACCATGGGTGGGTTGCTCTGAGCGTGGTGGGTTTGGCTCTTGTGGGCAGAAGGTTAAAACTGGCCCTAATAAAATCAGAATCTTAGGCTCTGGAAAAATTAACTAGTCTCAGACAGAGTGCAGTTTAAAAAAAATCACCTTTAAAAATGTAATTTTAAAATGTCCCTTGTTGTGTGTGAAGCTGAGCCACATTTTGGGTGAAACAGAGTTTTTGATGCACCCCACTGCTGTTGGATCCAACTCTTGTGGCATTCATATTCTCTGGACAGAGGGACATAATTCTGTCTCAGAAAAAAAAAAAAAAACAAACTACAGAGAGAAGAAGAGAAAACAATCTTTATCTCTACTCCTCTGTTTTCCCCATGTAAAATTTATTATTATATATTATCATTATATAATAATACAGAATATATTATTATATTATATATTAAGTAATAATTATCTATTATTATAAATATAAGATATAATAAATGTTGTATATTAAATAGATACAATAATATTATATATTTTTATTATTTATTATATTATTATTATAAAGTAATTACTTAATTAAATTATAGTAAAAATTGTTTAAATTCAATAATCAATCAAATCCAACTGTGTCTCAAACTCTCAACAAAAAAAAAAACACAAATAAATAAATATATAAATAATATCTCTTTAAATAACATATTAATGTAATATAATATAGTTTTAATAAAGCTATCCTTCAACCTTCTAATCTAAAACCAAACATCATCATTTCTTCCCACATCCAGGGTCAGCTGATTTTGGTCCTACAGAGTTCCCCAGGTGCCAAAGGGGAGCTGGAATCCACAAACATCAGGATTGCTCCTTAAAATGTTGCCTCTGGGGTTGATTTCTGACGGGCTCCTGCCAGCTCCCTGCCTGCCATCCTGATTTCTCCACCTTGCCTCCACTGCAGCGCTGAGGCTGAGATCAAAACGCGGCTCTGCAAACACCCTGAGACAGCCCTGACTCTGAAGAGGGAGGCAGGGGAGGAGAAGAGAGAAGCAAAAGCTTGTTAGATTGCTGGGGAAGTCGAGGCATGGAGAAAGTGCCAGGAGAAAAGCTCCATCAGAGGCAGGAGCTGCGGCTGGATCTTCGTATCTTCATCTAAATTTGTTCCTACAATCAGCCTGGCTTTCTCCTCCTCATGAAAAGCTCCAGGTCCACCTCAACAGAGTGAGATACAGTCAGGCTTTTTGAAATCACTTAATTTCTCCACGCTCCTTTC
This sequence comes from Vidua chalybeata, assembly GCF_026979565.1. Lineage (NCBI taxonomy): Eukaryota > Metazoa > Chordata > Aves > Passeriformes > Viduidae > Vidua > Vidua chalybeata. The sequence goes on along the minus strand of NC_071556.1, from coordinate 3,704,337 downwards.
TGCCAAAGACAGCGGGTTCTCTGGCTGCCGTGCCTTGGCTGGAGGAATTCTGATTAAAACCATTTTAATGGCATTTCACTTCTGAAAGCCACGCTGCATCCCAGATCAGAGCAAGGGCAGGGCTTCCTGCAGAGGAGGCGGCTGCAGAGACACTCTGCACACCCAGCCACGAGTGCTGCTCCCTCTAATGAGCCTCCCTGGGTTTCCTGGCTCTGAGAATCCTCCAGCTAAAGACTAAAGGCAGAGAGAGACCCTGGTGGCTGTGCTTATCTGAGCAGCAGGCACGTTGGCTCGCTGATTTAATGCAGCTTTGCTCCACACAACTTTTATTTGGAGGTGGTGAGGGTCAATGGGGGGACAGGCAGCAAAGCCATGCTGGTTGGGAGAGGGTGGTCAGGGAGGGATGGAGGAGGCTGACAGTGCCCAGGAGCTCCAGGGATGAGGTCTGTGACAGTAAATCCCACCTGAAGGGACACCTGCACTCCACGCATGGATCTTCATCTAAATTTGTTCTTACAGTCAGGCTGGGTTTGTCCTCCTCATGGAAAACTCCACCTCAAAAGAGTGAGGTGGATGCAGTGGGGACCCCCACTGACCTGAGGGGTCCCATCTGCTGTGGAGGAGCTTTGGGCCCTGCCTGCAGTTAGCAGCTGTGGGAAGCCAGCACATCCCTCTGGCTGCCCTGGCTGTCTCAGACCCTGGCAGGGGGCTCAGAGACCTTGGCACCAAGTCAAAAACACCTGCGGCTTCCATTTTAGCCCATGGGAAAAAGCTGCCAGCTCTGTGTGAGGAATTACAAGCCACAAGGGTTTGAGTAGTGTGGTAGTTGAATTGACACAGGGTGAAAAAGTAGAATTTTGGGGTTTTTTAGAATGTGGTTCAGGGGTACAAGATGGAGGGATTTGGGCATGTCCTGACTTTCTTCTCCTTCTCCTTGCCCTCCATGTCCTGCTGTGCTGGTGACACTTTTCTGTTGGTTTCAGGCACAGACACACTGTCCAACATCAATGGCAGACATTGGCACGTTATTGTAACCACGGCACACGGAGTTTTTGGTATAAAATGTGAACACTGCCCTGAGGGCAGACAGAATGCCATGGCCGAGCTGCTGGACAGAGCTCAGCAGGGCAGAGAGAGAATGTTCTAGAGAAGGGAAAATGAACAACCTTGAGAAGCCGACCCTGCCCATTCAGACTCCTCCTTTGGCTGCTCGGGCTGGGAGAAAAAGACTTTTGCATTCTTGGGGTCACCTCAACCTCCAGAGCCCCGAGAAGCAGCTACTGCCTGGAGTTGTGTGAATTCAGGGACAAACTCATCCCCTTTTTGTGCCTGGGATCCTGTGCCAGGGTTTTCCTCTCACTGGGGGCTGCTCCCATCACCCCGTGGATATTGGCTGGGCCAGGCTCATGGGGCTGTAAGGAAAAGCCCAGATGCAAGGAGAGACTTGGGTTTCTGCAGCCCTGCTGGAACTGGGGGAGCATGTGGCCTCATCAGCTGCTGCAGGGGACATTTGCTGGGAAGCAGCAGCTTTCTCCGCTGTGGAGAATCCAATTAAGCTCTTATTAAATTAATTTGCTTTTTTTCCCCCTGTCCCTAACTTGCTTTTAGAGCCTTGGGTTGGAATTTTCCTAAAGGAGCCTCTAATGGTGGTTCTTGGGTCCTGGTGGCTGCAGGGCTGAGGAGGGGACGTGTGGGCTCAGTCCTGGGGCAGTGACGTGCTGGAACACGAGGCTCTGGGTCCCACTCACCTGCACACCCCAGCACTGCACATTCACAGAGTGGGTTGGGTTGGGAGGGACCTCAAAGGCCCAAAGAGTGAGATTTGATCCATGCTGCTTCCCCACAAGCTGATCTCAGCTGTGTTCTGCTTTTCTAGACTTCCTTCCTTCCTTCCTTCCTTCCTTCCTTCCTTCCTTCCTTCCTTCCTTCCTTCCTTCCTTCCTTCCTTCCTTCCTTCCTTCCTTCCTTCCTTCCTTCCTTCCTTCCTTCCTTCCTTCCTTCCTTCCTTCCTTCCTTCCTTCCTTCCTTCCTTCCTTCCTTCCTTCCTTCCTTCCTTCCTTCCTTCCTTCCTTCCTTCCTTCCTTCCTTCCTTCCTTCCTTCCTTCCTTCCTTCCTTCCTTCCTTCCTTCCTTCCTTCCTTCCTTCCTTCCTTCCTTCCTTCCTTCCTTCCTTCCTTCCTTCCTTCCTTCCTTCCTTCCTTCCTTCCTTCCTTCCTTCCTTCCTTCCTTCCTTCCTTCCTTCCTTCCTTCCTTCCTTCCTTCCTTCCTTCCTTCCTTCCTTCCTTCCTTCCTTCCTTCCTTCCTTCCTTCCTTCCTTCCTTCCTTCCTTCCTTCCTTCCTTCCTCCCTCCCTCCCTCCCTCCCTCCCTCCCTCCCTCCCTCCCTCCCCACCACCTTCCCCTCTGCTTATGCAAGGGATGAGGATGGAAGGATTTGGGTCCAAGCCCTGTTGGCCAGGACAGGGTGTCCCCAAACCATAATGAAAGCGTTCACAGCCTGCCTGGAGCTTCATGGGGAGAAATATTTGATTTATGCCATGAGTCAATGATGTTCCTGTGCCAAAATGCATAAAAGGTACAAGCTGATGAGTCAAAGGCAGCTCCATCTACATAATGGATTTGCTGCCTGGAAGGAGGAGGCAGGGATGTCTCCATAACCCCAAAAGGATGGGAAGGAGGGGCAGAGATTATATATCCATATTTCTATTTACAAACACACAAGATACATACTTAACCCAGCATTTGAAGTTTGCCAAAGCAAACCTGCAGCTCTCCAGAAAGAAGCACAAGCCTTGGATTTACCTTCCAATAATGCTCACAGACCCTGTTGCTGCTCTGATACCACGTGGGACGTGTATCAAAGGGTGCAATTTAACCTCTGCTTTAAAAAATAAAATGGTTTTGCATCAGTCTCATGATTCCTGGGTCCTGTCTAATGATATTTTATTTTTTCTACCCAGCAACACCGTGATGGACCTTGCCAGCTTTTCTGTTGTATAAAGATTTCTTCTTTAAATGACAGGAAACATGATTTCCCCCAATATTTATATTAATTCTATGCCATTATTGCTTTATTTCTGCACTCTGAAAGCAGGAAGATTTGTGTTTCATAATCCATGCAGGAAGGCTGAGTTGATATATTGGTTGCAAATGAAGAAAAGCACGTGTGGCTCTTCCCCAGTAGGTTTAATTTTATCCATCTGGCTCAATCATGGCAGCAGATTAAGTAAAAATTTTCAGTGGAGTTGCGTTGGCATAACTTGACTTTTTTTTTTTAACTTAAATATTGAGGTAGTTTTTGGTCTGGGAAGGAATCTAACTGTATTTCTTGCTTTTTCTTTTTTCCCACGGGTCCCAGCCAGGCACCCTTGGCTGGCAGTTGAATTCATAAATTCCTTCAAACCAAACCCTGCACCAAAACAAGGTTGTTTTTTTTTTTTTTTTTAAATAATCCAACCCCCTTGGATCTGCAATGCTGGGACTTGGTCCAGCATCAGAAATTCTACATGGGATGTAGGAGGAATAACTCTGCTCTTTTCACCAGCACCTCTGCTGCCAACGAGCTGCTCAGGGGAACACTGGGAATGGTGAAATGTGCCACGAAAAAATCAGAGAATCACAGAATGGGTTGGGCTGGAGGGACATTAAAGCCCATCCAGTGCCAGCCCTGCCCTGGCAGGGACACCTTCCACTGTGCCAGGGTGCTCCAAGCCCTGCCCAGCCCAGCCTTGGGCACTGCCAGGGATCCAGGGGCAGCCACAGCTGCTCTGACACCCTGTGCCAACCCTGGGCCTTTTCTGTCTGTCCCCACTTTGTCCTGTTGTCCCCTGGGTTTCACAGAAGGGGCTAAAAATTGCAGTAGATGTCGAGTGGTTTTGTCAGTGGTCATCATTGGAGCACAAAGCTGGAGATTTGGGATCCTCCTCCAGGCTCTGCACAATCATTTTCTCCAGGTGGTTAAAGCAGGTTGTTTGGACAAGCTCTGTGGATTGTACTATTTGGCCTGTTATGCATATTAAATTAAAATATTGATTGGAATATCAGAAGCCAAACCTGAATCGCTCAGTGCCGTGGAAATAAAACATCTCCACGTCACCAAAGTCCAGGGAATGCAGGAGACACTCCAGCCTTCTCCCTGCCCATTGCACTGAAACCCAGGGCGCTTCCAGATCTCCTGGCACTGCTCCCTGGTGGGGGTGGCACCAGGGGGTCCCACCCCAGGGTCTCACCCCAGGGTCCCACCCTGCTCCCAGCGCTGCAGAGCATCCAGAACCCTCCACACCCCTCCTGGAGCTGCAGCTGGAGGCACTCACGGCTCCACAGCACTTTATTGCCTTGCTGGGGGGCAGGAGGACTTTTTATTATTATTCCAGCTTCCTTTCCTTTCTCATTTTTGCTGAAAGCACAAAAACTTGGTATGATTTACCTCCTGACACAGCGAGCTGAGGGCCACAGGCAGCCACAAATCAGCTGTGGAACTGGAGTCTTGGAGCAGGGCCACGGATGCAGGATGCTGTGCCTCCTCTGGGTGTCTGTGGGGGTGACCAGAGCACCACAGGCACCCCCAACACCCCTTTTTTTTGGAACCTGTGACCGCGTAGCTGCATCTGGTTTGGTTCCAATTGTGTTTAATTTAATTGTGGGGGTGACTGAGCCGGGGCAGGGGCTGGGGACAGCTGGCTCCAAGGACACTGCTGTGCCAACGGGGCAGGATTATACATCTGGGACCCAAAATGACCCCAAAACGACCCCAAAACGACCCAGAACTACACTGAGCTCTGCTGGAGGAGACCCTCATGCCTTGGGCAGGGCTGTGCCTGGGAGAGGGGAGAGCCCATCCTGCTGTTTGCCTCTGTCCTCCTGCCCGAGCACTGCATCCCTGCTGCCCTTCCCGAGCCCATTTCCCATCTGAGCAGCCAGCAGGGAGATTTGGAAGCTCTTGCTCGGGAATTAACCTTCGTGCAGAGCCAAGAGCCACAGGTGGCACCGGATCCGGATCCGAAGGCACCAGTCATTAATTAACTCCTAACAAGCAGCGCTGGCGTCATTAGCGCCCGTCCATCCCCCCCACCCAGCACTGGCACCAGCAGGAAGGACCAGCGGGGCAAAACTGAGCCCAGCATTAACTCCTTAAAGCCCGCAGTCTGTGCAAGGCATTTTGGAGCTTGGCATGGCTCTCGGGGTCTGGGTGTCGAGGTGACCCCGAGAGTGTAAAAGTCCTTTTGTTCCCCAGCCCGAGCAGCCAAAGGAGTCTGAATGCGCAGGGTCGGCTTCTCAAGGGTGTTTATTTTCCCTTCTCTAGAACATTCTCTCTCTGCCCTGCTGAGCTCTGTCCAGCAGCTCGGCCATGGCATTCTGTCTGCCCTCAGGGCAGTGTTCACATTTTATACCAAAAACTCCGTGTGCTGTGGTTACAATAACGTGCCAATATTTGTCATTGATGTTGGACAGTGTGTCTGGGCCTTAAACCAACAGAAAAGTGTCACCAGCACAGCAGGACATGGAGGGCAAGGAGAAGGAGAAGAAGGTCAGGACACGCCCAAATCCCTCCATCTTGTACCCCTGAATCACATTCTAAAAAAACCCAAAATTCGATTTTTTAACCCTGTGTTAACTCAACTACCACACTACTCAAACCCCTGTGACTTGTAATTCCTCACACAAAGTTGGCAGCTTTTCCCATGGGATAAAATGGAAGCCACAGGTGTTTTTGACTTCATGCCAAGGTCTCTGAGCCCCTGCCAGGGTCTGAGACAGCCAGGGCAGCCAGAGGGGTGTCCTGCACTCCCACAGCCCTGGTTTTATTTCTCACCTGGGTGGGCATTTCCAGGAGCACACCTGGCTGGGGGAGCCTGGCTTCTCCTCCAAGCTCATGAGGCAGCTTTGACTTCTTGACACAAACCCTGCCTAATATATTTTTAAGCTATAGAAGAGTTTTTACTGCACTTGTGGCTTTGTTTCAGTGCTCAGCAGGGCCCCACTCTGCTCCACGTTACACCAGCACTGGAGTCCTGCTGGAGAGGGTGAGGTGAGGTTGCCTTCAGGGGCTCAGCCCCTCATCCCAAACTGGAGTGTTGGGAACCAGCCCGAGTCTTGGAGCTGGAGATTTAATGTGCAATGTGAAATGTTTGTTATAATTAATTATGATAAGTCTGAAAACTCTTCACGTAAATAGACAGGCCCTTTTCTTCCTAATTTCATTCAATTTAGCTGTCGTTCCATAAATTTCACAGTCAGTTTTGCAAAAAGCTGCAGTTTCCAGTAGAGGGGGTTTTTTATGATTCTTGTTATTTATTTATTTAATTAGTAATCACTTTTTTTTCTTTTTTTTAATCAGTGAAGTGACTTGATTCTTAGGGTAAAAAGCAAATCAGATGATGAAAGCTGGGAGAAATCAGGGGAAGAAACCAGGGGAGAATACATAAATATGGGGGCACATGCAGGAGTTCTGCCTTTATTAGGCAGAGGTGGAAGGTGTTGTTTCTCCCCAAAATCCACCCAAGAGTCTGCAACCACAGCTGGGAGCAGGATCTGGCCCCTCTGCTCAAGGCTGAACACCCCTGGCACGTTGCAGATGTTGTGCTTCCAAGCTGCTCCATCTGAAACAGAGATATTTTTCCTCTTTAAGAACCAAGGCATGAAATAAATAAAACCCCACGTCCTTCTACTTTTTCACCCAGCAAGTACTGCCCTCCCTTCCCTTCCCTTCCCTTTCTAACGGGTTATTAACCAGCCCCGAGCTGGGATGGAGCCACGGCGTTCCCCTCACTGTCCTCATGCCCCGTTGCTCCCAATAAATCACAGCAAAGTGGGGGTTAACAACGCGTGACTCCATCCTCCATCTCCCTGTCCGAAGGTCTGGGGAGTGAGGAATGGTCACTGCTGGCCTGGAAAAAGAAGGCTAAAATGGGAAATCAAGGGAAAAAAATGAGTTGGGTGGCTGGGGCAGGGGGCAACCCACAAATCCCCCAAAATGCAAATGTTTTGAGATGCTCAGATGCTGTTGTCTCATCAGTGCTCTTTGCTGGTCCTTTTGGCAAGATGATCTAACAGGTCAGAAAAAGCAGAGATTGAACAAATACCTCAGTGACAGAGTTTTACCTGGAAAAAAAGAGGCTAAAACAACAAAAGACAATGATAGAAGAAAAACAAGGGTATAATTTTCCTAATGTAATTTCAGTCGCTCAGAACGGTCCTGGCCTGATAAATGAATCTTCCACTTCTATTTCAAGTAGCCTTTAGCCACAGAGATCAGATATCTGTTTCTGCTGCTCTTATTATCAAAAGAAATCCGTATTAGTTCAGTTTTTGCTTGGAATTCAAGAAGAAAATGTTTCCTTCCTGACAATTTTTATATATTTATCCCTTTGGCTAAAGCCTTTGATTCTGCAAAGTGCAATTAGCAAGTGGCTGGTGTGCAGTTTGACTTCTAACCAGAGAAACTCCCAGTGCCAATGGAAAGCAGGGCTTTAATGAAACACAACATTTCTTCTGTAATTTATTCCGACCCACAGACACCTGAGCAGGTGTGCACGTGCAGTATATAATAATAATAATAACAATAATAATAATACGGTGTTTTTGTCAGCCACAGCCCTGCGAGCACCACATAAAGCAAAGGCAAATCAAACACAGAGTCATGAAATCCAGTCCAGTTTAAGGAGATATTTTCTGAACACTTCCAGCGATGGGGCAGTCACAGCTTCTCTGGGCAACCTGTGCCAGGCCCTCACCACCCTCACAGGGAGGAATTCCCTCTCAATATCCCTCCTAACCCTGCTCTCTGGCAGTGGGAAGCCATTCCCTGTGTCCTGTCCCTCTCCAAACCCTTGTCCAAAGTCCCTCTCCAGGCCCTGGAAGGGTTTTCCCAGGCTGAACAATCCCAACTCTCTCAGTCATTCTTCACAGGAGAGATGTTCCATCCTTCTAATCCTCTTTATTGCCCTGCCCCAGTTATCCAGCTGAAAGACAAATCCTCTCCTGGATGGGGAATTTGGTGGGGTGAGACCTCCCTGCCCCTCCACAGCAGGGCTGGCAGAGGAGAGGGACCTCGAGGAGAAAATCCCTGCAAGTGAGTGCTGAGAAGAGCTCCCTGCTGAGATGACAACACAGCCTTACCCTCCAGGAGGCCGAGGGACCTTTGATTTAGTGAGAGATGTGTGAGACAGGAGCTGACTCAGGCAGGGAGATGCATTTCGGGTGGCGGAGCAGCACATTCCTGTCCAGTCACCTCCAGGTACCACTCTGAAACATCTCTAATAACCCCCATCTCCACAATTCCCACTGCAAGGGAGGAATTATGATGGATGAGGTCAGCCAGCATGATTGAACTCTCTCTCCTGGCCTTAAACCCAGGAATTTATTGAACAATTTCAGCACAGTTGATGCCTGTAACTCCGGTGGGGTCTCCCTGCGGGTGATGTCCTCGAGTTGTTCCCTGTCAATGCTGTCAACTTTATTTGTGGCACCTACAAATTGTCTGGGGCCCCTTGTGACAGCTGAGACCTTTTACCTGGGCAGGGGAGGTCTGTGTGTGGGGTTTGTTTGGGCTTTTCTCCAGGAAAGCTCCCTGCACCATCCGGGTGCTCTCAGTGCAGCCGAGTCCTCAAACCTCCGGCAAGTGAGATGGGAACGGGGATTGGGAGCTGCAGGAGGAAATGCAAACCCACCTGAGCAGCACCCACTGTGTCCCCTGTCCAGCCCTCTCTTTGCCTTCCCAGGGCTGCGTTTCATCCCTCCCCAGCTCAGCATCTGCACCAGGCACAGCGTGGAGAACACGGAGCAGCCTCTGGGTGTGTGCTGGGGCAAGCACAGCTCAGCACCCCACAGAGCCCAGCCCTGACCAAACACCCACCTCTGTCCTGCTGCAAAACCACCGTTCTTACCCTCACCCTGTGTCGATGTCTCGGGGTTCAGAAGGTCAGGGTGACCCCGAGATCCTAAAAGTCCTTGTTCCATTAGCCCGAGCAGCCAAAGAAGGAGCCTGGAATGCATCTGATCGCATTTTCAAGGTTGTTTATTTCTTCTTATCTATAAGAAGAAATCTATTCTTATCTATTCTTTCTCTGACCTGCAGACTCTGCCTAGCAAGTCCACCATAGCATTCTGCCTCGAGCCTCGGGCAGCTCCCACCTTATGTACTCAAAACTACATGTGTATGTTTACAATTTATTACCAATTCCCATCAGCTATGTTAGACTGTGAATCTCTGCCTTAAACCAATAGAAAAGTGTCACCATCACAGCAAAACATGGAGGACAAGGAGAAGGAGAAAAAGGTCAGGACACACCCAAATTCCTCCATCTTGACCCCCTGAATTATATTCTAAAAATCCCAAAATTCTTTTTCACCCTGTGTTAATTCAACTACCACACTCCTCAAACCCTTGTGGCTTGCAATTCCTCACACAAAGTTGGCAGCTTTTTCCACGGGCTAAAATGGAAGCCACAGGTGTTTTTGACTTGGTGCCAAGGTCTCTGAGCCCCCTGCCAGGGTCTGAGCCAGCCAGGGCAGCCAGAGGGGTGTCCTGGACTCCGACAAACCTGCACCCCCTGCCAGCAGGGGCAGCTGGGAAGGGACTCCCAGTGCCAGAGCTGCCCTAGGGGTGGGGATAATCACAGAATCCCTGGGTTGGAAAGGTCCTGGAAGATCATCTCATCCCAGCCCTGCACACTCGTGTGAACACAGGACACCCACTCACGTGCACAGACCTGACCCCGACCCAGCAGCTTGGTGGGAACCTGGCTCCTCTTTCCAGGAGCTTGGAAATCCAGAAAGGACAAACATTTTGGTGCAGACTCACATCAACAGTCAGCTTCAGCCTTTCCAACCCTGCTTTAGTGAAACAGAGCCCTCAGCAATGCACAGCTCAGTCCCCTGTGCCTGTGCTGGGCACTCCAGGTGCCACCATACCATGGCTGGCTTGTGCTGCTTTCCCAGGTGTACAATAACGGTGACTTTGTTGCTTTGTGTGAGGCCACTGTAGCTTAGCTGGGCATAAAGGAGCTGGATCGTTTGCCTCTGGGATGGGAGAGCAGAGCCTGCAGCAGCAGTGACTCAGAACAGGATTTAGGGGTCACGGGTGTATAACTCCCTCATCATGAGCTCCCAGCACAGAGCTGCAGGAGAAAGAGAAGTTGATGTGACCCTTGATTGAGCTTTAAATAATAAATTAAAAAAAAAAAAAAAAAGAAAAGCTGAGATGTGTTCTTGAGTCTGCACAGTGTGCAGGGATGAATATGACTGAGGGAATGTGCTTGGATGCTGGGCCAGCACTGCTCATCACACCAGAGGGTAAAGGGGCCTCCCTGGCCATGGGAGGCTTGGGGTTCCCCTAGGAGAGGTTGCAGAGCGCTGGTGCAGAGGAATTGGATTCCTCTGTGTGTGTCAGGCTGGAAGCAGAGCCCAGAGCCTGTCAAGCCAAATGCTGGAGAAGCCCTAATTGCTGGAAGCTGAAGGCAACCTTGGAGGAGGACACGCTGCAGGGCAGTGAGGCTGGCGGAGGGCAGGAGACCAGGGATTTACTGTTGCTCAGAGCCTATCAAATGAGATTTGATATTGCTACAAACCAGAGGCTTTAACTCAGCTGCTGGAGGAGAGGAATAGCTGCGGCGTTTGCATTTGGGAGGAGCAGGAGGGAGAGTCACCGTGGCCCTTCCTGACCTTCATTCATAAATCCCTCCTGCTGCTGCCCTGCAGGAAAAGCGTCCCGCTCTGCCCTCGAGGTGCTCACAACACTTGGAGCTCTGCAGCAAGGCCGTGGCTATAACTTATCCTGAGCCTCCTCCAGCTGTCGGCAGGAGGCAAGGAGAAATGGCTCCTCGGGCGCACATCTGGCCAGCTGTGCTCCCAGGTGCCCGAGGTGGAAGCTGGTTGGGCAGCAAGCGTGGCCACGGGGGCGTGGGGACTCCTCCCCAAGACACACTGGCCTGCCAAATCTCCCTGAAGTGCTCGATTTGATTAACAGACTTGAGACGGGGAAGGAATTTTCCACATGTCACTCTGGCAGGAACCACGGAGATTTTTGCCTTCCTCTGCATCCCGGAGTGGAAAACATCTGGGCATATCAATTACCCGTGACTGCAGGAGACGTGAGCATCAGCAGCACCTCGGGCTGCCTGACACAGACCCCCGGGGGCCCTGCACAGCCCCTGGGCTGACTTTGGGGCCCATCACCCCACCCACACAGGGCTGGGCTGGGGATGCGACACCCACAGCACCTGCACAGCTTTCAGGTGCCTCACAGGACTGGAAAGTGGGGAAATAATCCTGAGGACTAACTGGGGTTTAGCCTAACTAGATTTACTGCGTCCCTCCTTAAGGCTGTGGTTTTGACTTAATGGATCCTGAGTGCACTTAATTGGCTTTAATTGTGCTGAGCAGCCTCACCTTGAACCGCCCCTGCTCGCCCACAGGTGCTATTTGAGCCCAGTGCAGGCTGTGTTTTGAGTTTGTTCCTCTCCAGCTCTCCTTTATTTGTGGATTGCCTTGTCTCCAATCTCATCTCCTGCCTCTCAGGACCCTGGAGCTTCTTCTAGATGTTGTCACCGTGCTCGGGTACCCACAATGTGTCCTGTATGTTTGTGTGCAAACAAGGCCCTGTTTGAAAACCTCTGCTGGTCACCATCGACGTATCTGATGCGAAGAGAGTTGTCGTCTGTTTCCCCAATTTATTTCCGCCAAAATCTGTGCTAATTTGGGCTAAATTAACCTTGATATTCCCAGTTTCCACCAGCCCAAGCCAGCACTTGCCTGCTTGGTCATGGTGCTCTTGTGTTAGTCATCTCACAGCTCAACAAGCACTGGCAAACACATAAAGCAAGGAATGAGCTAAAATTTCCAAATCATCACTCAGAATAAAATGTGACTTGTTGGAAAATGTCAACATGGCTGTTTTGACAGACTTTTTTCCATCTAAGCAGATTTGTCAAAGCCAGCCCTCTCCCTCTGAACATGTCTTGTTTTTTGCTTTTCCAAAGGGAAGAAGGGCTTCATTGCAACAACTCCTGACCCAGCTTTTCCCTGATCCTGCCAAGGTCCTACCACATCTTCTTGAGCTCAAACATTTCTCCTTCCAGGAGTCGAAAATTCAGCTTCAAGCTAAAACTTTGACTCATTGGGAGAAACCTCTCTCTTTGCTTGGAGGGATAAAAGCCAAGTGGAGTCCCTGAGGTCCCCCAGACCAAAGGAGAGGAGCAGCTCGTGCAGGGTGGGGATCTCCAGCTGCTTCCCAGCCTGCAGCTTTCATCTCCTGGTTATTCCCTCCCCTGCCACCCGCCCCCTTCCATGCCAGCCTCCTGCTTTTAATTACGTTGTAGAAAAGTCTCACAACTCAGCGATTCAAGGTGGCATTTGAGAGAAATGATTCCCTTTAGCATAGCTGACAGCTAATTTGTGTAAAGTTTAATTACAGCTAGCATTAATTAACTGGCAGTGTGTTGCGATACCAAAGCACGACCATCTGTTCTTTAAACTGCCTCCCCCAAATTTCAGCCCTAATAATTTTGGTGCCGGGGAGGTTGCTCCGGTGGAGCCGGTGTGACCACAGCTGCTGTGGGAGGGTGTCACCCACCGATGGTGATGGAGCAGGGAGTGAATCACAGCTTCCAGCACTGCTGCTATGTAGGGATCAGCTCTGGAGGGTGTTCTCTGGGAGCTGCATCACGGATTTCAGCGGAGGATCAACTCTTAGCTCACAGCAGAGGGAGGCTGGTGGTTGGCTGCTCCAGCAGCACGTGCCAGTGCTCCTTTGTGGGAGTGTTTGGTGTTTGCTGTGTGGAGGAATGTGTGGGATCTGAGGGCTGGGAGAAGGGCTCCAAAGTTGGCTGCTCTGCTGTGGGACAGGGTTGTGCCTCCAGCGCTGCTGGAGGTGCACCAACACCATCCCTTTCTGGAAAAGCAAAGCTGGTAATGTCCCCAGCCTGAAAAGAAAACCTGAGTGTGTTCATGCAGGTGCCCAGGCCCCAGCTGTGTCCCACGAGGTGGGTTTGCAGTTGTTCCTGGTTTCAGCCTGTCCATCTCCTGAGCAGACACGAATGGCCTTAGTCCATAGCCAGCCAAACACGAGCCCTGGGAGCTGGTTTTGGCATATTCTGCCAGAGGCTGCCCTGTGGAGGCAGATTTAGTGCTGGGAGGTGAGTGGTGCTGGCTGCACACAGGCTGCAGTGGGCTCCAGCAAATCAACCCAGCTCATCCTTCAAACAGATCAGAACCCCGTGGGTGAAACTGGGATGGGGCAAAACTCTGCAACCAAATGCCCCAGAGCTCTGCCCTCAGTAAATCCAGCCGAACCTCAGTGCAGCTGCTTTGATCTCATCATCTCATCATGTAAATCTAGCTGAAAACAAATGCATCTCCAGTGAGAGACGAGCTCGTCCGCCAGGCTCTCGGCCAAGCCTTTGGATTCATGGCTTTGAACGGGGCTCAGCAGCTGCTGGTGGGAGGAATTGCTTTGGTCAAACTGCAGCTCCCAGCTTGTGCCAGCTGCTGGTTCCAGGGTCAAGCAGAGCCTTTCCTCCCAGTCCCCCAAATGGGGAGGTAATTTAATCCCTCAGCCCAACAGCATGTCTGGGGTCCTGCTTTTTCTCTCCTGAACTCTTGAGTCTTGCCCTTGTGTTGGCTCATGGAGTGAATGGTTTTGTTGGAGCCTCTCTGGTGGCCTCTCACAAAGATGTCCAAAGCTGGAGAGTGGGTTTGGGCAGGGAGCTGGTGTGCTGGGGGTAGGGGATGGCTTGGGATAGGACAGGAGCCTGGGATTTGGGTAATTCAGGCTTTTGTCCCTGCTCTGGCACGAGCTGCCTGTCTGAGCCTGCTGCAGTGGAGCCCACGGGGGACACTGGGGCTGAGGCTCTGATGCCAACCCCAGTGAAATCCCAGCTTCTCCAGCTCTGCTGCTTTCACCACGCTCCTCGGGTGCTGCTGATGACAGGAGACATGTGCTGTGTGACACGCTGCCAGACGTGGACACACGTGGCTGCCACCCACACCGTCACCAAATGCAGACAGGGGCTGAGTTAACCCCGGCAGGGGGAAAGGGTGAAGCCTTGACTCTGCTGATGTCGTGTGAATCCTCTGTGGACTCCCAGGTGGGAGCGAGGGTGAAATCCCACCTCCCAGATGTTGTCTTACAGTCCTACTTCCACCTTCTTGTCGCAGCAGCTGCAGTGGTGGCTGCCCCCAGGCAGGTCAGCCCGGGGTGGGCACATCTGTGCCTGCCTGCTGTGGATGCAGCACAAAATATCACTTAGCATCCCACCACAGCCATTACCCAAACCCATCTCACCGCTCTAGAGCACTGGAGATTCCTGCAGCTCAGCTGATGGGAGACAACTCAGAGCTCTGCTTTTTGTACTGCTTTCCCACCCACCCCCCCCAAAAAAAAAAAAAAAAGATCTGTTTAGCCAGGCCTGCTGCAATCCAGAGCCCAGCAGTGTGCAGCTGTGCTAGCTGAGCTCTTCTGAGCTGATGCCTGCTGCCAAGCATCCCGTGGGCATTCCTTGCTTGCCAGCCTGGAATGTGTTCCCTGTGAGCAGTAGGATTACACAGACTTGTTGGGATGACGTGCCTGGTGCAGAGCTGGGGAAGCTGCAGCAAGCAGGGTGATTCCCTGGGGTGAGGGGGATGCTTGTCAGGGTCGGGTTGGCAAGACCCCAACAGTGTGAAAGTCCTTTTTTCCCTAGCCCAGCAGCCAAAGAAAAGGTCTGGAATGCATGAAGCTGAGTTTTCAAGGTTGTTTATTTCTTCTTATCTAAAAGATTCTCTCTCTGACCTGCCGAGGTCCAGCTGGTACAGAAGCCATGGCAGTCTGCTGCAAGCCCCGGGCGTCTCCCACATTATATACCCAAAATTCCGTGTACCATGTTCACAGTTCCCATACCAATACCTAAAATCTGTGTTGGACAGTGTGTCCCTATCCTAGACCAACAGAAAAGTGTCACAATCACACCCAGACATGGAGGACAAGAAGGAAGAGAAGGCTAGGGCATGTTGTATCCCTGAATTACATTCTAAAAAACCCCAAAATTCTACTTTTTTCACCCTGTGCCAATTCCCTTATTGTACTACTCGATCCCTTTTGGCTTGTAATTCCTCATACAAGGTTGGCAGCCTCTCCCATGGGCTAAAATGGAAGCCACAGGTGTTTTTGACTCATTGCCAAGATCCCTGAGCCCCCTGCCAGGGTCTCGAGGCGTCCAGAGCAGCCAAAGGGATGCTCTGGACTCCGACAGATGCTGCCTCCCCAGCTTTGCTCCTCTGCTTGGAGGGGTCACAACGGGGTTGTAGCAGGGGAAATGTCCCTGCTGGTGCAACGATGGGGTTGTGGGCAGACCTCTGGCAAGCAGGAGTGTTAATTAAAATGTTTGCTGGTGTTTAAGGCGTCTCTATGCAGAACAGCTTGGCAGAAGGTTATGGTGCTACATGGAGAGCATCTTGTTATTGCTGCCATAAGCTGGAGGTGGGGAGAGGCAGGCAGAGCCTGGAAGGGTGAGGGACAAGCTCTGAGTGAGGACTTGTGGGACCCAGGAGAGGATAGTGGGGATCAGCAGATTTGCAGGGTCCCACATTAAGGGGAAAATCGACACAACTGGCTGGAAGACATCCAAAACTCAAAGGTTTTGGAGCTTTTCTCCCTGACCACGCCATCCTGTCTGGAGCTCTGGGCTGCCTCTGCATCCGCTCAGCTCCCGCTGGAAACAGGAGGGATAAAGCCACCCTGGAGGAAGGTGGGCAGCGGTTCTCACCTGGGCTGCTCGCAATTAGCCTAATGAAGCAGTTCGTGTGATATTGTTGCCCTCTATTGGGCCCGGCCTGAACGGCTGGGACGGTGCTGTGTGCCCACGGTGGGTGGGGAAGGGTCTGGGGCTTTTCCCAGCTTTGGGATGGAAGCGATGCTTCCCCAGCTGATTGTGCTGGAGCTCCTCGGAGAGGGAGAGCTCCTTCCCGGAGCTCTCGTGAGCAAAGAGCCACAGCTAATGCCAGATGGAGGTAATGAGCCTTGCTGTGGACTTCAGAGGAATTTGGATCAGCCCATTTGCAGTCTCTGGGGATGAGTCAGTTCTGCGTCGTCCCAGCGATGGGCTGGGAACGTGCCCACGATATTTTCAGAGGGTTTGCAACTCCGAGGGAGCCTGGGCTCCCCTCTGCTGCCCTTTGCACGGCAGGAGAGGTGCCTGGGGCTGGCAGTGCCTGGTCTGTGCTGCTCCTCTGAGCACCCTGCGTGTGCTGGAGGTGCCAGGAGTCCTGCCCAGGCTGCACAGACCCACCAGCAGCTCAGGGAGATGTGAAGGCACCACTTTCAACCCTTCCCTGACCTGTCCAGGGCCTGGCTCTGCTGCCCATGCTGGGAGTGAGAGTGTGGAGGAATTCTGGCTTTAACCTGGGCATGGTGGAGCTGTTTCCAAGGGCTCAGCTGGATGTCACCTGCAGGTTGTGACACTGATGGAGGTGTCCAGCAGAGCAGCTTCCCCTCCATTTTGCTGTGGCTCCCAGATGCTGCAGAGGCTCTGGGCTGGCTGAGGCTTGGATTTGGGGGGGGGTCTCTCATCTCAGTGAGGTGTGCATGGGCTGGCCCCACAGGAATACTGGCACAATGCAGAGAAAACCTTTTAGTAGATTGATTCAATATTGGTTTTGGACTCGTTCCCAGCACAGGGAAGCAGAGGCTCACTTGTCAATGACAGGCTCCACACGTGGAGCACAGCAGGGCTACAAAAGCCCTGGGTGGGATATGCAAGGTGCAGGCAGGGCCAAGGGGTACCCAAAGAGGTTCTTCTTCTCCTTCTCCTCCTCTCCTCTCTGCTGGCTCTTTGTGCTCTGTCCCTGTCACACTGCTGGGATGCTGAGGGGTTACAGCACAACTTGGCAGTGCTGCTTTGGAACAGGAATGCCCCTTGGAGCTGGGGAAACTGTGCAAACCCGAGAGCAAAGGCACCAAAACAAACAGCATCTCCATGAAAATTAAATATCCAGAACTAGGAACGGCTTGCTGCTCTTTCTTCCTTTTAAGTGAGACCAAGTAGGTAGAGTTGGAATAGCTGGGAGTGTTATAAATGATGACATGCCTTTGAACTAGCAGCTGGGTGAATGTCTCATCCCACGCTGTCTGTGTGCGTGCTCCCCTGTCATCTGCTCGCGAGGACTAATAGAGATAAAACAATCCAAGGATGGATTTCCAGGCAGAGCCGTTCTGCCAGGTGTCTCCTCATGCTGGAGGAAGGGGCTTTAAAAAGAAAAGAGAGGCAGCGGTGCCAAAATCTGTCTGGTGAAGTTGGGGGAGTTACAACAGGGTAAATGCAAGGCCTTGGGAAGGAGGAGGTGGATGGTTTGACCTTGTGCTGCCCTCAAAGCCTCACAAACCCTGCCCCAGAGAGGCCTGGAAACTCTGCCTGCTGTCAGGGGATGGGCTCAGGTGCTGACGTGTCAAAGCAAGCAGAGCCCCCAGCCAGGTAATAATTGGCATGGATTCCATGTATTACAGAAGGCTGATCAATAATCAATATCTTTATTAAGAAACCCATTGCTTTTATAGCCAGTTATGATACAGGTGGACCCAATGGGTCCTCCAATCCAAACACCAACACCACTGGCTAATTAAGAAGCCACCCTTTGGTAAAATCTCCATAACACATTCCACATGTCCACAATACCAGGTGCAGCAAGTTAAGAATTGTTTCTCGTTCTTTTCTCTGATCTTCTCACAGACTTTTCCCAGGACAATGCCTGGGAAAGTTGTGTTTCTCTCTGTGGCCAGAGAGCTGCTGCCACACTCGTGGATGGCTTTGTCCTCCTGCCATCCTGCCTGGCTGGAAGGACTGACAGTGGCTGCAGAAATGATTTGCTTTGCACCTTGCAAAAGCCTCTTTGAAGACCTGAACAAATATTTGTACAACGTTGTTCCTTGAGCACCATGTCACTGCTGTAATCCCATTGAATTTGTCCATGGAGCACAAACCCCAGCACTGGGGCAGGCACTGGGTCTGTCTGGTTCTGCCTTTGCACCGCTGGCTTGAGGCCAAGTGCTTCCAGGACTCTGACCTAAAGAATCCACACCAGGAAGGGTTTGAGGAAGGTTCAGTAGAGCAGCTGAGCTGCAAACCTCTGACCAGAGGCCTCATGGGTGTCAGCAGCATTGGGCAGTGCCAGTTAGACCAACTCTTTCCTGGAAAGGTCAGGTCGAGATGAAGATTTAATATATTTATTTCATTGGCCAAAGCAAATGCCTCTCAAATATTAATTAAATGTATATCACTCAGCTAGGGCTGTTGCTGGGGTTATTTTTCTTGCTCCAGTGACAAATATGGCCAATTAAATCAACAGTATCTCTTTTCTTGCATTTGTTTTCTCTCTCCATCACTTGAAGGAGAGCAAAATCAAACTGACAGCTGATAGGGTTTTCAAATCCAATGGGCAAAGCGCTTGGAGCCTCTTCCTTTGGACTGCAGGGCTCTGCTGAGGCTCCCCCTTCCTTCTGTGAATCAAAATCTCCATACCAAGCCTTGTTTTATCCTATTTCCAGTCTCCCTGTTTGACTCCTACCTACTGACCTTGCATGGGGCTCCCTGCTGGCCTGTGCTGTCTCCTGACAGGAGCTGCACACCCAGTCCTGCAAGAGCTGAGCTCAGAGACCTGGCCCCTGGAATCCCTTCTTCTGGCCCTGGCTCTGATGGGGCTTCCTGCAGCCCCAAACCTCAAATTGAAAAAGGCTGAGCCCTTAGGGATTATTTTTGCTGTATGCCCAAAGGGAGTGAATGATTTTCCTTAGGAAATCTAACATATTGAGGGGTTAGAATGGGAAAGATGCTGAGCTCTGTGCTGCTCAGGGTGGTCTGGGCTGATGCACAGCTCCTCTCCTTATCTGGGAAATGTTGTGCTGATGAATGAGGCCAGAGATGCATATCAAAATCAATCAGGATTCCAGTTAATTAGAGCAGTCGGGACCAGGTCAGTTTTTTCTCCTCTTTCCTCCAGCCTTGTGGCAGAGGGGCACAGGGGTCAGAAAAAAAATCCACTCAGATCTCCATCCTTGAACTACTACAGTAGTTTACACTTAGTCAATAAACAAGAGTAATAAGGAGATGCTTTGTGGAATGGGTAAAGAGGGAGTCCTGGATGTGCCCTGGTCTCCAAGCACCTCCGTTCCCTGCCTATAAAGTGGTGAATGGATTTTTGTCCAGTCCCTGGATTTTCCTTCTGCCAGACTCTTGGGCTTCTCCACAGAAGCACTCACAGCCCCTGATTTCTGGGAGAGAAAAAGACACTTGAGTCAGTAAAAGACAAAATGTGATTTATTTTTTCTTTCTTTAGGATCACTGTCACATGCTGGTCTTGGTTTGTCAGGCAGGAGATGCCTCTGTGGAGATTTCCCAACACCTCTGTGCCACCTCTGTGTTCCCTCCTTCCCAGAGCTGCTGGGGCTTGTGGGATCTGGCACAGGGGAGACTTTTACCTTGTTGATAGATCATTTCTTAAATTTTTGGAGTAACATCTCTGCCGATTTCAAGAAAGCAGCGGAGAGATTTGTGGAGAAAGAATGTTTTTGGGTCAGGGAAGGAGTCTTGTACCTGCTCACGCCTCATCTCTTTAAGGGAGGTGTGGAATCAATCTTTGTGATTAAGTGGGGGAGCAGGTAGCTTGAAGCCTCTGCACTTTGCAGTCTGCTCAGGTCTGGGTGCAGAGGCGATGGGAAGAGCTGGATCTTTATTTTCTGAGAACATTTGAAAGGGAAAATTACCAAAGAGCAGAATTGTTCTGGTGCAGAACCAGACACGGAGCGAGAGTGCGATCTCTGCTGATAACAAGGAACAGGAGCAACACAGCAGAGCTGTATCTTCCTCCTGATTACCTCAGCATGGGAACATCACGTATTTCCATTGGGATAAGGTGCTGGTGCTCCCACTGAGGGCTTGACCATGGGCTGCTCAGCCCCAGCATTGCATCAAAGGCTGTGTGTGAGCTCAGGGCTGCCGTGGTACAGAGGATTGGGTGAGTCAGGCTCCTTTTCTTTCAAAGCACTGATCCCATTTCCTTGTATTCTTAAGTAGCTTCAATCCATCTTAGTGCATTACAGGAACTGTGTTGATTGTTCTGCTGCAGGACTAATAACCAGCCGTGCTCTGCAGATCACCCTGGAGAGCTGGGCTCCTGCTTTGCCTGGGAGCAAAGGCACCAGGGCTGGCTGGGGGTGTTAATCGCCCCACAGTTTTCTCTCTGAGCAGGAGAGAAAGGGTGTGGGAACCCAGGACACCCCTCTGGCTGCCCTGGGTGTCTGGAGGCCCTGGCAGGGGGCTCAGAGACCTTGGCACAAAGTAAAAAACACCTGTGGCTTCCATTTTAGCCCATGGAAAAAGCTGCCAACTTTGTGTGAAGATTTACAGGTCACAAGAGTTTGAGTTAATGGAACACAGGGTGAAAAAGTAGAATTTTGGGGTTTTTAGAATGGGGTTCAGGAGGTAAGATGGAGGAATTTGGGTGTGTCTTGTCCTTCTTCTCCTTCTTCTTGTCCTCCATCTTTCACTGTGATGGTGACATTTTTTTATTGGTTTAGAGACACACTGTCTAACATAGCGATAGGTATTGGGAATTAATCATAAATAAAGTACATGTAGTTCATAGTATAAATGTAAACACCGCCCGAGAGGGCAGACAGAATGCCACGATCTGACTTGCTAGACAGAGCTCAGCAGGTCAGAGAAAGAATGTTACAGATAAGAGAAAATAAACAACCTTGAGAAGCAAAACCGACGCATCTGGACTTCTTCTTTGGCTGCGGGGCTGGGAGGAAAAGACCTTTTATGATCTCGAGGTCATCTCGACCACAGAACCCCGAGAAAAGGGGAGCAATGTGAGGTGTGGACAAGAAGTAAAAATGGCAATGGAAATGGGTCAGTGAGAGGGAAAACCAGGTGTCAGAACTTGGGGTGGGAAAACCTGACCTGGAAAAGGAAGAGGCTGAGAGACAGACTGGATCAAGGAAGGTCTAAGAGTTATAAAGGGCCAAGTCTGTGTCCCCACAGGGGTTTGAGGAGGAACAGGGAGCTGGGTGGTGAAGCTGCCTGTGCCCAAAGCTCCCTGAAGCCCATTGCATGAGCCCCAAGTGAGATGGAGCTGCCAGAGCCAGCCCCATCCTGCTGTGAGGGGAACACTCACCACTGGTGGGCTTGGACATCTCTGAGGAAGGCGAAATGGAGACAGAGTCTGCCTTGCAAGAAAAAAACCATCCTGCAATGGGATTGTGTGGGGGCCAGGCCCAAGGAAGGAAGGTTTCCATGCATGTTGCAGCCTGTGGAGAGCAGAGGTTTCTGGCCCACGGGCAGGCATATCCTGTCCTTCACCTCCATCTGAGATGGATTTTGGAGATCAGGGGTAAGGCCCTCCGCTGCTGTGATGCTATTGATGCCAGTCAGGTTGTGATGCAGGGAAATTGGCTCTCTCCTTTTAATTACAGTCAATATTAAACCTGAGTGCTCAAGGCTCAAATTCCTACCTTTGGCCTGCCCAGGATCTAAAGATCACTCAAATCTCACGTCAACTCTCACAGTAGTTTTTATATGTTGTTATCAAGGCTTGGTGCTGGTTCTCTGCAAGGAGCAAAATGTCTCCAGTGGACAGGCTGCATGCACACGGGGTAATCGGCCACCCTAATTGCTCCTGGTGATCTGTAAATTAAATAAAGTGACAATTAAATTCACCTTGGTGTTCTGGTGGTGGAGTCAATGGCTCCCAGTGCTGGATCACCAGCTGCTCCCCTCTGGGTCACAGTCTGGTGACTCTCCCAGCAATAAGCTGAACCGTGTTTGTGCAGGAAAAGCCTGCAATAAAGTGTGCAAGAAGCTGCAAAGAACTGCCTGATAAATGAGGTCTGTAAGTCATCCTTTGAGGCCATGCTGGAACCTGGTTATTGCTTAATAGAGTGGGTGCAGTGGAGCTTGGTTTATGGGGTAGGAACTTCCTAGAAGGAGGGAAGGGCTCCTGGCAGCTCAGTTCAGCACAATGTTGGGGTGTTCCCCTGAGGCAGAACGATCAGAGGCAGTTCCATGTGGATTGTACTGGTGCTTCCACTGCTGCTCTGATCAAAAATGTGTGTGGAGCAGCCTTGGCTCTTTCCACACCAGGGATTTGGTGGGTTCATTAGAGCTTTGGCTGCTCCAAGCTGGCTGAACCCATTGCATTCACCTTCCCAATCACTCCCAGTTAATTTTCTGCACTGGGCTTGTATCGAATATTTCAAGTTATCATTTTTTTTGGCATAAATTTGAAGTTCTGCATATACCATTTCCCTTCTGCTTGAGCTCTGGGACATAGAAAAACCGGGGCTCCTTTCCCAGTAGCTGCTGTCTTCTCCTCTCCTGCTTTTCTGTGTGATTTGGTGACAATTAACTCACTGCCACTGCATCATTTCTGCAGAAGCCACCAATCCTTCTGGCAGACTTGCCTGTACCACCTCCCAGCATGGCCTTTTCCAGACCTCATCTATTCCTTAACCTGCCTTAACTTCCCTCAATTCTCTCCTGGTTGCCAAGCAAACCACAGCGCAGCAGAACTGGGACAGACACATCCCTGAGGTGCTGTGGGATCCATGGCATGTAGGATATTCAGCTCCATCACTGTTCTCACATCAACAGCCCTGCCTCAGCAGGACCCAGAGCCCTTGTTCCCCTTTCCCCCTCTCATGTATTGTCTGCTGGGGTTTATTTTAAACGCTGGGATAGTGCTGCCTCCAGAGAAGTCAATAGTCCTCATCCAGGCTGTGTCCCACCCTGGCAATGAGCTGTGCTGGGAGTGCCATTAGTGCTGGTGGAGAGCTGTGGGTCTGACAGCTCCAGGGCTGGAGGTCAGGCTCACTCTGGCACACATTTCAGGTTTCAGCACAGAAGGCTTTGATAATATTAAATGCAGGAAAAGGGTTTCTCTCTTACACAGAATCTGTTCCCTTTTTTTGTTGCTCCTTTTTAAATTAAGGCACTGCAGTGTTGCGTTGTAAGAAGGATCTATTTTTCTACTGACCCATTTCAGTAAAATTTCAGCCCATCTAGAGCATATGCTGCTTGTGAAGATGGAAAGAAATTCACAGATATTAAGGACACTGAGATCAACTCATCTCACCTCATGCATAACAGCCTGGAGAATTTCCCCCAGGACTCTCCTCTTGAGCCCAGCACTCTGCAGCTGGATGCCACGGTGGCTTTTGTGTGTCATTACCAAGAACCATCTCCAGCTCTGGCTCAGGGGTCGTGTCCAACCACTTCCCCCTCCTCAGTCAGATGTGAGACACTATAGTAAAAAAGGTGTTCCTGGCTCAGGGAAGAAATGATGATGTCTGCTCCAGATCAGAAGGCTGAAGGACAGCTTTATTAAAACTATATCACATTAATATACTATTTAAAGAGATACTATCCTATTCTACATACTTATTTCTTAATTACTTAACTAACAAACTTGTGACTCTCTGCTGAGAGCCCGAGCCACAGCTGGATCCCACTGGTCACTGACCCCAAACAACCTTCACCAGGATCCAACCCAGCAATCACTGCAGGTGAACAATCTCCACACCACATTCCACATGGGGAAAACAAAGGAGCAGAGATAAAGATTGTTCTCTCTTCTTCTCTCTGTGCTTCTCCTGAGAGACAGAATCGTGTCTCTCTGTCCAGAGAATGGGAAATCCACGAGACACTTGCAGTGGGAGGCAGCAGGCAGCTTTGTCCCCTCGTGCCAGCAGCACACAGAACAGGCTCTCCTGCGTGTCTGCAGCACCTCTGCCTTCTTAGAGGCTGGGCAGGGCAGTGAGGCAGTGCTGAGGTGGCTGGGAGTGCCACCAGCATCCTCCCTCCCCTTTCAGGGCCTGGGCTTGCCTGGCTCAGGGGGGCTGTGCACGCAGGGAAGATTTCAGGTCAGCCCCTGATGCTCAGCAGTGGATGAAGACGATGCTTGTGCAGCTTAGCTAAGCCAGTCCTGTCCCCTCCTAAGCTGCTGACAGCAGTTACCTCCAGAAGGCAATTAAAAGCACTAAATGAGCTTCCTGCCACTGATCAAAAGACCTGCCTGCTTGCTCAGAAGGAGACAACAGTCTCTGCCTTCTCAGGTGCTTCCAGAGGCTTTGTGCTGCACTGGAAGTGATTCATGGCTCCCACCAGGCTGCACACCCTGCAGAACAGGGCAGTTTTCTTGTGAACTGACTTAAAAGTCATTTTCCCCCATTTGTTCCACAAATGAAATGAAACAGCTCAGTCTGAGGACTTGCAGAAAGACTTGTTTCCATCAAGCCCTTGGAAATGCTGTCATGTTTCATTCCAGGAGAAATTGGTTTGAAACTTCTCCACTGCTAAAAAAAAAAAAAAAAAAAAAATCTGAAACTACATTTTCTTCTCTTCCTCCCACCTAAAGCTGTCTGGATTGCCTTGGGCCAGAAGTGATGGATTCAGGTCCACTTTGTCAAGGGCCAGTGCATGTATTCATGTATCTTTTCCAAGCCCAAATAACTCAGGTACTGCTATTTTCAGAAGTCACAAAGGTTTCTGCGTTGCAGAGATCTTTCTTCTCAGTTTTGCAGGATGATATTTTCAGACTATATTTTTCTGAACTCCTGGCCTTTTGAGTACTAATGTAGCAACTAAAAAAGGAAATAATCCAAAGCAAGAATCTCACTTGATGGCCATAATTGTGTCATCTTGTTGCACGGTCCAAAAGTGCTCTGAAGACAGCCCACTCCTTGGATAGTACCCAGGAGAAATAGGCTGGTTTATGTTTTAGGAAAAGCCTTTGATTTAGGAGTTCAGCCTTGGTACAGCTGTGCAGGTCTGATGTCTTGGTCAAAGTATGTTAGAGCTGCTCATTTTCTTCTTTTTTGGCATTTACTAAATACAGTTTGTGCCTTTTATCTGAGATTAAATGCTAATAGTGGTTCTCTGAGTGTTTCCAGCTCTGTATCCCCATTTGCAGTTTGGGACTTGGCTGCCTGCCCCATCCCCAGTGGGTGTTGGAGCCACACGAGGCAGCCCAAGGAGCCAGTGCTTCCTGCAGCTCGTGCTTTAAGCAGGGCTGGCAATGCATCCAGAGCCTGCCCCAACAGGACTCCTGTACCTGGTGTGTCTAGAGAAAAGATGAAGGTCTGTTTGCATCATGTTAGTACATAAATCCAGCTCCCCTTAAGGTGCTTAGGCATATTTGGATAATGACCTGGAACAACCTGGGTAGCAGGAGGTTCCATGTACCTGTCAGGGCAGCCTCTGTGAGCGGGGAGATTGCCAGCCAGCAGGCAAAGGCAGCCAATTATGCCACGCTCAGAAGCATTGCATTCTTTTTTTTCTTTTTTTTCCCCCATCTCCCCAGCTCCACAGAGCGAATCCTGCTGCAGAGACCTCTGCCTCCCGCTGGCATCACCTCCTGTCGGAGGAGATAGTGTGCAGAGTGCCCTCAGTGTTTGCAGCGCGGCTTTTCTGCTGCTGCTGCAGTTAAAAGCTGTGCTCTCCTTTGCAGGGGACTCTTCTGAGCTCCCCTGATGCTCAGGGACAGCCTGTGGCAGTCCCTCTGTGTGCTGGGGGGCCTGTGGGCTCTGTTCTTGCTGGGAGAGGGAGGGATTGCTGGGAATTGCTGGGAATTGCTGGGAATTGCTTCATGTTTTGCCCCACATCAGATGGCTAAAAAGACTTTCACTTCTATCTATAAAAACTGACTTTAAAATTCTGGTAACGGTGAAGAAAGCTGGAAAAGGAGGGGAAAGCATAAGGCACAAGTGTTGTCCCTCCCTCACAGAGTGTTTGACAGCAGAGGCTCCCATCTTTCAGGCAATTCCCAACTCAGATGGTGACTGCTCAGTGCCCAGAGGAATGCCAGTCTGATGGGAATGCAGTAACTCCACTGCTTGTCAGAACAAACCAGGATTGAATATGCAATGAACCCAGGTTGGTTCAGAACCACAAATCCCTAAAAACCTGTACCTTTTAACAAAACAGCCCTTTTTGTTTAATGATCCATATGAGACTAAACCTGTGGTTTCCAGTGCAGTTGTGTTGGACCTGTAGTTAAAAAAATCACTTGTGTACCAGGCAACTGATTTGTTACTGGCCCCCTTGGGCTCTGTTTGAGACAGATTTCACTGGGAAAAGAGCTACAGAAAATGTCAGCAGACAGTGTGTGTGTGTGCCAGAGACTCCCAGCAGCTGGGATTTCAAATCGATTTTATTTTCCCCTCATCTAAAGAGTTTTACACTTGCAGGGAGACATTTTGATGTATTGGGAAACAAAACAAGGGAAAGGTTTGTGGTGTGGGGAGAAGGCAAAGGCTTTCCAGTAGAATGAGAGAGAAGGAAGATAGTGGGGGTACATTGGGGGACCTTTTTGAAAGTGCATTTCTACACTGCTCTTGTGCTTCTCATGATGGCATCCACCCTTCTATAGTGTTGTCTAAAACCTTCACCTCTTTACTTGCTCTCAGTGCTCTATTTCTGCCTCAGATCTGAGTTTTCTCTGCTGTCAGTGACCTGCACAAGGGGCAGTTCTGTCTTTGGGGCTGGACAAGGAGCTGTGTGTCTGTGGGAGCTGTGACACACGTGGGATCAGGAACCTGCTGTGTCCTGGCTGCTGCAGCACCACCTCTTACATCCCACAGCTGGCAAGGCAGCAGGGAGCAGCCACCCTGGATTGCTTATGAAACCCCTCAGACAGAAGGAGAAATCCAGTGTTTGCAGCCTGGATCTCAGGAACTCTGATGTGGGCAAAAGGACAAATCCTCTCCAAGAGATTGGAGGGTGAGGAAGAAGGGAATGGGGTACAGGGAAGGCTCCAGGAGTGAAGAAAGAGGAAAAGCTGGAGTCTGGGTGGCCAGCAGGGCACCCATCTGCTAGCCACAGGCAGTGTGAGGTGGGAACTCACAGCCCTCAGCCTCCTGTGACATCCCTGAATGCTCTTGCAGAAGGAAGGAGAGGAGAGCTGAGGACTTTGGCCAAGATGGTCTTCACTCAAAGAGTCCAAGTGGTGCCTGTTTGCTGCCATCCCCTCTGGGTTTTCCATTTGCACCACTCCTGCCTCCTCCATGCCAGGCTGGGGCTGAGCCAAGGGTCCCACCATGGTGTGGGGCTGTGCTGGGCTGTCTCAAATCCATTATTGTCAGCACCTACTCTCCTCCTCACCCTGCCCTGTTGTAACCATGTGTTAAATACATTGCAGATGCTCCTGGACGTATTTTTGACCCATTTTCTCTGGAGTCCCTGCAATTTACTTTGTCGGAATAATTGCAATTTATTTAAATGTCAACAAGCCACACGTGGGAGACAGCAGTTGTGTGCAAGAGCAGAGCAATTACAGGGAACGGGTCCCATCTCACCACTTGAACAAAGATCCGAGCCAGGAGAAAGGAAAAGATCATTTGCCTCTATTAATTGATCACTTAGCCCACCACTCCCCAAGTCCCCGTGTATTGTAAACGCAGGTGAACCCGGTGGGAAGAAATGATGTCTGACTCCAGTTCAGAAGGCTGAATGATTTCTTTATTATATCTATAATATAATACATGAATATACTATTTAAAGGAGATACTAAAACTGAATACTTACTTTTTCTAACTACCAGATCTAACTAACTCACAAGTCGTGCCCCTCTCTGAGAGTCCAGCCACAGGTGGGTTGGATTGGGTTGGATTGGATTGGATTGGATTGGATTGGATTGGATTGGCCACCAGGCTCAAACAATCCTCACCAGAATCCAACCAAGCAATCACCCCAGGTAAACAATTCTCCAAACACATTCCACATGGGAAAAACAAGGAGCAGAAATAGAAATTGTTTTCTCTTTCTTCTCTCTGTGCTCTTCCATGAAAAAATCCTGAGAGAGAGAAGAATGTGCCTGCCACACCCGTGAACCTTCGTGCCTCTTCTTTGGGGCCATCACTCAGTGCACGAGCTGGGCTATAAAAGC
This sequence comes from Vidua chalybeata, assembly GCF_026979565.1. Taxonomy (NCBI): domain Eukaryota; kingdom Metazoa; phylum Chordata; class Aves; order Passeriformes; family Viduidae; genus Vidua; species Vidua chalybeata. Next base: position 3,676,431 of record NC_071556.1, on the reverse strand, counting down.
AGCTCTTCCTTTGGCATGCTCTCCACAGAAGCATCTGCTCCATCCAGAGGAATTTAGTGGTGATTTAGACCCACGTAACTGCTCACAGAATCTAATTCTGGTCCTGCCCAAACAGCTTCAGCTGAAACAGAGACACAGAGGAGCCTGACCTGTGTGGACATCATTACAGCTCCAACAGCACAGGCACTGCAGGCCCCAGATCCAGCAGGGATTTAACCCGAGGAATAAGTGTAGATGGCTTTTTCCCCTCTGAGGGTTTGGCAGCAGCCTGGCTGTGGGATGATGGGAGTTTGTACATAATCACACTTCTTGTCCTTGATCAGTGTGAGGTCAGTGTCCCCCTGGCCCTGGCACTGCCCAGACACACACCAGGCTCTCCTGCCCTCCACAGCCAAAGGCCAGGAGCAGAAAAAGCCATCAGGGGGGTAAGTGCTTGGCTCAAGGCATCTTGGCAAGTATCCCTGGTTCTCACTTGGTGCCTTCTCATCAGGACATGCTGCTCCTTTGGGCTCAGGCTGTAGGATGAGTGAAGCCCAGGCTCCCAGAGCTGGAATCCTGGTGGCTGCAGCAGAGGAAGATCTGGGGCCATCTAGTGACCTTCCACTGCAAACTTTGCGCTTCCAGTGCTCCCAGTTGCTCCTAAAAGATATGTGGGCCACGTTTCCTCCCTGCTGCTGACTGAGCAAGTCCCCAGCTCAGCAGCGAGCCGCCTGGAAGGCAGACCTGCACCCTCTTAATGATTTTTTTTTTTTTTTTTTGCTAGGAGCTGATTTAGAAACTGCTGCATGTAACCACCTCCTTTCATCTAGGATGAAAGAGAAGGATAACCCACGTCTTCACAGAGTAGGAAGCTGAAACAGTCAGAGCCCCCACCCAAAGCGTGAGGTGGGAAGAAGAGAATGGAGATGTTTGTGCCTCAGTGTTTGTCACCACGGGCGAGGGGTGGGCAGCAGGAGCTCTGCCATGTGCACCATCCCCTGCACGTGTCTGGGCACCGTGTGCTCCACCAGGTGCCTGGCCTGGATTTCCCAGGGGTCCAGGCAATCTCTTCTCTGTTATTATCAACTACAAGCACGATAATCTGGACCCTAATGCGTACAGGAGATTACAAAGCAGTGTTTTATGGACCTGCTACAAAAGGACCCATAATCTGCTAATGCCCACAATTAAAAAAGGCAGTTGAGCAAATCTGGGCCGTTGCAAGTTAGTGCCCATGTCTGGAAATGGATTCCAGTTGCAGCTGTTGGCCTTGCAATAGAAGATGACATCTTTATTAAATATTGGTTCTGGAAATAGTATCTTTTCTAGTTTTGGCAAAATGCCTTGCAAAGCTTGGACATAAAGCAAAGCCATCTCTGTTTAGCAGGGCTTTTTTCTTTTTTTTTCCTCTTTTTAACTATCTCTTTGTAAAAAAAAACCTGTGGAGATTGGTACTTATTTCATAAACCCAGGTCTTGTGGTAAAAATGAGCTAGTAACTCTGGTAATGGATTCCTTTGGAGAAAACCTGTTTGTGCAACTTTTATGAGGGAGAAAAATTCCTAATATCCTACTCTCCTAATATTCCTAATATAATTCCTAATATTCCTACTCTCTCTGTGTCCACCGTGCTGTGATGTTCACACCTCACAGGAGTGGGTGCCCCAATTTCCCCATGGCCATCAGCCACACTCTGGTGCCCTTCACTCTTGACACCTTCCCACCCAAATTTCTCCCTGCGTTGTCCCTGCAGCCCCATCCCTCTCTGAGGCTGCCTGGGCAGATGTGTGCCTGCCCTGTGGAGCCTGTGGTGCAGCAGAGCCAGGAACGTGGGTCCCTGGGGGAATCTGCAAAGTACAAGTTGTTATTACTCACTACAGCAGAACAATCAGCACGGGCTCTGTAATGCAGAAAGATGGATTGAAGCTGCTTAAGACCAGAGGAAAATGGAATCTCTGCTTTGCAACAAGGAGTTTAACTCCTGCAATCCCCTCCTGATGAGCAATGAAAGCCGAGCAAAAGCCCAGATTTGAAAATTGCTGGATTCAGGGAGTGAGATGGGGCCATGCAGCGGGAGCCAAAATCCGACCTGGATCTCAGCTTGGCACGGTGATGTGCCAGACCCACCTTGTGAAGGCAGCTCTGTGCACCTGCAGCTCCTTCCCAGGAGTTATGGGATCCTCTTTCCCAGGATCCTGACATCTCACGCTGCTCAGGTGTGACCAGTGGCAGTACAGCCCTTAGTAGCCTCTTTTTCTTTTTCCCCTGCAGTGATCCCACTGCTCCTGGTCCTGCAGAGTCAGGTTTCTCCACGTTTCCATCCCAGATATGGGCTCTTCCAGCTGGAGAATCCCACAAAGAGGAGAAAGCAAAGAACTTCCAACAGCTTTACACTCATGACAACACTGTTTTCTTCTCACGTGCTTCTGGTGGATCTTAGGTTGTACAGTAAGAAGCTCTTGGTTATTACACATTCCTTATTTCTTCCCACAGACGTATGAGTCCAGCTTTCCCCCTGCTTTGCCTAAGATGAATAGCAGATCCTCTGCTGTTACACGAAGGCAGCTTTAAATATATGATAAACTAGCTATACAAACCTTTGTCATCCAGGGCATAAAACAACCTCTAACTGCTGAGGATTATGGAGACACTTGTCTTAAATCAGCCAGTTATTTTAAATACTTCTCTGTTAGCTGTCAGATGCCCTGACTGCCTGTTATCACACCAGGGGATTTGTGTTAGACTTCAGTGCCAGACTCTGCTCTGAGCCTGGGGCCTGGGGTGACGAGGAGCTGGGGCTCCCAGGTGTTTCTCCAGAAGCTTTCTGTGGCAAAGGGGGACGAGTCTGGCATGCTGAGTGAGGAGTCAGGCTGCAAGGACTGGCCTAAGAAACTCTGATATCTCAGAGGGCTTCCAGGGCTGCTAAGGGAGCACATGCTGACTGTCTTGCTCCTTTGGGGTAAAAGGAAAACCAGGGAGATCCAGCTGGTCATAATAATGTGAGGCTAGAGAGGAACAGACAGCCCAGGTGCATGCACACAGGGTGTGCAAAAATGCAAAAATACAGATTTTCTTCAATGCTAAATTATCACACTTGGCAATAGAATTTGTTTTGGTTTAATTCTGCTGGTCATGGGCTCCCAAGAGGAACTGTTGTAAGCAAACTGCACTCCGCTGGGATTGTAGGGTTGAGGAAGAGGTTTTTAGCAGGGAAGGTTCCTCAGCTGCAGGGTGAAGCTGGGAAGGGAAAGGCTTCTGCTCTTTCCTTCTCCCACATCACTCCTTCCTGTAAAGACCTGAGATCTGGTGCCAGGAGGTTTGAACCGATGCGGGAGCGTTTGCACAGAGGTGAGCAGGGATTTACCTGCCTTGGAATTCCGCTGATTTCACTGCTGCAAGTTCATCCTCTTAATGAGCCCCTGGAGAGGGAGAGGGGGAGGCTCAGCGAGGCCAAGGAACCATCTCTGGCCTGCCCAGCTGAGCCCCCGCTCGGCTCCTTGTTTTCCTACCCGCATCAGCTCCGTGCTGGGCAATCCGGAGCTGCCTCGGGGCCGGCGGGGCTGTGCCAGGCAAACTGGAGCTCCTGCTTGTGCCAGGCAAACCTGAGCTCTGCTCCATGCCAGGCAAACTGGAGCTCCTGCTCTGTTCTGAGTAAACTGGAGCTCTGCTCCATGACAGGAAAACTGGAGCTCCTGCCTGTGCCGGGCAAACCTGAGCTCTGCTCTGTTCTGAGTAAACCTGAGCCCTACTTGTGCCAGGCAAACCCGAGCTCTGCTCCGTGCTCAGCAAACCAGAGCTGCCTCGGGGCCAGCGGGGCTTTGGCTCCTGCTCTGTGCTGGGCAAACCAGAGCTCTGTTGTGTGCTGAGCAAACCGGAGCTCATCGGAGCCGGTGGGGCCATGGCTCTGTGTGCTCCTGCTCTGTGCTGGGCACACTGGAGCTCCCTGGGGCCACTGGGGCTCTGGCTCCTGCTCTGTGCTGGGCAGACTGGAGCTTCTGCTCTGTCTGCTCTGGGCAAACCAGAGCTCTGCTCCGTGCCAGGCATACCAGAGCTCCCCAGGGTTTTTGGGGCTGTAGCTCCTGCTCCATGCTAGGCACACCGGAGTTCCCTGGGCTGGCAGGGCTGTGGCTCCAGCTCTGCTTGTGCCAGGAAAACCCAAGCTCTGCTCTGTGCCAGGCACACCGGAGCTCCCTGGGCTGGCAGGGCTGTGGCTCCTGCTCTGTGCTGGGCACACCAGAGGTCCCTGGGCTGGCAGGGCTGTGGCTCTGGATCCATGCCGGGCACACCGGAGCTCCCTGGGCTGGCAGGGCTGTGGCTCCAGCTCTGTGCTGGGCACACCGGAGCTCCCTGGCCTGGCGGGGCTGTGGTTCCTGCTCTGTGCTGGGCACACCAGAGTTCCCTGGGCTGTCAGGGCTGTGGCTCCAGCTCTGTGCCGGGCACACTGGAGTTCCCTGGGCTGGCAGAGCTGTGGTTCCTGCTCTGTGCTGGGCACACCGGAGCTCCCTGGGCTGGCAGGGCTGTAACTCCATGCGCTCCTCCCACTGCCATCGCTGCCCCGCCGCCTCCTCGCGTGCTGCGCCCGCCAGCCAAGAGCATCGCTGACCTCAGCAGAGTCCATCTCCTCCCCTTCACCATTTCACCCGCTGCTGCTGATTAAGTTTCTCTTGCAGCTCTTCCAGGAAGCCAGGGGCCTGTTGTTTTGGAGATCGCCTTAATTTGTTTACTCGTGCATATGTTCTGTCTTGTAGGATGATGCTTCGCAGCTGGTCTCCAGCAGCCTGCGGCACAGGGGAAGCAGCAGGTTGAGTTTGAACCAAAGGAAGTCGCTGAAAGCTGGCCTGATGTGTGGATCCGAGGGCAGGCTCCCTGAGATTGATGTGGTAAAACACGGTGCCATATTGGCTTAGATATCATCTTTATATTTATTGCTGGTTTCCATCGTAATTTGGACACAATAACAGTTTGTTTGTGCAGAAGATCAGTTAAGTTCGAAGAATTAAAGGTAGAAATCTCCCTGTCTCTGATTTTATTATGCAAATGTGAAACTTCCCTGCACATGGTAGGGGGTTGGAACTAGATGATCTTTAAGATTCCTTCCAAACCAAACTATTCTGGGATTTTAAATTCCCTGAGAAAGGTGGAGAGACAGGGATTAAGGCTAAGACTTGCCTTCTGGACAGGACTTGTGCTCTCCAGAACCAGACATCTGCAAAAACTGGTTGCAGAGGTGTTGTCTGGCCAGCACAGACAATGCAAGGTACTCTCCTGAGGAGGATGCTCACACACCGGTGAGGCTTGGATTGATGCATCCCTGAGGCACCTCCTCCGTGCTTTCCCTGTGTCAGGATCCACCCTGCACCCCTCCAGCAGCCAGCCCTGCTCTTGGCTCACCAAACCCTTGGTACAGCAAAGGGGTTCTGCCCCCATGTCAGAGTCCAGCACATCCCTCTGGCTGCCCTGGCTGGCTCGAGACCCTGGCAGGGGGCTCAGAGACCTTGGCACCAAGTCAAAAACACCTGTGGCTTCCATTTTAGCCTGTGGGAGAGGCTGCCAACTCTACATGAGGAATTATAAGCCAGAAGGGTATGAGCAGTGTGGTAGTTGAATTAACACAGGGTGAAAAAGTAGAATTTTGGGTTTTTTTAGAATGGGGTTCAAGGGGAGAAGATGGAGGGATTTGGGCGTGTCCTGGCCTCCTTCTCCATCTTCTTGTCCTCCATGTCTTGGTGTCATGGTGACACTTTTCTATTGGTTTAAGGTAGAGACACACCGTCTGACATAGGTGATAGATATTGGCACATTATTGTAAATATAACACATGTAATTTCTGATATAAAATGTGAACACCGCCCTGAGGGCAGGCAGAATGCCATGGCTTCTTTACTAGACGGACCTCAGCAGGTCAGAGAAAGAATGTTCTAGATAAGGAAAAATAAACAACCTTGAGAACTCGATCCTATGCATTCCAGACCTCTTCTTTGGCTGGGGAACAAGGACTTTTACAATCTTGGGGTCAGCCCAGCATTGAGACCCCAACACCCCCACAACATCCCTGGGCAGCTGGAGAACAGCAGAACCTTCTGTGCTGCTTTCCTGCCCATATAACCTAAAGAATCTGACTCTGTCATAGGGAAAAAAAATCGTTTGGATGTTTTACTGCTACTGTAAAGCTGTTACTTTTTCCCCACCCACCTTTTAGGGGAAAAAAAAAAAAAGAAGCCTTGTTTAATCTGCCAGCTTGCAAATGGCTCCTAAATAACACAGTTGTCTTTGGCTCAGTCGATCAAAGGGCCCTGCCCATGAGGACGGGGACACTTTGCAGGCTCAGATTAGTGTTGTTTCAGAGGAATTGGATGCTTCTTTGTGTTGTTTTTAAATTATTCTCTTTCCAGGTTGAGTCTGAGCCAGATAACTGAATGAACAGAATCAATATTTTGCAGAACTGATAGAAAATTAGCCAGGTTTAATAAACTTCATGCATGGCTTCCTATTGTAGCTATACATCAAAAGGAAAATAAATATATTGACTGGATCTGCTTACAAGAGCATCTATAAGTCACTCTGGGAAATAAGGCAATTGCACAAATGGTTATGGGAGGCTGTGCCTCACAGGGTGGGAAGAGATCATGCTCAGGACATCTGGGTCTTCTTGCTAATTTACCACATGACCTTGAAATTCAGGCCAAATTTTCATATATGCTCACAAAATGTGTTTTTTTCTTTTTGACTCTGGAATGATATTTCAAATGCTGAGGTAGCTCCATGTTTGGCCCTCCTTACCCTGTACCAGGTGAAGTTGCTGGTGGTGCTCCATTCCTTGGAGAAAAATCCTAATAGCTTTGCCAGGTTTGTTTTTTTGTCATGGATTTCTTTTTTTGGTGGGAATGCCACTACTCCTTTCCCAGGTTTATTTTTTTATCATGGATTATTTTTTTGGTGGGAATGCCACTACTCCTTTCCCATGTGGAGATTATGGTTGATAAATGTTCTGAGATCCACCCCAGCAAAGTGATGGAGAGGTAGAACCAGGCAAGACTCAGACCTCGGGTTTCTCAATTTTTTTAGATCTGTGGCTAAATGCAACATTTTTCTGAGATTCAGGAAGAAATTGTAACTGTCTTCTCCTTGTGATGTTTCCCGTATTCCAGACCTCAGTGCAGTACACAAACCGAGGCATATGGAGCATCCAAAGTCACCTTCATCCATCTTCATTTGCCGGGCTTCAGTGGCAGAATTGTCCTTTGGAAATTGGGAATGCGAGACCGTAGCTGCACAGACGGACCAGCCTGGGGGTGCTCTCCCCAGGGACAGACAGACCAGCCTGGGAGGGACAGACGGACCAGCCTCGGGGTGCTCTCCCCAGGGACAGACAGACCAGCCTGGGAGGGACAGACGGACCAGCCTCGGGGTGCTGTCCCCAGGGACAGACGGACCAGCCTGGGAGGGACAGACGGACCAGCCTTGGGGTGTTGTCCCCAGGGACAGACGGACCAGCCTGGGAGGGACAGACGGACCAGCCTCGGGGTGCTCTCCCCAGGGACAGACAGACCGGCCTGGGAGGGACAAACGGACCAGCCTTGGGGTGCTGTCCCCAGGGACAGACGGACAGCCCTTGGGGTGCTCTCCCCAGCAATCTCTGTGCCCAGGGACAGACGGACCAGCCTCGGGCTGCTCTTCCCAAGGACAGACGGACAAGCCTGGGAGGGACAGATGGGACAGCCCTGGGGCTGGCTGCTCTCCCCAGGGACTGACAGACCAGCCTAAGGGTGCTGTCCCCAGGGACAGACGGACAGCCATGGGGCTGCTCTGTCCCGGGACAGACAGACCAGCCTGGGAGGGACAGATGGACCAGCCTCGGGCTGCTCTTCCCAAGGACAGACGGACAAGCCTGGGAGGGACAGATGGACCAGCTTCAGGCTGCTCTTCCCAGGGATCTCCATGCCCAGGGACAGACGGACCAACCCCAGGGCTGTTCTGCCCCGGGACAGATGGACCAGCCTGGGAGGGACAGACAGACCAGTCTGGGAGAGACAGATGGACCAGCCCTGGGGCTGCTCTCCCCAGGGACAGACGGACCAGCCTCAGGGTGCTCTCCCCAGGAATCTCCATGCCCCAGGACAGACGGACCAGCCTCAGGGTGCTCTCCCAGGGATCTCCGTGCCCAGGGAGGCAGGAGCAGCTGGACTGTGCCTTTACACAGAACCAAGGTGCAGTTGGGTGAAGGCTGATGTGAGGGATGAGCCTGGGTCAGCTCCTAGTCTCACTGCTGAAAAGAAAGTGTCCATTTCTGGGTATGAAAAGACTTCTCCAGGACTAAAACTGGCTGTTTATACCTGGACTCACCAAGGAAAAGGGGCGATTGAGTCCTCTTGATGTACAGTTAAAACTGGACTGAGAATCAGACTCTCTGAGTTTCTTTTCCTTTTCATTTTCAATTTGCAGCACAGATGGGACATCACTCTTCCCTTTCAGCAGCTCTGCACTGTCCCTTGCGGGTTTTATCTCATGTCTGAACCCAATACACACATTTTCACTGACGCTTTTGTGATAGCCTGGAGAAAAGGAGGCTCAGGGCAGACCTCATTGCTCTCTACAACTGCCTGAAAGGAGCTTGTAGCCAGGTGGGGGTCGCTTTCTTCTCTCAAGTAACAAGTGACAGGACCAAAGAAAATAGCCTCAAGTTGTGCCAAGGGAGGTTTAGGTTGGATATTAAGGAAAGTCTCTGCACACAAGGGGTGGTCAGGCACTGGAACAGGCTGGCTGGGGAAGGGGTGGGGTCCCCCGTGGCACAAGGGTGTGGATGTGGCACCTGGGAACGTGGTTAGTGGTGAACCTGCTGCTGCTGCTGCTGCATTAATTCGATGACCTCAGAAGGCTTTCCCAACTTTAATGATTTTGTGCTGCAGAAAGTAGACCCACGGATGGTATAAATCAACAGAGCACCCAAAACTTTGTTGGAGCCACAGAGGTGGTGCTGGTGGAGGGTCTGACCCCTGTTATTTTCATTACTGAGTTGTAGCTGTTCCTGCAGCTCGCTGAATGGAGATGGCTCCTCCTTCCCCATAAGGAGGCGAAAGTTGGAGCAGTTTTCTGGCCACACACCTGCAAGGGGAAAATAAATGGGGAGGATGAGCAAGCCATGGGTGGGTGTTATTGTCTGTTAAATACATAACATCTTTTGTACTTAAGCAGCCTTGAAAGAGCATTCCTTGTGCTGGAGCCGCCGTGGGCAGGGACAGAGCAGTGAAGCACCCACCTGCCACCATGCATCACCCAGTTAACCCTACAGCTCAACTTCCCTTCAAAACCAGGTGTTTTCCTCTTTTTTCACTCTCTTTCTCCACATCTGCCTGCCCCTTCCAGCCAGCATCCCTGGTTCCCGTGGCTGCAGGACAGCACCTGGGGTTTGCCCCTGCTCGTCCACCATGGATGAGGGTGTGGAAGGTGGGATCAGATGGAGGAGTGAGAGGAGCAGGAAGGCTTTGGTGCTGATGAACTCCCAGGGAATGCAGCACAGCAAAGGCAGAAATGAGGCTGGGAACTGCAGATGTGTGAGGGATGGCAGGGAGTGCAAGAGGGAGCGGTGGCAGGGGTGTGGGCACTCTGGGGTGCATCAGGAATGAGTCAAATGGGTGTGCACTGAGGCTCAGGCAGGTCTGAGGGGGGATAAGAGCAATTCCTTGGTGATTAGGGTCTGGTAAGTGCAGTTCCTGGAGTGAAGGTGCTGCTGTATAAATGGGAGGGGGTGGGCTTGTCCCCCCACGTGTGTGCAGCCAGCATAGCGCAGCGAGGGCAGGGGTCAGGCACCTGCCCTCTCACCAGGGGCAGCTGGAGCCAGTCTGACTCAGAACCACTGAATATTCTGAGTTGTAAGGGAGCCACACAGATCAGAGTCCCTCTTCAATAAATAGCCCATAGAGGGATCAAACCACAACCTCAGCACCTGTGCTCTGACTCACATTGCCTTGCTCTGAAAATCGCTGCTCACAGATCTGTGTTTGGGCCAAAATCTTGTGTTCATAACATGAAAATGAATGTGGGGCTTGATAATTACTTTCCTTCTTTTTCTTTTCTTTTCTTTTGGATTTTCTGACTCTGCAATTCCCAGTGCAGGAATGCTGATGGGCAGATGAAAGGTTGGCTGCTGGGAGTTCTCCAGCTCAGCTTCACAGACCTAATGCACATCAGCTGCTGTGCCCTGTCTCAGAAACCTTTCCTCTGTCTTGTCTTGCTGGATGCTCTCTCTGGTTGCTGCCCTACCTCTCAAGATAATAACAAAGGCTCTGAAACAGTGGAATTTCCCTTCTCTCTTGAATGGAGATCAAGGGGAGCCTTATGTCCCTACATGCAGGATAATAGGCAGTGCAAGTTTACTCTCTGTCTACACACAATGTGTGGAAGTTGGTCATTATCTGTGTTTTCTAGAGGAAATGAGCCAGTTTTGTAAGGAGAGGAGTGTTTGGGGTGATGCTTCTGCAAGAGCAGCTGGATTAGGGTCACAGCTTTTGATTTGGGCTCCAGCAGAAAATGTTCCGTTTGGTACAGCTCATTCGTGAGACAAAAATTCATTGTCCCAAAGCTATTTTTTTTCATTCTCCCTCTTGGAAATCCGTTTAAACTGGGAGAAGAAAACAGTTCTAAGTTTCAGTACTCACTCATTTCAAAATCTAAGGTGTCTTTTTTGATCTAACCTTTTGGCTAATTAAATAGGAAACCCTTTTGTCTTACATATTACAAAACATCAAGGTCTCTTTTAGATCCACTGGTGTTTTTATTAGTCTCTGAAATTCTTGAGGAACAGATAAAACATCTCCCACCCAGCTTTGCTGTGTCAGTTAATGTGTGAGCAATCACAGTATGACATATCCACCGAGGAGCGTATACAAATTGAATCTCTACGTGTGGTTGTCAGGAAACAAAACATGCTCGATATCTGTTTCAAAGACAATTTTGATTTTTTTTTTTTTTTTTAAGCAAAGCTTTTGTGGAAAATGTAGCGGCAAAGAGATAAAAATGACTCCTGCAATTTGGAAACAGGTAAACAAGAGGTATTAAAAATCGATGGAAACACTCTGTGGTCATCTCTAGGGATGATTTCTCACATGTAAACACATCTTTGGTGAAGGGAGGAATGAGACCAGATCCCAGTCCCCGGGGTCTCAAATCCCATTGAAGTAATTTGCAACTAGATCAGACTGGGGGATCATCACAGGCTTCAAATTTGATGTAGGCACCAGCTGAGGCTGCCAGAGCTCAGCAGCAGTTCAAGCCTCTTTTATCTCCTGGGTGGTCCCTAAGTCAGAGCCCTCAGCTCCACTTTCCCCCTCCTTTCTCAAATGAGACATTTGCTGATGCCATTGTTTAATCCAGCCAAGGATCTGCTCCATTTTCCATGCTCCAAGGTAATTTTGGCAAGGCTGCTCTGTTCTTGCATGCCAGTTAGAAAACCCTCTCTCAGGCAGGTCTCCTTCCGTGGGGCAGTTGTAATCCTGCGAGATTTGTGTGTAATAAATCTCCTTGCCTATCTTTATTCTGGGTGAGGGAAATGGTGTAAAATCCCAAGCCTTCCTCTGTGGGCAAGCAGCTGAGAAACAGCTCTTCTGATAATTCCTTCCAGATGGGCCCAAGCCGGCGTTTCCCTGGCTCAGAGCTCTGCAGATGGAACTTTCCCAGCTCTCCAGAACACACAGCGTGGTGGGGAGAGGTCCCACCACTGGCATTTCAGAGCCCACGGAAGCTCCTGGGCTCAGCAGAGCACAGTGACACCACTGCTGTGAAGCTGTGTCCACATGGGAACCACCATCCTACAGCAAAGTGATCCTGGGCACATTCAGAGGGACAAACCCTCGGGGCTTTGGGTGATTTGGCCCATTTCTCTGCCCACTTGGTGGATCCCCATGAGCAGCATGGGTGGGGAGGGGCATCAGCCTGCAAGGAAAACAAAACTGGGAGCAGAAAGGGAAGAGTTGGTTTCTTTTCTTTATTTTTTTTTCCTCCCCTGGCACAGTGGGCTGTCTCTGCATCATCTCCCTGCAGCTGAGCTGTGCTGGGGCAGGGGCTGGTGCTGCCCAGGATGCTGCTGTGGGATTGTCACCGTGGGCTGGCTTTGCCAGCCGTGGGTCTTTTCAGGTCGTGAGAAAAGCAGGTCAAGCATGTGAGCATGTGGCTGCCTTTCAGGCACACACTGGAGAACTGTTCTCCACAAAGAGATTTCCCTTTATCACAGGGAGTTACTGGAGTGGCCAGAGCTGCAAAGCAAGGATTTAAAAGCATCTCTGAGGGTTGGAATTGAGGTGAAGTCCTCCTGCTTTAGGGCACAAATTCAACTTTAAAGGAGGGGACAAGTTGCAAATTTTCCTTTGAGAAGATTATGTTAAAACTATCAAAAAGGCATCTGATTTGATAGGAGAGGATTTGCATCTTTGCCTGCAACACCTGATACCATGGGGTGGTGGAGATGGACCAGCCAAGGGAGCTCTCAAATACCTGCTGCACACAAAAGCCGTGTGTCAGGAGCACAGGGGGTGCAAGCATTTCTTTTGTCAGGGGTACAAAACGTGGCAGGGTTCATTTTGAGGATGCCTTTTATGAGATGGGGGCACCTCCACTGCACCCCACTGCTGCAGCTCTCTGTTCCCTACCCTAACACACACCCCCAGAGCAGCCTGGCTCCCTGCATTTGCCAGAGGGGCTCAGGGTGAGGAGAAGTCCTGGTGCTGCCTTGCAATGGTGCAAAGTGCCCAGCCAGCAGGGAGTACAGGACTGCAACCTCATGGTCAGCATGGGAGACTGGCCCTGCTCCAAGGCTGGCTGTTCCTTCATCCCAGTGTTCTAGGAGGACGTGAAATGGCACAATCTCAAGGCACTTTTCAAAGGCACTTCAGTAATTCTCATTATCCCCCTGCAAGGACCACAGGCCAGCATTCAGCAGCGCTTGGCTGCTTTTCAGGCCAGAATTTCTGTCTTCTGTTGATGCTTTCTTTCAGCTGAAGGAAGAAGGAGGTTGAGTTTTGCTTGGATTGTCCCTGGCAGAAAAAGAAAGCACCCACGCTCTCCATGTGCTTTGCAGGCTGATCCAAAGCCTGGTGGATCCATCCCCTTTGACTTGGGCGCCGTTTGCGTTTCGGCCAACAGTACAAAGGGGGATCACTGCTGCACGGGGTGGCTGGTGCTGCTGCCAGCAGTGACCTCATGCTTCTGAGAGCTTCTCTGATTTGTTTCATCTGCTTCCATCTGCAGAAGATGGTTGACGAGCTGTACCTGCTACTTGGAGATGGGAGGAGAGGCAAACACAAACACAACCCCACCAGGGCTCCCCTGAGCTGCTGAAATTCCTCCTGCCCAAGGATGGAGAGCAACGCAGACTCACCCACACAAATTCTCGACCTTTAAAGTGTGCAGCTGTTCTCAGGCAACTTGAAAACTTATTCTTTTCCCCCACCAGTTCAGCAGTTGCAAACGCTTCCTTCCTTCTCCAAACCTGAGTTGTAACTTGGATGGTTTTGCTCCAGCAAGTAACAAAATGAAGAAGATGATTTGCAACCAGGATGTTGCATCTTGCAACGATGCCCCAAACAAGGTGATGATGTTTGATAATGTTTGATAAAGTAGGAAAGGCTTTTCTGAAGGGCAGGGGAAGGATGGCAGCCACGCTGGTGTTCTTGGCTTTGCCAGCTCCATTCTCTGCAGGTTTGTTGTTGCGGTTTCCCCCAGCAATTCTCCAGGCATGTTGAATTCCCCCAGGCTGGATCTTTCTGCTTGAAGCAATGGGATTTTGGCAGAATTTTCTCTTGGAGCTGGAGCCAGGCTCACTGGTGTTGGCAGCTAGGACCGCATGTGCCACCCATGCTGCACTTTGCATGGTGTGGGAGCGATATTCATCAGGGTAGGGCTGGGCCCCGAGATGTTTTTCTGCTCGTGGCAAACAGGAGGTATCTCACCAGGCTGCCTCCTGCCTTGAGCCACTGCATGGATTTGTTAGCTTTGAGCAAAGTTATTCTTGGTCGATGCTGCTCTGAATAGCCCCTTCTGGGTATAAAAATGTTTTCATTTTCGAGTGTTTGGAAAGCTGCGCCAAGGATGACAAAAGCAAACACCCACCCCAAGCAAAGGAATGCTCCCAGGAGCATCTCCAGAGAGCTTTGAGACCTGGGTGGTGCTGAGAGGAGTGTGTTGGCATGAAACCACGGGGGAACGTGGGCTGGGGGAGCTCTGGGCACCACCAGCCCTAAGCACAGCTGCTGGGTTGGGTGCAGCCCTGAGCCTGACTGTCAGAGTCCAGGACATCCCTCTGGCTGCCCTGGCTGTCTGAGACCCTGGAAGGGGGCTCAGAGACCTTGGCACCAAGTCAAAAACACCTGTGGCTTCGATTTTAGCCTGTGGGAGAGGCTGCCAACTCTACATGAGGAATTACAAGCCACAGGGGTTTGAGTAGTGTGGTAGTTGAATTAACACAGGGTGAAAAAGTGGAATTTTGGGGCTTTTTTAGACTAGGATTCAGGGGATCAAGATGGAGGGATTTGGGCGTGTCCTGGCCTTTTCCTTCTTCTTACCCTCCATGTCTTGCTGTGCTGGTGACACTTTTCTGTTGGTTTAAGGTACAGACACACTGTCCAACATAGATGATAGATATTGGCATAATATTGTAAACATAATACATGTAGTTTGTAGTATAAAATGTAAACGCCGCCCAGGGCGGCACGCAGAATGCCATGGCTGACCTGCTGGACAGAGCTCAGCAGGTCAGAGAAAGAATATCATAGATAAGGAAAAATAAACAACCTTGAGAAGCTGATCCTTCACATTCAGACTCCTTCTTTGGCTGCTCAGGCTGGGAAACGAGGACTTTTACACTCTTGGGGTCATCCTGACACCGCAGACCCTGAGACCTGACCCGTTTGGTAACCCAGGATCACGGAATTGCAGAAAGCTTTGGCTTGGCAGGGACTTTAAAGATCGCTTTGTTCCAGCCTCTGCCTGGGGCAGGGACACCTTCCGTGAGAGCTGGTCACTCCAAACCCCATCCCAGCCCAGGGATGTGCAGCTGTTGGACCAAGAGATGTGGTGACTGTGATTCTGTTTTTCTCTAGGGTTTACAAAGACAAGGCTCCTACAACACACTTTGTTGTGCTGTTCCATGCCTGTAAACACCTCTTCAGTCTCCCCCTGCCTCAGTTTACCCCTTTCTTCTACTAATTAGATAAACCCACCCCAATAAAGCCCTCCTATTGACTTCACCACGGTGTTTTGAGACTTAATTAACAGTCTGCAGAATGCACTGAGATCATGGGATGAAAGCAGCTATAGATATGCAAAGCAGCATCATTATGCAAAGATAAAATTTAGAACCTTTGTCAAATAAGTGTGGAAATGAATGTATTGCAGCATGTGCCTGGCTCTGCTCAGCTCTGGGCCCTCCTGTTCGTTCACCTGATAATCCCAAGGGAAACAGGACAAAAATGAGATTTATGAGAGAAGTGTGAAAATGCACAGGCAAGGTCTTAAAATCAGATTAATGAAAAGAGAGAAGCTCTGAAAGAAAAGAAAGATCTTTTCCTCCTTATCTCTTGGAGGTCTCTAAACTCCTGTGTACACATTACAAGCTGCAAACTAAGGGAGAGCCAGAATCAGGTTACAGATTACTCATGCTTTATTTATTTCCTTTATTATTTTGCATTGGGGAAAAAAAAAAAAGTTGGGGGGATAAGGAATAAATTTGAGCTATAATTTTAAAAGAAAAATGTCTGAGAAGGGACACACTCCATCAACTAATTAAACATGTATCAGAGGTGCAATATTCCCAATTAACTAAAAAGTTGTGTTTCCACTTCTAATTGCTGACAGTTTCTTTTGGTGACTGTGTGCAGATTAATTGTCTTCAATGGGGAGTTGGTTGGCTTGATAATGTAATGTTTGAAGTGGAGGTAGTAATTGCTTTGATTACATTTGTGGTTTATTTCCTAAATGGCAGCTTGAGGTTGGGCCTGAGGTTTAAAGTAGCAGCGAAAAAAATTAAGAGATGAGGGGAAAAAAGTAAAGTTTCTTTAAGGAGTCTAAATGTGGTGGAGCAAACTTTGGGTGCTTGGACTAGATGACATTGGAAGGTCCCTTCCAAACTGAACTATTCTGTGATTTTGCTACCCATGAGCTGCTTTGTTCAGCAAGGGAATGTACGGAGGGAAGGAGGGCAGTGGAGCTGGGGAAAGGGCTGGAGCAAAGGAGGGGCTGCGGGAGCTGGGAAGGGGCTCAGCCTGGAGAAAAGGGGGATCAGGGGGGACCTTGTAGCTCTGCACAACTCCTGACAGGAGGGGACAGCCGGGGCGGGCTCTGCTCCAGGGAACAGGGACAGGAGAGGGAACGGCTTCAGGCTGGGCTAGGGTGGATATTGGGATGGATATTGGGAACATTTTTTCACCCAGAGTTGTCCAGCCCTGGCCCAGGTTTCCCAGGCCAGGGCTGGAATCCCCATTCCTGGAGGGATTTAAAAGCCATGGGGATGTGGCACTTGGGGACATGGGTTAGCAGTGGCCTTGGCAGTGCTGGGGAACTTGGACTTGATCTGAGAGGGCTTTTCCAGCCTCAACGACTGTGTGACAAGCTGGGGAGGGCAGCCAGGGAGCAGGCAGAGGTGCAGGCAGAGGTGCAGGTAGTGCAGGCTCAGGTGTGAAGGCTCTGCCCCCTCCCGGGCTCAGAGCTGTCTCCGGCGCTGTCTCTACCCTGCCTGGGGGCTGGGGCGGTTCGGCAGCCTCAGATGTTCTCTCCAATGTCCTCCCCAGTGCCTGCAGCCTCCTGGCAGGGAGGGAGGCAGCCGGCTCCTTCCCCGGCATCCCGCCTGTCACTTGGGTCACACTTTTGATTTTTTCTCCCTGGCGTGGGAAAGACCACGGGCAGGAGCTGAGCTTGGAATTCAAACCCCAGCTCCTGCCTCGCTTTTGGCAGCTGAGAGGTCTCCTCGCTGGAGCCGAGGGATTCCCAGGCTTTTATCCTCTGCTGGCTGTCAGCTCTCTGGTATGAGATGAAGTCACCTCCTTCCTTCCTCCTCCCAGCCCTGCCACTCACAGCGGCCACCGCAGCCCCTCTGCCAGCAGGCTCTGTCCGGCTGGGAGCACTCTCTGTCCCTTTATCTTTGCCTCCTCTCCTCTTTTCCAGCTCTGGAGCCATTAGCAGAGCTGAGCCAGGCCCAGGAGGAGCGTGTGTAGGAACTGGATGAGGAAGAGCATCCAGTGGCCTGTGAGAAATTTGGCCAGTGCCTGTGCCAAGTGTGTCTTCATGAGAGCGATGTGCCAGGCGGGATGGGCAGCAGGACAGCACCTGGGCCCCCATCCCTCCGGCCATACAGCCTCACCCTCACTCCCTGCACGCTCTCTGCTCTCTCTCCTGCCTCCTCTTTGCCCTGGGCTGCCTCAGTTTCCTTTGTCCAGCCCAGAGCTGGGCTGAAGGGCAGTGTGTGCAGAGGGACCCAACCAAGCCATGATGCTTTTTCCTGGAGAAAGAGTGAGATTATCCTCTCGTCACAATTAAAGGCAGGCAGGAATGGATTTCCCACGGGCAGAGGTTTGACAGAACCTCTCTCTGAGCCCTGCACACTCCAGCGAGCTGGAGCTCTGCCCTGTCAGACCACAGGGATGGGATGAGGGAGCTGGGGAAGGGGCTGGAGCACCAGGAGGGGCTGAGGGAGCTGGGAAGGGGCTCAGCCTGGAGAAAAGGAGGCTCAGGGGGCCCTTCTGGCTCTGCACAACTCCCTGCCAGGAGGGGACAGCCAAGGGGGTCGGGCTCTGCTCCAGGGAACAGGGACAGGAGGAGAGGGAATGGCCTCAGGCTGGGCCAGGGGAGGTTTAGATGGATATTGGGAACATTTTTTCACCCAAAGAGTTGTCCAGCCCTGGCCCAGGTTTCCCAGGGCAGGGCTGGAGTCCCCATTCCTGGAGGGATTTAAAAGCCATGGGGATGTGGCACTTGGGGACATGGGTTAGCAGTGGCCTTGGCAGTGCTGGGGAACTTGGACTTGATCTGAGAGGGCTTTTCCAGCCTCAACGACTGTGTGACAAGCTGGGGAGGGCAGCCAGGGAGCAGGCAGAGGTGCAGGCTCAGGTGTGAAGGCTCTGCACTGGGAACAGGCAGAGGTGCAGGCAGAGGTGCAGGCAGACCTTCCCTTGCTGGAGCAAACCAGGGGTTAACAGCAGAGGGAGGAGGTTTATCCTCAGCTCTTGGAAGCCGGGGAGCAATGGGCAACTGTGCCAGCAGCCAGCCAGGCCAGCTGCTGCCCATGGTCCTTCCCCAGCTGCCAGCAGCCTGCAGTGAGGGGGTCGGTGTTGGGGCAGCTCTGGGCCCTCTGGAACGTGTTTGTAACAGCTTGTACCTCCCAGCGAGAGAGAGCTGCTCTCTGCTGCCTCTTAGATAATTAACCCAAGTGGGGAAACCGAGGCATGAGCTTTGCATTCAGTGTTTGCCAAATAGAACCTTCTCTGGTGAATTTTTTTCCCCCTGATTTTTCCTTTCTCCTATGTTCCTTTTCTGTCTTGAGCAGTAGGAGCATGTCTGGACATTTCTTTTCCCATATGCCTTGGCACAGCCTTCCTGTCCTTCCAGGTTTTTCCTGCCTTGATGGACTCACCAACCCCCTCAGGGGACTGTAACCTTTATGGGGACCCCCAAGCACAGCACACCCTGTGTTTTGTGAACATAATGTTTTATGGAGTGAACACTAACAAAATCCTCTTTCAGCCATGCATCGTGGTGCATGTTTTCATGGCACAGTTAGGGAAGATGATTAGATTCTGTAGTTGGTGGTAGTGCTCCTGAGTTTCCGTGGTTACCAGGTCCAGGGCTCTGAGCAGTAGAAAAATTAGAATCATTAAAAAGGGGGGGGGGGGGGGAAAGTCTTATCATAATGATGTGAAATAACTCATTTTGGAAATCAGGCACTCCCAGTTTTAAGGTTTTCAAAGAAATCTCTCCGTGAGGTGTTATCCCAGAGCCCCTTGGAGCAAGGCTGAGGTTACAGGGAATTTCCTCCAGCACTGACACTGTGATGGTGTTACCACCTTGGGGCAGGGTTTCTGATTGAGTGGGAGGCTCAAAACCCTTTTTTTTTTTTTAATATTTCACTTTTTAATTGTTTTATTTATTTTATCAAAGGTTGAACTCAATGATCTTGGAGGTGTTTTCCAGCCTTAATGATCCTATGATCTGCTTCTTAAGGGGAAACTCTTCATGGCATATGGGAACAAGGGAGAGCTCCCACTCCCAGAGAGTTGGGAGGGTTTTGTGGGGGATTTTGGAGAGAGGCAAGTGAAATCTGAATTGGGACTTTATACAAGGACACAGAGTGATGAGATAAGGGGGAATGGCTTTCCACTGCCAGAGGGCAGGGTTAGATGGGGTGTTGGGAAGGAATTCTTCCCTGTGAGGATGGGACTATAGTAAAAAATGTGGCAGACCCCGGCTCAGGGAAGAAATTATGATGTCTGCTCCAGATCAGAAGGCTGAAGGACAGCTTTATTAAAACTATACTCTATTACATTAATATACTATTTAAAGATATACTATCCTATTCTACATACTCACTTCTTACTCACCTCTCTAACTAACTCAAACTGTGACTCTGCTGAGAGCCCAAGCCACAGCTGGATCCCATTGGTCACTGACCCCAAACAACCTTCACCAGGATCCAACCCAGCAATCACTGCAGGTGAACAATCTCCACACCACATTCCACATGGGGAAAACAAAGGAGCAGGGATAAAGATTGTTCTCTCTTCTTCTCTCTGTGCTTCTCCTGAGAGACAGAATCGTGTCTCTCTGTCCAGAGGATGTGAATGTCACAGGGAACAGGAACCCTGGCACAGGGTGCCCAGAGCAGCTGTGGCTGCCCCTGCATCCCTGGAAGTGTCCAAGGCCAGGTTGGACAGGGCTTGGAGCAGCCTGGGGCAGTGGAAGGTGTCCCTGTCCCTGTCAGGGGTTTGGAATTGGATGGGTTTAAGCTCCCTCCAACCCAAACCATTTTGTGACTCCACGTGGGCCACGTTTGGACCCTGCAGCTGTGCTGAAGCCCAGGAGGAGGAGCTGCCTGGGTGTTGGGAGCACCTGCTGCCCCTTCACTCGCAGAGATCAGCCCCTCCTCAGGCAGCCCTTGAAGGAGCTGCTGCTGCTCCTGCTCAGGGCTGGGAGAAGGGCAAAGCTGCTCCCCAGGGAGAGAGAAAAGAGATTTAGTCCAGCAGTCAGGATGCAGGACCTGGCTGTCCCGTGCCCCTGGGCTTGCCAAGGGCTGGGATGTGGGGTGCCAGTGCCAGCCCTGTGCTCTCTCTGACATTGCCAGGCAAGAGCTCAGCAGCTCCTTAGCCATTGCCATGGTTTCCTGGAGCATCCTCTCCCCACTGCTCCGAGAGCTGGAGAAGAGGGATCTTCTCACTACAGGAGCCCTGCTCAGTGTTTTTCTTCTGTTAAGAAGCAAAAAAAAGAGGCTTTTTTATTATTATTTTCTGTGACATCTGCAGTCATGAATTGGGCCTATAAAACACTGTGTAGGAGACTGTTCCTCCTTCACTTGATCTCCTTTCATTCCCAAGAACATTTTTCTCATCAAAGCTTGCAGATTTCAGACACGCCATAAGATATTTTTAATCATCTTCTGTCACGAAGTTTCCAAGTTAAAGGAGCCTATGCCATGCAGAGAAAACTCTATTTATTCTCCCTTGTTTAAAATACCCTGGCAGTCATTTTAATTACAATGCCTTTTTCCTACCCCTCCTGGGATGTGCAAACCTATTTACACAATTTACAGTAGAGGTGGTTTCCTTCCCCCATCCCCTCACGCCTTCCCCGTCACCTCCCTCTTTCCCCCATGTGTGTAACGTGCACAGTTCCAAATATCACAACTTGGCAAATAAATATTACAAGATTCAATAAGAGGGAGCTGCATTTGCAAGTCTGAGGCTAATTTAATAAATGATGGCAGCAGCTTTAAAACATGTCTCCTATTTAAAGAGCACAACACCGATCTTTGGAAGGAGCTGTGAAGTGGGCTACATTTTTCTAAAGGCTTTAAATGAATCCTTTTCATCTAAAGCTTGGAAAATTAAAGCCTCCCAAGCTGGTTTTTGTGCAGCTTCGTCAGAGCAGGCGTAAAGCAAAGCCGCACCCGGCAGCGAGCGCTCCGCAGGCTCCGGGCTCAGCGTGGGACACCGAGTGACGCCTTCAGACTGAGCCTTTTCAGGGGAAAAGGAAGTCAAATTCGGGTGGAAGAAGATGTAAACAGCCTTGATATTTATAGGAGAAAGGAGGTTGAAGGACGCCTTGCTGCTGGCGCGGAGCCCCGCGCGCGGGCGTGGGCTGGGCTGGGCTGGAGGCGCTGCGGTGCTGGCGGTGCTCCTTGTTTGGTCCCAGTTTGTACTGGGACAAAGCACTGGGACAAAGTACAGGCAGCTGGGACCAGCTGTTGAGGAAAATGGGGTGCTGTGTGGTAGAACCCAGTGCAGAGGTCAGGGCTCAGCCATCTCTTCACCATTTCTAAATCCCACGTGTCACTGCCCACACTGCCGTTATCTCCTGTGCCTGCCTGCTCTCACACGGCTCTTCCAGCATGGGGGACCCTCAGCCACCTTTAATCCCTCCCTCTCTCCTTGCAGAAACACAGTTTTAGAAGATTATAATGGAGCCTTCCGGCCTTGAACTCTCTTAAAACCCTGCAAGTAGGAGACGGCTTTGGCAGGCTGGATTGGGTTGGATTACCTCTCTTCAGATCTTTTGCTTGTGAGATATTTCAAAGACCCCCTTTAACCAGAGTTAAAGCCTGAGTTTGTCCAGTTAGGATCTTGGCAGGATTTGATCAGAGGAAACTAGATCTCAGCAGCAGAGAAATAAACAAAAACATGTAACCAAGTTGGTGTGTTTACATGTCATACGTGGTCCTCCAAGCTGGGGGCCAAAGTTTTCCTGGTGTGATGTCCTCACTCAGGAGCCCAATGTCCATGGAGATGCTGAAACCCACACTGGGCCCCTGGGCTGGGTCTGTCCAAGCAGGAGAGAGCAAAGCAACTCCCAATGTCAGGGTGGACACAGAGGACTTTTCCAGCACCCATCAGGATAATTCTCTGAAAAGCCTCGTGGGCTCTGACAGCTCTCCATCACTCCAGTGTGCCCAAAGGAGCACTGACTGCCACCATGTCACCCTCTCGTTCTCCTGGGAAGTCAGATTATCCCCCTTCCCTCTCCTAATGCCAGCAGAGTCCTTAAACAACTCCCTTCAATCTTGGTTTTCAAACTCATTTCTGTGCTCAGCAGGGTGTAATGAACTCAAAGCTCTGGTTTGAGCAGTTGGAGCTTGGAGGGGGTAGTAGGGTAAGAAAGGACAGAAAATATATATAAATCCTTCTTCTGCGGGCTCTCATCCACAGTGACAGCTACAAAAAAAGCACTTTATGGCTCCAGTCACATCTCATGTCAGAGTGATGTGCACCACAGGGAAACCTGCCACATGATGGCTTGGAAACGGCAGATTCTCTTAAAATTTTTAGGGTGATAAGCAAAAAGAAAATGGGAAAAAGACTCAGAAAAGACCCAAAAGACTGATGTCATACCCTTGAAGAAAGAGGGCATCAGAGAAACAAGAATGGCCTGTTCTGGACGTGGTCAGGACACCGAGAAGCTCATGCAGCTCCATCCTGAGGCTGCTGTGCTCCCCCCCGGCCATTGCTCCAAACCAATCTTCACTTCTGGAGGGAAATACCCACAATTATTTATTTTCCCCCTCCAGCAAGTTCACAATTGAGAAAACCCTTCAACACAGCAGGTGAGAGGTGGGGGGAAGGTCTCCAACAAAGCCAAGTTGCTTTGTTCTTGTGCACCTGAGCTCTTGGTGCTGGTTAACAACAGTTGCTCAGTGGCTGCAACTTCACAGGACTGGGAGATGTTTTCAGGCTCTGGCTGAGCTGGTGTTTGCTGAAGAAACTCCCCTGAGGTGGCTGCTGACCAGCGGTAAGGAATGAGCAGTTTCCTTGCCTGAGTTTGAAAATTAGAATGACACCACTGGGAAAGAAAATAATAGTTGAGAGAGAGCTTGTAAGGAAAAGCAAATCAAAGTACACCAAGGATCTGTCAGTAAAGAAGTCCTTTCATGCCATGCTTTAAAATGTATTTCTTCTTTTGAATTATGCTTTGTATTTTTCATTATATAAAATGAGGAACAGGAGCCCCTGCAGCACATGGTCTGGTTGGATGTCTAAGATATTAACTGAATATTTTCCTGCCCTAAGGGTCCAGCAGGAACTTCAGCCGTTTCCTCCCGCATTTCCCAGGTATTTGAATAAAATTAATGTTACTCAGAAGAATTGTAACAGCTTGCACAAAAATCAGGTTCCTGGAAGGGCTGTGCTGATTTTGGGGGTATTATTGGTGTGATAAGCCTTGCAGTGAGAGCAGGGACAGTGCAATCTACTTGTTAATCATGGGGTTTGCAGCTTGGTTTAGGTAAGGGCTGCTCTGACAGGGAGTTTATGGAAGAACATTGGGATATATGCTCCTGCACTCTACAAATGGGAAAGGAAGTGGTGTTTACCTTGTGAAGGTGTCACAAATGGTTGTTCCCCTTTGTGGCTAGTCATGACCTTTCCACCAAGCTGGAAACTTAGTCAGATGTGTTTTGCTGCAGCTTTAATTTACGTTTGCATAAATGCTAGGAGAGTTTGGGTTGGAAGGGACATCCAGAAACCATGCCAGCAATGAGCAGGGACAATACCTGCTGGTTAATGGGAATCGCCAATGAGGAGGGGGGGTTTGTGAAGGTGTTTTGGTTTTGATGGTGTTCATTTTTGTGTTTTGGTGACTCTTTTTTTTCACTCTTCATGACCAGGAGGCAGGGGGAGCCCCCAGTGAAAAGCTGAGCCTGAAATGGACGTTTTCACACCACCCTGTGTTGTACAAGCTTTTAAAAGGCTTTGGCCTGTGGAAGGAAAGAAATGCAATGGTGAGAAGCTCTGGGAAGCAGCTTTGCTCCCTTGAGCTGTTAAGGGCCAGAGACAGATGCCACATTTGTGCTGTTCTTGGATCAAATTTCCAAGAAGGCTCTTTCCCACGGTGTCACTTTCTGCACCCTCCCCAGGAAGCAGGACTCCACTTTCTGCCCAGCAAAGCCCAGTAATGAAACAACCCTGGTTTTGCTGCTGAGGTTTGGTGCAGCCAGCACCAAATGTGCCTGGGGAGCTCAGCTCAGCTCCCGCCTCTGCTCCTGCTGGGTCTCCCCTGCACCACCAGTGCAGAAATCAGATTTTCGCTTGATCCTGTATCGTGGACCCCATCTGCAGGAAACCTGCTGCTTAGATAAACATTTCCCCTCTAAGCCAAAGAGATTGGACTGGAACAGTTCCCAGTTGCTCCCAGTTTGTGCCATGCCCTCAGGGAACCCTGGGGTGAGAGGTGTGTGGTGGCTTTTGCCAGCCTCCCATAGGAGATGGCTGTGGAGCAGGGAACACTCTGGTGGTGGATCCCATAGAAAGGTTGGGAATCTGCTTCTGCTCTCCAAGACAGCTCAGTGGAGCTGGCAGAGAAGAGAGTCCCTTGGGAAACAACACCCAGCTGCAGCTGGAGGAGGATTCTTTACAGAAAGATTGGAAGAAACATTCCACACGGAGCCCCCGCTGTTATCACATCCCGCTCCAGTCTGGCAGCTCCTGTTTGCTGTACCTGCTGCTCTGTTTTTTGCATCTCTAATCTGATTTAGATAATAACCCCAGTGGGTGCAGAGAGCCAGCTGAGCCTCGTGATGAGATTCTCCTGCTCCAGATCCTCCAGATCCACTCCCTGAGAGCAGGCAGCACCTGGAGCTTGGCTGCCAGTGGAAAGGGCCAGATCCTCCTTTCCCACATGTACCAAGGCAGGAGAGGTCAGCTCCAGGCCTCTTCAAGGTGTTTTTTCAATGATCTGTGTAGTGAAAGGGAGATCAGGGCTGGCCAGACACTGTGATAACAACAGACTGTTAATGATCTCTGGGTGCATTCAGTAAATACATTTATTTTGTGTGGGCAAAGGCACCCATTGTCCCCCGCTGCTCCAAAGGCTGGTGACATCACCCTAATCCTGGTTGCTCCAGGGTATATCTGGGTTTGAACAAGTTGCTTTGTCCCTCCAGCCAAAAGTTTTGTCAGGGAGGATTTGGGGATCTTGCCTGCCTGTGGGATTTCTCTCCAGGGTGTCAGACTTGCTGTACGACTACAGTGGGACTCACCTCCACAGACCATCTGCTTTCCAGGCTAGCTGTGTTGCATTTGGTGCTACATGCTTCCCTGATGGGAAAGCCTTGGCCAGGAATAGAACAGCCTTTCCCCAAGCTCCCTGCCTCAGGGCTGCCTCATCGATACCAAGAGATCCCTGGGTGCTGGGAGAATCCCTGCAGAAATTCAGGGGGTTTCCCCTCTGTTCTCTCAGTCTTTGTTGTTGTCTTGGTTTGAACAGACAGGTGTCTGCTTAAGGAAGGCAGGAGCCTCCCCTGAAATGGAAAATGTAAACCCCCTCCCTCCAAATTGTTATAATTTGGAAATTAAAAGGCTCTCAGGCAAAGATATGGGAGCAGGAATAACAGTTCTACACTAGGAAAACTGAAAATACAAATGTAATAGTACAGACAAACAAAAACCACTGCCAGAGACAGAACAGGCCTTGACCCCCTGTGTGTCAGGGTGTGGCAGCAGTGCCATTCCATGGTGGCTCAGCCCTCCTGCAGTGCCAGCTGTGCTTCTGCTGGAGCAGGATCCTGGACAAGGCTGGAGTTTTCCTCTGAAGCTCCAGAGCTGGTGTGGGTGGGCCTGGTCTTCCTCTGGGAATGCAGTGGGGAAGAAAGCTGCTCCTCTGGGAATGCAGTGGAAAAGCTGTTCTGCTGTCCTGAACCTCAGATTGTATCCAGGTAGGAATGCTTGGCTCCTCCCCCTGGGTGGAGCATCTCCCCATGGGATGATGGAATTTTATCAGCCATGCAGGGATACTCACTGCCCCATGAACAGAAGATAATTAATAATTAATGGCCCATTAACAGAAGATATCTCCTGGAGGGAGGATTGGTTTGTGGGAGAGATAAAGAAAACTGCCCAGTGAACAGAAGAGAACTGCCCCACCTCTAACAGGTGGCAATAGAATACCCCTATTTCCAACCTAAGACAGTTGTGCAGCCCATCGTGCTGGTTTGTGGGATGCCAGCACTAACGAGACCTGCAAAAGCTCTGGCACGTGGGAGCAGTAGAGCTCTGATCCCGAGCTCTGGGAGGAGAGCTGGGTGGGATGAGGCTCCACTTGCTGCCGAAGCTGTTGTGGCAGTGCTGGGTCCCCCAGCCATGCCGTGGCAGAGAGATGGAGCTGGAGAAGCCCAGCAGGAGCAGGGCAGCAGCCCCTGCCCATCGGCAGCAAAACCAAGTGCGTGTTTGGCCCAGGGGACCTGTGTGTTGAGCAGAGATTAAAAGCCCAATCAGTACCTTTTCATCTGCTCCTCGGTAACTGCTCTGACCCGAGCACTCACACTGTGTCTCCTCGCAGACCTCTCCTCCACCTCTTCCCAAAGCCCTGCGTGGGCTGTTGATATATTTTTATTGATCTCTTTTATGTAAAGCTCATCCCTGCCGTTCACTCCTGAGTAATATCCAGGTCTCTTTGTTCCCCAGCACAATAGAGTGTCCCTGGACAGCCCTGGGGACACCGGGAGATGCTTTAAAAGGTTAATGTCTCTGTTAGATCGCAAATCACTCCAGAACATCTGCTGTCATTCACGGGAGGCGGGAAATAATCACCTGGATCCTTTGACTAATGACTGAGCCTGAACAAGACTCGCTTCCACCTCTGGGAGGAGGTTGTGTCAGCGTTGCTGCCTCTGGTTGCAGAGGGAGTGATGGTTTGATTGCCTGACATCTGAGCAGAGCAGGTTTTGCTGTGCTGCAGCTCCCAGTGCTGCTCCCCTCGGGGACATTGGGGCTGAGACCCTCGCAGAGAAATGGGGTGACTACACCGAGGTTTGCAAAGGTGCTCAAGGGCTCTCCAAGGGCTGGGATGTCACTTTGGGGTACTGAAGGCTCTGCCTGTGTGCTCCAGCATCCCATCACCTGTCCCCGTTGAGTCAGGAACGGGAGTGAGGTGACACATTAACTCTCTTCAGCAGGTTAATACCGAGTTTATTATTCTCAAGCTGCATCAAGGGAAATATAGGTTGGATATTAGGAAGAAGTTTTTTACAGAAAGGGTGATAAAGTTCTGGAATGGCTGCCCAGGGAGGTGGTGGAGTCCCCATCCCTGGATATGTTTAAACAAAGCCTGGATGTGGCACTGGGTGCCAGGGTTTCGTTGAGGTGTTGGGGCTGGGTTGGACTCAATGATCTTGGAGGTCTCTTCCAACCCAGTGATTCTGTGAATTCTGTGAAACCCATTCTTTTATACACCCCCCTGATGGACCTGACTGGTCATTTAATCAACACTCAGTCACCATTGGCTAATTAAGGAGACGCCCTTTGGTAAACATCTTATGAGAAAACAACTGTCCAAAGCACCAGCTGCAAGACTTTAAATTCTTTCTCTCAGCCTTCTCAAAACCACCCAGAACAATTCCTGGGAAAGTTTATCTGTCTTTCTCTGACCAGACTGTCACATCCGCAATCACCCTGTGGGGATGGTGCTGCATCTTGGATGCACAGGGTGTGTGCCATGGGCATCTCTGGCAAAGCCATGCTGGGTCAGCTGCTGCACCCTGAGTATGGATCTTGTCTCCTCTCTGATCATCCCAACCAGGGAGGGAAGGGCAGGTCAGAGAAATAACTCACAGAAGGGCACACAGCGAGTTGTGATCCCAGTTGAGATCCCACATGTGAATCTGAGATATCATTGTTGCAAGAATTAGAAAAAAAATAAATATCAAACTAGACACAGCTCATGACTTTGGCTTGTTTGGGGAAACAGCTGGGTTGGGCTCTAACTTGACAATGAAAACAAATCTGCTGCACTGCCTCCTTTCACCTCTCTCCCTAAGCCCCTGTCTGAGCTGCAGGCCCAGTGAGATGGGAGCAGACTTGTTAGCATTTCATACAGTCACATTTTTTTTTGTGTTCGTTGTGCTCTTGGTTGAGTTAACTCCTAATTTGTCTGTCTTTGGGGGACAGCAGACAGCTGCTTCAATGAGGTAACAGTAGGGTTTGAAATAACAGGCATCTGCTCTTTGTGTGAGCAGGGGATCTCTCTGCCTCCCAAAAACACCCTTGCAGGGGAGGTGTGTGCTCAGGGTCTGCTCCCTGGGGATGTCTCTGGCTGCCCTGATGGGATGAGTTTCCTTTGGCAGCTCAGGAGGCCCCAGGCACCTCCAGATCTGTACAAACCCTGCAGCCACACTGAATCCCGTGGACTTTCTTGTGAGCCCAGCCTGGCACTGCCAAGGTGGCTGCTTGGTGCTCAACCCTCCCTGTCCACCAGCTGATCTTTGAAGCACTTTCCTGGCCAACACCAGCACCCTCTGCCCTGGGAACGGGCACAGGGAGCAAACTGGAGGTGACCTCTGAGTGTGACTTGGCTCTGTTCACTCGTAGGTGAAAGCAAATCGGTGTCAGAGCTAACAGAGCCAGGGCCAGCATGGAGAGAGATGCCTGAATCCTGACAAGAGGCTTCCCTCCCCCTGGGACTGGCACCCCATGTCCCCATCGAGCCCAGAGCCAGCTGCCAGCCCGGGGCCCTCCCCCTCTGTTATTTATTGGGTGTGGGAGGTGGTGAGGTTTTTTTTATTTGTTTGTTTGTTTGTTTTGGGTTTTTTTTTTTTTTTTTCTTGGTTTTTTTTTTTTTCCCGGATGCACCCAGCACAGCGGTCTCTGCACAACACCAAATTAATTAATGCTGGGCAGGCGGAATGCAATTAACTACCCTGGAGCCCTGCCAAGGCAGGGGCAGCATTCCCCTCTCAGTTCCTCTGAGAAACAACCCAGGAGCTTTCCTGGGCAGGACCTTGCTCTTTGCTGTAGGGCTGTAGGGCAGGAGGCTTTGACAGGAGCACACCCTTCTGGAAATGCCTCCTCCAGGCCCCTTGGCTGCCCTGCACTCAGATCCCATTCCACATCTGATCCCACCACTGCCTCTTCCCTCTTCCAGCCCGGGGAGGTGGCAGGCAGAGGGAGGCAGCATCTGCAGGAGCTTGCAGCACAGTTGGCAAAGTCCTGGGCAAAAGTAATCAAGCCATGGTAGCGTTTCAAGGACCAACTGGCTGGATTTTATTTATTGCTGCCACTCACTGAGAAAATGGACTCGGGAGGAGATTCCTGGGCAGCTTCTGTTAAATAGAGCATCACCTGACAGAGCTGTGATTGAGCTGGGGCTGTTTAAAGGGGTTTAGAGTCCGCCAATGCAGAGCATCTGCAGGCAAAATGGGCAGCTTTGGCAGGTCAGCTACTTTGAAAGTCAACTAAAAAAAAAAAAAAGCTTGTGCAGAAACACACAGAAGTTGAGGGGCTGGCTGCAGGAGGGAACTGATGGATTTGGGGTTCAGCTGAACCCCACTGCCTGTCCATCCCCCTGCACTCCCAGCCCTGCTGTGTCTGGGCCATCACCTCCTCTTCCTTTAGCCTTTCCACTTTCCTTGCTGTCCATCTGTGCCTCTGGATGTGTGTAACAGCTTCGCATCCAGGACATGGGTGCTGCTCCCTGAACCCTTTTTGCTCCATGCAGGGGGTGGTTAAAACCAGGTGGCTTTAAATAACGAAATCCACATGGTGAATGGGGCATGTACCACCCCCTGGAGCAGGGCTTGGCAGGAGATCTCACCATCCCACCAGTAAGAGGATGGTTGTTGGAGTCCAGGACATCCCTCTGGCTGCCCTGGCTGACTGAGACCCTGGCAGGGGGCTCAGAGACCTTGGCACCAAGTCAAAAACACCTGTGGCTTTCACTTTAGCCCATGGAAAAAGCTGCCAACTCTGTGTGAGGAATTACAAGCCACAAGGGTTTGAGTAGTGTGGTAGTTGAGTTAACACAGGGTGAAAAAGTAGAATTTTGGGGTTTTTAGAATGTGATTCAGGAGGTACAACGTGGAGGGATTTGGGCATGTCCTGACCTTCTTCTTCTTCTCCTTGCCCTCCATGTCCTGTTGTGCTGGTGACACTTTTCTGTTGGTTTCAGGCACAGACACACAGTCCAACATCAATGACAGACATTGGCACGTTATTGTAACCACGGCACACGGAGTTTTTGGTATAAAATGTGAACACTGCCCTGTGGGCAGACAGAATGCCATGGCCGAGCTGCTGGACAGAGCTCAGCAGGGCAGAGAGAGAATGTTCTAGATAAGGGAACCTTATCTAGATAAACAACCTTGAGAAGCCAACCCTGCACATTCAGACTCCTCCTTTGGCTGCACAGGCTGGAAAACAAAAGGACTTTTACACTCTTGGGGTCATCCTGACACCGCAGACCCTGAAACATGATCTCCTTCCACAGTGCCCCAATGGCCCAGGGGTTTGGGAGCAAGTGTTGCTAGGGGTGGGTCTTGTTGGATCTGAATTCCCAGCCTGGATGAACAGCAGGTTCCCTCCAAGGATGAAAACCAAGATGGCCAGTTACCAATGCTCAGCTCAACCCCTGGGCCAGTTCTTGTCGCTGCAGGTAATAATTAGCATTGACTCCATGATTGCAGAAGGCTGATCAATTGCTTTATTATCTCATCCTATACCATATTTTACCATACTCATTAAGTAACTCAGTAATCCCTGCAGCCAGTCCAGTGCAGCTTTTGCCTAATTGGTCAATCCATCCAAACACCATCCAGTGTCCAATTAAGAAATCACCCTTTGGTAAACAAATCTCCATGACACATTCCACATGTGCATAACATCAGGTGCAATTGGAGATAAGAATTTTTTCTCATTCTTTCCTCTGATCTTCTCACAGCCTTCCCCGGGAAAATGCCTGGGAAAGTCTGTGCCTGCTCTCTGTGGCCAGAGAGCTGCTGCCACAAGTTCTTCCATCAGAAGATGGAAGAGAGAAAGCCAGATAAACTTCCATTGTCTCCTTTGGGTCATCCAAATGCCAGAGCTGTACAGGATCCGTGGCACTTGGTTCCATCAGGATGTCAGAATTTCATGGGCTGGGGCGTCCCCAGGAGCAGCCCTGTACTTCGCACATTGTCTTCCTCCTCCAAAGGACAACTTAGAAGTGCAAGGATCAAGATTCAAATGTCAAATCCACCTTTCTTTGTTGCTGTGGTGAAATGCTTTACTCTACTGAGGCCAGCCTGTCTCTGGTCTCAGGTGTTGATTGCTCCTTTACCCCCAGGTGCAGTGACACAGCTTCTCCCACACTCTCATGATGAAACAATTTGAGTAACCAAAAATGCTGGATCTGCACCTATTTCAGGCAGGGCTGAGCTGTCCTCCCACAGCATCAGTGCCTCAGCCAGCAGCCACCTGGTTATTCCTTCATGGATGGTTATTCTCCATCCATGGCACAGGGAGCTGCTGGAAGCTGTTCTCTCTTGCATTTTGGCCAAAATTTTGTCGTTGAGAAGCTATAGATAGCAAGGGCTGGATCATATTTTTAAAGCATCATATTTCTGGGAATATTCCCATCAAAGAGTTTGTTGGCAAGGCAAGCTGGGCCAGGAGTCTCTGACTGGTGACAGTTTATATGCATTCAGGCTCCTGTGCTAGCCAGAGTCCTCCAGACGGTTGCAGTGAACGTGCAGAGAGGTTTTTCTTAACATCCTCATGATTTTAGACAATAAAAGGAGCACTTGTGGGATCAGCCTTCCCCAGAGGAAGGCACACAGGGAGCCCCAGTCCTGGCCAAGCTGCACTGACAGCAGGGGGAACAGAGCCTGGGTAAATCACAGTGTTGCCCCTTCCTCCACATGGCTCGAAGCTGCCAGAGCTGCTGGGAGCATCTGTGTCACAAAGGCAGCACAGTATAAAAGGGCACATGGCTCAACCCTCCTCCATCCTATCAGGCTCTGCTGGCAGAGCAGGGACTCCCCCAAACCCCACACACGAGTCCCCTCAATCCTTGGAAGTGTGGGCACCCAGGTTTGCCTTGGGAAGCCCGGGCTTCTGCCTAATGCCAAGGAAATTTTTTATGTGCTGTTCTTCCCCAACATGACACAAGATTAATTACAGCCATAAAAACATTAGGAGCTTTCTAAATATTTTATGTGAATAAGCACACACAATATGAAGGTTTTACTTGTTGCATTTTCGTAAAGGACATTTTGTTTGTAATAACTAGGGAACCTGACAGGTGATTTTATTTTTAGTGCTTCTGTCTGCTCTGAAGGACTCCAAACACACAGAGGAGACAAGGGCAATGCAAACCATGCTCAGAGTCCCAGGGAGGGGATATAGAGCTAAATGAGAACAGGATTAAAAGAAGAGAACCACAAATTTCAACCATAAACTTAATTGCAGTTGCCCTTGGGAAACTGCCTCCCTTCCCTTATTCCAGAGATCTGGCCTTTGTTTATCTCTGACTGGGAGCACTGGTGGTGTGGGAAGCAGCTCACAGGCAGGGGATGCTTGACAACTGATGTTTCAAATGCAGAGATTTCAACCACAGTTGGAGCAGTGGCTGCATGTGCCAGCAGGGATGGTTTGCACTGGGACAATTTGTGCTGAGGATGTTTCACCTGCTCTCTTCTCCCAGCTGTCTTGTGATCTGTAAATACCAGAAGCCATACCAGTGCTGGAGGGCAGATGTTTGGTCTCTGTTTGGGTCGTTGGAATTCAACAGGAGCCCTGTGTGTCAGTGATTTTTCTGTCTGTTTTAGCATCCATCTGCTACTGGAAATCAGAAGGCATTAGTCTGTTTTTTTTCCTAGGGTGAGTTAGCAGCTAAATCAGCCTCCCTGTGATGGAACATGTTGGGGGATTCTTGATGTTTCTCTACCAGTGCCACCCTCAAAAGGAGCCCATGTCCTGCAGAACCAAGTGGGGACATCCTGAGATTTTGCAAAGCTGCCCGTGATGGCTTTGTGCCAGGAGCAGATCCCCGCTGAGGCACCCAGGGAAGCCTCAAGGCTTTCTTAAGCAGCCAGGGAAGGTTTGAGGATTTGACTTGTCATCTCTGTGTTTAGAGACTAGAACTTGCTCACCGTTATCTGGAGAGACAGGACTTCACAAGCAGCTCCCGGAGCAGGATCTGCTCCAGCCAGGTAGGGCTCATTTGCTGCCTGGATTGCTCAGAACTTGCTACATCTCCTCCTTGTTCATGCCTGGCTGCAATCCCAGGCAGAGCAGCCTTGGACATCCAGCAATTACAACACAGAGAGCTTCTCTCCTCACCTTCCTGGCTCTCTGCAGGATCTCAGCAAGGCTTCCAATCTCCTGGTGTTACTGCGGCAGCGTAAGGCAAGAAGCCATTAGCAATTGGGTCTCAATGTGTCTCATTCTCGGTTTAAATATTGAAGAGGCTTCGAAACACCTCTTCATCCTGGCAGTTGACCTGAAATGGTGTCTGTTGTGTGGTGCAGCTGTTACTTTTCCTGTGAGCTGCCGTGGTTTGTGATTGCGGAGCACGGCGACGCGGCGCTCCCGAGCCCTGACACACAGCGGGGCCTGGGGTTCCTGCTGAATATTTCATGCAGACACATGCAGGCAGAGGCACCAGTCTGTTTTCAATTCTGATTTTCTCTGCTTCTTGAGGTGCATAAATGATGCATATTGTTTAAGCTCCCTGGTTTTGGAGGGGGGAAGAGTGACAAAATGCCTTTGCTGCTGGTTGCCTGCGTTTGGGGTGAAGCAGACCTCGTGTCTTCAGCTGCCTGAACAGTTTTATAAGCAAAGCAGTTTGCTGGCTGAGCCCTGGGCAGCAGTAACACCCCCTGGCAGTCACTGGTGACACCAGGGCTGTGGCTCTGCAAGCCAAAACGGTGACCAAAACGGGTCAGATAGTGACCAAATGCCTCTCTCCACCTTTCCAAGCATCCCAACATGATTCCTCAAAAGCTCTGTGCTCTCCCACATGTATTTATCCACATTTTCCCTCTTTTTTCCACATTTGGTACCATTTCACTGAGGCAGGAGGCTCCACATCGACCACACATGGTTCATGGTTGGGCTGGAAGAATTTAGGGGTCTTGTCCAAAATTTATGATTGTATGATATTCAAGCCTCTCCTCCCATCCCTGGGGTCCCTCCCAGCTGTGGTCTGGGGGAAATGGTCACTGAGAACGTGTCAGGGATCACCACACCAAAGCCCTAGCTCACCCTGGGCTTTCCCCTGCTTTCCTCTGGGATATTGCCTGTGGATCCACGGAGAGGTTTCCTC
The DNA here is from genome assembly GCF_026979565.1 of Vidua chalybeata. Classification (NCBI taxonomy): domain Eukaryota; kingdom Metazoa; phylum Chordata; class Aves; order Passeriformes; family Viduidae; genus Vidua; species Vidua chalybeata. The sequence goes on along the minus strand of NC_071556.1, from coordinate 3,642,199 downwards.
TCAGTGAAGAACCTTGGTGGCATTTTCAGCAGCTGGAAAGAGCAACCAGAGGAATTCCTGGTGTCATTACAGGCTTTCCTTTGTCACAGCTCTGGTGGGGGAGGCTGTCCACCCTTCTCCTTAGGAACTTACCTGCGATTGACAGGACAAAACAAGCTGTCACAAAATGAGACAGAAATTGGTTGTCGATTAGAGCTTTCCTTTAAAGGTCAAACAAAGATGATCACAAACAAAAAATGATCAGAAACAAAACCCAGAGGTGTGTTTTAGAAGGGATCACTTAAGGCAAAATCCATTGTCTGCAGAGGGGTGAGCAAGGGGTGGCTCAGCCAGGGCCTCATCATGTCCACAGGGATGATGGACCACCTCGATTTTTTGGGGATGCACTGAGCCTCTGGTGCCTTTGGGTGATGGGAGCTGGCACATTCCAGACAAGCAGGGAATATTTTTATTTATTTTCTTGATTATGTAAATAATCATCCATGTCTTTAACTTCTATTTTACGTAAATCAACAGAAAGCCCCCTCTCCCCCCCACCATTACTCCTCTTCTCTGGAAAGGGTTGGGATTCAGTGACTTTAATTATGAAGAAAAGTCTTAGTTAAATAGTTATATTAATTAGGAAGAAAAATGTTAGTATTAATTACTAAGAATTAATTATTATTCTTTGTAAATTACTAAGAAATTCTGAGTTAATTAATGCTAGCAAAGGCCCTTTAGAGCTGGGAAGACCAACTCATGTAAGCCTGTCCCTGCACAGAGCTAAATGGCTTCTTGGTGTCTTTTAGCAGATCAATTTTTGCTTTAAACGGTTGTGCAAGTTAATAAAAAAAGCTGTCAGAGTAAAAATGAAACATCTTGGCCAATATTTCTCCCAATTGTTTTGAGGGCTTTGACCTTTCTTTCTTTGTCCCAATTCCAGGCTTGAAAAGCTTTGCAATACCTTGACATTTTAGGAAGGAAAGGGAAAAAAAACCTAAATTTGTACCTAAATTAGGGAATGAAGCAGTAAAAATGTAGATTTAGTCCCTCGGACAAGCTCTGTGGTTCAGCCTTACCTCCTTTTTTCCTTAGGTCATATCTACTGCTACGTTTTCCATAAATAATCTCCAGACTTCCTGGGGCTTTTAATACTAATTAAGTCTTCAAGTAGGCAGAAACGAGCTAAGGGACGTTTATATCACAGGTTTCTCAGTCAGCGTTGTGAGCACTTTCCTTCCTGGCTTCAAAGGATTTTCAGGGGAAGGTTTTGCAGCATTTTGTAAGGACCAGGTTTGGAGTCTGGAGTTGTTCCTCCCTACAGCCTGTGTAATCCATAATTACTGGTTTGGGGAAACTTCATTGCTGTTTCTCCCCATTTTAAATAATGGGATTTGATTTGGAGGATTGGGGTTTTTCTGAAATCCTGGAGGAGGGTTGGAGGACAAAACCTTGTGAGTTCTGTCTCTCCAATGGCTCTGGCTGCACAAACTGGTCCCAGAGGGAGAGGGCAAAATGTTCTGTAAGTGGAAATCTGCCCCGTGGCAGCACTGCAGCACGTTCAGGGACTCGTGGCTGGAAAACAACATTTCCAGCTTGTAATTATTCTTATTCTTCCCAAAATGACCCTCAAGACCTGAGGGGTGCAAACACCCGATGAGAGACTCTGTGTGTGTGTGTGTGTGTGTGTGTGCAGGACAGCACCCAGAGACCTTTTTCTGTTCTTTCTCCTTCTGTTTTCAATCCCTTCAATGCTAAAAGCCCTCATTAAAGTTTAATCCTCTACCCCAACTCTTTACATCCACGATGCTGTTGCCAGTCTCCCATTTGGAGTTACAGAGCTGCCACCCTGCCTGATTTATTGGATTTGCTTTGAGCCCAGGCTGCAGTGGCCACCTTCACAGCAGCATTTCCTCTTCTTTCTCCAAAGAAAGTCTGGTTTGATCTGTCACAGTGAGTTTAGCTTCAGTGTTTGCAGTTGTTTTTCTGGAGAAGATAGTTTCTCTCTGTTGACTGAAGGGAAAAGTAGTGAAAATAAGTAGTTAATTTAGAAACACCGAAGAGTCAATGCTGGGAGAGCTTCAGAGAAATGCTTGGGGAGAGGGAGGTGGTGCTTGAGTGGTGGCAGGTCTGGAGGGACAGGCTGAGCCTTCAGATCAGAGTCAGATCAAGAAATAAATGCTGACATTGCCTAACCAATGTGTAGGCTACACCAGTGTGCAGGAAAACATCATTTAAAACATACCCGAGATGTATCTTTTTGGTGAGTTGGAGAAAACCAAAATAATTTAATCTCCGTGCTCTTTTGAAGCCACTTCACGAATGGATGTAATTAAAATTTTCATGGAAACTTCACACGGGAAATGTTGGGTTTTGAAATGCTGAGGAAGAATTTTGACTTCTGAAAGAACTTTGGTATGTTCCCATTCTTGTTTAACCAAACTGTAATGTGCTTTTTCTGGTCAATTGGATGCAGAAAATAACCTTGCCCAGGCCTGGTTAGAGGATAAACAACAGGTAACAGAGGTGAAGAGGGGAAGAGAAAATAACTGGCTGGCTTCAGCCAAAATCCCAAGCAATCAATGCAAAGTCTCCAGTGGGCTCAAGGCCATGGCCCGGTGAGGTGGAGGAGATAAATAGGACAGGCAGATCAATCGTGGGCAAGAGGAAGGAGAGCAAACGTCACAAATTCAATATTTAAAAAAAAGAACAATCCAGAGTTAAAAGCTTTGGCTTGATAGGTCTGCCATTACAATATCAAAGCTTTTGTCAGCACTGGAAGATATTTCACCTCAAGTTGATGCTCTTTGGCAAAAATAAAAAATTGAGGGAAAGAGATGGGAAAAGGGAAAAAAGCAGCTTTTTTTTTTTTTTTAATCCTGTGCAAAGGAAAAAGCACCTCAAGGGAGAGATTGCTTCGATCAAAAAGCTGTGTAGCATGGTGTGTCCTCCCCAAGAGACCACGGCAAGCACAGCCCAGCCAGTAATTTGAACAGAGCAGCAGATAAATACACAGATCCTTTAAATTCCAGGCAGGAAGCAGGGAATGTGGTGAGTCACAGAGCTGGAACAGCTCTGGGTGAGAAAGATACCAAGGCAAAGGCACAGGTAGGGGTGCAGCACCCACCTCCCACCCTGCTTTACCCCAGGGTTCATCCCCAGTGTCCTGGATTGCAAGGCAAGATGTATTCAATTCCCATCTGTCAGAGGTGGGGCAGGTATCTTCCGTTCATTGGGCAGTTTTCTTTATCTCTCCCACAAACCAATCCTCCCTCCAGGAGATATCTTCTGTTCATGGGCCAGTGAGTGTCCCTGCATGGCTGATAAAATTCCATCATCCCATTGGGAGATGCTCCACCCAGGGGGAGGAGCCAAGCATTCCTACCTGGATACAATCTGAGGTTCGGGACAGCAGAACAGCTTTTCCACTGCATTCCCACAGGAGCAGCTTTCCTCTCCACTGAATTCCCAGAGGAAGACCAGGCCCATCTCCACCACCCCTGGAGCTTCAAAGGAAAACTCCACCCTTCTCCAGGATCCCTGCTCCAACAGAAGCACAGCTGGCACTGCAGGAGGGCTGCAGCCATAATTCCAATTGGACTGCTGCCAACACCCTGTCCAACAGGGTGTCAGGTTGTATTCTGACTCTGTCAGTGTTGTTCTGTATTACTGCATTATTTATTTTATTTTTTTTTATTTTCTTCCCTAATAAAGAACTTTTATTCCTGCTCCCATATCTTTGCCTGAGAGCCCCCTTAATTTCAAATTTACAACAATTCGGAGGGAAGGGCTTTACATTTTCCATTTCAAGGGAGGCTCCTGCCTTCCTTAGCACACACCTGTCTTTCCAAACCTAGACACCCAGGATGAGCAGAACTGGTTCTCATGGTGGAAATGGATCAAAAGGATTTGCAAGGACCCGTTTCACTCATGTCTCTCCTGTCTCTCTGCTTCCCCCAGGCTGGGAGGTTTTCCCCATCTTCCACAGCTCTCCTGCAGATCTGAGCCAGCACATTTTGAGTATGAGCACGCAGGAGGAGGCTCAACAGGCGTGATCACAGAACCAGGGAATGTTTTGGGTTGGAAGGGACTTTAAAGATCATTTTTCTCCACTCCACTGCCGTGGGCAGCGACACCTTCCCCTACATCAGGTTATTCCAAGCCCCATTGGGATGACCAGCCCAGTGTTCTCTTGCTGCTCTGAGCTTTCCAAAGGGAACTTCCAAAGTGGCTCAATTAAGCTCCACAGTTGTTATAGATTTTAATGAAAGGAAAAAATTGGCCTCTGAAGGCCCAGCTAATTTCCATGCTAGATCCTTGTGTTGTTTGAATATTTTAGAATCTTTACTAAATTCTTTAAAAAACAAAGACATCGAGGTTGCTTTAGCTCTCAGTCAAGAGATGCATGTAGTGGCCAGGATGAGGGGTAAGGGATCCCTTCTTGGCTATTCCTACCAGGAAAACAAACCAGCCACTCAGATATAGCAGAGGATCCGCTTTAAAACATGAGTAATTTTAATTTTGGAGATGGCCAAGGAAACCCTTGACAACATGCCCTGTTAAGGCTGCTGGATCCTGAGCAGGACTGGGTAAAACACTTTTGAAGTTCATCCCCTCCGAGGATCAGCTCTGGCTTCAAACCAAACTGAACAAAGCCCTTGACCCAAATTTCTGAAGGGATGGGATGGGCACAAGCCTGACAATTCTGCTAAAAGCCTGGTCTGCTCAGCCATGCAGCCATGCTAAACGAGGGCACAACTTCAGCTCAGTTTGGGACACAGGAATTAGGGAGGACAGGGAAAGAGACTAATGCTGGCATATTTTATTTATTTAACAGCAAAGGGATGTGTTTTCTCTGCTGCTGCTGCTCAGGGATGGTGGAGGCTCTCCCAATTAGCTCCCAGCACGCTCACACCTCTCCCGCGAGGCTCTTGCTTAGGTTATCTGGCAGGGATTTTCTCTTTTCCAGCTTGTCAGAGGTGAAAGGTGCTGGTTTTTCTCCCGTATAATGAGCTGTTTTCTGCATGTCAGCACTGGCTCTGCATTGTGTCTTCGTTCACGCCTTCACGGCGGATTTCGAGATGCAACGTCTCGTTCCTGCTTTGGCTTTCAGGAGATTTTAATCCCTGCATGCACACAATGCACAGCAACAGGAGCTGCTTTTTAAATGGGGGGGGGGGGGGGGAAAGCAGATTTTCTTCTGAGAACATATTTGCAAATGGCTTCTGTCCCCTCTCACCGTGCTGGGTCTGAAGAGCAGCATGAAAGGAGCAGCGTGTGCAGCTGGAGGGAAAAGCACAAAAAGCCAAAGGATGAGGCAGCCTTGTTGCACTCACTTTCCAAAGCCAGGGCCTCCAAGTCTCACAGGTATATTTTTTTCTTGTTCAAATAAAAAAGAAAAAGGTGTTCTAAGTAGCTTCCTTTATTTCAGGGCAGTATATTTGGAGTTTGAAAGGACTTGAAGGGGAGATTTGGGAAGCTGGTGGGAAAGCTGGGCATGTTCTCCCGACTCCTGGCTGCTCATGAAGCTCAAGCTGAGCTGAGGAGATCATATCTGGTGGGTTCTTGGGGTGAGTGAACAGTTCCTTCTACAGGAGTCAACACCCCTTCCCTCTGACTTCAGGGTAGGGTTTGACAGGGGAAGGTTTCAAAGCATGAATTCAGCAAAAGCTCTCTTTGTTCTTGCTGAGTGCTCCCTTCCAGACGAGCTCCCACCAGCTGAAAGCTGTTGGGTTCCCCTCTCTGAAAAGCAGCTCCATGGTGATGTGTGCCCTGGCAGGATCCTGAAGCTGGGGAGGACGTGCTGGCCATGATTCTGCATCTTCCTTTGGCTCATGGCTCTGGAGCCATCTCCACTGTTGGATGTTACTGCAGAGCAGGTCAAGCCTAAACAGAGTGAGGGATTTCTCCAGAGAGTCCAGGAGACCTCAGCTGAGCTCCCCAAGAACAGCAAGGCCAGGCTGGCCAGGCCTTTGGGTGGAAGTTGTTCCTGCCCATGGCAGGGGGTGGGAACTGGAAGGCCTTGGAAATCCTTCCCAGTCCATCCCAGTCTGATTCCATGTCACCCAGGCACTGGTGAGCCCCCCTGGGCACAGCCAGCTCAGGGGTATTCACCAGGGCTGGCCAGGACTACTTCCACTTTTTGCAGCCACGCTCCTTCAAATGAACCATCTGAAACCTTCCACACTGACATGAAGAAATACTTTAGCAGGATGCCCCACGGGGACAAAAAGGTCCAGCTTCTTCCTCCCCTTGTCTTCCTGATTTGCACCAATTTTGCATGGTACAAACACTCTCTAGAATCTCACCTGGGGAGATATTGAGAGGTCCCTCACTGAGCCAGCAAGGACCTGGCTGTGTAGTGTTGGCTCTAGTCACAAAGCCTCAGCCACTTTTCTTCTAAAGAGGTAGGATTTGTGCTTGGAATGAAGCCTGAAATTAGCCTTTTCACTGGAACGGTGGTGGATGGTCGATGCAGATCTTTCTCTGAGCCTGTGGGAAGTGCTCCAATCTCCCAGCTCACGGCACCATCCCAGAATGCCTTTAAAAGCACAAAAAGTCAAATTTCATCTTAGCAGCTCAGCTGCTTCAAATAACACAGAAGGAGATAGGGGGAAAAAAAATAAACAAACCCAGATTTTAACAAACATCTTCTGCTTCGAGCCCGTTCTGGATTTGTTGGCAAGGTGAGTGCACTTTCCAAAAAGCCATTTAGATTTTTGAATAGTGAATTCAGATCTTGTGTTCACTTGAGGGGGAAATGACAGAAAAAACAGGAATGGGGCAACAACACAACCCCCACGCCCCCCCCATTTCATAGAAATCGAATCATCAGCCTGAAAGTAGACATCAAAATTACAATATGGCTCTTGACTTTCAGCAATTAAAAGCATTTTGTGATGACTCACTTGATTAAAACGAGATCATCCATTTAAAATGAAAATTCAGAATGAAAATTGCTTTTGTTGCACCGATTATTCTATTTTAAAACTCCTTGCTGTTATCACCCTAATAAAAAGCTGTCACTTCTGTCAAGCAATTCACAACATGAGGCATTTGCATTTCTCTCCGACTTGTGTTTATTTCAGTAATTACAAATGGATTCTTCTTCTAACTCCTCTCTCCCTCCAGCCTTCCTCCCTGCCCTCTCCTCCCTCACCATCACAGGGTGAGCTGCTGCCCTTCCTCTGGGCTGTGCACAGAGAAATCCCACACAGGGAAATTAGGAAAGCAGGAAAAATAACAATTACCAGCAGGGTCAGTGCTTTCTACCTATAAAAAACAGCAGTGGGTTTGACCTGTGGAGGCCAGGAACCCCCCCCAGCATCTCTGTGTGGCTGACAACGAGGTGCTGCAGGAGGCTGCCCAGAGCTTGAATCAGCAACACGACAGCCACTTGGTAAGAGATTAAAAAAAAAAAAAAAAATCCCACAACAAAACCCTCTTTGTGCTGAATGGAATGATGATTCCCTGCCATTAACTGAAATTTTGATTGACTAGATCGAGCCATAATGATAAAAGCCAGTTTCACTTCAAGATCACGGGCTGGATTGTGGGTGGATGTGAGCAAGTCAGCCAGGCTTGGGGAAGATGGGGAATAATTTCACTTCTGCTGTTAGCCCTTCCCTGTCCTGATTCAATCCCAAAGCACAAACAGAGCCAGAAATCATCCTCCTTCTTGTCCTGACAGATGAGAAGCTGGTCCTGCTGTCCCCATCCCCACCAAGGAATGCTAAAGAGGCCTTGGGGACTGTGGCTTGCAAAATGTGAAAGGACTGTGATGCCCCAGGTTTGAGCTTTTCTATTTTTCACATTCTGTGCTGCTTTAGTGTGGGGCTCTGGGCTTCACATCAGGGGATGGTGAGCTCTGTGCACAGAGCAGGGAGACAAAACAATTCCTTCTCCAGCTGGGGACCAAGGACAAATGATCCAAATCTTAGACCCAAGAGCACAAACACCTGGGCTGGAGAGAGAAAAACAATCAGGATGGGAATGCATGGGCTGGGCTGGAATGGGACAATGAACTCCAAGGTGCAAATGGAGCAGAGCTGATCCCAGTGAGAGCCCCCGGGAGCGCTCGTGCATTTTGGGACCATTTTGGGTTGTGCTGCCCAAGCTGGATCTATTTGAGGCCTCCTAATAAATCCCTGCTTTATTCTTTAGCTCTGTCCAGCCTCTGTTCTAGCTCAGCCTGCACAAGGCATCAACGGAAGTAAAGGAGTTAATTGGAAAGGATAATTAGTGAGATGGCCCCAGTGGAGGGTCAGGGTGTCCCTGCTGCAGGCAGCTGGGCCAGCTGGGGGTACTGGAGTGTGCTGCCCCCCCTCATCTTGCTCATCCCCAGCTTGCCCTGGCCTCCAACTCCTCCTTGGCTTTTTCTGCTGCCACCAAATTTGAAGGAGCAGCTGCAGCCAGGTTCACACCACGGCTGTACCCACGTGGTGTCATCCTGTGGTGTCTCCTGGTCTGATCCAGCTCAGGCTGGCCCTCGGGCATGCACAGGAGGGAGGCAGGAGCATCTCAGGTGTAGAATACTCGTAGCACGTGTGTCTGTGTGTGTGTTTGTGTGCACGCCTGGATAATTGTATTTGGGATACACGGAGCTGCATGTGTGGGTGTGTAATATACAAATAAATACCTGTGCTTCAAAGTTCTGCGTTTTCCTGTCTCAAAGCCATCTCTCAGTTCAAGACATAAAGGCACACCAGTCTCTCTCTCTCAGCTTTTAATCTCTCTTTCCATAGGCAGCTGCTCTCTCTCTCCCTCTCGAACCTGACAGCGCCGTTCCACGAGTCGCTGTTCCAGGGCCGAGTGTTTTCAATTTATCTGCACAAAGCACTTGTGCTTAATCTGGAGACCACAGGGACGTCCTCAGCCCCTCACCAGGCTCTGCCAGCCAGCCTCAGCAGGGCAGCACTGCCACCGTTTTTTCCCCCTTCTTCCTTTTGGGTAAACTGGAGCCAAGAGCTTAAAGAAAAAAAAAAAAAGAAAAAAAAAATTAGAAAACCAGCCAGGTTTTCAAGGACAGTGTGCTAATGGCAACCCTTTTTTCCTCTTCTCTTTCAGTGTATTTTGCCCTAATATTCTGAATTCCCAAGCATGGCATAACCCTTCTTTCTCACCCATTCTTTCTTGCACTCAAAAAATGTGGGGATGTGGCCTTGGGGATAATGTTTAGTGGTGGGTTGGCAGAGCTGGCCTTAGGAAAAGCTCAGAGGGCTTTTCCAGCCTTAATGATTCCATGATTCTCTGTGTGTCTCCTGGGTGCAGGTCCATGCCCAGGGCTGTGCCCTCAGCCCGGGGTTCAGCTGAGCTGGAGGAGAAATCCTCACCCTTTGTGCTTCCCAGGTGTCCAAAAAGCTCCTGTCCCTTCTGAGCTTCTCCCTACAGGAGCATCCCAAACCACCTCAGTTCCTTTCTCAGGTGCTGAGGTTTCCTCCCAGGCACCCCCAACCAATGCAAGTTTGGGATGAGCCAGATCTGAACACTGAAAAAAAAAAATCCCTGGGGCTCTTTGATGATTTCCAGCAACATTTCCAATTCAACAGGAAAAAAAAAAAAAAAAGCTGAATTTGGAGAAAAAGCTTTCTTTGGGGCCTTTTTTTTCCCCCTGTTTTCCTGGGTGCACATCTCTGAATGATGGAAATAATAAATAGCAATAAAAATACCATGTGAGTCTCAGCTGTCCAGGCTAATAACCAGGCTGAAAAAGGCAGAGGCACTGCTCTGACTTGTGCTTTGGTAAACAGGAGCACACAGTGGCTTGTGTGTTTTCCTACAGAGAACAAAATCAAGATGTAAGGAACCAGTGAGGAGGATGAAGGGGCCACTGAGCAGGGAATGATTAATCTGCAACCTGCTTAATCGGCCTCAGGATAACTGAGAGTTGTCCCTGGATAATTGAGATCAATGGAGTATCATTAGACAGTGCTTTAAAGAGCAGCCAGCTTCAAACGAAGCCAGAGCACTCAGGGGAGTGGCCAGAGCCTGGCAGCAGGGGGAGGATGCTGAGCGGCCACGGGGAAATGGCCCTTGTGCTGCACAGGGGGTGCTCAGGCCCGTGGTGGTTTTGTTCAAGATCAGGACCTGCGACTTTCCAAGCACCTGATCTCTGCCAGGGGGATGTTTGGCAAAGTTGATTCTCTGGCTGAACAAGGCCCATGCTGAGAGGACAGTGCAGTTCAGATTTGCTGATGAGTGTGAGCTGTGTGCCCCACGCTCAAGGAGTGCACAAATCTTTTAATGCTTGCAGCTCCTGAGATGTGCTGCCCAGAGCAGCTGGGGCTGCCCCTGCATCCCTGAATTGTCCAAAGCCAGGCTGGACAGGGCTTGGAGCACCCTGGGACAGTGGGAAGTGTCCCTGCCCATGGCAGGGGTGCCACTGGGTGGACTTTAAGGTCCTTGCTACCCAAACCACGATTCTATGAAAGCTGCCCCTGATGGGAACATCAAAAGTTCACCTCAGTTGTGCAGGTACCATATCTCCAGGTCGTGCCTCCCCTCTGAAAGAGGATCAGGCATTCCTGTGAAGGGTTTGATTCCCTTCTGCCTAAACTGTCTGAGAAGAGAAAATGTGTCTAGGTTGGTTTGTGTTGGGGTTTTTTTTTTTTTTTACCCCACTGCGCTGATGAGGTCAGGGAAAGAAGGTTGTTAATTCCACAGTTTATAAGGGGAAGCTTTTAGCCATTGGTTTCTGTCCAAGTCCTGGCACAAGAATCAAATCCGCAGAAAACAAGACCCCAGTGAGGGAGAAAAGTGTCATTTCCGATCAGGGCAGATCCAAGTGCTGGTAGGCACAAACAAAAGGCGATTTGGCAGCCGTTGACCACGCAGCCTTTTCCTTTCTTCTCTTCCCCAGTGGCTATGGAAACTGCCTTGTTTGTCCTCCTTCCTGAGGAAGGTGGGAATGCAGAGCTCCCCAGGGAAATAAAGAGCCAAAACCAGACCTTCGAGGGCATGAGGGGCTGGGGGCTGTGGGGTGGGGCAGGGGAGCAGGACAGAGACCACCTACAGCAGTGGGTGTCCCCCAGGGGGACTGCTCTGGCTCCCTGCTGATTCTTTGGGTGGCCAAAAAACGGTGATCCAGCTAGTGGGAGGTGTCCCTGTCCATGGCTGGGGGTAGGAATGAAATGATCTGTAAGGTCTCTCCCAAGCCAAACCACTCTGGGATTTTCTCTGACCTGAGCCTGAGTGGCCACGCTGCTGGTGCTCACCAGGCAGATCATCTCCCTCCTTCCCCCACCTGATTAATTTCAGTGACTAAACTGGAGATTTTTATATCTGATTTTTAGTATCTGTTGTCAGCTTCCTTTGGCTCTGGGTGGTTGGGTTTTTCAAACCCAAAAGCCCTTTACAAACTGCTTTTCACAATCTCTCATCTATCCAGGACTTTTTCTCAATGCAAATCCCTGGACTCCAGAAGCTCTGGTTTGAAAAAGGAAAAATAACTGTCATGAGACTTGAGCTGCTGGGCTCAGGGATGGGCGTGAGAAGTTTGAGGTTTACAGATTAAGTATCAGGGAAGCTGTCATGGCTTCAGGGTGCTTTCAGAAGAGCTCAGGACCAGCAGTGTTTACAGCAGAGACTCCTGTGAGGAATTGGTCTCTGATTTGCAAAGCAAGGAGCAGTTTGGGACCAGCCCTTGTCTTGCCCTCTGCAGTGCAGGTTATGAGAGGCTCCTTCCAGCCCTTGCTGCAAAGGAAGTCGTTTCCCAGCTCTTTTGAGTGGCTTGCAAAGGTTAATGAATAAGGAATCAATTAATGGTTTCCTAGCCTTGCACTTTTTCTTTTCATTTAAAGGGTTCCCTTTTTGAAGATTAGTTTAATGTTAAGAATTATCTGGGTTTGCTGAGAGCTAATTAAATGTGGCACCATCTCTCCTTGCCCTGTTCTAGCTCCTCACAGCACTCTGGGACTCCAGGAGCTGGGCAACAGCAAGGAACCCCTCCAGCCCCTGCCTGGGGCAGCAGAGGGGGCTTTTTAGGGTGTAGGGCAGCACCCCAAAGCGTTTTGGGGTTTTTTTCCAGCTCCAGTTTGCTGAGCTTGTGGCTGCAGCCCAGGGCAAATGCCCCACGGGTGCCCTCAGGGAGGACACTCACTGCTCCAGGAGGGGTTGGGGCACCTGGAATTGGACAGGATTAAACCCACACGAGTTTGGAGGAGCCAGGAGCAGATTTCCTTCCTGTCTCAAGAGGGATCCAGCCTGAGGCACTCAAAGGAGTAGCTGGGCATTTGCTCAGAAAGGCAGACACAGGGCAGGGGCATCCAAGGGGTGTGGAGAAGTTCTTGGCTGCTCCCTGCAGCTGCATCCAGCAGTCCTGGTCCTGTCAGGCCACAGCTGGGGCCAGTCCCACCGCAGAGCTCCAGCAGTCGCTGCTCACCTGGGACTCCTTTGCACCAGCAGGCTGAATTCCCATTTTCCCTTAACGTAGGCACTGCTTTGGCAGAATATCTCCCCATCTAGCAGAGTCTGAAGTCATCACAAGCTTCTGTGAACCCAAAGCCATCAAATGCACAGGCAGGACCCACTGAGCTCAGCACACTTGGCTGAGTTTCTCCATTAATCTGGCCCATTTTACAGGACCAACCTTGAAATAAAACACTCGGCACACATTAGCAGTGGTATCAGTAGCTGCACCAGAAAACTCAGAGGTTCAAGCTGGTGGCAGTATTTAATCAAGAAAGTGCTTTTATCTCCCCTTCTGCACTGGGAACCCATCACAACTGGGCAGAGCCTTTTGGTCTGCACTGCTTGGCCGAGATTTTTGTCTGATTTATTAAAGCATTCCCCTATTACCAAAGAGCTGGAGCAGAACCACCCATCAAAGGTTTAAGAGCCTAAAATGGGTGTTAATTAGCCCAGCAGGGGAGGCAGAGTTTCAATGAGGTTTGCCTTTAAACTACTGTTTAGTTTGACAATGTAAAGAGATAAATTTGGTACTTAATCCGAGCCTCACCTAACCAAATAGATTATAGTTGTTACCCGTAGCCAAAATGTAAATAATCTTTAACTTCATGGGGTTTTTATGGAAAGGGGATCCTATTGATACTTGGGACCAGGCCCTGCTGGCCTCTCTCTTGTCCCCCACAGAGCATCCACCACCAAATCCCCCTTAAACCTTCTGCTTGGAAGGGCTGAGGAACAGGGAGGGATGGAGGGGAGCGAGGGCCAGGGCAGAGTTTGGATGCTGAGGGATTTTGGCTCCTGTGTCCCTGGGCACAGGCACCCCGAGCTGGTTTCCACCAACCTCCACTGGAAGAATGCACTGGTTTGGCTACAGTGGGGCAGATCTCAGGGTATTTTCAAGGAAAAAAAAAAAAAAAAGTCTATTTTAGTGATTTCTTTAAAAAATGAGAGAGAAGGGGAAAAAAAAAAAAAAAAAACCCCAGATGCCTAAACCCAGGGGAACCTCGCCAAATATTCCCTTCCTAACTCAAAACTCTGCATAAGGACCAGATCTCTATCCAGCCTGCAAGGAAATTCTCAGCTTGAGCATTGTGTCAGAAGGAAAACCCACTTTTCTAAAGCTCCATTCCTTTTCTTTTCCTTTTTCTTCTCTCCCCCCCCCCCCCCATTAATCCAATCGCCTTGCACAGGAAAGTCAGGGGAAAAAAAGGCAACGGGAATTTACATGGAGCAGGATTTTCACTGGGACTTTCAGATATTTACAATACCTCAAGGAATAAAGAAAACCATTATGGACTTGGAAACCAGGCTGTGCACTCTGTGTGTGTGTGTGTGCATGTGTATAGGCACTGAGATTTTAACCACAGACCCAGAAAAAGAGCCCACAACAAATTTATCTTTACAACTCTTAAATTATCTTTCAGTTGACACTTATTAACCTCCTGCCAAACTCATTATCTACGTGAATAAAGCCCAAGTTATCAAACAGAAATGGCTCATAAGGCTGCTGCCCATGCTTGGGGAAATTTGATTGTGAACAGGCAAGCTGAAACAAGGTTTTATGTATTATTTTTATTTCTCTAAAAAGCTAAATCCTAGGCCTTGCCGAAAGAGGCTCCCAGCACGATGCAAGCAGAGAGTGCAAGTGGCCAAATTACCATAGAGAGAGCTGTGAAATCCAGGCAGAGGAGGCACATCCTGATCTGATTTACACTTTTATGTCTCCGAGCAAGGAGTCCTTCTATCCCCTTCCAGGCTTGGTTCGTTGCTGCGAGTTTCCTTGGGCTGGCACATGACATTGAGAGATGAGGAGTGGGGGGGATTTTGTTTGCTAACAAGGACAGTTTTGGGGCTGGGATTTGCAGCCTTTGTGAAGGGGGGGATATCTGTTACTTTGTGACTATTAATTAATCAATGGAAATAGGCATTTCCTTTGGGCAAATAGCACAGCTTCAAGGATTTGGCTCCTGGGTCTGGACCAGCATTTTCCATCCTGCTCTGACACACCTTCAGGGGAAAAATTACAGACATGTTTCACTACAGTTCCCACTAAGGGCACAATGAGTGTTAATGCCTGTAAAGACCGAGAAATGCAGGTTTTTAGGAAGGGGTTTTATTGTTGCTCAAAGGAAAGAAGGGATTTGCATACCCCAACCTTCTGGAGAGGCAAAGATCCCCCCAGTCAGCAGCTGCTTGTTGAGCCTTGGTACTTGATGGCTCCAAATTAATCGAATAAACAAGGCATCTCTCTGCAAAGAGCAATTAGAGGCAGCCAAGTCCTGCTCCTTTCCCCAGCTGCCTCTGTGACAGGTTAAAACCCCTTCCCTGTGCAGCTTCTGGAGCCTGCTAAGCACAGCTCGGGGCTGACAGCCAGGCTGAGATCTCCCTGTAAGGCAGCGGCCAATTAACCCGATGAAAAGGAGGGAGATGGATCAGACAGGGCTCCTGCCGAGGCAGGCAAGGCCTTTTCGAGTGAGGGAGAGGAGCAGAGAGAGAGAGAGAGAGAATTCAGGGGTCCACAAACCCCACTCTGTGCAAGCTGGTGGTTTAAAGGACACTTTATCTCAGCTATCCCTACAGAGAACAGCATGTGACTCCTGTCCTGAGATTTCCCATTTCTGTTTTTTTCTATTTCCTATTCCTCAAAACACTGTCCCCTCCCCAAGATGCATGTGCACATCCAAGCTGTGATTCCCAGGCCAGCTAATTGTCCAGTTACAGCTCCAGCCCATGCAGTCCCATCCTGCTTGTTTTCTCTTTTCATTCTGCTGATGTTGATGCTCTTGGGCCTGAGAGTTGGATCATTTGTCCTTGGTGCCCAGCTGGAGCAGGAATTGTTTTGTCTCCCTGCTCTGTGCACAGAGCTCACCATCCCCTGATGTGAAGCTCAGATCCACACACTAAAGCAGCACAGAATGTGAGAAATAGAAAAGCTCAAACCTGAGGCATCAGCAGGAGCACAGTTCCGTGCTGCTGTGCCCCCAGGGACTGGGAGATTTGTTGGCAAGGTGAGCCCCAGCCTGTGTAGCCAGCATTGTCCCAACGGCCCCGTGTGCCCCCAGAGTGAGGGTGGCTGTCGGGGTCTGGGTGTCGAGGTGACCCCAAGAGTGTAAAAGTCCTCATTTCCCAGCCTGTGCAGCCAAAGGAGGAGTCTGAATGCGCAGGGTCGGCTTCTCAAGGTTGTTTATTTTCCTTCTCTAGAACATTCTCTCTCTGCCCTGCTGAGCTCTGTCCAGCAGCTCGGCCATGGCATTCTGTCTGCCCTCAGGGCAGTGCTCACATTTTATACCAAAAACTCCGTGTGCCGTGGTTACAATAACGTGCCAATGTCTGTCATTGGTGTTGGACAGTGTGTCTGTGCCTGAAACCAACAGAAAAGTGTCACCAGCACAGCAGGACATGGAGGGCAAGAAGAAGGAGAAGAAGGTCAGGACACGCCCAAATCCCTCCATCTTGTCCCCTTGAACCCCATTCTAAAAAACCCCAAAATTCTACTTTTCTACCCTGTGTTAACTCAACTACCACACTGCTCAAACCCTCGCGGTTTGTAATTCCTCACACAGAGCTGGCAGCTTTTTCCACGGGCTAAAGTGAAAGCCACAGGTGTTTTTGACTTGGTGCCAAGGTCTCTGAGCCCCTGCCAGGGTCTGAGACAGCCAGGGCAGCCAGAGGGATGTCCTGGGTTCCCACAGGTGTCAAGGCAGGAGGGAACTCCCAGAACTGCTCCTGTTCAAACCAGCTGATCAGGACACGTGCTGACCCACAGCCTGCCTCCCCAGGTAAGCACTCCTGTGTCCGTCCAGCAGAGGAGAGCTCTGCCCTGAGCTGAACTTAATGCTGGAGACAGATGAGCGATTGCAGCGTGTTTAATTCATGGCCCCGTGTTTCTATTCCTGGCCGGGCTGTGTGAGGAAGGCACCTCCCAGGACTGCTCCCATGTCCTTTGCGTGCTGCCCTCGCAGCTGTGCATGCTAAGGGCAGGCTCCTGGCCAGCTTTGGGGTGATTTGGGGCCACAGAGGCACAGACAAGGGCAGAGTCCTGCTGGAAAGGGCCACCCTGCTCAGAGGGGCTGCAGCTCCAGGCTGGGCTGCGTGGCCCCACCACAGACTGCCTGAGCACTCTGCACCTCTCCATGTGCTCATCCTGCTGTGTGGGGCACTGATTCCCGTTTTAAAGGCACAAAAGCTGAGACTCAAAGATATCAAGGTCATATGCAAGTATAAAATTGAGTTCAGGCTCCCCTGAGATCAGCCTTGATTGGTCAAATGCTGTCTTCAGCCTGGGTGCACCTCATATGGGGTTTGCACCCTGTAAGGGGACACAGCCACTGCTGCATCTCCCCCTCCTCCCCAGGCAATAATCCATAAGATTATTCTCCAGACTGAGCAGCCTGCACAAGGACAGGTAATTCATGGCTGCAGATGGGCTCTTGCATCCCTCTAACCCCAGCACTGCAGTCCCCCCTGCCATTGCCTTCTGCAGGAATTTCCCGGGCCAAGGCAAGCAGCAAGATCAAGATATATGGAGATATAGAAATATATGGATATATGTACTTTTCTCTCCTTTTCTCTCCTGCGAGCTGCTTGAGAACAAAGTCATTGGCATAGCGTAAATAGGGAGCACACTGGGCTGAGCTGAATCCCCCTGCACCCCCTGCTGTTTCCAATTTGTAGCCCATGTTTTAATTCCCTGCCCCACTGTTCCCTTCCTGCTCTCTAAAAGGCTCCGTCCCGCCCGAGCCGCGGCTGCCGAAGCAGCTGCCGTTTCCAGGCAGATAATGACGAAGATACTTTGGTTCTCATTGGGGTTCCACCCGCAGGAGCCTGCTGCTGCTGCCACCAAAGGACAAAGTTGCCTCTCCTCTTTTATCCTTTTTCTCCCCCTCCGTCCTCTTTTTTTTAACTGCGGGATTGTTTTTATTTTTTTTTTTTTCTTTTAATTTTTATATATAAACTCTGCATCCTGTTGTGTTAGAGGTGGAGGAATGGAAATGTTTGCAAAGCAGAAACTGCTCGTAAAGCATCCTTGTGCCTCCTGGGGTGGTGGAAAGCAAGGGCAGATCCACGCCTGATTTAAGAGCAGAATAATGTTCTTGCATCCTTCCTCCCCACCACACGACACAGGATTTGTGCCGAGAGGCAAACCTCATCTCGCTGGCAGTCCTGAAGTGCTCAGTGGATTGGCTTTGCAGGAGAAGTCTGGGAGGGGAGCGAGGGGAAAACGCAAACGTCACAGGAGCAGGAGCAGCCACGTGGTGAGGAAGGAGCATCCTCTGCCCTGCAGCTCCCTCAGCTTCATTTCTGCTGCATTACAGGAACCAGACCCTCCCGTGGCACAGCTGTGCCCCCAGGCAGAGCCATGGGCACATAAAACTTCCTTCCTTCCCTCCTTCCCTCCTTCCCTCCTTCCCTCCTTCCTTCCTTCCTTCCTTCCTTCCTTCCTTCCTTCCTTCCTTCCTTCCTTCCTTCCTTCCTTCCTTCCTTCCTTCCTTCCTTCCTTCCTTCCTTCCTTCCTTCCTTCCTTCCTTCCTTCCTTCCTTCCTTCCTTCCTTCCTTCCTTCCTTCCTTCCTTCCTTCCTTCCTTCCTTCCTTCCTTCCTTCCTTCCTTCCTTCCTTCCTTCCTTCCTTCCTTCCTTCCTTCCTTCCTTCCTTCCTTCCTTCCTTCCTTCCTTCCTTCCTTCCTTCCTTCCTTCCTTCCTTCCTTCCTTCCTTCCTTCCTTCCTTCCTTCCTTCCTTCCTTCCTTCCTTCCTTCCTTCCTTCCTTCCTTCCTTCCTTCCTTCCTTCCTTCCTTCCTTCCTTCCTTCCTTCCTTCCTTCCTTCCTTCCTTCCTTCCTTCCTTCCTTCCTTCCTTCCTTCCTTCCTTCCTTCCTTCCTTCCTTCCTTCCTTCCTTCCTTCCTTCCTTCCTTCCTTCCTTCCTTCCTTCCTTTTCTGTTGGCTCATGAGTAAATTCAATAAAATTGTGGGAGATTTCTTAGGATTAAGGTCAAATAAAAAGTGAAAAGGCAATTGGATTTATTTTATGATTGATTATAGAAGGTGCAGATATTTATTAGCAGCCGACAGGATAACTGTCAAAATGATTCTTTATCAACAGAAAGAACCCCCAGCAGATGAGTCAAACGTTTCCAGTGTTGTGGGAACAAGATTCAATCAAATACAATTGATGCAGCAAATAAAGATGCCAATGTTAACAGCTACTATATAATTTCAACTGGTCAATCTCTATTTATTTATATATATATAAATGTATTATGCTGCTCTTTTTTTTTTCACTTTTTAAGGAGTCTCTGCCAATTGCAAATGCTGTCAGCGCCTTTGGTTAGAGGTTGAGTCATCTTGTCTGTTCAGCATCTGATACATGCCAAAGGGAGCAACAAAGAGGCCCCAAAGTCACAGGGAAGGGCCACAGAGCCTGGGAGACCTGCAGCCCTGCTTACTGCCAGGTGAACCTGGGGCAAGGACTTACCTGTTTCTTGACTCAATTTCCCCAATTTCCTGTTTGTTTTTGAAGGAGTGCTTTGAACTTGCTGGTTGGAACAGAGCTTGGGGGAGCACTGGAAGCTTTGGGTGGTGCCAGCTCCTGTGCCCACAACAGCCCATCCCCAGCCACCCCAGAGTGATTTTCCCTCTGCCAGCTCCCAAAAAGCCCATTCATGGTGCCAAGGCGTGGCCACAGAGGGTGCTGAGCCTGCTGTGCCTTGCAGCCCTCCGAACACCCCAGCCCTCCCTCCCCCAGGCTGTTCTGGTCCTCCTCCTTTCATCTGTGAGTGGCTCCTATTAGTACAGAGCCATTAAAATTCAAGGTCGGACTTGAGTCTATATTGATCATTACCAGGCAAATTAAAGACATCTTTCTTCTGTTCCTCTTGTGTTACAGTGCCAAGAGGCTCCCACTGTTGGCTTTCACAGGAGGCTGCTGCTGCTCAGTGTCTCTTGGATGGGATCTGCTCCAGCCACCAAGGCCTCATGTCTCCTGTTAAAGAGAGATTCTCCAGGTTTTAACAAAAGCAAATTTAACTCTGAAAGATTGGGAATGCTGTTGGTTAAGGTCTCTGGGCTGTAGCTGAATGCAGGAATCCCTATCAGAAAGGGAAAGTGCAGCATCAGGCCTGGGACAGCTCTCTCTTGTGCAGGGTTTGGCTCTTCACAAGCACAGTGTGGGACACCTTGAGACTGAGATTTTGCCTCCTCCCCTCCCTGTTCCACCTAAAATAACCAGCTTCCCCCCTTCCTTCCCAGTGCTTCAGCCCCTGCAGCTCTCAGCCTCTGGTGCCTGCAGGGGATCCCATCCCTGGCCATTTGCAGGGCTGGAGCACATCAAAGCCAGACCTGCAACTGGGAGCTGCTGCCCCGGGCTGTGCAGACACAGCACAACAATATTCCCTGGCCTGAATGGAGCCCAAGCCACTGCCTGGTGCTCTGGCTGTGCAGCTGCTGGCTCCCAGCTCTGTTCCCCCAGGCTGTGCCCCCCTGCAAGCCCCCCCTGCCTGATGCTGCTGTTGAAGCTGCCCTCTCCCTTAGCCCAGCTCTGGGTGACAAATGCCAGCTTTGACCTTACAGGGAGCACTTGGAGGGGAGTCTTGACGCCAGTGTGAGATCAAAAGAGAAACTCTCTGACAAGTCCCTTTGTAAAGCATCAGGACAGCATCTTCCAAATTATTTCTGTTTATACTTTGCCGGTGACTCATGCGTTGATGTTCTGTCCTGTAGGTTACTCTAAAAACAGGAATAATTACACTGCTAATTATAATTTGAATTATTCATTTTGTTCCCTTCTTCCTTTCTCCTGGAAGAGGGAGATGTATTGTCAGTTGTGGCTGTCTTTGTACGGCATGATTAGATCCTCTCTTGTGCACTGACAGGAGAGATCTCATCAAAATCTGCTTCCAAAAATGGCACCAGGATGGGGAATTTCACAGCTTTCAGCAAGTTAAACACCTCTCCCCTCCAGCAATGTAAATATGAACCTACATCTCCTCATGGTACACACTTATGCACACACACCTTATCCAAGCACAAAACCACATTCATCCCCTTCATCAAAACAACCCCCTTTCCTCAGCTGGAGGAGAAAGCAGGCTCTAATGAGACTGGGAGCATGTGGCACATGTGTTTGTGTGTGTTTTCCTAATTATCGCCTTTCAAGTAAGATTAAACATCTCTCAAAGCTGGACATCTTTCCAATAGGTGAATGAACTCCGGGGCTGATGGTAACATGAAAAATTTTCCCTGTCACAGGCAGACAAACAAATTGTGGGGTGTTTTTTTTCTTCCTTAGGAGAAACATTGCAGTGAAATTGTTACTCTCTGGCCGTTGCCAGAAGTGGAGTTGAAGGGAGTTGAAGGGAGTTGTTCTCACTCAGGCTGGGGCAAATCAGGACAAAGCCCAAAGATGGTTGTGACAGGAAGGAGGTGTGAGGCTGGTTTGAAAGGTAACTTTGGCATCTGATTCTCGCTCCCAGATGGACGATCTCAAGGTCAGAGCCCTGCTTTGTGGATTCAGAGTGGGCTGTGGGAGGAGCTGTTCAGTGGCACGGTTTTCAGGAGTAGGTACTCCTGAAAGATGCTCACCTGGAGGATGTGTGCTGGGGACAAACCCTGAATCATCCCTCTTTTCCCTTCTCCAAGGAATTGCTCACTTGAGGTGAGATCTGGAGCAAAGCAGCCAGACCTCACCTTGGGGTGAGATGTGCAAGGGAACAACAGAGCTGCTGTTTTCTGTGTAATTCCAATTAAGCCTCTGTGTGTGTGGGGGTGATGATAATTACCTGGACAGGTATTCCTTTCTTCCCCAGGGGATCCCTATTTCATTCCACGTACAAAGAGGAGGACAATGACCCAAAAGGTTGCTCTGTGATTTTTGCCTGCTGTAATTCAGTCTCTTGGCCTCAAGACCCCTGTGCACTGTCCCTTGCCCTGTGGCCCTTTCAGCTGAGATCTGCTGAGGTCCAACACCCCTGACAACCCAAGAGCTCCTCTGCTGCCGCTGCTGAGCAGGGCTGGGGCTGCTCCCAGTGGCTCATCCTGCCCTGAACATCCTCCTGCTCCAGCAAAAGCATCTCCCTGCTGTGTTTGTGCAGGGGGGGATGAGCAGCAGCAGCCACTGCGAGGATCCCCATTCCCTCCACGCTTCCTCTCCGAGCAGCACCCGAGGATATCCATTAACTTGAGCAGCCTTGTTCCTTTATCAAGGATTCCTTAAGAAGATCTGGCTGCCTGGGAAGCCGAGCGTGTGCTTCAGACAATGTCTGCACTTCACAGCTTTATTTGTTTAACAGGTCTGATAACAGCGCTGCCTGTTGCACTGAGAGACTGCCCCGTTCAGGCAACAGGCTCGTTCCTTTATCATACATCAATCTAAACTGATTTCACCCTGGAGACTCTAGAAAAAAAGGTGCACAGTCAGGTTATTCCCCTAACAGCTTTATGTTGATATCAGGTCATTGTTTTGCTGTATTTAAATTATCAGAAAAAAAGGGCACGGTGTCTCTCTGTCTCTCTCTTTCTCTCCCATTATTCCTTTGCTGAAACAAAGACACAGGAATGTGTCAGGGAAAGGATTTATCAAAGCCAACAGTCCCATAGTTTTATTTCCTTCTTGTCAGACACAGGGCCCTTATTCAGCTCTTTTATAGGAACCCTGGATTTCCAGTCTGGATCAAACCCAATCTCTGTCTACGACAGCAGGCAGTTTTGTTGGCTTCCATGGCATCACACAAACCCCTGGAGCTGAGTGCTGGTGGCACCCCAGCCAGGCAGCAGGAATCCTTCCCACCTTGGGAAGGTGTAGGCAACGCACTGGAGAAATGAGGTTTATGTCCTTTCTGGAGATTTTAATGCCCATCCATGCAGTGCCTTTGCCTTGTGCTTTTGTTTACACCAGAGGAAAGCAAATAAATCCCATCAAGGTGGCTAAAAGGCCATTAATTCTGGTTGCAAAGCAGCTTGTGCAAACACTGCTCTGATGTCAATGGTGTTGCAAGACGGGCGACAGGCTCGTGGGAGGGTTTGATCTTTCCTATCATGACCACTGGATATTTTACCTGTATATTAAAATAAATTAATTTAATATAATTAATATAATATTTGAACTGTGTGTTATGTTTATATGTACGGCCAAACATTCACCAGTTTGGTTTTACTTTGCCTTTGGTCCAAACAGAATTCTGAGAGCAGGCATCCCACGGTTAACAGAGAAATGATATCAAACCCTCTGCTGACTCCTCTCCTTGCACAAGCAGGACAACTGGTGTTGCTAACCTGGTTTAAAAACCACCTCCCACTTCCCTCCCCACCTGCAGCTCCCTCCAGAGGCATGCCAGGGACCCATTCCCAAGGCTGGATTAGATGTGACAAATAATAATGATTACTCTTATTATTCCTCCTAGAACTGGTCTAAGGCATCATCAGCTAGAGATGTGTCAAAGTGGCAAGACATTATGGCTTGTGTGGGACTCTGAAAAAGCTGGAATTTCTCTCTAAAAATCTGTCCTGTCCTGAATAGAAAACCACACATTTTCTGCTGACACTGTTGCTCCCTTTAGCCTCATTCCCTGAACAGCAGGAGCAGTGATCCCAGCTCCGGGGATCCCTTCTTTGTGCCACCCTTGTGTCACCAGGGACACCTTGCAGTGACCGCACCGTGCCTCAGTTTACTGCTTCCTCCCTGTGCTGAGGGTGAAGCTGCTCAGGGAGACTCTCAGAAGTGCATCCAGGGCTTGGCAAGGCTGGAGGAGGTGACCATCCCCAACAGCTCCCCACCCTAACATCTCCCCATCCCAACATTTCTCCATCCCCAACATCTCCCCATCCCCAACATCTCCCCGTCCCAACATCTCCCCACCTCAACATCTCATCCCCAACATCTCCTCATCCCCAACATCTCCCCATCCCAACATCTCCCCATCCCCAACATCTCCCATCCCAGCACAGCCTACAGCAGGGATGGGGCCACTGAAGTTCCCTCTCCTTGCCTTCCACGTCTGATGGTTGCCCAGGCATCTCTGTTCCTTGCCCTGTTCCAGCAGTGAGAGGCCCCTGGCTCTGGGCACAGCTGATGGGGGCAGGACCAGCTCCCTGAGCACTGGCACAGCTCCAGGGCCTGGCCCCTGGCAGAGATTAGGTGCTCCTCTAAAGCAAATAATGCCAAAATGCAAAGAGCGGCAGCAGCAAATTCTTGATTAAATATGAACAAGCACAGAGAATTGCTTATGTCACTCACCCCACTCCTCTCTGTCCTCCATCTGTCTGCTTCTCTCCTCTTCCACCATCTCTCCCCCAGCCATCTGCTCAGTGCTCTCCCTCCTTCTCTCCCTCCCTGTCCCTGCTGCCCTTCCCTCTGTGCCTGTTTTGCTCGGAGGGGTTCCCACTTTGCTGCTCCTCTCCCTGATTCCAGCTGGGCCCACCTTGCTCCTTCCGGCTCTGTGGTGTGAGCTGGGGGGTCAGGGGGATGTTGTGTCAGCACTGACAAGCTGAGGACAGATGGTTCCTGCTCCTCAGCTTCCATGCTCAGGCGTGGAAGGCAAGGAGAGGGAATTTCAGTGGCCCCATCCCTGCTGTAGGCTGTGCTGGGATGGGAGATGTTGGGGATGGGGAGATGTTGGGGATGAGGAGATGTTGGGATGGGGAGATGTTGGGGATGAGGAGATGTTGGGATGGGGAGATGTTAGGGATGGAAGATGTTGGGGTTGGGGAGATGTTGGGGATGGAGAAATGTTGGGATGGGGAGATGTTGAGGATGGGGAGATGTTGGGGATGGAGAGATGTTAGGGATGGAAGATGTTGGGGTTGGGGAGATGTTGGGGATGGGGAGATGTTAGGGTGGGGAGATGTTGGGGTGGGGAGATGTTGGGGGTGGGGAGATGTTGAGGTGGGGAGATGTTGGGATGGGGAGATGTTGGGACGGGGAGATGTTGGGGATGAGGAGATGTTTGGGATGGAGAAATGTTGGGATGGGGAGATGTTGGGATGGGGAGCTGTTGGGGATGGGGAGATGTTGGGATGGGGAGCTGTTGGGGATGGTCACCTCCTCCAGCCTTGCCAAGCCCTGGATGCACTTCTGAGAGTCTCCCTGAGCAGCTTCACCCTCAGCACAGGGAGGAAGCAGTAAACTGAGGCACGGTGCGGTCACTGCAAGGTGTCCCTGGTGACACAAGGGTGGCACAAAGAAGGGATCCCCGGAGCTGGGATCACTGCTCCTGCTGTTCAGGGAATGAGGCTAAAGGGAGCAACAGTGTCAGCAGAAAATGTGTGGTTTTCTATTCAGGACAGGACAGATTTTTAGAGAGAAATTCCAGCTTTTTCAGAGTCCCACACAAGCCATAATGTCTTGCCACTTTGACACATCTCTAGCTGATGATGCCTTAGACCAGTTCTAGGAGGAATAATAAGAGTAATCATTATTATTTGTCACATCTAATCCAACCTTATATCCTGTGGGATCTCAGAGCTTGTTAGCAGAGCACAGGGCTAATTCTGCTCATCTCTGCCACCTGCGCCCTGCTCCTCAAGGCAGGTTTAAAATACTTGGTGTAAGCCTGTAGCATTCTGGATAAAAATACAAAAATAGCCTTAGCTCCTAGAGCGTCTTCCATTGCAAATGGGAAACTGAGGCACAGTAACTTGCCTCTAGGGGAAACAGTGGTAGAATTAATTACCAGTCTAGTTTTGCATGTTCCTGCAGTTAATGTTGCCTGGTAATTTATCAAAAGGAAAAAAAAAATATAGAGGGAGGAGGTGGGCTAAGGAAATAAAAAGGTAGGATGGACTTTTCAAAATGAAGCTTTGGCACAATGGTTTCTGCATCACAGTAAGATGAAACCACCCTCTCCTCTTGTTTTTAAAATATGTTTTAAAGCAATCCTTTAATTTCTGGGTGACAAAGACGAAAGCATCTGAAAACCTCTCCAGTTTTCTCTGGCTCCAGTATTTTTTAAAATTGTAATTATGAAACTGTCCCATTATCATATTGTGATGTGGAGCCTTTCAAGTAATGAGAAATTCAAGTGAAGTCTTGATTACCTCCCTTGAGAACCAAATGTGATGGGGAGGACAGAAAAAGGGGAAGGGAAGACACAGACAAGTTTTTATAATAATAAAATAAAGAAAAAAATTAATCACAGATCCATTAGTGTTAATACAAATGCTTTATGACTCACCTCAATAATTTCACATTATTTAATAACAGAAAGTCATTATTTCCCAGGAGAATTAGGATAAAGATTTTTGGGGGGGGGGGGGGTTTTGTGTGGTTTTGGAGTTTTTTTACAATAACAAAAAATTGGGTTTTAGGTGTAGTTAGAGCAAGACAAGGTGTGTGGCAGGGAGATGTTTTAACCCCTCACAGCCATCACCCTTCTTGAGCTTATTGTGCTCCCAGGGATGGACTGGGAAGGTGACCCAAGAGAAGGGAGGGTGGTACCCAGGGCACAGGAGAACATCCCAAAGCCCTCCCTGGGCAGGTCTCAGGGCAGCTGAACCCCTCAGCTGGGTCTGGCCGTGCCTCAGGGTGGGTGTTGGCTTTGCAGGAGCAGAGGGGGGCTCAGCTGAGCGATGAGATTTGTCACCTGGGGCATCCCATGATGAGACACTTGTGGCTCCCCCTGTGAGCCTCTCAGGTTCTTTTTGCTGACCTCACATCTGCCTCCCAGACTTTAATCTTGCTTTCTCTCTCCTTGTGTCCAGAGTTGGTGCTACACTCATTAATGTGGCTTTTACATCTCTTGCTGTCTGCCTTCTGGCCAGTGTGAGGAAAGGATTGATTTTTATAGGCAAGGCACCCCTAGAATGAAGGGAGGTGCCACGCTCCTGGCCAGGTGGGCAGTTCACAGCTGTACCCAAAAATACAGGAACCTCCACCTGGTGCTGGCCAAGGCACCCTGCACTAATTTCAGTGGTCCAGAGCAAGCCAGTGTGTCATTTTCCTGGGAATGTAGATAGGGGAAAGATGAAAGAGGATAAGCAGGATGTTGCTCCCATGCAGGGTGTTCTCCCCAGCCTGTGGGGCTGTGGATAGCACAGGAATGTTATCCCCAGCTGTAGCTGATCCCTGTGTGCTCCTGGGAGGTGAGGGGTGAGTCAGCTCCTGGAAGTGGCCTCCTCTCTGCAGAGGCTGAGTGTCTTAGGTTGGAAATGGGGCTGTGTATTCAATTCCCATCTGTCAGAGGTGGGGCAGATATCTGCTGTCCATTGGGCAGCTTTCTTTATCTTTTCCACAGCCAATCCTCCATCCAGGAGATATCTTCTGTTAATGGGCTATCAATTATTAATTACCTTCTGTTCATGGGCCAGTGAGTGTCCCTGCATGGCTGAGAAAATTCCATCATCCCATCGGGAGATGCTCCACCCAGGGGGAGGAGCCAAGCATTCCTACCTGGATACAATCTGACCTTGGAACAGCAGAACACCTTTTCCACTGCATTCCCAGAGGAGCAGCTTTCTGCCCCACTGCATTCCCAGAGGAGCAGCTTTCTGCCCCACTGCATTCCCAGAGGAGCAGTTTCTTCCCCACTGCATTCCCAGAGGAAGCCCAGGCCCATCCACACCAGCCCTGGAGCTCCAGAGGAAAACTCCAGCCTTGTCCAGGATCCCTGCTCCAGCAGAAGCACAGCTGGCACTGCAGGAGGGCTGAGCCACCATGGAATGGGACTGCTGCCACCACCCTGACCCACAGGGGGCCAGGGCATTTCTGTCTCTGGCAGTGTTGTTTTGTATCACTGCATTGTTTAGTTTATTTTTTTATTTTCTTCCCTAATAAAGAACTTTTATTCCTGCTCCCATATTTTTGCCTGAGAGCCCTTTAATTTCAAATTTATAATAATATCAGAGGGAGAGGCTTTACATTTTCCATTTCAGGGGAGATCCTGCCTTCCTTAGCAGACACCTGTCTGTTCAAACCAAGACACTGAGTTAGAAGGGGCAGGAGCATCTCCCAGCACACGAGGTGGAGCAGCACAAGGGTGCTCTCTACTGATCCAGCTCTTCAGGCTGGGGGAGCTCGCCTGAACTGCTGAGGGTGACAGGAGCTGTGCTTCCCACGAGGCAGGTTTCAACCAGATGGTTCTGTGCTACCTGCACACAACCCAGTAAACTCCAGCTCAGTCTGGAATCACTCCTCTTTCCCGTGCCTCAGTCTCCCCATCTGTAAAATGGAGATAAGTCGTTTGATTCAGGTGTATTCTTGTGTAAAATGCCACAACACCTGACTGGAAAGCACTGCTTCTTGAAAATCTACCCTTCCACTTAAAAAGAAGGTTAAATTATATATATTTTCCACCAAACCCAGTTAAAACAGGATTTCTGGCTTATACTTGCAGGTTTGTGAGTGTGGACTTTATAACAGCTTGAGATGACCTTGCTGTTGAAACTGAAGCTGATTATAGGATGAGCATCTTCCTGCCCCATCAGGTACTGCTGCTGTGGGGTCCTGGTTGCTTTATGTGCTCCGGTGAAAATTCAGCGTCTGCCTTGAAATGCTCACAGACAATAAGCAAAGGAGGAATTATTCCTTTCACCTCATTGTGAGGTGCAGAAGGACAGAGGCAAAGGTAATTTTCTGGGGAGCTCAGCTTTGGTGCCAGGGAAGGTGCTGACTTCTGTGTGTCTCAGGTAATATTTTAAAGAAGAAAAAAAATTCCATCCTTTCTGTCTAAGGAGAGACCAGCTGCTTAACCCAACCATGGGAAACATGGCATGTAACTTTTGAGTGAGGGCTGGGAAAAGATCCTGAGGACGCCTTGCCAGTGTCTGTTTACCTGAGCACTGTAATTGCTCACGCTGTTTGCTACTCAAGGAGCTGAGAGAATGTCAGAGGCAAACAGGACACCCAGTTTTCAGTGGAAAGTTAACTTTTCCGATTGCCATTGAAAGCTTGGTTCTTTTGACCTAATTTCACACTCCAAGGGTTAACTGCTCTCTGTGGTACAGCAGCCCTCCAGTGAGTGCAGCCAGACAATGCCATTTAAGTGAATATTCCTAGCCTACAGAAGTCCTGGAGATAGCTCCATCTTGCTCACAGCAGGTGTTACATTAGCTGCTCAAACCATATTCCAGTAAATTAGAGCCAGGCTGATTTAGACAATCACTGGGTCATTCTTTCCTCCAATTCCCTGCCTCACACAGAGATAACAGCAGCTGGGGGAAAGCAGAGCTGTGGACGAATAGCAGTTTGCTTGCTTATTAGGGGTTAGATGCAGTCTTGAGTCTGTGATTTGCAGTTCACTACTGATACCAGCAACAAAAGCCTCCAAGTTAAATGATGTGGTATTTGTTTCAGGCCTAATAAAGACACTTAAACAAGCACCAGGCACTTTCTTCCTCAGAGACAAGTCAAGGCATTAAAATGTCTTTATAAACCAGGATGAAGCATATGGTGAGCAGGAATTTAGAGGTGAGGGCTGGTCAGTCCCTGTGTGAAAGCATGACCAGAGCCCCAGACTAGGGGTCAGACCCTCTAAATCCGTGGTGTTTGCTGGATGGCTCTGGATGTTTGTCTTCCTCTCCACAGCCTCGAGCTGTCATAAAGCTTTTGCAGTGGTTTTGTACCTCACCTAGTGCCAGAGGAACCTGATTTTCATTTGGCCTCTGAATAGAAGAATAAACTGCTGCTATTGGAACGATCTGACCTGCTTGTGTCAGCTAGTGAGTAAGCAAGAGAGCTTACAGCCCCCTCCTGCAGCCCTTTTATGTGATTTGCTTTTTTCTTCAGTCAGAAACGTGTTCTTTAGGAACTGGGTGAGGTGATATCAGAGAAGTGTTGTACCAAGGAGTTCTGCAGGTGTTCAGAGCCCTTTTTTTTTTGGCCCAGTTTCAGCCTCCAGTCCAACCAAGTATTGAGCAAATGCTTAAACAGAAGTTCTCCCTCAGTGTCTGTGACTGAATACATTCTTGGAGCCGAGCTGCCCCAAGGGAGGGCTGATGCTGCTCCCCAAGGCAGCCAAACCATGACCTCTTTTCTCTTTTTCTCACATTGTAATATCCCTGGCAATGTAAAAATGCAGCATAAATGCTGTGAGAAGCAGTGACTGCAGGTGTGCAACAGCTTCAAGGGATTAAGAAGTGGGAGGAAGCAGCAGAAGACAGGAGCCAAGGTGAAGCATAAGTGCCTGTAATTTAAAGGGGAAAAGGCTGTTTTCTTAGCTCTGGAGGATTGGTTGCTGCTTACCTTGATTTTTTTCAGCTCTGGTGTGAAATGCTGTATTTCAGAAGGTGTGTCCAAGGCAAGGAACTGCTCTAAGCTTCAGCATACAAATAGAAAGGGCACCACAGAGAGAATTATTTATCTCTCCTATTCCCATTGCTCTCTTTAAAACTCACTGTAATGATGTTTCTGTGACCCAGGCCTCTGTAATATGTGCCTCAGGTAACACAGATTGATATATAAATACCTGAGTTTATTACGCTTGAAAGACCTTTTGAAAACTCAGGGGGAGAGAGAAATTGTGGGATCTAATCTACTGTCCCTGAGGGAGAAAATTAGTCCATGGGTAGTGCCAAACGATGCAGCAGCATTTGGATGCTGCAGGAAAAGAGTGTTGTTTATGAATTGGGTCAGTTCTGTCCTGGAGAGAGCACTGAGGCAAGGTGGGATTCAGCTCTGGAACCCCATTTTTAGGCTTGTCACCCTCTTGAAATGGCACAGGTTCTCCTAAAGCCCTGTTGTGTTTAGGTCTGGACTGGCTGCAGCCTGCTCTGGTGTCAAGGGGTGAACATGAACATTTCCTCTGGCACCAGGTAAGCAAAGAGCCGTGGAGACTGCATCAGCAGGTGCAGAATCACACAAAAGTCTCCCTGGGAATAAGGTAAAAACCCCTCACCCCCCTAGCTGCCTGTGCCCCAGGCATTCTCCAGTGCTCAGGGCAGAGGCTGAAGGTTGTTACCACTGAGTCAGAGATCAGAAGGCAAAGTGGCAAAAAGCCTCCTTTAGTTCATCCTCTCTTCTTTTATAGCTTAGTTTACTGCAGGTGGATCTGACCGGTCATTTAATCAATATATTTCAGCTGATTGGTTAATTAACAAGACACTCATTTGTAAACACTCTTATGGGGAAACCAGAAAAACAGATTATTAGAAAAACACCACCTGCAGGTTAGTTTAATATTTGGCTATCATTGTTTATCTCCAGCTCCCTAAAGCTTCCCAGTCTGATTCTGGGAAAACTTACCTAGTTTTCTCTCTCTGACCAGGCTGTCACATCCACAGAAGGTTCCTCCCTGCAGGAAACATTGACTGCAATGAGTGTGACAGTGCTCTGCAGCTGCCTGTTCTGCCTGGCTCTGGTGACCTCAGCTGGTCTGATAAATTTTTCTCACGTGTTAAATCATGTTGCACCCATGATTATAAAGGTTCTTGCTTACTACCAAGTCGTAAAGTTCTGAAGGACTCGTTTTTTGAGCCATGTTTAAAAGTGACAAACACAATCCTGTGGTTTCCTTTTGAGCAACAACATTTACCCCCAGGGACTGGCTGGGCTATGAGGTCTCTGTGATCCATCAGCTTACCTGGCTGCTCACCTGCGTGTGAAATCCTCCTGGCTGGAGCTGGTAGCAATTCATACTCTGTTTGTTTTAGCACAGCAGAGGCCTGAGTTCCAGGGCGTGGGGGCTGAGCAGCCACTGCCTCCAGAGCTGCTGTGACACTGGGAGCTCTCACCTGTGAGCCTGCTCACTGCAGCTCCAGGGTTATCCAGGGGTGTTGCAGTGTGCAGCTACGCAAACGGAGCAAAAGGGCTTTGTGAATTTGAGATGGGAGTTTCTATTTCCTAAACCTAAAGCTGGAGTTTCTATTCTGTATTTTTGCGTGTATTCATCCTTCCCCCTGAAGTTATTCCCATTGGATTTTACCTATAATGTATTCACACTGGGCATTGTTCTATTGGTCTCACCTTATCTCTTATTTTTTCCCTATAAAACCTTTGTCTGGACCCGAGATCGGGGTCACTTGTACGTGCGGCGATCGGGCAAATACAACCTACTTTGGACTGCACAACCAGTGTTCACTCTCTTGAGTCTCTTTGTCTCGGTCTTGCTCGCGCTCTCTAAACAGCTCTGTCTGTATCAAACGAACCCGCAAAGGTGTTTGTCGCTTCTCTCTCTCTCCGGCGGCTCCCGGAGGCGCCTGGCCAGCGCTCCGGGAAAGAGTGCCCGGGCGAAAACAAGGAAGTCGGAGAGAGAAGAAAAGAACGAAAAGCGACACAGGGGAAAATCTCATTCCTGGGGCTTTGCACAAACAGCATCTCCAGTGGCAGCACCTCCCTCTGTGCTGGGCCCTGCTGAGCCCGGGGAAGGGCTCTGCTGGTGGCCACAAGGGGATTCTTGGTGGCACAGCAGCACTGACTGGGGAGCAGACCTTGCAGCAGAAGTTGGATGTAGCCAGGAGTGCATGAAGTGATTTTAAAAGTGCTCTTTAACACAGGACGTAATTACCCTGAAACTCATTGCCACAGGCAAGCCACTGGGCACTTAACAAGAGTCACCAAAGACAGGGGCACTGCTACAAAATGGCAAAAGTATAGAAAAAGATTTTTTAATATATTTAAATATTTTTATATATATATAAATAATAGATATAAAATTATATATATCATATATATTATATAATTATATATAACATGTATAATTTTATATATTATCTATATAATTATATATATTATATATAATATAAATATATAAATTATATATATATTATATATATAAAAGTTTTAAATGTATATCCTTTTTTTAATATATAAAAACATGATGATACATTTTGCTGCAGGTTTATTAAACCACACATTTAGGCCAGTCTCTTTATAATTTTATATATTATCTATATAATTATATATTATATATAATATAAATGTATAAATTACATATATATATAATATATATAAGTTTTAAATATATATAATTTTATATATTATTATAAAATAAATATATATTAATATATATTTATATATATTAATATATAAAAATATACATAATTTTTTAATATATAAAAATATGATGATACATTTTGCTGCAGGTTTATTAAACCACAGATTTAGGCCAGTCTCTTCCTGGTACAGTCCAGGGTGGTACTTAATGTGAGGAGGGGAATGAGCAGTTTGGCAGCTGCTCACACAAGGGGAGTGTGTTTGACACAGACCTGATCTCCTCGTGCCTGGTTCACTGTCACAGCTCAGTCACCGCCTCTCCACGCTGTGGCAAAGAAATCTTCATAGCTGATGAACAATAAAAGTGGGAGCACAAAGTTGAAACCAGTTTTCTTCCCCCTAAAGAGGAATACATTTCCCAGGTCATTGCATTTTTGGTTCATGTGCTGAGAGCTTCTCTCCCTGGGAAGTTTTTACAGTAGATTGAATCTGATCATTGAAAAGCTCATCTGGAAAACAGGTTAGATGCAAGAATAAAATGCCTCCCTCCCTTCCTGCTTCTCTCTTCTTTGTACACCCAGAGAGAAAAAAATGATGGTAGGTTTAGCAGGTTTTAATTATCATTTACTGCCTGGGTGAAATCTCAAGCCTCCCTTCCTTGGTTCATCTCTAAAGAATGGGTCTTAACTTCTCATTACCTGCTTGAGGTGAGTGGGTGATTGAGGCACAGATTTCCCCACAGAAGCTGTGAGTTCCTCTCATTCCTCCCGAGCTTCTGCTTCAGTGTTGGAGGATTGATGGGCCTCCTTTTAATAGGTGGTTTTTGCCTTTGGTTATGGATTGAGAACCTGAATTTATGCCTTCCTTCCTCTGTGCTTATCTTTCAAGAGAGTAAAATATCCACAGAGACTGGAAGAAGATTCCCATGTAGGAATACAACAGTGGAATGATGTTGCTGCAGCAGGAGTGCTGCTGGTGGGAGGAAAGAGGAGCTGAGCTTTCAGCTCTCAGCTCAGTGTTTGCAAGTACAGAAAATATCTCCTCCTGTGCAGATGCTGCCAGCCCTAGCAGAGCCTCATTTCAGCCCCTGAGCAGCCCTGGTTTATGGCCCAGCAGGAGCCAATTCCAAGGCCAGTGCTGGCAGGTTTGTTGCCCCCAGAGCAGGAGAGGAGCCCTGCCCAGCTGGGCTTTCTCAGCAGACAAGTGGCACTGCTGGCAGCTCTGCTTTGTGGCCAGCTTCCCCTTAGGGAATGAGATGAGCTCACAGTCTTGTTCCATCTCTTAGTTCTTCCCAGCCTGGAGTGGATCTGAGCTGGAAGAAGCTTCAGCTTCCCTTCAGCAGCCTTCTCTGGTGGATTGTCTTCAGCAGCACCTTTCATGGCAATGTTCTCAGGAGCAGGGGCTGCTCCCACCAAGGCGCCCTCGGCTCTCCCTGTGGCCAGGAGGATGTAGTTAAATGTAAAATGGAAAGTACAAAATGTATACTAAGAGTTGTACATAGAGGAAACAAGTTTTTGTTGGGGTTTTTTTTTTTTTTTCAGAACAAGAGGACACAGTCTCAAGCTACGTCAGGGAAGGTACAGGTTGGATAACAGGAAAAAAAATTTCACTGAAAGAATAATGAAGTATTGGAATTGTCTTCCCAGGGAGGTGGTGGAGTCACCATCTCTGGATGTGTTCAAAGAAAGACTGGACATGGCACTTGGTGCTATAGTCGAGTTGAGGTGTTAGGGCACGGGTTGGACTTGATGGTCTTAGAGGTCTCTTCCAACCTCATTATTCTGTGATTCTGTGATCTGACAAAGCCCTTTAGGTGTGCTGAAATGCAGATTGCTGATAATGCCCAGTGTTGGGGAAGATGAAACAGGAAAGATTTATAAATATGATTGCTTGGTAAAAGATTTTGAGAATATGGAAACCATAAGCAAAATTGAAATGAAAGCAAGTTTTGAGATACTAAGCCTTAGTTACTGAATAAATAGAAAACAATAGTATAATTAGTTGAAGGTAATCCTTTTTTGATTAAACAATACTTTCTGCTTACAAACAAGTCTAGGGGTCAAAGCAGACCCTACTAGCTTAGCAGAAGGGGTCCAAAGAGTAGTTTTTAGGGTTTAAAATGTAGCACAGTATAGTAATGTAATGATTTTTATAAGCTGTATGTAAATGCTGTAAGATTAGTATCTTGTACTAGATTAGTTAGTAAAAATTAAAATATTCAGCACGGAAGAATGGAAATTTGTATTTGTAATGGAAATTTCCTCCTCTTGCTCCCTCTCTTGCCCTCTTGCTCTTTGGGGTCTCTCTTTCAGGCTTGCTCTGAGCTGTGGCTGGCAGCTCCAAACAAAGCCCCTACACCCACACCCTTTGCAATGAACCAGAAATTCCAAGACCTAACTTCAGAGATCTCTCATCTCCATCCATCCTGACCATCCTAGCCACCCCCACTCCTACAGTCCAGGCTGTAGGGTCAGTCCCAGCTCTTTTTGCTTAAGAGTTGCACCTGATGATCCTTATGGCATTTTCTGTGATGCTTAGGGGCTGTAACTTGGGCATGAACTGAATCCACCAGTTTCCTGTCACTGTTGGACACGAAATGAGTGCACAGAAACTTGGAAAGTTCAAGAGAGAAAAAGAGCCAATTTTATTTCTGACTTTGCAATATACAGAATTCCAAAAGTGGCAGTGGATTGGAGGATGGAATTGCCACCTCTCCAACCACACTGGTCAAACCAACATCCATCAATTCTCTCCTCCCACAAAGAAGAATGCAAAACAATCATTATTTACATGAACAGTGTGTGAAAAATCCAGTAGAAATATTAAACATTATCAGAAGGCTAAAGAAGTTTTATGAGAACTTTAAAACTTTTAAAAGAACTATAAAAGAAAATTATATAAAATTTATAAAAATTATATAAAATTTTTTAAAAATCAGGGCAACAGGTTCCAGTCCCTGTTAAACTGATCCTATCCTCCACAGGAACTTGATCACAGACACAGTGAGATGCAAAGAGAGGGGATTTGATGATGTTACTGCATGTTCTGGGGTCACTGATGCTGAAGAGGTGACAAGTGGGGACTGTTTTGGTAGCCAGTGTAAACAGTGTGCTGAGCAGAGGTGAACAAGTGAACAAGGAGGTGCTTAACCCCTTTTGGCCCTTTTGGGATCCTGCAAAGGCACTGAGTAGGAGAAATGGGTGTTTCAGCTAAGTGTAGATATTGTTCCTGCAAGGTGATTCTCGAGAATCCCACAGCATTGCTCACTTCACACCAGCAAAAGGCAATGTTAGAAATTCAAATGATTACATTTCCACCTGGAGATACAAATCAGGACTCCTGAGAGCTAGGAGATATCAGACACCTTATCAGGAGACAGCAGTGGCAGGCTGAGACCCCAATGTGCCAGCGTGGTGTAGGTGCCAGCTGTCAAACCAGCCTGGGTTTGGCTGTCAGCTGTGAGGGCAGGTGAGTCCTGGTGGCAGGAAAAGTCACCTTACCTGGCTGAGCGTGCTGAGCCACGTTCCTGGAAGTCAAAATAAATTGGGAACCCCTGCAGGGGTCTGGGCTGAATTGTGACTGTGCATGTAGGAGCTCGTCCCTGCCCAAAGGGCGGGGGAAAGGTCAGGCTTCAGTGGCCAAGCACAGGGAGGAAGGTGAGCCAGGCCTTGCAAGGAGCTGTTTAAAGTTGCTGGCACACAAAGCCAGGCCCAGCCTGCACCAAAATGCTCTGAAAGAGTCCTGGAGAGTGGGTAGAGTTAATGTGAAAGCTGCCCTGTCAGTGCCTGCTTTTATTCCCTGCACTGCAAACACTTGTTCTGGTTATAAATGGATCCATGAAGAATTTATTTCTTTTGCTGTTTCTGGGTTCTGTATTCCTCTGCTTATATTTTTGAGCATAGGGGGATATCACTCTTGCTTGGTGCTTTGCTGTCCATCTCCTTCCTGTGCACTTTTTCTTTCTCTCCTACAGCAGAGCCATTTAGGCATCCATAAAACTCCCATAAAATTTTCTCTCCCACAACTTTTGCAGGAGCAGAAAAATGTCTGCTTCGCTTCACAGACATTTTGATGTGGGGGGAACAGACTTTATGTTAAAAAAATGAACAGTGAGTAAAATAACAAGCCCAGAGAAAAAGGGCAGCTTTGGCAGAGCTGACATACTCCCACCAGACAATTACCCCATGTAAATCTCCTGTTTTTAAAGGAGAGCCAAAACCATCACCAGTCACTTCAGCTTGTGTCCTACATGGAGAAATAGCCCTGATATTAACACAGCTGGGTGTGGGCCAGATGCCTGTGCATGGAAACATATTTAAACCATTGAATAAGCAGGGTATAAACAAGAATTTTCAAAGTTTGGTGGTTTTTGCAGCTCCGGGCAACACGAATTAGAGTCTACAGTTATTAAGTTCCCATCTGGTGGCTTCTTTATGAAGGAATGATATTTGCATGTTTCCAGCAGAGAAAAGCTGTTTTTAGTTCAGATAAAATGGAACATTTTGCGACAGTATGGGAAATAACAGACGATGCTGATTTTAGCAACTGGGGTTGTAGGTTTCACCAGCTGCCCTTTGAAAAAAATTATTTATCTTTAAGTAATGTTTTTCCAAGTGCTCTTAACACCCAGTGATTTGGAAGACTTTGGTCAGAGGAAATGATGGCATCTTGCAGAGAAAGAAAATATCCCATTGGGTCATCTGCTGTAAGTGCTGGACCTCAGTGCATTTTTTTTCCCCCTCTAATTTGAGCAATATTTGGTGCTGGTGTAGCCACAGGTTATCAAAATGCAAGAGGATCTGATGATTTTCTTTCTTGCAGGAGAGGGGTGAGCAGGAAAGACTGGCAGCTGCTGCGCTGCACTGCAGCTGTGGGGACTGTGAACATTCCCAAACACACAAGGCAGGAACTGCATGGATTAACCTGGAAGGGAGGCAGTGCCTGGCTTGTTTTGAAATATCCTGCTCCACCACTGCAAACTGAGTGTGGTTCTGGAACCAGACACGGTTTCTAAACCAGCCTGTTCAGGCAGACAGTGCCAGCTTCGAGCCTTGAAAACCATAAATACAGCTTGGCCAGCACACCACTGCTCACACACAAATGCTTTCCCACCCAAACAGCTGCTCTGCTGGCACAGCCAAGAGCAAAAGGAACAGATCTGGGGAGCAGGAGGCTGTGCCCAGGCTCAAAGCAGGGCCAGCATCACCTCCCCACCCTGAACTCAGGTAAGTAGCAGCAGTGGAGTTTAGGGGGGAGAAGGGAAGGGGTTTTGGGGTTTGCAGGCTGAGGAGAGTGAAATCTGCATGTGAGATTCAGCAGAGGAACCACAGACTTGTTTTGGTTGGAAAAGGTCTCCAAGATCATCATCACACCCAAATGTTTCATTTCCCAACTGTTCCCAATGTTTCCCTCCTAACATGGGTTAGGCCAGCCCCAAGTGTTACATCTGCACATCTTTTAAATACCTCTAAGGGTGGTGACTTTACCAGTGCCCTGGGCAGCCTATGGCAGGGCTGGAGAACATTTTGGTAAGAAATTTTCCCTAATATTCAGTGTAAACCTCTCCTGGCCCAGCCTGAGGCCGTTCCCTCTCCTCCTGTCCCTGTTCCCTGGAGCACAGCCCGACCCCTCCGGCTGTCCCCTCCTGTCAGGGACTTGTGCAGAGCCACAAGGTCCCTCCTGATCCCACTTTTCTCCAGGCTGAGCCCCTTCCCTAGCTCCCTCAGCTGTTCCTGGTGCCCCAGACCCTTCCCAGCTCTGTTTCTTTTCCTGGACACGCTCCAGCTCCTCAATGTCTTGCTTGGCATGAGGGGCCCAAAACTGCCCCCAGGATCTGAGGTGCAGCCTCAGCTGTGCCCAGCACAGGGAGACGATCTTTCCCCAGGTCCTGCTGGCTGTGTTATTGCTGATACAATCAACACAAGCCTCTGAATGTGTGTTTACACTCCCCTTTTTGCAGCCTTGGTGTAACAGCACCAGCACTGCCCTGCACTCCAGAACTCTGCAAGGCTGGAAATTTTTATAGCAATTTAAGCTATTTGCAGCCTTCTGATAGTGAAGCGTTTTAGAAAGCAGCAAGTCTGTTATTCCCAGAGAAATCTCTGGCTTCCCTCCAAGTCTTATAAAATCTTTGGGGTATTGCTAGGATTGAACAGTGGCCTTTGGGGGAAGGTTTGTCGTTGCCATGCTCCTGCTCTCCTCTTCTCTAGGAAGGCACAGCTCATGGTGTATTTATGACTTCTGCCAGTGGTGCCAGTAGTGTCCAAGAGAGCCCATGTGTGGGAATTCCCTCAGCTCTTTTCTCTTGCTCCTGTTCTAAAAATAATTCTTAATCCTTCCTGCAGCACTGAAGAAGCTTGGACTGGCTCTGTGTGCAGTGCTGTGGCCTCCACCATTCTCCAGGACCTTTCTGGGCACTGCTTGGGGATTCACTCAGCTACTGGTGACAGGTCCTGGAATAAGAGCAGTGCTGCCAATACACGTGCAAAAGAAGTCAGTGCTCTGCAGGGTACTCCTGAGGGCTGTCTGTGACATTCACATCCTCTGCACAGAGAGACACGATTCTGTCTCTCAGGAGAAGCACAGAGAGAAGAAGAGAGAACAATCTTTATCTCTGCTCCTTTGTTTTCCCCATGTGGAATGTGGTGTGGAGATTGTTCACCTGCAGGGATTGCTGGGTTGGATCCTGGTGAAGGTTTTTTGGGGTCAATGACCAGTGGGATCCAGCTGTGGCTCAGACTCTCAACAGAGTCACGAGTTTGAGTTAGGTAAGTAAGAAGTGAGTATGTAGGATAGTATCTCTTTAAATAGTATATTAATGTCATAGAATATAGTTTTAATAAAGCAGATCCTTCAGCCTCCTGATCTGGAGCAGACATCATCATTTCTTCCCTGCATCCGGGGTTCGCCGCATTTTTCCTACAGCTGTCCAGTTAAACTTTTCTTCTTTTTGCCTCCTTCAAGGTTTCCTGTTCATGGAGAAACACCTGAAGCAGCAGGTCTGCAGTTCTGAGTGGCCTGGGACTGCTCTTTCCCCAGGTATGAACAACAGACAGTGCCCAGAAGCTCAGCCAGCTGGGTGAGATCCTGGATCCTGCAGGCTGCCTCCTCCCGGGCCCTGGCAGTGGAGAGTCCTGAGCCACTGAGCTCATTTCACTTTTAACCACAGCCCAGCAGATCCCACGCTTTGCTCGAGGCTGGCTGGGCTGCTCTGCAGATGATCCTGGGATGTTCTGACAGTGCAGAGAGCCATTATTCCGAGCTCTTGCCAATCACCAGACTGCTGCCAGTCCGTGTCAAATGAAGCATCCCAGGCCCTGTCACATTAAATCCAGCAGCTCTTTCATTTACAGCAGAGCAGTTTGTTTATTTGTGTCCCCTCCTCTCCTTTTGGGATGCCACACTCAATCTCCTCTGGGGTTTGCTCTGCTTGTGCAAGGCCTGTGACGCCAGTGAGGCTCAGTGCCCCCTGAAGGACCCCTCACCCTGGGGCAAGAACTGTGGTGGTGTTTTGGGAAGAGAAGGGGAAAGCCCAGAGTCCTGGTGTGGCTGAGAGCGTGCTTCCAGAGCAGTCACACACGAGTCCAAGGGCAGGACGTGTCAGCCTGAGGCCTCCCCTGGCTGCTGGGCTCTGCTGTAAGTGAGAAGAAATGATGCAGAGTCGTGGCACATCTGGCTGCCCCAAAAGGCTGTGCAGCACCTCTGTGCCTCCCTTTCCCTGCCCTGAGAACAGGAAGGGTGAGTGAGTGTGGATGCCACAGTTTGGTCAGAGAGAGAGAAACCAGATAAACTTTCCCAGGAATTGTTCTGGGGGGTTTTGAGAAGCCTGAGAGGAAGAATTGAAACAATCTTACAGCTGGTGTTTTGAACAGTTATTTTCTCACAAGATGTTTACCAAAAGGTGTCTTCTTAATTAACCAATGGTGTTCATTAAATGACTAATCAGGTCCACCTGTGTCAGGAGGGTGTCTAAAAGAATGGGTTTCCAATAAACTCGGATATTGGCCTTCTGAGAAGACCTAAAATCTGTGTCACTCATCCACCCATTCCTGACTCAAGGGTAACCAGTGAGGAGCAGCTCATTCTCTGGGGAAGGGAAGGTCAAGAGAGGTGCTGTGCCCACATGGGCTGGTGAGATTTCAGCTGAGCGCACAGAGCTCACTTCTTCCACCAGCATTTGGGTACAGAGCCGGATTTTTCCAAGCAGGATTGCTTTTTCCAAGCAGGATTTATCCAAGGCAGGATTGCCAGTGAGGCAGTGCCCCTGATGCTGACACTGAGCAGCTCCTGCCCTCTGCAGCCTCTCCCTGCCCCACCGAGCATGGCAGTGCTGCAGCAGCTGCGTGGAGGGAGTGGGAGTGCTCTTGGAGCAGGGGGTTCTCTCTGACTCCCAGAGGAGAATTTCCAAATTCCCAATTCATGCAGGGACTGCAGGTGGACAGGGCAGAGAAAGGGCTGTACAGAATGCAGAAAAGAAGGGAAAATGGTCATGCACTGGCTGGAAACATGATTATGGGGAGGAACCAGGGTCCTGCAGATGATATTCCTCCCTCATCAGCACAAATTCTCCTGTTCTTGCAGGAAACCTCTTAAATCAAGCCTCTCTGTGCAAAGGCTGTGAAGTCTGGTCAGCTTCTCTTCAATTCTTAGCTTGGGAACAGGAAAAAAAAGAGAGATTCTTTGGGGTTTTTTATTTATAATGCATCTACAATAAAAAGTGGTTCATTTCTTGTCATTGCTTGCTTTGGTGTCTAATTTGCCTCCTGTAGGATTTGAACTGAAATATTATGATGGGAATGTTTTTCTCTTTACAAGAACTAAAAGCAAATGCACAGTTAAAAGACAGAATTCCAGGGCTTCCAATCATCTGACAGAATGAAGTCTGTGAGCCAAATTAACTGAGCTTCCTCATTACTGGTGTCACTTTGTGTGCTGGCTGAACGCTCTTGAATTCAGCCCTGATCCATTACAAGAATACTCTCCTTACCTTTCTTGTGAGGGCCCTCAAGCTGATTAAAAGCAAAAGGGATTTCCACTATAGTCCTTTTCTCCTTGAAGAGTGGCTTTTATCTGTTGCTGCTTGTTTCACAAGAGAGTTTCTGGTTATTTCATGGTTATTGTGCAAATCCATGGGGAGAGCTTCCCTATGGATGAATGGGGATCTTTTCAAGGAAGAAAGATGTCTACTGCTTTTAAGCAGTGTCCTGTAACAAAACCTCGCACAAATCCCCATTTGAGGTGTGGCTTCCATACCAGTCTCCCTTTAAGACAGAGCAAGGATAAATCCAGCTTCATTATCCATGTCCAACAAGCAGCCTGGTGACATCCTTCCCTCTCATGACACAGAGCAGTGATTGACTCTCTGGGTGACTCTGCTTGCAGCTGAAGCTACATCCAGTAACTGGGAGCCCAGGGAGCCTCTGCAGTCTCCATGGAGACAGCACACTTACAACTTAATGTGATCAACAGATGCTGCAATAATCTTGAAAGATGGAGAAAATGTTTCAAACCGAGTGTTGTTTATGGTGGTTCAGTGGATGTTCAAATTTGCTGTGTTATGACTGAGCTCCATGTAAACACACGCTCTGGAAAACACACAGATGTGTGTGTGAGCATGAGGGGAGAATCTCTCATGTGGCTGAAGCAGGAGGAAGTGGGCAACCACTTCTCTGTTCTCAGCTTCTGCCCTTGGGGAGGTCACCTTGCCTCTCTGTTGGAGCCCAGTTTGTCTAAAATGGGGCAGTGCCAGCCACCCAGGTAAAGGCTGCAGCATCTTTTATGCTCTGGGGTGGATGAGTGTAATGAGATGAAACTAGTAAGACTCTGATGGATGAGCCTGTAATCTCAGTGAATTGAACAGGGATCTCCCTCTGTGCTGCATGACCTAATGCTGGAGCTGACGTCAAGATTTGCAGAGCAGATTTATACTTCTGCTCGATTTTCCTGTGAAATCTCTAATGAGTGATCGTTTCCCGCTGAATCTCATAAGCTGTTGTAAAGAAATGACCTGTTTTCTGTCTTCCCTGCTCTGATTTTGGTGCAGCCCCTTTTACTGTCACATGTGGACCCTCACACCAGTCCCAGAGGGAGGGAGCTGCACTCCTCAAACAGGAGGAAGGGCATGCAGATGCTAGTTCCACATCAGAAAAATTCCTGGAGCATTACTACCAGAAAGGATGTTCCAGATGTAAGAGCTGGCTCAGCCTTCATTTCACTGACTTGCTGGTAAGATAAAAATTCATGCTGTACTTGTTTCTTGTTCTTTCCCCAAGCATCCTCTGCTGGCCACTCCTGGAGATGGGCTGCCAAAACCACACTGCCAGGCAAACTTTATTTATAAGCATACAAACCCTCGAATTAGTGGGCTGAAAAGCATCAGGACAAGGCCCCAAAGGTAATTCATCAGCACTTTGATGTGGATCACTTTTGCAAATACTCCCAGTGCCTCTCTCCCTCTCCTTTGAATGGAAAACACAGCTGAATATGAGCTCCCAAAGTTCTGCATGATGTGGTATCCTCCAACAGGGGACAGGTTCTGGCTGCACTGAAGCTTTGCTGGTCATGTTTCATGTAGCTGAAACCCTCTGCAGATGGGCAGTGTGAAAAATGCCTTCACTCTCCTGTGAAAATGTAAAAAGTTTAATAAAGGACAGCAGGAGACAAGGACCACAGAGCCATGGTTTTATTGCCAGGTGCATTTTGGCATTCAGCCAGAGCACACCTGCTATTTTGGAACCATCCTTTGGATACCATTTCTATTGCATCAACCTGTTAAAATTCACAAACAATTATGCCCAGCAAACTTTTCCCCAGACTAGTTTATGTGTTCCAAGAACTGTTTAGCTTGGCTCCTCTTTGGGTTCACCTTTTAGAGCATGCAGATTCCTTGGTTGTGGTTTTAGTCCTTTTGTTGTCACCTCCAGTTTTTGGGTCTTGGTCCACAGAGTCTTCAGATGGTGAATGCTGATAATTGGCAGATGTGTACAGGTGTCCTCATCCTGTGTTCATGGGATGTTTTCCCATCCCAGCAGGCATTTTAACACAAGCACACTGATATCAGCTATGTCACTAAGCTTAGTTAACAACAGAAATAAAACCTATATCCTTACAGCAAAGTTACTTTAACACTACACATATAAAATCCATTTTAATATTTGTGAAAAGCCAGTATTATAATATGTATCTATAACAGGCAGTGCTTAGGGACTTCAGCTCCTTGGCTTGAGCTCTTACCCAGCTCTTGTCCTTGATGAAAGGTGCTCAGCACTGTGAGCTCTCCTCCCCCCATGCACCCAGGGGTCAAGAATTTCCAGGGAGAGACCTCTACTGACACTTTTGGGGCATCCAGCCCTGGAGAGATCCTCACCCAAGCAGTCACCTCATCCAGCCACTGCTTCCCAGGTGGCTGTACAGGAACTGTAACCCATAGAGCAGCCATAAATATCAGTAAGAATTATTGATCAGGGTCTGTCTCCGAATAATGACAGAAATGCATCTCCTTTCCAAACAGACAGGATACCTAATCCAGTGAAAGGAATTCCTTGTTGAAATCCCAGATAGGCCCATAAGATCAGCCTGATTATTTTTTGAAACCTTGGTTCTTCCAAATAAGACTGAAAATTGAATTAGCTCAGAGAGAGACAGCCCTGGCCAATCACTCAGGGAAGCTGAAGGACAGCTTATTGATTTTCATGTTTCAGAAAAATTAAATGATATCCCTTTTTGTTATTTAAAATGCTGCTTAAGCAATTTAGTAATGTGATGTTGGAGGCTCAGTTCCAGGCTTTGAATCAGCTGAAGGAGGGGGAGGAATTTCCCTTGACAAGAGAGTTAGGTGGAAGAAAGATTTAGTATAATTGCCTTCCCTTCCAAATAATTGATAGGGACCAAAAGAATGGCTATATTTTGCTGGCTTCCTTTCCTGCATACCATTTATTAAAATATAGTAATTAATTATGTAAATAGTTGATTTATAATCAGCAACACTGGTGGTTAATTGATTTTTTTGTGCATGTGAATTTATATGACAGAGAAATCCTGATAAGGTGATTATACTGTCCTGGCAGGCCAGGGAGGGAGGAGGTGCTCTGGTGAGCCTCAGCAGAAGGATTTTTGGTCCTTTCTTTGGGAATTTAAGTCTTCTCCAACTGCTTGGGACCCTGTGTGTCCAGAAGAGACTCCTTCCTCCAAGGGTGTGTGGAAAGAGAGAGGTTTCCAGGAGCTGCTGTCTCCTTTAGCTGAGAATGAGCTCTGCTCAGCTGCTTCTGAAGGGCTTGTGTGGAGAGTGCCACCCCTTCCCAACCTCTGCAGTGCTGCTGGGATTAAACTGTGCTGCATGATTTCTTTTCCCTGCTGCCCCACCCCTTCCCTTCCTATTGTCTCAGGCAAATCTTTCAGAAACAGCTCGTAATCAAATGAATGTGCAGTTATAAATAAAATATCTTCTCTCCCTTCTCTCCTCCAACCTCAAATTGTGAACCTTGCCTAAGCAGGAGAATGGGATTGGGAATGGGAATGGGAATGGGAATGGGAATGGGAATGGGAATAG
Organism: Vidua chalybeata; assembly: GCF_026979565.1. Lineage (NCBI taxonomy): Eukaryota > Metazoa > Chordata > Aves > Passeriformes > Viduidae > Vidua > Vidua chalybeata. Next base: position 3,597,417 of record NC_071556.1, on the reverse strand, counting down.
AATGGGGATGGAATGGGAATTGGAGTGGGAATGGAAATGGAAATAGGAATGGAATGGGAATTGGAGTGGGAATGGCAATGGGAGTGGGAATGGAAATAAAATGGGACTAGGAATGGAATATTTCCAAATGCCATGGTGGCTGTAAGGTGATGTTTGTGCTGTTTCCAAGGGACTCATCTCATGCAGGAACAGCTTGAGGACACCCGGCTGGTATTTGTCCTTCAGCATGGAGGGAGGGAAGCTGTGGAGTGAGCTGAGTCTCCTTAAGATTATCTGAATGCTACTACAGCTGTTTCCATCCCCAGCCCAGGTGGGTTTTGTGCCTTTCTTGGCTGAGGCAAAGAAAGGCACCAAAAAAAAAAAATAAAAGGCACAAGAAAGAAATTTTACTCAGCCTTTCTTGGCTGAGGGTAAAAATGCTCCTCCATCCCAGGGGCTGCCAGTGTGGAGGGAAGCTTTCCGTGTCTTTCTCCCTCTGCCACTTCCTGCAGTGCTGCAGGTTTAGGATCAGCCTTGAGCTCATCCAGAAAGCTCCATCCAGCTGGGCAAAGGGCTCCTGCCTTGGGCCTGGCCTCTCCCCGTGTGCTGCAGGTGATTGGGAAGTTGGGTGCTGTGTAAATCCAAGTGTGCTGCCTGAAGTTCCTTGACCTTCAACTAAGACCTGAGCTCCCTCTTTTCTGTGATGAGTCGACGCTATTAATTGGAAATCCAATTTTGGAGGAGAGCCAGACTAATGCTGAGCCAGCATCACTTGGCTCTGCAGGCAGGATATAGGACATGCCTTGGTCTATCTATAGCCAGGGAAAGTCAGCTTGTTCTGCCTTATTGCAGGGGAAAGTGGGGTAAAGAGGTCCCAGTTCCTCCCTCACCAGTCTGGCACCTCACACAGTTCTACTTTTTCCTATTTCTAGTTTGAAGCAATAAAAACTGTACAACAGAACTGCCAAGCAAAGATTTTTTTTTTTTCTTTTTACTCAGACAGCAAACAGGATAAAATTACATCAGTCCTCTGCAAGGAAAGCATCCCATTGAGGTCCCTCCAGCATGGGTGAAGAGCACTCAGGGAAGGTCCTTCCACCCCAAACACCGACCCTGGGGCAAGTTCATCCCTCCTCAGAAGGGCTGGTCCTGCCCCCCTTGGCTGATTCAGAGCACAGTTGTGAACTGTTGGATGAGATGGAAAATGAGCTGCTGCTCCCTGGAGTGCTTGCTGCTCACACACGTGGCACATGAGATCACACTGCTGTGTCCCACACGGGGCGTTCTTCAGTGTGTCCTCAAAAGGCAGAGCAGCTGCAGAGCTGCCTCTCAGAGGAGCCTGCTGTGTTACACCACCCGAGGGGTAAACAAGACATGCAGACCCTGGAGAGCAGCCCCTCCACTCTCAAAAGCCACACTTAGCAGAGGCCTCACAGCCAGAAAAGTGGCTTTTACAGACATCCAAGTTGTCCCGGAATTCCAGAACGGTGATGTTGGAGTCCAGGACATCCCTCTGGCTGCCCTGGCTGGCTCCAGACCCTGGCAGGGGGCTGGGAGACCTTGGCATGAAGTCAAAAACACCTGTGGCTTCCATTTTAGCCCATGGGAAAAGCTGCCAACTTTGTATGAGGAATTACAGGGCACAAGGGTTTGAGTAGTGTGATATTTGAGTTAACACAGGGTGGAAAAGTAGAATTTTGGGATTTTTAGAATGTGGTTCAGGAGGTACAAGATGGAGGGATTTGGGCATGTCCTGACCTTCTTCTCCTTCTTCTTGCCCTCCATGTCCTGCTGTGCTGGTGACACTTTTCTGTTGGTTTAAGGCACAGACACACTGTCCAACAGAAATGACAGATATTGGCACATTATTGTAAACAGTCTGTATGTAACTTTTGATGTAAAAGGTAAACACTGCCCTGGAGGGCAGACAGAATGCCATGGCTTCCTTGCTAGACAGAGCTCAGCAGGTCAGAGAGAGAATGTTCTAGATAAGGAAAAATTAACAACCTTGAGAACGTGATCTGAAGCATTCCAGACTCCTCCTTTGGCTGCGTCGGGCTGGAAAACAAAAACTCTTTACAATCTCGGGGTGACCTCGACCTTCTGAACCCCGAAACATCGACACGGTTTGGGTTGGAAGGGCCCGTGGGTATCCATGGTGTGGAAGGGTCTGAGGGGCAGTGGGTCACTCTTGCAGTGGTCAGTCCTGGGCTCAGACACAGCTCTGTCAGTAGCCCAGTGCTGGCAGTGAGCACTGAGGTGTGACAGGGGCTGACATGGGCTGTGCTGAGCCAGAGCTGATCAAACTCAATCTGATTCATCCTAACTGCTTATACAGCGTGTCAGGCCCAAACGTGTATGCAATATTAATTAATCCTCTCAACTGCCCTGGGAAGTGGGGAGGAAAGGAAATTTGTATCTATTTTTAAAGGAAGAAAAGGGGAATATTTGATTTGGTTCCTGGGCTGTGTTTTCCCTGGCCCAGTGCTTGCTTGGTGCTTTCTAGCACAGATGGCCCAAATTTCCTCTCCTTATTTCTCCTGGGGATGGGGCAGAGAGCTCCAGGGAAGGACCTGCAGCTGTCCCAGCCCCAAGGAGCTGAGCAGGGTCAGGGACATCTCAGTGCCTGGGGCAGACCTGACCTGGGGACCAGAACTTTGTGGCAGGTCCCAAACCAGCCCCAGCACGAAGTTCCTGATGTCCCCTCCAGAGCCTGGCAGCCTCTTGGCATCTGGCACTCAAAGCTTGGGGGGTTTTCCTCTTCTCCCACCATTCTGCCATCCATGTATGCACAGATGGCTGATACAGAGCTGTTGTAAAGGGTTATTAAAGATTGAGTTGGTTTTTTTTCTTTGCTCTCCCTTTGATTGATGCATGAGCAGACCTATACAGATGTGATAAGGTCAAATGTAAATTTAATCAGTTTTGTTAATATTTTTTTTTAATTCCTGTGTGATGCATAAACAGATCAGAGTGTTGGGAAGAAGCTGGCAGTGGAGGAAGCCTGTGATAACTTTCTCTCAGCTCCTGTCCAAATAATTTTAATGACAGACTGCTGAACTGCAGGGGTTCCAGAGCTTTGCAGGAAATCCTGGGCACAAGAGCTTTTAGACCCAGGAATTCCTGGAAAGCACCAGAAAATTCCTACCAATTTCCCACAGCACAGCATCACATCCAGCCCTAAAACAGGTCTGAAAAGGACACACTGTACATCATGCCCACAGCTCTGCCTGGTGCTGTTTCTCTTTTGGGAGGTGAAGGTGGGGTGCTTCAGAGGGGCCTTGCAGAAACACAGGTGCCTGGTGTTGGTAGCCACTCTCAAAAGGATTAGCCCTGGTTTCCCTGTGCTCCTGCTCAGCAGAGCAAGGCTGCAGCGTGGGAGGCTGGTGGGGTTTTGGCACGCTGCTGAGCCACAGGGACAACTTTGGGGCTCAGAAAGAGCAATGAAACAGTGGGGTGGGCAGGACTTGCAGCCACACTGGAGGTGAAATGCTGATGTCTTAGCTCCAAAACCCATCCCTCTGCCATTTCCTCCCCCTTAAGCAGAGCAGGCTCTGCTGCAGACCAGCCCTGACAGGTGCCAGAGATGTGTGGCTGGTGCAGGATTTGTACTTCAGGTTTACTTGATGAGTTTGGGCTGCTTAGAGATGGAGTCAAGTGAATGCATCAGCCCCAGTCCCTTCATCATCTTCATAGCCCTCATGGACCAGCTCCAGGAGCTCCATGTCTGTCCCTTCCTGAGGAGCTCAGAACTAGACACAGCTCTCCAGATTTGCCTCACCAGGACTGAGAATCACAGAATCACAGAATAATGAGGTTGGAAGAGACCTCTAAGACCATCAAGTCCAACCTGTGCCCTAACACCTCAACTCGACTATAGCACCAAGTGCCATGTCCAGTCTTTCGTTGAACACATCCAGAGATGGTGACACCTGTACCTCCCCTGATGTAGTTTGAGACTGTGTCCTCTTGTTCTGTCAGTGCTGCCCGGTGGAAGAGACCAACTCCACCTGTCTGCACCTCCCTTCAGGGAGTTGTGGAGAGCAATGAGGTCACCTCTGAGCCTCCTCTTCTCCAGGCTGAACAACCCCAGCTCCTTCAAACGTTCCTCCCAGGGCTTGTGTTCCCAGCCCCTGACCAGCCTCGTTGCCTCCTCTGGACGGGGGTGGGATCCCCTCCCTGATGGACACAGCATCCCAAAAGACACTCTGACTGCAGCAATGATGAGGACTTCTGGGGAGAAAGAGGAAGAGTTCAGCCATGTGGCCACGGGCCCAGCAATGCTATTTCCCCTCAGGCGAAAGAGCAATCTGTGGCCCGTTTGTTTGCTTTGCTGTATTTATAGCTGCAGCCAAAGTGCCCATGCTGGAGGGAAGAGCTGCCAAGTGCAGGCCAGCACTGGGTGGATGGAGCTGTAGGAGCTGGGGCTGATGCACTGCGTGTGCCTTGGCACAGAGCTGCTGCCTCAGCTGGGTCTCACCCCCACCGAGCCCAGCCACGGGGCAAAGCCTGGCTCTGGATTTAAGAACAGGCTTGGCTCTGACGTGACTGTCAGCGTAGACACATCCTGGGTGTTTCCATGGCTGGGGGAAACAAAGCCTTTGGCTGTGCTTGCCTTCACACCCCGTGCAGGTGCAGCTGTCTCTGCTCACGAGCAGATGGTGTGGGGAGAGCAGGGATGCCCCAGGTGAGTGGGGCTGGGAGGCACACGGAGACACGAGTGTGAAGAGATACATCCTTGCCTTGTCACAATATTGGGATGCCGAGCCAAAGCAGAACAGAAGGGATTGCAGCAGCCAGCAGCTCCCCAGGTGACAGCACGTGGGTCCCTGTGTAGGGATGTGTGTGCCCTGAGGGCCCTGCAAACAATAACAGGAACATTTAAATGCCATAAAGCTCGTTTTATCAGGGAGATGGTTTCTACTGAAAGAGGCTGTTGTGCACGGTTCCTTTGATGGGTCTCGGCAGATAGCACCAATTATAAAATTATTAACAAACCAATGTGCTCCTTCGCTCCAATTAAATGATAAGAGGCAAAGCAAAGGGGCAGATTTTTATCATTATCAGATTACAGGCCCATATTGTGCTGATAATAAAGCGGGCACGTCCTAATGCGTTACCTCCAATATGGCTCCTTAGATCATTGTTTGGCTGTAGAAGAAATAAAAAGAACTTTGCAAAAAGCAATAATAACGTGGAAGTGTCTTTATCACAGGCCATTCCGGGGAGTGTAACAAAGAGAGCCCACAATGACTCAGGCCAATGACAATGAGGATAATAAGAACATCAGGAGTGGGGAGGGTGCCCACACAGCAGAGCACTGGGCCAGAACATCTCCAGTCTGCTCAAGAGATAAAGCCTTGAGAGGGAGCTCACTTCAGTCGGGGAGGCAGTTCACTGCAGCCTCTGGAAAAGTGAAAAGAGCCACAGGAGGAGGAAGAAAGGAATATTAAAAGCTTTTCAGGGGGTGGAAGGAGTGTTTCTCTCCTATTCTTTTTCCCATGTAAAGTTAGGGAGGATTCTGGATGCAGCTACAAATACACGGCCCCTCTTTCACTGCCTGAAATCTGATGTTCCAGAGGTGATAAAATGTAATTAGGCAGTGTAGTACTAATTCAGCTGCCATGTGATATGCTGAAGGAGGAGAATACCAACTGCAAGGGAGGAGAGACAGAATGAGTTTCCCCTTCCTGACCCTGAAGCAATCATACCTAGAGGCTGAACGCTGATTTTATTTTCCTCTCTGCAGGTGAGAGACAGCAGTTTAAAAGAGTCCTACTCTGACTCTGCCTTGCTATGTGTTAGGTTGTTAGGCTGGTAAAATATGTAGGGGATGCGATTCCCTTCCTGTACTGACATAAATCAGAAGTCACTCTGGCTGTGCTGATTTACACAAGCTGAGGGTTTGCCTTACCAAAATTATAACAGCATAAAGCCAGCGAGGAGGAAAGGTCAAGCCTGTCATATCTGTCTCAAAGCATGGTGATATCAGCCATGAAGCTGTGATCATGACTGATCAGGGAACCTCGTCATTACGTGATTAATTATTATTAATTATTATTTATTACTCTAGCACCAGGGAGCCCTTGTCATATCTGTGTTAAGTTCCCTTGAACCTGGATCCCCTCCAAGCTTTCTGAAGTCCCTGAGCTTGCAAAGCAAAGCTGCTGATCTTGTAAGAACAGGTCCTGGAGTTTAATGCTCCCAGGACCTGTAACAGTCCTCAAAGGAAAAGTGCCACAATGTGTGTGCTGCTTGGAGTGGGAGGAGAGGGGTCCTGGAAAAGTGTAACTGGGGAATAATGGTGGTGTGGAAATGCCGAGCTAAAGTTAAGAGTTCTGCTTCACTCAGGGATAGTTCTTGGAGTGGGGCTGGGGAGGCTACAGGCTCATGTGCTTCTAGTTATCCATCCCTGATGATCAGATCAAAGCACCTCCCAGGGCTCATTCCAGGGAATTTTGCTCTCATCTTTGCCAGTGTAAGTCACCTCTCTCCTGTCAGTGAGCTGGGTTGGATTTACAGCCAGTGTAACAGAGGGTGGAGATCTCTGCACTGAATTCCTGCCAGCTCTTTCCTGAGTGTCCCAGCAGAGACTCCAGAACAAGTGATTTTGGCCTTCCTGGGCATCAGAGGGGCTGCTTGAAAGGCAAATTAATGTTATCTCTGTGCCAGATCAAGGAGGTAAAGGACTGTTTCCTTGTCCTGATGCAGCACCAACACATGCAGTTTTACAGCCCCAGCCTGTTTGCTGCTGATTCTGCTTTCACTACCTGTTATTTACAACCCTGCACACAACAAGGTCTGCTTTATTCATTTCTATGTTTTTGCTTCTTTGGGAAGATCTTCAGCCACGAGCTGAGTCAGCAGAACTTCTAGTCAAAATAGGGAGCTTCTGTCCCTGCAAGACATTGAAACCCTGTGATGTTTTGCCTGATGGGAGAGAACCCTTTCCTTTCAGTGTGCCACATCACTCTGGTTTGTTTCCCATCTTTCCCTGCAAGCAGGAAGCAGCCCTCTTGAATATAATTTCTATTGAAAGCAAATGGTGTCTATGTCTGATTAGTTCTGGCTTGAGGCTGTATCAACAAGCTCACTGTTGGTCCTGCATTTGCAGCCTGGAATATTTTAGGGCACTTGAGTCTGACAGATTCATGTTTATTACATTAAACCATTCTATCATTGACTCGCCAAAGTAAAAACACAAACAGTGGTGTAAAACACCACTGGTGGCAAAGAGGGCAAACCCTGCAGCCTTCACTCAGAGCTTTGGAAGGTCTGAATCTGCTCCTGTTCAGAGCCTGCTCCTGCCTCTGCTCTAGGAGGTGCCCAAGCTGTGGGAGAAGGGCCAGGCTCATGCACTCTGATGGTGCTGATCAGCAGAAACCCCTCTGAAATCAGTGGGATTAGACTGAGACCCAGCACTGGGGAAGTGAGGGTCAGCCCGGGCGGGTCCTGCTGTGCTGTGCACACCAGGGACTCTTTGTCCCCTTTCAACCCAGAGCAGAGCCCTTCCACCCTTCCAGGAGCTACATTTCAAGTCCTCTGGGTCAGCAAATAAGACTTGAAATTCAAAGATGGAGCTTTGAGGGGAAGTGTTTCTGCTTTTATTTTATTCTTTCGCTGAGTGGTTTCTGTAACTGCAACTGAACAAACAGAATAAGTCACTTTTCCCCAAAAAAAAAAGCCCAGGGCCTCAAGACAGGGCAGGATTCTGTTCACATTTTCTCTCTGGGGACAGGGTTTCCATTACACCCCTCTGCCTCACTCTGGCAGCCTACAAAGGTCTTGTAAGGATTGGGAAATGTCCCCTGCCAGCTTCTCTTGCCCAGGAGAGCTCCTGGCTCACGCAGGGCTGGCAGGAAGCCTTGGGCTGCCCCAGGAACCTCTGCTCTGTGGGAAATCCAGAAGAGGGGAGTTGTGGTCTCTTTCAAAACAAAGGTGTAAATTTCAAAACCCCCCACGGAAGGGAAAATACCAGTTCCAACCAGAAAAACGTTTAGTAGCAATCAGACTGTTTCATTTAAAACCAGCCAGAGTCTGGCAGCCTCCTCCATGATTTTTCTTTCTTGTTTAACATTCACAAGTCTCCAAGGAATTTGCTGGTACAATTTGCTGTGCTTCACCACAGGTCTCCACAGAGCGACTGTAACAGGCAATGTGTGGCCTGACTTTGTCACTCTGCCCATCCTGTTGTTCTGATGGAATAATCAGAATAATCTTTAATATTTCCCAGAAGTAACCTGTGCCTGGGGCTCCTGCAGGTGTTTCACCTGTGCTATTGGCAGCTGCACCAAATGGGAAAGACAAGGAGCCCAAGGAATGGCAGGTGCTGAAGGTAGCCAGAAGTGAGCTGGAAGTTAAGAACTTTAACCTAAAATACTTGTTTGGGTTTTCCTTGCCAGCAAAGGTGAGACATGCAAACTCCCAGAGTACAGATGTCCTATTCTGTGGGGGTGAATAATAGTTTGGGGACCTGAGAGCAAGTGGATTCCTGGATTTGATGAGGGAAAAAGGTTGGCGCTACTTATCCCAAGTGATTTGGTGTGTGGGGTCCCTGGGAACTGTATCTTTACCTGCATTTCATGGCTGCAAGACAACTAGAGAAGTGACAAGAGTAGATTTGGGGTGGAACATCTCAGCTGCATTTCAGGCCTCCTGAATCCAGGCCTGTTCCTTGTCCATTAGGCAGCACAGCCCTCCTTGCTGCCATGCAGATTGTCCAAATCCAGTCCAAGGCTCTGCTCACAGTCCAAGCCATTTGCAAACGTAAAGAAGAGACAATAAACTAGATGAAAGCCAATCAGAAACTAAGCAAAGTCCATTAAGACCATCCTTGGTAACTCTCCATTTAGCCTGTTCTTGAAAGAAACTGGCTGAACATCTGAGATGTGTTTTCTCTGTCGACAGATAACTCTGAAAGTAGAACCCAGACTCCAAAGAGCTTTAAGCTTTCTTAAAAGGAAGCAAAAGACTCTGTGTCGTGCCACATAAGACATTAATCATTAAATGTTACGCAGATGACTGGGAAAAGAGGCCATTTGTTACAGGAGGGAAAAGAGAGAATTTAGTAGGGATTTTTTTTTTTTTTTGCTGTGCTGCCAGGAGAGCCAATTCCCATCTGTGGCTTTGATGCATTGTTTCATAAGTAACAGTGCTGGTTTTGCACAGGAGCAGCTCTCAGAAACCATAACGTTTAATGCAGAATGAAATGTATTGCAGGAGAGAGGTTTTCTGTGCTATTTTTGCTCTTGGTGGAGAAGGATGTGTCTCAGAAAGTTGCTCTCCCCAGTGCCCTCTGATCCTGCAGCAAAGACATCAGTTCATTTGTGGTCCTCGTATCAAATGTTGCTTTATGCACCATAGACCACCTCTGGGATATTTTTGTCTTCAAAAACTGTTGCCATTGCAGAAAGTGAGCCAGAAAATACACACATTGTGTTGTCCTGGGCAAGAGATGTTATTTTTGTTATTTCTTTCTTCTTTGTGAAAGCAAAAGCAATTTGGGCTAATGGAACTTGCTGTTTGTGGGCAGGAAAGTGTGCACAGCACTGGGAGCACTGGAAAATGCAGCTGTCGTGGGGATCCTGGATTTATGCTGCTGTAGAGCAACAAGTTCTGGATACAGAGCAGTTTCCCAAAGGTGGTTCCCAAGACAGAGAGCCACGCTGTGAAACCTGGTCACCATCGTCCACAAAATGACTCGGGTGATGTCCCAGGGTGGGGAATTCTACATTTGGCCTCTCAATGGCTTTTTGACTGCAGTAGGAGGTACTGTAGACTGAGTTGGAGATATTGTAGACTGCTCTTGTTAGGAGGAAGCTAATCCTGAAGAATCCTTGAGGCAATTTTCCTTGCATGGACGTACAAAGGTCTGGATTTTAGATCAGGGGAGAAACCCCACAGCCTAAAGCAACAGCTCCAAACTTTTCATACATAAACACAATTCAGAAACATGTTCTGTGTGCCTGCCTCCCCACAAGACACACATGGTTGTGTTTGGCTTTCCTCTGCTGCTCCTTTTATCACTCCCTCTCCAAATTAAACAAGGAATTCTCCTCAAAATATTCCACTCAGGGCAGTTCTGCATTTCCTTCTTATTTTCAGTGAGTGCATGCACTTATCTGCAGCTCTTATTGAGGAGTAACAGTTAAAGCCTTCCAGTTTCAGTGTGGTTTATCCCAATCTGGAGTAAAAGCCTGACCTTCCCATTAGAGATTCTGCTTTGAATGCAGGAAATATTCCCAGAATGCTGCGTTACCCTCTGGCACATTTATCTCTCCATGGGCATAATCAAAGCTCCAGCTATTGCTGCTCCACCATCTAGCACAGCTCCTCCTAATGATAATATTTTTCTCATCTTAAAACAACTCGAACAACCATGACTAAGTACCCAGCAGGCCAGTGGGGAGTAATCAGGTTTCTGCCTTTGTCTTTCACACGGAGCAGTGCCTGGAAGGCATCTCGGGGTCTCTGCATCACACACTCAGGCTTTGGGGGAGTTGCCATTAATGGCTGGGGTGTCTTGGCTTTTCTCTTAATCTCTTATCACAAGATTAGCTAATGTCTGTGAAGCCCCGGAGGACTGGGTAATGATAAGGGATCATCAGGAGAGATGGAAAGATAAGGATTGTTCTCTAAGAAGCCAATAGGGTTTCTTCTGAAATAACCATCTCCTGCCCTCTGCAAGGCTCTTCTCACACAGGCCCCCACCCCAGAGGGCTCCCCTGAATCCTCCCTCCTGCGACGGGGCACAGCAGAGCCACAGAGGGGGGTTTGGTAGCCGTGGAGATGGTGCTGGTGTGAGTGTGAGCAGCCCACACTCTCTTGCTCAGCCTGGGCAGCCTCTGGCTCCAGGCTCCCAGTTCCATGTGTGGCTGGAGATCATCCTCCTTGTGTGGGGCATCATCAGCCCCGCTGGCAGAGGTGGATTTTTCCTTTTTCCCTGCTCCACAGAGGGCTGGAGGAGCAGAGCAAACATCCTGCTGGGTGTCTGTGCCTCGGCACTCGGAGCAGTTTGAGACGTTCCTTTCTGTCAGCTGCTCATAACCTGTCTCATCTGAGACAGTCACCCACAGTGCGTGCACATTCCCAGCTGTTCCAGTGGAAAATGACTCTGATTCCTCTAATCTGCCTCTCCCCACGACTACAGCTCAGGGCTCCCTGGGGCAATTATTTCTTCAGAGCTGATGCTTTGGAGAAGAATCGTTCATACCCCACAAAGCAAGTGTCAGGTCTCCAGCAGAGCAGGAAGGGCAGAAGCAGCCATCCTGAACCAGCTGGTGGTTTGCAACTGAGGAATTGGAAATGGCTTCAAGGCTTCCTTCACATTTTGGTGGTAGCAACACAAGCCACAAAGGAGAGGGGTTGGGGAAGCACTGATTCCCAGACCACAGCATCTTCAGGGTTAGATTTGGGCTGTTCCCCTCTTCCAGGGATTCCAGCACACGGGAGATGGGGCCAGTCCTGCTGGTTCTCCTTCCTCCTGCTCTTCTTGCTGTCACGGGCATGGTTACCTTGGATTCACTCTTTGGATTCACTCTGTGCTGCTGACTATCCAGTTCATTATCAGCTTGTAATTGTTTTGTCTTCTCTGATCTTTTGTTCACCTGTGATGAGTGTACAATCAGATTTGCTCTGCTCTGACATGAGTTACAGGCCTTTTGAACCCTGACTCATTAAAATTTCTTCCTTCTTCAAGTAAATTGGTTCCCACAGAGGTGTCCACTAGTGTGACTCCCTTCACTATGTGAATCACATCTTCCCAGCTGACAGATGGATTGCTCGAGGCTTTGTGGTCATTGTGGCAGCCTTAGAAGTTTGGGGGTGATTGTGTTCCCAACCTGGTCAACTGGCTTTTGTTGTTTCTTTTTCCACTCTATGTATTAGTGACTGATGTCCAGCCTTCCACCTGACCCTTCTCATGCTGCTGTGAGGGAATATCACTGTGTTATGGCTTGATGCTGTCACAATGCCAGCACCTTCATGAAATCTATTTTCTTAAATAAATGTTGTGAGATGTGATTAGGAACAGAGTAGAGTAGGTTTAAGTTTAATAACAAAGGGGAAAAAAATCTTTATTAAACTACTATTACTATAAAAGACACACACACTAAATTTAGGATGAAAACTTTTTAAAACACTCTTCTTTTTCTTACTCAATTTCTAAAAAACTACAGTGAGACACTACTTGGGATTTTTGATTAAGTTGTTACTCTTTAGATAATTAATACTTAGTCTATTAAGGGAGAGAGGAGTTTTTCTTGTGCTCTAGACCCCCAGGAAACACAGCTGGGACTTCTGGTGTTTCTATGTCACACGTGGCACTGCTCGGAGAAAACTTGTCGGTGTGACACACTGTGACCTATGAGCTGAGCTGCATTTCGAGGCCCCTTCCTGGCTGATGTTAGTGTGAGGAGCTGCCCCCAGCCTTCACTGCAGCTCAGTGAGGAATGGATTCCTGAACAGGAGCTGAAACCTGCAAGGCACTGCAGCATTGCACCTGATTGTTTTTATTTTTCTACATGAACGTACAGAGAACAGTGCAACCCAAAGAGAATTGGAAGGATAATGCTTGAGAGACTGTGCTGAAAGGGGCTGGTGAGTACAGCTGAGGTGAGGCCAGTGAACCCAGAGTGCCACTGTGCCCTGTGCAGCCTGGAAATCCCTGCCTGGTACGCCCTGCAAGGGCTGGGGTGACATTTCAAATGTGCACAGCTCAACAAGGGTGGATTAAACTCAGCTTCATTTTCAGAGGCTTCTGCAGCCCTTTCCTGGCTAGCAAAAATGCTTGGGAATGTGGCCAGTAACTGTGTTAATTGGCTAGTGTGTTGGGTATTTATTTGAATGTCAATTTGAATCAATTTAAAAAAAAAAATTCTTAGTATGAAACCGAATAGTGAAGCAGTAGTAGTATCAGACATTTTTAGCAGAGAGAAATGCTTTTTTATTACTTAAAACAAGCTTAAATTAACAACTGCAGATAATGATTCCCTGGAGCTAGATAAGGGGTTGAGGATCATTGCTCTCAGTGATGACAGGCTACTCACTAAATTTGGTGAGTTATGTTTCGAGTTGAGGTTTTATAGCTCAGATATATTGTCTCCAAGTGAGTGAGACTTGGTTGACTGGCAAGCCAAATGACTCACAAGTTGACCTGAAGAATAGCTTTCCCTCCCTCAGCCTCCACTGGCTAAATAATGTTTGGAAACCACCAGCTATGTGACAAATTGTAAGAATCATCTGACTTGAAGACGTGGAAAAGATGAGTGTGTTCTGGAGACAAAGCATCTTGTGTCCCAGGTTTTTGGCAGAGGAGCTGAGTGCTGATGTCATTGGATGTGAGGAGAGTGATATCTATTTTGGGAAGGCAGGTCTGGGATCATGCCACGATGACAAGAACAGACTGAGGGTGTCCCTTGCAGCTCCTTGCTGATCCATCTCCTCCCCACGGGCACTCTGCCCTACTCTGGCTGAAAATCCACCCAGCAAAAAAAACAAATTTCCTTCTGAGCTGATCCACTCTCCCAGCCCTTCTCTCAGCCTGTCCACACACCTGGATGGGCCAGCACAGTGCAGGATAACGAGGGGACAGGGGTGAGGAGAAGAGCCTGGGTGCAATTGGCTGCATTTGCCACTGAAGGGTCCATCAGACAAAGGCTCAGCTCCGTTCTCTCGTTGCCTGAATATGCATTAGAGCAAAGTGATGCTACCCACTGCTTTCCAGAGGGCTCAGTGTCAATGGATGAGACTGCACTTAGATTAGAAGTGGGATTTCAGTGGAGTTCTGCCTCAATAGCAGCTTTGTGAGATGAGAGTCAGTTTGTGATGAAAAGCTAAAAATATCAAACAGCTCTGGCAAAATGAGGATGGCCAGTTACAGCAAACCTTCATGGAGACATTTGTCCCAGCACAGGGTGCCTGTGGCCAGCCCAGAACAGGTGCCAGAGTCCAGCTGCAGGGCACCAGAAAACCCTGGAATCATTTAGAATCAGTCACATTTTCATCCAAATGTCACAGAGGGAAAGTTTCTTTCATGTTTCTGGTATATTTAATGGTGTCTGAGCTTAAAATAAACCTACTAAAGGCTCAGCTTCACCTTGGATTGCAGCTGCCCTGTAATTATTTGCATTGGTAAGAGTGGTGCAATTCATTCACATTTCACTTATGCCCACACCAAGGCACAGGCAGCAGCAGGGGAACGTGGCCTCTTTTCCCACAAGAAACTCTGATGTTTCCAGCTCCAAGTGTAATTGGACACTGTTGCAGGGTCTTGTGCAGGGTCTGTTTGCCTCTACATAGAAGAACAAAAAGTAATTCTTAACTCAAGTGAACCTAGCAGTGAAAACAGAGCAATTTGCATTGAAACTTCCATTTACAGAGGTAGGAAAACTCCATTTAAAGCTGCCAGGTCTGCTGTGCACCTTGGTTGGGGTACCCCGAGGTGTGCACAGCCCAAAAATGAGCTGGGGCTGGTGGAACACCCAGCCAGGGGTTGCTGGTGACTCCCACATCCATGGGCTGCACATTATTTGTTACTTGGCCTGGAAATATTTGTGAGGGGACCCTTATCCCTGCTAGGATTTACTGGAGTCTGTCTCACTGTGAACATCCCCTGCTGATGCTGTTAGATAAAAACCAGCCCGGGTAAATCCAGTGCAGACAAGGCTATAGCAGAGAAACACAGACTAAAGCCTGTCAGAATTCTTTTTATTTATGTTGATTTCTACACACATAAAGCAGCTCTGCAAGACTTTGAAAGAGCCAGGGAGATTCATGTTGTATCCCCCCATACCCTCAGGAGCTGCATGCAAAGCTACACACTGGGTTTTGACAGCAAGGATTGAGCCCACAGCCTCAGGTTAAAGCTAAATTATTTGAGCAAGAGAAACAATCCACAGCCTGTGAAAAACAGCTTAGAGCCACTCAGATCTGAAATATAGAAAGCTTACTGAAGCCAGTGGGTGTGGGTTGCTGAAGCAGTGGGTTGGGCTGCCAGGAGCTGACCAGTCGTGGCAGCAAGTCTCTGGCCACAGAGACAAACACAACTTTCCCAGACATCATTCTCATCAAAAAAGTCTGTGAGAAGAGCAGAAAAAATGAATAAAAAACAATTCTTAACTTACAACACCTAGTGTTACGAACATGTAGAATGTGTTCTAGAGATTTGTTTACCAAAGGGTGGTTTCTTAATTAACCAGTAGTGATAGTGTTTAGATTGGAGGACCAATTAAGTCCTCCTGTGTGGATATTCTCCTTTTAGTCAGAGAGAAAAAGATTTCTGCCAGTCTGAGAGGAATGTAAACAATCTATTATCTTGCTTTCCCTTCACATTGTTTATAGATACATTCTACCACACTGGCCTAAGTCCAGTGTACCAATCAGGTGAAATGTTTTTATTTTAAGACCAATAGAATTAATATTCACAATGTTCTCTATAAAAGAGAGAAGTGCTTCTAAATAAACACTCATTTTACCTTCTAAAATCGTGCAAGTCATTTCGCCCGTCCCTGGCTCAACAGCGTCACACCTGTAGTGAACTAAGATATAAAAGAGCAATGGGTTTCTTAATAATTATCATTAATCAACCTTCTGTAATACAGGGAGTCTGTAAAACAACAACCAGCTCCCACCTCTGAGGTCTGCAGGTACCAAGGATAAAGGGGCTGATCCAGACACAAGTGTCTAAGAGCCATCTGTGGTTCCATGTCTAAAGCAGAGCTCTTAGTTTATTACATTTCAAGGAACAAACTGCCCTCATCCTCCTTCCTTCAGCGTGTGGGACAGGGGCTGGCTGTCCCTACAACACCTACCCCCAGTCTTGTTTCCATGTGCACAAGTAATTCCCTTTCAGTGAAAGGCTGCTGGAGCTGTTCCCTGTCCATCAGCCTGATAGTGGTGATTTATTGGTGATACAGAACTATTTCTGTCTCATCAACCAGGAGCACAAGGCTCAGGAGCTGCTGTTCCTCAGTCAGGTCCAGGAGGATTTGTAGCTGGGGGAGCCGTGGCCTCTCCTGGCAATCTGGGGAGCTTTGCTGTCCCCATGGGATGCATCCATAGCTCATGCTGTTTCTTCCAGACCTAGGACTGCAAACATTTCACGTGTTGGGGCAAGAATAAAGCCTGTCCTTCTCAGCAAATATAACCCTGCATTATCTACAGCGCCTCGACTCAAAATCTCCCCCTTTTAATTTCTGCTTCCCTCTCTTTGGTCATCCAGAAGAGCACCAGTGGATCCTGGATTCTCTGCAGCCACCTGGTGAGGCTGAGCTGTCAGCTCTGGATGCTCTGGAGCTCCAGAGGCCCCTGTGTCCAGGAGGAGGATGTTGGGTGAGCAGGAGCAGCTCCAGGGAAAGTGCTGGCAGCAGGAGCACAATGTCTCTGCTCTCTGGCTGGCACCCACACTGCCTCTCCCTCTAATCCCATGGCTAATGCTCCCTTAATTTGCTCATGGGTAAAGCCCTTGACATCTCTCCACTGAATTCTGGTTTAATTGTGTGAGCTCCCCTGACAATGCCAGTCACTGACATAAGGCTGAGTGGGAAATGTTGATTTCTGGGTTGCCTGTAAAGGTGGTGGTGATGCTCCATATGGCAGTGACTGTGACTGTCACCTCCAGCAGGTGACACTCCACACTTCAGCTGCTGAGTGAACAGAAACAGGCAGTGCTCCTGTCAGTGATGACGGTGGGGAAATTGAGGCAGAGGACAGCTAAAGCTGATTCCCTGTTAGCAGAGCAGAAAAGAAAAGGAAAACATGAGATTTTTCCCTTCAAAAAAGCCCCGTGACTTCTAAATTTTTTTTCCCAAATAAATAATTTCTTTATTTTCTTTGCAAAAAAAGGAAAGGACAAGTTTTTAATTTCAAGAACATTTAATTTTAGGATCTTTCTGAAAGCCCCAAACAAAAGCTGAGTGGTCTGGATGCAATTTTTCAATACTTTGGAATGAATGACTAATGTTAAGTATTATAGTCACTGATTATTTGGGAGGAGAGATGAAGTTCCTGGATGCCCAGAGCATCCCCACCCCTGGAAGTGCTCAAGGCCAGGCTGGATGTGCTCTACTGGAAAGGTCCCTGCCTGTTGCCCTGATTTTTAAAAGTGTTAAGTTTTCTTTTATAGTTCTTTTGAAATTGTTAAAGTTCTCATAAAACCTCTTTAACCTTCTGAAAATTTAATATATTTGAGAGTCAGAGTTCCTACACAATTTCATGTATAAATAGAATAGTTTAGATATTTCTCTGTGGGTAGAGAGAAATGATTGATTGATCTTTGGACCAGTGTGGTTGGAGAAGTGGTGATTCCATCCTCCAATCCACAGTCACCTTTAGAATTCTATAAATACCAGATGTTCAAATAAAATGTTCCTTTTTTCTCCTTCAAACTTACCAAGCTTCTGTGTACTCATTTCGTGTCCAATAGCAATACCTGCCCATGGCAAGGGGTGGCACAAATGAGGTTTAAATTCCCTTCCAACCCAGGCCAGCCCATGTCACTGTGCCAGCAGGATTAGAAATCCTGAGGCTCAGGGCAGCATCACTCTGGGGACAATGGGGGAGGTGGCACTGAGAATGTTTTGGGGTAAAGATCTGTAGCAAAACCCCTTTTTCTGGGTGTTTTTCTGCGTGTCTGGAACTGCACTGGTGCTGCCATGGCTGACACTGATGTGTTTCCCCATTAGAATTTCACTGACAGCCAAGTGATTTCCACTTTTGCTGGTAGTTCCAGGTCCCCTGTGGTTAAGTGAGGACTTTGGAGGTTAAAATCTGTCAGGTCTGGATCAAGGTCAGGGGACCTGCTCTTGATTCTAAAGATTTTAATTAACTTTGCACCACATAGAACCTGGGCATGCATGAAAAGAAATATAGATAAATTTTACATTCAAATATTTGAATAGTGTCTATATATTATGGTGGATGTAAAAAGCCCTGTTCAGGCAGGCTGCAGAAAGAGAAGAGATTTGCATAGTAGAATAATTGGTTTTGCAAATAAATCTGGTTCTTGAAATTTGTAGATTAGCAATAATATGTCTCCAGATGAGAAGGAAAGGTCATGGATGAATAAAGCAACAATTAAACTTTCAGGAGATTATTAAACTAAACACAAACCTGGCTAAATGCATATGAGAGAATGTCAATAAAGGACAGGAGTGGCCTGTCAGGACTTATGAGCCTCCAGGATATTAATGTTACTTGGAGATCTTTTCTTCCCATGCAGCTGCTCTTCTTGAAGTAACATCCTTTGCAGATTCCTCCCTAATCTGGACAATCCATTAAATAACCCAGTTAATTTAAGCCATTCAAATCCAATAAGGCTGGTGTGTAATGCTATAAAACTCTAAACAAAATCCTTGGGGAATTACCACGTTAACTGCTGCCCTGCAGGCTCCATCCCTGCCTGCTGCTGGAGAGAAGGTGCCTCACAGGGAGACAAGGAGGTCTCAGCACAGGGCAGGGAATACTGAAATTGTCAAAGGTGGGGTTTGTTCAGAGTCTGAAAGAAAAAAAAGAACAAAACTAAAAAGCAGTGCTTTCCAAATGGACCATGAAATAGATCTTTTATGACAATGGGAATGAAGGATGGTGGAAATTCTCATTTTAAAGTAGTGTCCAGACCACCCCTTCAACTTTTGTTTGAGGCTTTCAGAAAGATCCTAAAATCAAATGTTCCTGAAATTAAAAACTTGTCCTTTCATGGGGACCTTTTTTTTTTTTTTTTTTGCAAAGAAAATAAAGAAATAATTTCTTTGGAAAAACAATTTAAAAGTCCCAGGATTGGTTTGGGGGGTTTTTTTGAGGAGAATGTTCCATGTTCTCCTTTTCTCCTGCACCTCTGCTAACAGAGAGCATGGGAGGCACAGGGCTGACCATGCTGCAGACACCTTCCAGTCCTCTGAAAAGGTGGAAAAAAATCAGATGCAGTGTGGGAACCCAGGACACCCCTCTGGGTGCCCTGGCTGTCTGAGACCCTGGCAGGGGGCTCAGAGACCTTGGCACCAAGTCAAAAACACCTGTGGCTTCCATTTTAGCCCATGGGGAAAAGCTGCCAACTCTGTGTGAGGAATTACAAACCACAAGGGTTTGAGCAGTGTGGTAGTTGAGTTAACACAGGATGGAAAAGTAGAATTTTGGGGTTTTTTAGAATGGGGTTCAGGGGTACAAGGTGGAGGGATTTGGGCGTGTCCTGACCTTCTTCTCCTTCTCCTTGCCCTCCATGCCTTGCTGTGCTGGTGACACTTTTCTGTTGGTTTCAGGCACAGACACACTGCCCAACATCAATGACAGACATTGGCACGTTATTGTAACCACAGCACACGGAGTTTTTGGTATAAAATGTGAACACTGCCCTGAGGGCAGACAGAATGCCATGGCCGAGCTGCTGGACAGAGCTCAGCAGGGCAGAGAGAGAATGTTCTAGAGAAGGGAAATAAACAACCTTGAGAAGCCGACCCTGCGCATTCAGACTCCTCCTTTGGTTGCATGGGCTGGAAGAAAAAGACTTTTTACAGTCTCATTTCGACCACCAGACCCCCGAGAATGCAGGAGGTGGTGAAGGCCATGCCCACCTTCTCCTACCTTGGATCTTCCCAGAGATCAAAGCCCTGGTGCTCAGCACTGGGTGAGGGGATCACAGACCTTCTCCAGCCCAGCCCACCAAAGACAGAGCCTCCAGCAGGATGGGACTCCCTGGGTCCTGCCTGTCCTCACCCACCACAGCACCTCTGCTCCCAGGGGAAAGAGGGCAGTGGGAGCAGAGGGAAGGAAAGCTTTTGATGATTTTTTAATTCCCTCTGCCTCCCAGTTCTCAGGAGGGGAAGACAAGGTGGAGAAATAAGGGTCCCAGTGGATTTTACTGGACCAAAGCTCAGCCCTAACCAAACTTTCCCAAGCCTGGTGCCCTTGGGGTTGGGAAACCTCCTCTTCCAAGTGTATTTTGCCTCTAAATGTCAGGCCTGGGTGGCCCCAGACCGTAAATGGCTGCCTGTTTCCTGCTTTCTGAGCAGCTTCTCTCCCTCCCTTGCCTTGCACACAGACACTGTGGGCAGCTAAAAACACAATGCACACAGGGAGCCCTTCTCCTAGGAACTGAGCCCAGACATGAAACAACCCTGCCAAGATAAAACACACCACCACATACCTCGTTTTCCCCTTGGGGATGGTGGAGGAGCTGCCTATGACAGATGTGAGTCATATTGCTGGGTGCAGGTCTGGGAGATGCTCAGAAATTCACTTGAGGAGGGCAAGGAAAGGATCAGAGGGAGCAGTAACCCTCTGTGATGCACTGCTCCTCCTTGTGAGCTCCAAGGGTGCTTTCCAAAGTCAGACAGTGTCAGGATCCTTGTTTTAAGAGGGGCATAAATTCTGCAAGGCCACACAGCCTCCAGGGCCAGAGCAAGGGTGAGAGCCAGGGGTGCCCAGCCTTGCACTGTGCCCGGGGCCGTTGTGGTGGCAAAATTTTGGATCACTTCCACAAATGTAAAACCAGGACAGCCATGCTGCCCCAGTCACCTCCTGACCAGCAGCCTTATTGCCTGAGCAAAACACTGCAAAACTCATAGGTTCAGCGTGCAAAATCCAGGATTTCTCTTCTTTAATTATGTTCTCTGCAGAGAGATCAGGGGGGAATAGCTGCCCTGCTCCTCAGGACAGGAGCATGGCCACGTACAGGCTTGTTCAGGGCATTCAGTTCCTTAAAAGGATTCATTTGTATGTAAAATTATATTAGCCTTTATTGGCTGTCTCCACAGACCCTCCCAGCACAGACAGACCTAAACCTTGAAGTGCCATTAATCTTTGGTGTGCTGCTGACCTTCAGCTGAGGATTTCTGTTGTTCTCTTTCCCCAGGAGCCCTGGCAGCACCTGCAGCAGCTGGTGCTGATCTTCCTGGAGTGGGAAGGAAAATAGGGGGTTCAAGGCACCTTCAGTGCACTGACAGCTGAGCACTGAGCTGCTTTTCCCTGTGCAGGAGATAATCAGGTCCTGGAACAGTGGGAAGGGCCAGGAAAATTCCTGCTGCAGTTCCTGCCAGGGCAGAGCTGCCAGACAGAGCCAAGGCAGTGGTGCTGCATCTCTGCAGTGCCTGGCACAGGAGCTGCCTCTGCCCATGGGTCAGGGGCACCACAGGCAGCCAAAGGTGATGATGAGGTGAGGCTGAGAGCAACCAGAAACTCAGTAATAGTTCTACTGCAGATTTGTGATCTGAGGCTCAGGGGTTATAAAAGTCAATCCAAATTTATGAGTGTCAATAAATGGCTGCGTTCATGTTGGGAGGCACTGCGTCTTTGAAGGGGACAGTGGCAAAATCTGTGTTTCTCTCAAGGTTAAAGGTGCCTTTTTGGGACTGGGGAGCCACAATCACCTCACCTGGTGAGCAGTTTTCCCTGGCAGCTCTGGAGAGATCTGGGTGCTGGGAAAGAGGCAACGGGAGGGAAACCCAAAGCAGAACTTGAAGCCTCCTGTCCACCTGAGGCTCAGGGAGGGGCTGCTGCAAGGATCCCTCTGGCTCAGCCCCTGCTGGGCTGGTGTGCAGTAAGGTTTGAGATGACATTTCAGATATTCCCTTCATTACAGTGTCTGCCAATCCTCATCAAATATGGAATTTTGCCATTTCCCTTGGGATGTAGCCTTTTTGAGACCTCTGCCTCTGCCAGATTAGAGTTGAATTGGCCAGTGAGGTCAAAATTATGGGGGAATAAGGCAAAAAGGAAAGGATATAAATGCGCACACGAGTGTGCACACACACTGATCACTGGTCTGATAGGAGACCAGGCTGAAATTAAATCAATTTGGCAATTTGTTGGCTCTATTGAGAGCAGGTGATGAGTTGCAAACTGGCTGTTTTAGGAAGGAGGAGAGCTCTATTGTTGCAGCTCGTGTCAAACCACATCACATCCCCCCTTCCCGTGCTGGCACGAGGGCAGCACAGGACACTCTGGGCTGTGCTGTCTGCAGCCATGTCCTGCTCCTGGTCCCTGCCCTCACTGCTCGTGTCTCTGTGGCCTGACTCAGGCTTCCTGCGTCACATGGAACCTTTGTAGATGCCAGAGCTGTGGCACTGTTTACAGAGAGGAACATGCTGTCTGCCTGAATTAATTCTCCCTTGTGCTCAGGCAGGATTGATCTTTAGAGGGGGTACCACGGGGAGCAGAAATAGATGCTGGAGTCTCTTGCCATTTGCACCTGAGGAAAGCACAAGGCACAGTCAGAAATCAGCAGTGCTACATCAAGCTGACACCGCCATGGCCAGGAACTGCCTCTGTAAAAAGCACTTCTGAAGGAGATGCTGCAGTCTTTCAGCAGAGAGAGGCTGCAGGGGACTAAGGGGGAGAAGGTCCCCCTAATAACTTACTTGCTGAGTGGATGCAGGGACAGAAATCTCCATCCTGCCTGAAGATTCAGAGGAGCAATCCTCTGAATCAAAAATGGTCTTTGCTACCCTTTTTCTAAACCAGAGCAGAGCTGCATCCCTTCAGCTCTACTATCACCTGCCACTTTCTGCCAGGCTTCAGAGGTTGAAGACAAAAGAAATTTTATTTTCCTTCCCTCAGTCTTTGGGTGAGAGCCATCAGAAAGCAAACGAGGCAGAGTCAGTGACACAAAAGTTGTCAACATTTGCTTGGTGAGCACGTTGAAGCTGGGTCAGGTGTGAAGCAGGATTTGCTGGTGAAGGGGTTTTGTTCTTAGTCCCTGAAGAGCACCTAGGGTCACGGGGAAGGGAGGGATTGTCCCACTCTGCTCTGCACTGGGGCAGCCTCACCTCCAGTGCTGGGGGCACTTTGGGCACCACAAGGTCAGAAGGATCCAAAGCTGTTGGAGAGTGTCCCAAGGAGGGACACGGAGCTGGGGAAGGGTCTGAGGAGGGGCTGAGGGCACTTGGCTCGTTCAGCTGCAGCACAGGAGACTGAGGGGAGGCTCCTCGGGGGCTGCAGCTCCTCCCGAGGGGAGGCAGAGGGGCAGGGGCTGAGCTCTGCTCTGGGCCAGGGACAGGAGGCCAGGAAGGGCTGGAGCTGTGCCAGGGCTTGGCACGGAGCTCAGGGAAAGGTTCTTCCCCCCGAGGCTGCTGGCACTGCCCAGGCTCCCCAGGGAATGGTCCCGGCCCCGAGGCTGCCAGAGCTCCAGGAGCGTTTGGCCAGCGCTCTCAGGGATGCTCAGGGTGGGCTTGGTGGGGTGCCTGTGCAGGGCCAGGGGCTGCACTGATGATCCCTGAGGGTCCCTCCCAACTCAGGGTATTCCATGATTCTGTGACCCACACACAGCCCCAAAAATCAGAGGCTGCTTTTAGAAACGTGTGGCATTCACATCCTCTGCACAGAGAGACACGATTCTGTCTCTCAGGAGAAGCACAGAGAGAAGAAGAGAGAACAATCTTTATCTCTGCTCCTTTGTTTTCCCCATGTGGAATGTGGTGTGGAGATTGTTCACCTGCAGTGATTGCTGGGTTGGATCCTGGTGAAGGTTGTTTGGGGTCAGTGACCAGTGGGATCCAGCTGTGGCTCGGGCTCTCAGCAGAGTCACGAGTTTGAGTTAGAGAGGTGAGTAAGAAGTGAGTATGTAGAATAGGATAGTATCTCTTTAAATAGTATATTAATGTGATATAGTATAGTTTTAATAAAGCTGTCCTTCAGCCTTCTGATCTGGAGCAGACATCATCATTTCTTCCCTGAGCCAGGCTTTGCTGCATTTTTTACTATAGAAACGTTCACACGTGAATCAGAGCCTCTCACTGTATGTTACTTTTGCATCAGCTGGGAAACCATAAGGAGGTTTTCATAACCATCATTAGGAATTTGCTTTAGGAAAAATATCCTGAGAGTCAGTGTGGCTTGTTAGATAGCCAGACTGTGAGACAGCTGGGCTGAGGGCAGCATGGAAATTGCTCTTCTGGCTAAGGACTGCAGCTGAGTGAGAAATCTCTCATTTGTTTCGTGGCTTTAATTGGAGGAAACTGGAGAGTGGTGGGTATGGGGGGAGGGCCACCTGAAACAAAGTTTTTTCCATTATCCCTTGCCCAAGTAGAAGTAATTGGCCTCAAAGAATTGTGTTTGTTCCCCATCAAAACAAAAGATTCTGTTGCTTTCTTGGATGCATTTACCATGTTATTACAGTTCCAAACAAAATGCCCTTTTTTCAAAGCAAAGTATTGAGAAGGTTTTGTTCTGGTTCCTTCAAAAAAGGAATTTTCCCACACTGCCATTTTTGACCTAAGTGCATGAACAGTTCTTGCTGACCTGCAACCCAAAGTGCATTTTATTCTCAGAAAGTGGGAGAAAAAACCCCAGGCAGTCTCTGAGGGATTAAATGTTTGGCCAAGACTGAGTAACTGTTCCATCAAAACATCGGGTGAGAGATGCTGTCAGAGAATCTCCCATTTCATTGGCTGAGGGCCTTCCCTTTTGTATTTTGTTTTCTTATTTGTACCTGCCTGTGGCAAACACAGCAAGGTCAGGGCGTTTCATACAGTCAAGGAGCAAACTCACCAAGTCCCCACCATCCCCCCCCCTGTCCTGGATGTGACACTCCCTGGGGCTCCCTGGACTTCCTGGGGATCCCAGGAGTTGGGATGCCCCTGTCTGATGGAGGGTTGCCATCAAAGAGATGCTTTTTGGGCTGGTTTTGTTGAATTTGTTGGTGGAAATCCATCAGTGCTCATTGCTGGGCTCCTCCTTACCTTTCTGCTTCTTTCTTTCTTTTGCAAAGCCACAGTCAAAGCCCACTGTGTGAGCCCAGGGGTTCTGCCTGGGTGTTGGGGCAGCAGAAGGCTTGGAGCACGCGTTGTTTCTGTGTTTCTGCTTGAGCTGGCAGAGTGCTAGCGAGAGACAAGCCTCTGAGAGGCATAAAAACCTTCCAGGGGAACACCCAACAGGGATCACTGCTGTTGTTGGAGGTGCTGCATTCTCCACTGCACACCACATGTGGGCAAGCCCAGGGGCCCAGTGGCTGCACCACCGAGGAGAGCTCCAAGTCAAGGATCATCAGCTAATTACTCCATGCAACGCTTGGCAAGGTTATTTTTATCTCAAGCCCTTTGGAACATACATAATCATTCCACCTTAAGTCTTTCAAAACTCGGTCTCTATGGAAACCCTGATACAAACGACTGCTCCTTTCCTTTCAGAACGTCTGAGCTGAGCTGCAGCCTCCCCGTGTGTGTGTGGCCACACATCCCCGTGTACGTGCCCACCCCACGCTGATCTGCATCCTTTCCCACTGCTCTTCCTCTCCACCCTTCAGATTATAGTGCTTGGGGTTTATTTCTTCCAAGCACACTGCATATTTAGACCTGCAAACCTCCAAGGAATCTTTGTTTCCAAACCACAGGGAGGTGAGGTGGGAGTAAGAGGGAAAGTAGAAATCTTTGTGATGCTCGAGTTGATGTTCAGCTTGCTCTTGTGGGCAGAAAACTGTAGGATGCTGCTCGTGGCTCCCTGAGCCATCTAAACGGAGTTTAAGGCGTGGAAAAGCCACTTTTCCAATAATCCTCTTGTATTCATGACCATTGTTACTGGTTTCTCTGTATTTCGCTTGCGAACACCAGAGGGCCACGTTTGGTGGGGAAAAGAGGTTGCCAGCAACTTTGGGAAGGGAGGAGAGGGAAAGTGACTGGAAGAAACACTGAGCTTAAGTGCTGTGGCTCCGAGATGGTCGGGCTGGGGTAGGATGCAGTGCCTGACTGAAATCAGCTGCAGCCGAGGCACAGAGCAGCAGCTTCCCTTCTGCTGTTCTGCTCCTCTGCCAGTCCCACCACTGGGACAGATGAACACATTTTGGATTTAACAAACCTGTCCTCCCAGCACTCAGCGCTGTCATTCCCTTTCTCTGCTGTGGGAAACCGAAGCATGGGCAGGTTGAGGTTTTGATCCACTACAGAACAAAAAAATCAGCCTTAGAATATTGTTTTTAAGCAGCTGTACTTGTGGATAGCGACCTACAGCAGCACTGAGTTGCCCCAGGTCTCATGAGTGTGCCATCAGGAGATTTTCCTCTCTGTTCCAGGAAGATCTCTGCTTTTTTAGGTGCCTGCCTTTTCTTCGTGCTGGGGACAGCTGTGAGGGTCAGGGATGTGGCTGGCACATCCCGGGGGGTTGAGCAGGCTGGGCAGGTGGCAGAAGGGCTCTGCAAGCAGGGCCAGCTGCAGGCACCCTGCAGGCAGCAGCTGTGCAGCCCCTGCTCCACCCTGTGAGTAACTGCACAGCAGGGACACAGTAGGGACACAGCAGGGATACACCAGGGATACACCAGGGATACACCAGGGACACAGCAGGGATACACCAGGGATACACCAGGGATACACCAGGGAGCACCAGGGAGCACCAGGGATACACCAGGGATACACCAGGGACACAGCAGGGATACACCAGGGAGCACCAGGGAGCACCAGGGATACACCAGGGATACACCAGGGATACACCAGGGAGCACCAGGGAGCACCAGGGAGCACCAGGGACACCCAGGGACACACCAGGGATACACCAGGGAGCAGCAGGGACACACCAGGGATACACCAGGGAGCAGCAGGGACACACCAGGGATACACCAGGGAGCAGCAGGGACACAGCAGGGACACACCAGGGAGCACCAGGGAGAACCAGGGACACAGCAGGGATACACCAGGGAGCACCAGGGACACCCAGGGACACCCAGGGAGCAGCAGGGACACACCAGGGAGCAGCAGGGACACAGCAGGGACACAGCAGGGAGCAGCAGGGACACACCAGGGACACAGCAGGGAGCAGCAGGGACACCCAGGGACACCCAGGGACACAGCAGGGACACACCAGCCCTGCATGGGCCAGTCACCCTCTCCCCTTGTTAAATCTGCTCTCTGGGAAGGAGGCTGCTGAATACAGCAGTGACTCCTGTGGGCTGCTGGGTTTGTTAAAGCTGCTGCCAGGTGCCTGCTGGAGAGCACTCTGCTTCCCCGTCCGTGCTGGTAGGAGAGGGTATCTCAGGGAGTGCTAGAGCTTCACCCTAGACCTGCTCAAGCCTCGTGTTGATGGAAGGTGTCTCTGCCTGCAGAGTGAGGCTGAGAGCTGGAGAAAACCCTCTGAGAATAAAGCAGAACTGAATGCCTTTGAGCAGTGGCAGAGTTCTCCAAGGACAGCTGTCTTTTTCCTAAGAACTGCTCTTCTAAGCCTTCAGTTAATTAATTCCCTGCTTCTCCCCTGTCCTTCCACCCTTCTAGGCCAGCTGAATGGCTGCAGGACATCCAGGCAGATCTGGCTCCCTCACCATCCTCCCTGTTGCAGTCTCATCTTTGGGAAAGTTTCAGAGCTTCAGCAGCAATTAGAGCCCTGCTAATGAGCTACTCTTTGAGCCAGGTCTTATGAGCTCTAAGAGGAACCCATCCCACCTGAGATAGCCCAGCTACCCTGAATGGCATAAAATTAGCAGGATGGCTTTTGAGGTAGAGTTGGAAACAGAAAAAAGGTTTAATAAAAGGCAAAATAACAAAGGTCTTACAGAGAAAAACCGAGCCAGGGGCAAGAGGTTCTTGCTCCTGCTAAAACACACCTCAAAAGTGATTATTTCCTTTGTTCTCTCCCTTTTCTAGTGAATTTCCTAGGTGGGACCTCTTGGCCTCTGCCCTCAGCCCCAGGTCTGAGGTGAAGTCCAACAGGTTCTATGAGGTGTCTTTGTACCAAATTGGGAGAGAAATTTCTGGGCTTTTTGCCTTTTTAAGCAGACCAAGAATAATTTGGTGCCTCCATCAACAGGAGGCACATTCCTACACTGTGCCCTCATTTCAGTGTCCCATTTGCTGACAAGTCCATAAGGAGCTGCCTGCCACCACCCCCAGAAGGCTGCCAGTGAGGAGGGTGGCCCATCCTGCAGGCACAGGAGGCTGCTCTGCATGCTCAGAAAAGGCAATTTCATTGTCTGCAGCCCTGGCTGCAAACCAGAGCTGGCACCAGAGGTTGTTTTTATGAATAACACCCTGGCAAAACAGAACTGGTAGCAGCTTGGGTGGGATTTATATTTAATCTGTCCCCTCTCATTCTTGCATTGGCCAAATGGCAGGTGCAGAGGGGTGGCCTGTGGCTCGCCGTGGGTCACACCAGGGTGCCTGGCACACATCTGGGCTGTGCTCCCATGCTCTGCACGTCCAAAGAGCCACCAGCTGGCACAGACACGGGGCTCAGGGTCTCTGTAGTAGTCCATGTGGACTGCTGGCATGCCAGACACCCAGATCCACAGTCACTGAGGTTGGAAAAGGCCTCCAAGACTGTCGAGTCCAAGCTTTGACCTAATCTCACCGTGCCCTCCAATGATATCGTGAAGTGCTACTTCTTGAACAAAAGTGCCTTGCTGACCAGGGTGTAGTGAGAAAGCCTAGAAGATGAGAGGGCTTTAAGAAACAGGTAAAACCAGATCACCTTCAAATTGCCCTCACTGGGCTGGTACCTGTTTGATCTCTGCAGAGCCCTGCAGAACTTGCAGCCTTTTGAGAGCAGGCAGGGCTTGGTCTTCTACACAATCAACCAGAAACTGGAACAGCAACACCAAAGACTTCATAGAGACACTCAGCATCTCAGCATAAACTCTCAGTCTGTGAAGAAATCCTGTCTCAGGGGTTTCTAGGCAGCCTCCAGAAACCACTGCTTAGAGTTTTCTGTTGTGAGCACAAGTGCCACTCGTTGCTGCTGCACAGAAGCACAGCAGAGGTTAAACCCCAGAGCTTGAGCATAAAGTCCCTTCCTTGGCTTCTGCTGCTGCAGCAGGCTCAGTTTCTCAGGCTGAGTGAGCTTTTCCAAGCTGCCAGAGTTATTTAGGAGCTCACAGGTAAGTTCATAGAGTGCAGCAAGTTGTGCAGCCTCTCCTTTGTGCAGCCGTGCTGCAAGGCAAGGGGAGTTAGCTGAGGTTTGAACCAGGGGCAGCTCCCAAGCTGCCAGATCAGGGCTAAAACACTTTTCTGGCCTAGAAAAGGGGGCACCCAGCATGACCCTTTGCTCTGGCTCCATAAACAGGCCCCAATCCCACAAAAGCCCTGGGAACCCCAGCAGGATTGTCCATTCTGGTCTCCAGTGGGATGAATGCTCTCACTGAATCTGGCTGGAAGGTTTTTCTGCCAAGAAGCTTATTCCGAGTGAGAAAAATGCCAAGGCAAGATTTCTTAATTTGATCTTTAATTAGAAGAGGGAGAAATTAAGGCAAGACAGGGGTAAAACTCTGGCAAATCAGAAGAGAATAGGAGAATAGGCACCCCACAACCTCGGGGTGCTGCTCAGCCCCAGCTGAGAGGCTGTTCTGTCCTGTGGGTTTATGGAGCAGAGCCTTGCCCTGTTTATAGAGATGAAGCACTTTCCAAGGTGACTCATTCACCTTGAATTGGAGGCAGCTCTCCTCACTGCTGTGCTGGAGAAATGTGTAAAGAGCAGTGGCTTTCCCTTACCTGTCGAGATGATATCACTCGCCAGAAACAGCATCCAATTTCCTGATCCTTTGTTTGAACAACAAACAAATAAGATATGAGCACTGGAGCTACAGGCACATCTTCTTCATAAATATCGAGAGGCACGAGGCTCTGGCATTAAACACCCAACTCTAAATAATGCCTCGAGCCAGAGCTGTTACCCACTACCTTGAATACAGCCCCACTCCATCAGCAGGTTACAATAATAACAAATAAAACACGGAATTATAGCTGTGCAATACTTGAAAATGAGCCTGTCACTTTGCGTCTGGGCTGGAAATCAATCACCAAGTCTTGGAATCAGGTTCTGCTATTAAGGGCTGGAAGCAGGAAAGATTAAAGACATGTCCATGAGAGTCTCTTTCCTCAGGTATGCTGATCTTCCACAATTCTGAATGGATTTTTTTTTCCTTTCCTTTGCTGTGATTTCTCTCCTTGTCTGAGGGTTATCCTTTGGGGCTGTGATTATTAACTAGTACAAGTTAAAAGGATCTGTCTCATAGGTGGGCAGGGAAGAGGGAGATTAAATTGATTTTACTTTATAGGTAGGGTAACAGGCACAGGCAAGACTCCTGCTCTCTTAGACAGCAGCAAAATGGAGGAGTTGATGGAACCCCAAAAAGTTTGCAACACCCTTTCCACTGACTGCAATCCCATCTCTTCTGTGGAATGCTCTTGGGCTTCAGAGGCAGTTCTGCCAAAAGATCTCTGGAGAGCAGGAAGAAGTCAGAGCAGTGCTGTGTTGAGGGCACCACAGGACCCTGGCACCCTGAAACCCACGCTCCAAACCGTGGATTTCTGTCAGTGCATCCCTGTAAATGGCATTTTGTTTTCTGTCATGGGAAACATGCCCACAACCAGGGAAGGAGCGAAATATCTTTGTGCAGGAACTAAATTTGCAGGGATCCAACACCTCTTGGCAGCTGTTCTTCAAGGTTCCAAGTGACACTTCCTCCTCTTACTTCTGATTATTTAAAAGAGGCTTTTTCCCTCCACTCCCATCAGCCCATGGTGACTAGAGCAGGGGAAGGGGGTGTTCTGAGGAGGGCAGGAGCCCCACCAGCTCGAGGGGAAGGGGATCCCATCTCCCTGAGTGACAGCATTTGCCTCTGGCTGCGCCAAGCAGCACGTGCTGGAAGCAGAGGCAGGGCTCTGCACCACTCAACAGGCTCCTCTGTTTAAATATCTTTTAAACTTACAAAACAAGGTGCTTTTTGCCTTTACTCTTCCCTCCCTCTGCTTCCCCATTGAGTGCTTTGAAGGAGCTTTGTTTTAACTAAACAGCATTTTACATTGCATGCAGAAGCTCGTGTTCAGAGCGTTTGTTTTCCCTCCGCCGTGACAGGCTCTGACATTATTTTGACGAGAAGATTCTTCAGCATTTTGAAATGATGTTCAGTCTTCCCTTGCTTGGGGTTGCTTTTAAACTCTCTGAGCTTCAGCAACCCTGGAGCAGCTCCTGAGGGAATCTGCTGAAATTTGGGGAGCCCCAGTGACCAATTCCCTTTTCCTCTTCACTTAGCAGTCTGCAAAGGGCCTACAAGATTTTGTCCACCCAGGGAAATTCCCTCATGTGGTTGTGCTGGATGGATTGTTCTGCTGTAGATATGTGGGATTAGTGGCCTGCAGAGCTGAATTTTGATTGGAATAGTAAATCCTTGCCATACAGGCAAATCCTCATGGAGAAACACTTCCTGACCACAGAAGATAGGAAGAAAGCTGCTTTGCCAAATACAAGGAAAACTTTCACTGTCCTGGCAAAAGGCCACAATATAAATGACTCCTTCATTGCAGGGGCAAAGGTGTGGGTGGGTGTGAGGAGGGGAAGAAGGTCATGTTTTCTCAGGTCTGATCAACATGAGGTTCCCAGCAAAGCTGGCTTGAGAGTTTCTGTGCAGGGACTGCTTTTGGAGCAAGTTTCAGCCTGACTGTAGCCTGATTCCACAGCCTGATTCTGTAGCTTTTCCTCTGCAGCACTTTCCCCCCGTAGCTGAGGTTGTCTGGCCGAGC
Source organism: Vidua chalybeata (assembly GCF_026979565.1). Classification (NCBI taxonomy): domain Eukaryota; kingdom Metazoa; phylum Chordata; class Aves; order Passeriformes; family Viduidae; genus Vidua; species Vidua chalybeata. Next base: position 3,566,017 of record NC_071556.1, on the reverse strand, counting down.
TGGGGGAGTGGGGATGACTCCAGGGCACACCTTTGACCTGCTGACACCTGAGGCTTCTGCTCCCTTCTGCCAACACCTGACTTGTGTCACTGTTGTCCAGTACACAAAGATGCAGTCGCCCATCAGGGTCTTGAAACCAGTCCCAGTGCACCCCATCATCAATACAAACCCCAGTCATGGGTTCTTCAGCTTCATCAAACTCTTGGCTGTCCTAAAGACCTGTTTGGGAATGCAGGAAGAGTGTCCTGCACCCAGCTGCCCTGCCCTGAGCTTTGGGAAGGCGAGTGTACCTCCCAGTGTTACCCTGTTGCCATGAATTCAATTCCCTTTGCTTTCATTGATGTCAGGAATTTAATTCTCTCTTTCTCTGGGGTGGGCAAAAAAAAAAAAAAAAATAGGGGAGGAAGAAAGGGAAGGCAAGGAAGGTGCTTAAAGACCAGTAGCTGTATTTTGTGCTTGAAATTGGAAGCTTTTCAAAGCCTTCCAAAGGAGCTTAGAGGAGTCTGCAGGTAGGACATGCTTTTAAATTTCCTGGCATCTCTTAATCATTAGCTGCATCCAAGGGGAATTAAAGGATGTCCATCAACATAAGTTATTCTTCAAGGGAGCATCAGCAGGGTGGGCAGTTTTTATTTAACTTGAGCAGGAAATTGAAATATCAGCATCAGACTGTGAAATACGCCATTGCAGGGAGATCTTCTTCAGAATGCAGGAGGAGGAATGGAAAGGAGATTACACACTGTTAGTCCCACTAGAATTTTGCTCTTAATCTGCCTTAAATTGAAAAAAATGTTTGGAAGTGTTACCAGTTGTGCCATAAAATGGAGGGGTGTGTTACACTAAGACACGAAATAACTTACAGACGTATGTTATGTAAAAGAGGGAAGAAAAAGAACCAAAAGAGAGATTTTATTTTCTGACTCCACTATACATAGAATATCAAAAGTGGCAGTGGATTGGAGGATGGAATTGCCACCTCTCCAACCACACTGGTCAAACCAACATCCATCAATTCTCTCCACCCACAAAGAAGAATGTAAGATCTTTGTTTACATGAACAGTGTGAGAAAATTCCAGTAGAAACATGTGAACATCAGAAGGCACAGAAAACTTTTAGAAGAACTTTAAAACTCTCAAAAGAACAGGGTGACAGGGTTTTGGACCACATTAGGGGTGTTTGTTTCAATCTGAGGCACCTGAATACACTCTTCAATTGGATCCTTAATATTTTGAAAGCAGGGAGGGCTGTCCTTCCATCAGAACAAAAGAATGACATTTGGTTAACACTCAGGAAAAGAAAATTCCAAGAAAACATCTTCCTGGCCCTAATGGATTTTTTTTTGTTTCAATTGTGCATAATAATTTTGCCCAATAACGTTGAAAGATTTCATTTGGGCTTTTATTGTATTAAAATATTAACAGCAGAATATAAAATTATAATAAAACCTTAGCATTAATATTTTAATACAATCCGGAGGTTGAAACAAAACATTAAAACTGCAGAGGAGGCGTAGGGCGGGGAGGGCAGTGTACAGACAAGGGAGATTGATGCACATCTTCAGCCAGGTCTGTCTCCTCTGCATCCCAATTATCCTGACTGGACCTGGGCAGGCCTGCTGCTCCCTCAGCATCTGGGAAGCTCCTTCTTTCTTTAGATTTAGGAAGAGGCTGGGGCAAGAAGCAAAAAAAGTGTCCTCACTATTTTTGTAAATGAATGACTCCTGATCTTTAAGTTCACACCAAGGAGACGGATGCACACAGAGGCCCCGTGCTCCAGGGCACTGTGAAGAATGTCACTGAGCTTGGAGTGCATGGAAGAAGAAATTTCCTTGCAGGGAGAGAGTTTATATCTACAGTATGTCAAGAGGAAAAGGAAAGAGAAAGAAAGCTCTCTGAGGGGTAATTTTTATAGCATGCATTGAGAGAAGAGACAAAGTTTGCAGGCTCCCAGCAGCTGATGATCTGTTATTGCTGCACAATTCCTGTTACCTTTCTGCTTGGAAGAATATGAACAGTTCAGAGCAAATGAAGGCATCATGTTATTTACCAGCCCTGGCCTTATTAGGGACATCCATTCTCTTGCTCACAACCTGCCCTTTTATTTTGAAGGGAGCAAGGACGTGGGCAGATGTGTGGTGAGACTATTTACTCTGCCTCAGGTGTTCCCAGCCCACTGGGGATTTGGGGATCTGCTCCTGGTGGATCTGCATAGGGCTGGTGGCTGCACACACAGCCATGAGAGCTGGAAATCAAAGCTGTGTCTCAGACACTGGCAGTCCCCCAGAGGAGAATTGATTTCAGTGGGAACTGCCAGGGAGCCAGGGCAAGGAAGGGCTCGTACGTGGGGTTCATGTTCTTTAGGTGTGCCCTAAAGACACAATTTGTAACTGGCCCCACTGGGCAGTAATGAAATATCCACTGAGGCTGGAAACTAGTCAAGACTATTTGAACCAATGAGCCCTGAATTTCCCCTTTAAGGTGTCCACTGCCAACAGAATTAAGCCTTACATTACTGGGCAGGAGATTAATGGGTTGGAGAAGCCTCAAGAAATCTGCCTTGTTCCTTTCTCTCAGGCATGGAACCTGTGGTCATGGATTTTCTGGTCATGGTTTCCTGGTGCGGGGCAGAACCTGGGACTTTTTCTTAAATTTCCAGTCAAAGCCTGGGAGTTTTGTCCTCTGGTTTGCTCAGAGGTGAGCTCCAGACATGGAAACAGAGCTTTGGAGAGGCACCATGCTTCCAGTGGAGTTTGATGCTGTATTTAACCCCTGCTGAGGAGAAGACTTTGAACAGGGAACTTCTTTTGACCTTTGGTTTTGCCTCTGAAGCTTTGTTCTCCAGACAGTGACTGATGATGGGCGAATAAAACTCCTGGAAAGTGGCCAAAGCCTCAAAGAAAGCAAGGAGCTTTAAACCAGAGCTGCAGACCCACAGCAGGAAAGTGCTGAGGGGCTTTGGGAGGGAGGGAGGGACACCTGGGGACACTGCCTGGCAGCAGGTGACACTGTGTGCCACGTCCAGCCTGGCCACACCGCTCAGCCAGGCCAGGGGGACCGGTCACTGCATCTCCCATCCCTGCAGCCCTCTTCTTCTTCATCCTCACAGCTCAGGCCTGCTCCAGTGCAGGGTTTGCAGGGCTGCCATGGCTGTGGGCTCTGGCAGAGGCTGGGAATGCCCCCCAGACACCTCCCAGAGTGGGTTAGCCAGGGCTGGGTCAGGGCCTCTCAAACCCTCCGAGCTCATCCACTGCCAGCCTGGAAAATCCTCTTTTCCCAGCCTGGAAAATCCACTTTGCACTGCTCTCCATTAGAGACTCCTCACCACCAGCTGCTGGGGCTGTGTTGGAGCCAGCTGAGGAGGGAGGAGGAGCCACATGATTCCTTCTATTGGAAATCACAAGAGGGAAAGGCACGGGAGATGAAGGAAGCAGTGCTGATTAGAAGAGGCTCTGCCTCGGAATCCTTATCACCAATTTCACGCCTTTCCCTGGACATCATCTGCTGGATACATGGCAGCAGATTCCTGGAGCAGCAGCGTGGCTGTTTCACACAGCAACTGCCCTCATCAGACCCTCAGAGACTGAAGCACACAACCTTTGTGCTTTGGGGGTCACTTCTGGGGTCACGCTGGACCTGGCAGAGCTTCCAAGGAGCAGGGCTGAGTCCTCATCTAAGGCAGCTCATATGGAGTGAGTCAGTTTGGAGCCATTTGTTGCTCTCCTCTGGTGCCTCAGGAACTTGGGAGGAGCAGATCAGTCACAGATAACTGGGATCTCCAGCACATTTGTGCCAGAAATCTGCCAGCTTATAATTAGCCTCTATGAATAATTCATGGCAGACACTGCATCCATCAGACCTGACAGCAGTAATCGTTTTGCCAGCAAAATATGGGGTTTGTCTTATTTGTGAAAATTATTCAAGGAGTGGGTTTTTTGTTTGTTTTTCTTTTTTTTAATAGAAAAGGGAAGGGTACATGCTTGTATATAAATTTGTACATATATATATATAAAATATAAAATAAAACCAGATCTATCCCCCAGGCACACACACATGTATATGCTGTGCATGCTCACTCTATTATAGAATCTCTGTTTGGATGTCATGGATCAAAGCTATCAGTGATGTAATTGATTAAGCCAATGGGATTGCAGCAGGAATGAAGACATATTTATATCTGCTCTCTTTTACAGTCTAAAAATACACTGTAACTCTGAATGGATGTGTTTTTAGGCTAATGGGTGAGTTTTTAGGGAGCTGCATTTAGAAATACCTCCAGTCTCATATTTTGTTGTTATTTTTGGAAAGCAGGGAAGGAGATCAGAATCTTGGGGTCCTGTCAGGAGCCTTCAGATGTCCTGTCTCTTTAATGCTCCATCACACCCTTTCTCTCTCTCTGTGCTTTCATTCTTAAATACGGGATGTGTCCAGGCTTTATTAATTTATACCAATAGCTGATGGTGCTGGAGAATGAATGGGGCTAGGAAATATCTGACATGGCAATTAGGACTGCTATCACATGAGGTCTGATTTTTGCTGGAAGGCAATTTGCTGTAAACCACCAAGGTTAATTAATTGCCAGGGTTGGGGGGTGGGAGGGAGAGGAAGGAAAAAAAAAAAAAAGAAAAACCCCACACAAATGATTTGGCCAACAATTCTCTTCCTGCCACTGTGTAAATCTGGAGCAGATCCCCTGATGTTTGCATGGTTATCTGTTGCATATGACAAAGCCCTTTCAAGCATGCTGAGGATGGTATTGGATGCAAAGGTGGGTATCACAGACCAGCAGTTTCCTCAAAACACAGCCTCTATTTATTGCTGCACAGTCTAATTCCAGAGGCACACCTCAGGGTCAGTGGTGTTTCTCTCCACTGGAAGGGAGATGGTGCAGCCCAAAAGGCACAGGGCTGTCACAGGGCTTTCAGTCCAGCTGTGTCAGGATGATGAACAATCCATGTTTTCTCTTGCTTTTTGGCATTTTGCTTTTCTCCCTGCTCCTCTGAGTTGTGCTGCTCAATCCTTTGATGTCACTGCAGTTAAGTGTGGGGTTGGGTCAATGCAAACAGGGCTGAAAGAGCTGGGAGTGATCTCAAGGGTGGAAAGAGGTTTACTCTGGGGGAGCTGGTAAGGGATGAACTGCTGCTCAGCAGGGTGGAGCAGGAGACAGGATGCTCAGGTTCTGCCTCTTCACACCCTTGGGAAAGCCCAGCTGCTCTCAAAGAGCACAGACCCCCCACAAACACATTTTGTGTGGACCTCAGAAAGCACTGGGGAAGTGGGCAAGGTCACAGCCCTGGCACAGCATCCCCAGGCTGCTCTGATGCCTTGTGCAGGCTGAGCTAGAACTGAGCTGGACAGAGCTAAAGAATAAAGCAGGGATTTATGAAAAGGCCTCAATGGATCCACCTTGGGTAGCACCAGAGCCCAGCCAGGGCTGCACCCAAGATGAACCAAAATGGTCCCAAAATGCACGAGCGCTCCCGGGGGCTCTCACTTTTATAAGTTCTGCCCCATTTGCACCTTGCAGTTCATTGTCCCATTCCAGCTCCAGCCCATGCAGTCCCATCCTTGTTTTTCCCTCTCCAGCCCACGTTGTTTGTGCTCTTGGGCCTGAGATTTGGATCATGTGTCCTTGGTGCCCAGCTGGAGAAGGAATTGTTGTGTCTCCCTGCTCTGTGCACAGAGCTCAGCATCCCCTGATGTGAAGCCCAGAGCCCCACACTAAAGCAGCACAGAATGTGAAAAATAGAAAAGCTCAAACCTGAGGCATCAGCTGAACCCCAAGAAGGGAGCAGACACGCTGGCCCCAGAGCAGGGTGCTGGATGTGACTCCATCCCAACTCGCCTTTGCCTGCCAGCAGCTTTAGAGCCAGGCAGTGGAGGGTGACCTCAGTGGGGCTCTGCAGTGACAAACAGCAGCAGGAGAGGCACTGGCAGAAGGTCACTTGTGTTTCCAGCTCCTTTCCCCATCTCTGCTCACTGATCCCCACCTGCTAACACATTGCTCAAATGACTGATCCAAGTAGAAGTGACAGCTCCTGGCAACACATCACAAGCCTGAAAATCCAACCCAGGTCCTCCAAAATGTTCAGCTGATTGTTAGAAAGGTGAATTCTCGCTGCTGCCCCTCTCTCCTCATCCACAGCACAATGGTGGAGGAGGACAGAGCACAACACCCCCCGAGTGCTCTTGCTCTAGCAGGGCACATGGCCACGCCGGGGGGCTGGGGGGAAGGTCTGTGTGTCACAGCAGGCAGCGTGGGGCTGCTCCTCTGAGAGAACCCATCTCACAGCCCAGATTTGGTGCACAAACCCATCTCTTCCTGCCCATCTCCAGAGCAGTGAGAGACACCCAGGTGACCTCAGCCATTGTGTTCAGGCTGTTTTGCAGCCAGGAGGGACACAGGTACACTTCAGGGCCCGGTTATCTGTATTATTATTATTATTATTATCTGCACATCCTCCCAGCCCAGCAGCATGAGCTCTGAGTGAGGTTACGGGGATGTGGAGAAGGATGGGATGTGCAAGTGAGGGTGGAAGCACGTCCCTGAGCATGCAGGAGGAGCCAGAACACGATGTGGAGAGGAAGCAGGTGAGTGGAGGGCCGGGTGAGTGTGTGAGTGTTGTGACTGCACAAGGGCTCCCAGTGGCCCCATTATAAAGAACACAGAGCACTGGAACCCCAGTTGTTCTTTTCCTCTCAGCCAGCATTTAAATGCCAGCACACTAACAAACATGATGCATTATTTAAAAGCCACTGTGCTTGACCCTACAAGGAGCTTTTCAACCTCCTGAATGTCAAGGAGAAAGAAGTTGCTGTTTCACTGATGACTGGTGAGTAAACTTCCTTCTCATTAATGTGACCAAGGTGAGAGGCAAAGGGCTGCTGAGGGTGGGCGTGGGGGCATGAGGGGACAGCCAGGAAACCATCACAGTGACCCCAGTGGAGCAACCCATGGAGCTGATGCTCAGGACTGGGAAAGGTGCATGAGGAGAAGCTCAGTCCTTGGGGAAGGAATACAAGCCTAGGAGCTCTTAGGAGATGTTCAGAGCTGTCAAGGTGAGTCTGTTGTTTGAGCGTGGTGGTCCTTGGTGCTGGCACTGACTCACCAGTCAGGCTGAGGTGTCTGCCCATCCCTCAGAGCAAAAAGGCCACGATCTGTGGTTGCAGTGCCCACTGGGGCTGGACACATGCAGGGCTGGTGTGGGAAGAGGTGTTGGGTCCTCTGGAGCTGCTCCTCAGCAATATTTCATCTGCTTCCCCTCTCCCTTTTCTTGGGCAAAGCAGGTTTGGCTATGGGTTTTACACTGCTGGTTCACCAAGCTGCAAACCCTTCTTCCTTTCACTCGCCCAGCTCTTACCAGGCAGCACATTCTTCTTCCCTGGGTATGGGGAAAGGAGCTGGTAGGAGAAAAGTGCAGAATTTACTGGGTGATGGCTCACATTACCAAGGCAAATGCATGCAGTGGGGCAGCAGCATGAACAGCCATGGCAGATCCTCACTGCCAACGTTACAGGGATTTCCAGATGAGAATTAATGGACTTTCCTTGGCTAGCGTAGGAGAAAATGTTCTACGTGTGGTTGTTTATTATTTCTGTTACAGTCCCTGTTCTTGCTTATTGCTTCCATCTGTTGGCATCAAGCTATTGGCTCTTGTCTCATCACTGGGATGTAAACCCTTCGCGGGCAGGGAGCATGGTTTGGTGAGAGGCAGAACAAAGGCACCAGAGAAATTTAGGTGTTTAAAGACTGGGGTGCCTTAAAATCAGTTCCAGAGAGGAACTCAGGTACTTCATGCCCAGAGGTTTCATTTGGGAGGAAATATGTTTGATGGCCTGAAATATTAAATGCAAAAATTGTTATCCTTTAAGTCTTGTGAAGTCATTTGCTCCAGACCAAGGTCTCTCCAGCTGGTGCCTTGGGACACCATTACCTTTGTTGCTCAGGGTTTTTGGGGCACCAATCCACCCAGACCAACTCCTGCTTAAAGACCACTTGAAGTCCTACTTGGGCATAAGTTGTTCTGCTAACTCTGTCTTTAATGCTGCCAGATTAGACAGGACAGGATCAGGCAGGCCAGCTGGGAGATGCAGAACCATTGTGGAAAATAAAGGCACTCTCCAGGCCGTGTCTGCATGCAGTCAAAGAAACAAGGGCTGGTTTTGAGGGGGCCATGGGACTCTAAGACTCCACACACAAAACTCTCTGTCCATGCAGGTGAGCACTGTCCCTCCACTACCACAAAGGATCCTCTGGACAATCCCACACCAGTGGCATGAGCAGTGCCATTTATCCACAATACTCTGGGCAACTTGGCAGGAATGGGAGATGCTGCACTAGCTTGTGTGCTGTTTTACAAATTTTAATCCTCACTTTGAATTTTCCAGCAGAATGGGTTTGTTCTGCCTCTGGGCTGGAGGGAAACTTCTTTTCATTACCCAGGAAACATGAAGACGACAGATCCATCTTTCATTGGCAAGAGGGAGAGGATGAGAGAGAAGTACATGACAAAATAAGTGTGAGGGGGAAGACCAAGGGAGTAAAAAGACCTTTCAGAGGTGCCTTCTTGACCTGCTGCTTGTGGGAGGAGGGGGAGTGCTGAATCTACCACCAGTGCTCAGGATTTCCCAGCACTGTCTCTCCCATAGCAGCTGACTCACTGGAGTCATTTTGCTCAACTCTGACAATAGAGCAACGGGAGATGGATTAATGTTAATATCTGCTTGCTCCCTTCCCAGATTTTTATCCCGTCCTCAGCCTTTTACCTCATTTAAACCCGGGGTGTTCTGTGTGCAGAGCACACCCAAAGGTCAAAGAGCTGCTCTGTCAGGAACTGGCTGAGGTGCTGGACAACAGCTCGTGCCTGACACTGTAGAGGGGAACAGGAGGAATTGAGACATGCACACGTAGAAGCCCCTTCCCCGCCAGGGAGCCCAGGAGGAAACTGAGGCAATATCCCTGATGCAAGTCAGGCTCACATCTCATAGCTAACTGCCCTTGACAGAGAGGCAGGGGGTGGTTTTTGTCCAAGCAGCCAAAGAATAAACCTAATCCTCACCCAAACAATAACCTGAATCCTAAACTGAATCCTAACCCTAACTCTAAACCTAACCCTAACTGTAACCCTAACACTTACCCCTATTCCTGACTCTAAACCTAGCCCTAATCCTAACCCTAAATCTAATCCTAATTACAACATTAACCCTAGGCCTAACCCTAACATTTGCCATAACCCTAACCCAAATCCTAACACTGGCCCTACTCCTAACCCTAACCATAACCCTAAACCTAGCCCTAACTTTTACCCTAACCCTAACCCTAATCCTAATCCTAACCCTAACTCAAAGCCTAACCCTAACCCTAACCATAACCCTAAACCTAGCCCTAACTTTTACCCTAACCCTAACCCTAATCCTAATCCTAACCCTAACTCAAAGCCTAACCCTAACCCTAACCCTAGGCCTAACCCTAACCCTAACCCTAGCCATACCCCTAACCCAAATCCTAACACTGGCCCTACTCCTAACCCTAACCATAACCCTAACCCTAACCCTAACCATAACCCTAAACCTAGCCCTAACTTTTACCCTAACCCTAACCCTAATCCTAATCCTAACTCAAACCCTAACCCTAACCCTAACCATAACCCTAAACCTAGCCCTAGCTTTTACCCTAACCCTAATCCTAATCCTAATCCTAATCCTAACTCAAACCCTAACCCTAACCCTAGCTGTACCCCAGCCCTGACCCCCAGAGTGGGATCCTGACCTTGGACACCAGACACAGAGGACAGGGAAGGGATTGGGCTCTGGACCTCTGTGCTGCTCCTGCAGACACCAGCAGTGCCCTTGGCTCCAGGTGAAGCTGGAGCGTTTCTGGGTGTTGTGTCCTTGCTGGCAGCTTCAGAACAAACTGGACAAGTTCTCTATTCTGCATTTTGGAGTCTGGCACAAGCAGCTGGGAGAGACCTGCAGCTCGCCACGAGTGTTACACATCCACACTGCAAAGCTTGAACTTAGGACAGGGATCTGCACTCAGCTCCTGAGTTACTTGGTGTCATCACTTGTCCTGGGGGGTACAGGGCAAGGAAATCCACAATGCCACAAAATCCCTATTCTTTTGCTGTGAACTGAGAGCTCTGGAGAAGATAAACCACTCTTTAGTGTCTTGGTGAGCTTATAATTAAATTATTCAAATAAAAGAATGTAGATTTCTGCCCCTCCCACTGAACTTGCAGGAGTTGGATTCAGGAATATTCTTTTTTCCTGATGGAAATTTGAGTGAAGAGCAGGTGGAAAGGACACTGCAATGCAACATCCAGCTGCTTAACACCAGGATACGTAGTTCCTGCCCCTCTAAGTTCCCTGAGCTCACCTCCTGGTTCCATGCCTTGATAATTCCCCTTCCTGCACTTTATCTCCCTTCTGCCCTCCAAAGCACCAGCTCATATTAATCTCCTCTCTCCTTGCTGAGTTGCAAAGTGTTTAAAGGTGAGAACTCCATTTTCTTGCTCTTACGAAGTCCCTGTGCTTTCCTGGCACCATGCAAATAAATACATGGTAATGAGCAGGTGCCTCTCATCCACACTACTCCCAGGGACAGGGAACCTGGGGCTCACCCCAGAGCTTGCAGGAGTGCCATGGGAAAGGTGTAGAATCACAGAACATTTTGGCTTGGTGGGATCTTAAAATAGTCCCACCCCTGCCATGGGCACCTTCCACTGTGCCAGGCTGCTCCAAGCCCTGTCCAACCTGGCCTTGGGCACTCCCAGGGATGGAGCAGCCACAGCTTCTCTGGGAAACCTGTGCCAATATGTTCCCCTTTCCCTGCTAGGCAGCTTTGTTCTCCATCTGCCCCCTCTCTACCTCGCACTGCTCCTCCCTGCTCTGCCTTTCTGTCTCCAGTTTTCCACTTGTCGCAGTCCTGTGTCACTGCCTGCCATCAGCACCCTGCTCCTCCCAGCACTGCTCTGAGAGTGGCCTCGGCTCCTCTACAGTCCAGGGAGCAAGAGAAAGCAGCAAGAGAACCTTTCCCTTGAGGAGGGATGATCACAGTGTGGGCCGGGTAAAAGTTGTTGGTTTGGTGGGGATGGGAGCAGCTGCACGTGCTGAGAGCTGCAGGCTGCAGCACAGCTCTGAGCTGAGCTGGATTTTAACCTGCCACTGCCACCTGCGGGGCTGTCGGTGCCAGCAGCAGAGCCCGGCAGTCTCGGGAGGATACTGAGCTGTGCTGTGGTTATCATCCTCTTCCTCCAGGAAGTTTGCAGTCCCTTTTCCCTCCCTTGCCCTGTTGCTGGAGCAGTGTCAGTGCAGCTGCCAGGCAGAGGAGCAGCAGCAAGAGACAAGCGCAGCAAATGCTGTTTGACAGCGTGGTTTGGATGCATTTCAGGTGAAAAGACAAAAAAAAAAAAAAAAAACCCGAGCCTGTTTGATCCTGGATGTACCTGCCTTCCATATTCATGTTCGTGCGCCTCCATGTCATTACGGGATTAAAGCATCATTAGCACACAAGGAAAGCCTTTGATAACACTCTGCCCTGTGCTCCTCCTTGTCTTTCCTTCTCACATTTCTCCTGCCCCATCGTCTTTCTTTTTTTTTCCCCTCTTTCCTCTCTCGGTCTCCCTTTTTTTTTTTTTTTTTTTTTTTAATTAAACTAGTCTTTTTTTACCTTCCTTCAATTTTCTTCCCAGTCATTTAATGGATGATCTGGAGCAACACCTCACCAAATACAGGGGAAAGAACTGATTCTGACTGTTCTTGTACCAGTGGGGATATTGGTTTCAGTGTGACAAACTGGAGGCAGCATCACCCAGTGCAAATCCGTGCAGCTGTATCCAGGTCCACTGCAGCTGAGTTGGTGCCAAGAGGGTGGGGAACACAGGCAGGTCCCAGGCACAGGGTTCTGGTGTAAATCCAGGAATTATTCCACTGGCTTTGGGAAAGCTGCTTCAGATTTACACCAGGGTGAAAGCAGTGATCAGTGCGTGGTGCTCAACATCCCCTTCCCAACTCATTACTGAAAGCTGCAGCGTTCTGAGCAGCTGCTGTAGAATGCCAGGAGTATTTTTAATAAGGGTGCTGAGACCAATCTACTCCTGTATAGCAAACGTGACAGCAATTTAGATGGAAAGCCTCTGTTTTCCAGACAGACACTCAGCCAGTTAGTGCAAACAAAAAGGCACTTGTAACTCCAGTCCTTTAATCTTACTCTTTGCTTGGTGATAGATAAGGCGTTTTGACATCAAATTGCACTAATATGGTGCTCTGAAGATTAGCACTGTGGACAATGCTCGTCATCTGGCTCTCCCTGATATGGTTTCTGAGTGTAGCAAGGTCTAGTGGTCAAAGCAGGGATGCTGCTATGGAAAATGGGCTGTTCTCACACTCCTCCTGCCTCTAACTTCCAGTCTGCCAGTGGCTGACCTTGCCTCTTGGTTTTTGCTGTTGTAAAATGGGCATAAAAGATACTAATTGGCAGGGTGGGGAACTCGTTAGGGGATGGCCAATGATTATTGGCTTGAAAATTACAGAGAAGAGTGGAAAAGAAACAGAAGCAAGGTTTTGCAATGAGTGTGGGATGGAGGAATGGCTTCTCTAGAGATTCCAGAGCTGTTTCCTACATATGTTCTCATTCCTCTCATTGGAACTAAGGGACAAAAAATGTCAGGTCAAGGGATTTGCTCAAGGTCATGTGGGAAATCTGGAATGAACCCACGTGTTGCAGGTGCTGGATTGTGCTGCCTGTTCACAGACAGGCTGTAAAAGCTGCCACCACACACAAATCCTCCCCATCCGGGGTGCACTGGGCAGAGCTGGGACCAGAGCAGCAGATCCAGGGCAGCAAAACCAGAGCAGCAGATCCAGAACAGGAGAACCAGGGCAGCAGATCCAGGGCAGCAGATCCAGAACAGGAGAACCAGAGCAGCAGATCCAGAGCAACAGATCCAGAGCAGCAGATCCAGGGCAGCAGATCCAGAGCAGCAGATCCAGAGCAGCAGATCCAGGGCAGCAGATCCAGAGCAGCAGATCCAGGGCAGCAGATCCAGAACAGCAAATCCAAGGCAGCAGAATCAGAGCAGCAGATCCAGGACAGCAGATCCAGAGCAGCAGATCCAGAACAGCAAATCCAAGGCAGCAGAATCAGAGCAGCAGATCCAGGACAGCAGATCCAGAGCAGCAGATCCAGAACAGCAGATCCGGGGCAGCAGATCCAGGGCAGCAGATCCAGAGCAGCAGATCCAGGGCAGCAGATCCAGGGCAGCAGACCCAGGGCAGCAGATCCAGAACAGCAGATCCAGAGCAGCAGATCCAGGGCAGCAGACCCAGGGCAGCACTGGAAGGGGAGAAACGACGGCGCAGTTGCTCTGTTTCTGCACATCCCATGTAAGGCCAAGGAATGTAGAGCCTGGGCTAAATTCTGCTCTGTTTCCTTCCATTTAAACCCAAAGCAGCCTCTGGGAGATGGGTGCAGGCTTGAAAATGACAGGAGCTCGGAGCTACTGTGTGACTTCTCAGGCTGGGCTGGGATAAACAGAGCTCTCCAGGTGCTGCTGTGTGCAGGAGCCTGGTGCCAGGCTGTCCAGCAGGACAGGGCAGTGGCACACAGCTGTCCCTGAGAAAGCTGGCTCTGCAGCACTCCCCCTGGCTGTGCCAGAGCTCTGCCCCACACCTGGGCTGGCCACACCTGACAGGGGCAGCCAGGGGATGGAGGGGCAGGAGGAGCTGCGAGGGGAGGGAGCAGGGGTGAAGCCTGGCAGCTCTGTGTCAGCTCTGGCCACAGCACGGGGCCACAGAGGGGAACGAAGCTCATCAAACTGAAACTGGGATGGTTTCCAAAACCTTGTCTTCGTGAAGCAACAGCGTGCAGGTTTGCATAAATATCTCTAAAACTCATCAAACAGCTCAAAGGAAATACACTAAGGAAGGAAACACTTCTGCATTTAAATCTGCACGCAGTTGCTCCCCTTTGAAATCCAGCGATGCCCACCCCTCCATCAGCCCAGGAGCAAGGTATATTCCAGATGGTTCCCCCATCCTAAAAAACTGCACTGCACAGCCAATTAAATTCTGCTTGTTGTAATTAAGCCCGACACAATTAGCTGTCAAGCAGGGCACTCATCTGTTTTATGTTGCAATCTCTTCAACAGGCAAGGCTGCTAGACAAGATTGTCACTTTTCGAAAAGATTTTCATTAGTTACCCTGGGCTCTGTGTCAGACACTGAAATATAAAAATCTGTTCTGTAGCCAAGTCAGGGAAATTCTCATTTAATGTTCCACACGGTATTATGAAAGTAATGTACTCTGAAAATGAATGCATTTTGGAACATTTTGGGAGAAATGCAATTTGTCTCCTAAGTAATAACTGCATGTTCATGAATTTACTGATTTTTTTTTCAATATGCCTTTCATAAAGTTGGGAAGACTTTTTCTGACCTAAAATGAGAGGAAGAGAAACTGTTGATTTTAGTGTTAGTCTCCTTCCCTCCCTCTCTCCCTTCTCTTTCTTTCATTCATTCCTTCTTTCTTTTCCATCACTTCTGTGCACTCTCAGTGTAAGGACCGGGCACTGTCTGATGGATGTGGGAGCTTGGCATGGAAGAAATATGTAGCTCAGAAATGGAAAAAATTAAATAATTGTGATTGATAAGGAACAAGGGAGCTCCATCTTTCCATTACTTTGAGACTAGAGAGCAAGAAATCTTCCCTGCTGTTCCTCAGAGTCCCCCAACCAGGAGAGACAATTACAGTTTTCCCAAGCCTGGTGGGAAAGTGAATTTTCTGCATTGCTAATGGCAGGAGGTAAGTGGGGGTCAAAAACAGTCATGGATGCATCTCACCACCAAAATTCAGATTTGCAGTCAGAGAAAAGTATTCCAAGCTTGTGGAGCCTTCTCCTTTCCTTATAAATAGATGCTGGATTCTTGGACAAACTCTTCAGCTCTCTCCAGGCAGTGCACTGCCTCCCTCTGCTCCAGTTTGTGTGAAATTGTACCTTCAGTTCCAGTGCTGAAGCATCCAGGCTGCATTCAGACCCAAAGGCCTGTGCTGGGGACCTCGCCCAGGCAGGATGACAAGAAGCAGAGCTGAAGTAGTGGCTGAGCTCCCATCGGAAGAGAAATAGATGAGTCAGAGTTCCTGGGTTCAATTAGGCAGGAATTTGGTGGAGGGGAAGATGAAAAACCAGATTAATGGCAACAAGTTGGTAAATAAGAAGAAAATGGACGGGGAATTACAGCGATAATTGGGGCAGGAGTCATCAGCTGGCATGAGTGAGCTCAGCAAACTTCTGTATTTACTTCAATAGTTGCAGGATGAGGTGGTGCAGAGCTGGGTGAGCAGCAGGGCTCAGGTGATGGTCACTGCATCCTCCCAGGGTAGAAATGAATCTCCTCTGCTCTGTGATTGCCCCACACTCTGTACTCAGGGCTCTGTGTGCCCTTTGAACAGGAACAAGTAGAATGGCATAGAGCACTGCCTTGATATGCCTGTACAAATTGGGGTTGTCAGTTTATATATTGAGATGAAATATAGTTCTCAGGTCATAAGAAGTTATGTGCTGAAGTTTGAACCCTGCTGTGACAAGCATTACCCAGCTTTGTTTTCTGCCTGTTATTGGCCATTAACTCCCCAGGCAGACTCTCTGATTCAGCATTCAAGTGGCTTTAATCAGGCTGCACTTGCCTTCCTCGGGAAGGAATAAAGTTCATTCAAATTAACACCACTTTATCTGCAGATAGGAGCACCCCCACACGAAGTTCAGTGCGTGTTTTAAAGCCTTGCCTTTCTTTTTGTCACTCAATTTCCTTTACAGTGAGGCCTTTCCTTGTAAAAACCCTCACATTTTCCCAGGAGCAGTTCTGGAAGTTGTCTCCTTCCTGCCCTGGGTGCCTGCACAGGGCTGGGAGCTCGGAGCTGGAGTGGAGCCCAGTCCATCAGGCAGGAGGAAGGGCAGGAAAAACTCCACAGGAGCACAAGCAGAGGGGTGAGCAGGAAAACACCCCCTCAACTGAGCTGGGGGAGAGCACGGGGCAGTGATGAGAACAGAGCTGGCAGATCTTCGTTTGGGAGAGCAGAGAGCCCGGCTGGCCACAGCTGCTCTGGAGCTGCAACGCTCCGAAATGCAACACTCTGAGCACTCCTTGTGCAAAAACCAGAGCAGCTGCTGGCAGAGCAGGGGATGCAGGGCTGGCCACGGCTGCTCTGGAGCTGCAATACTCTGGAGCTGCAATGTTCCGAGCTGCAATACTCTGGAGTTGCAATGTTCCAGAGCTGCAATACTCTGGAGCTGCAATGTTCCAAGCTGCAATACTCTGGAGTTGCAACACTCTGAGCACTCCTGCTGCAAAGGGCAGAGCGGCTGCTGGCAGAGCAGGGGCTGCAGGGCTGGCCACGGCTGCTCTGGAGCTGCAATACTCTGGAGCTGCAGTGCTCCGAGCTGCAATACTCTGGAGTTGCAATGTTCCAGAGCTGCAATAGTCTGAAGTTGCAATGTTCCAGAGCTGCAATACTCTGGAGTTGCAATACTCCAAGCATTCCTGCTGCAAAAACCAGAGCAGCTGCTGGCAGAGCAGGGGCTGCAGGGCTGGCCATGGCTGCTCCAGAGCTGCAAGGCTCCTGAGCTGCAATACTCTGGAGTTGCAACACTCTGAGCACTCCTGCTGCAAAGGGCAGAGCGGCTGCTGGCAGAGCAGGGGATGCAGGGCTGGCCACAGCTGCTCTGGAGCTGCAATACTCTGGAGCTGCAATGTTCCGAGCTGCAATGCTCTGGAGTTGCAATGTTCTGAGCTGCAATACTCTGGAGCTGCAGTGCTCCGAGCTGCAATACTCTGGAGCTGCAATGTTCTGAGCTGCAATACTCTGGAGCTGCAGTGCTCCGAGCTGCAATGCTCTGGAGTTGCAATGTTCTGAGCTGCAATACTCTGGAGCTGCAATGTTCCAAGCTGCAATACTCTGGAGCTGCAACACTCTGAGCACTCCTGCTGCAAAGGGCAGAGCGGCTGCTGGCAGGGGGATGCAGGGCCAGCCACGGCTGCTCTGGAGCTGCAAGGCTCTGGAGCTGCAATACTCCAGAGCTGCACCGCTCCGAGCATTCCTGCTGCAAAGAGCAGCTCCGGGGCTTTTCCCCTCCGGAGTCCCGAGGAATGGGGCAGCACAGGGCAAAGCGGGGCTCTCTGCTGTGCCCGAAACGCTGCCCAGAAGGACGGTCCGTGCCCCTGGCAGGGGTGGGCACAGCGCCGCGGGGTCACAGGGACAGCCCGAGCCAGCGGAGGCAGCGCCAGGCACCAGAGAGCCCAGGGTCCACGCCCGGAGCTCTGGACATCTGCTCCCACCCTGAGCACCGCTGCAGCCCAGCTGTGTCGCTATGAAATGAGCACACAGGAGCTTGGGAAGCTCCAAAGAGGAAAAGAGCCAGTTTTATTCCAACATCTGGTATTTATAGAATTCTAAAAGTGACCATGGATTGGAGGATGGAATTACCACCTCTCCAACCACACTGGTCCAAAGATTGATTGATCAATCAATCAATCAATCAATCATTTCTCTCCACCCACAGAGAAATATCTAAACTATTCTATTTATACATGAAATTATGCGGGAACTCTGACTCTCAAACATGGAAACATTATCCAAAGGCTAAAGAAGTTCTATGAGAACATTAAAACTTTCAAAAGAACTACAAAAGAAAACTTAACACTTTTAAAAATCAGGGCAACACAGCTGCTGAGGCTTTAGCATTGCAGGGAAAAGGCTCATGTCCTTTTTTTACACTGGGATGGAGTGCCTGGATCTGTGAGCAGCCACAGATGTAGGGCAGCTCTGCTCCAGATCCTCCAGCCACCTCCTGCCAGGCAGGGATGGCTCTGGCAGCTCCTACCTCCAGGTGTGTGGCTGTTGAGACAGAAGAACACCATACATCTGAGAAGGCTTCTCTCTGTTTATTTTGGCAGCATGCTAAAATTTAAAAAAAAAAAAAAAAAAAAAAAAAAATCTAAAAAAAAAATATTTATGCCTTCTCACAAAGTTTATACCTATTCACGGCTACAATAAATCAATATAATGTTCATTGGGGCAGGGTGGTCTCCACCAATGGTTTCTGTCAATGTTGAGTCAGGTGTGGGAACCCAGGACACCCCTCTGGCTGCCCTGGCTGTCTCAGACCCTGGCAGGGGGCTCAGAGACCTTGGCACCAAGTCAAAAACACCTGTGGCTTCCATTTTAGCCCGTGGAAAAAGCTGCCAACTTTGTGTGAAGATTTACAGGTCACAAGAGTTTGAGTTAATGGAACACAGGGTGAAAAAGTAGAATTTTGGGGTTTTTAGAATGTGGTTCAGGGGTACAAGATGGAGGGATTTGGGCATGTCCTGACCTTCTTCTCCTTCTCCTTGCCCTCCATGTCCTGCTGTGCTGGTGACACTTTTCTGTTGGTTTCAGGCACAGACACACTGCCCAACACCAATGACAGACATTGGCACGTTATTGTAACCACGGCACACGGAGTTTTTGGTATAAAATGTGAACACTGCCCTGAGGGCAGACAGAATGCCATGGCCGAGCTGCTGGACAGAGCTCAGCAGGGCAGAGAGAGAATGTTCTAGATCAGGGAAAATAAACAACCTTGAGAAGCCGACCCTGCACATTCAGACTCCTCCTTTGGCTGCTCAGGCTGGGAAACAAAAGGACTTTTACACTCTTGGGGTCACCTCGACACCCAAACCCTGAGAGTCAGGAATGACACAGACTCAAGGCCAGAGGGCTAAAAATCTAGAAGCACCACATTTATTGGAACCCCTTATTTTATACCCTAGTTGGTCATTTAATCAACACATTCCACATGGCTAATTAAGAAGATACCCTTTGGGGTAAACATCTTATGAGAGAAACAACTTGTTACAAACACCACCTGCAGATAGTTTAGAATTCTTTCTCTCCAGCTCCCTAAAGCTTCCCAGACCAATTCATGGGAAAGCTTATTTAGCTTTCTCTCTCTCTGACCAGACTCTCATATCCACTGTTTTCCACCAAAATCCAACGGCAGGCCCCTCATTTATCCCTTCTTCTCCTCCATTTCCATGATGACAGCCTTGGTAGGACTCCTTTGAGGGGCAGAGGTGATTCTTACCAGCTTCTCTTCTTCAGCCAACTCTTTCTGGCCAACTCCCTGCACAGAGCTGGGGCTGAGACCCACACGTGTGCCCTGGGCTGCTGCACACCAGCACGTAGTGGGGATGTGCTAGCAGGGATCCTTGGCTGGCTGTGACTCACTGATTCATTGCAAACAGCTTTGGGCAGCGCTGCTGTGATAACAGTAAAAACCAAAGCCCCAAAAATGCCTTTCTGCTCCATCCTTTAGCTGGATGTGCTGCTGCCAGGGGTTTTGCCAGCACCAGGTGCAAGGGGCTGCCCACAGGGTGCAATGGAACCCAGCTTTGATTTTTTTTTTTTTTGTGTCTGTTTCACCCTTTCCTCCCTCTATTCATATTTGTCAGCAGGAGTTCTTCCCTTCCTAGTCCCTCCCTTCCCCTGTTGTGGTTTAATGATGGGAGTCAGGAAGAGATCATGGCAAGAAAAAAGCCTCCAGGTACTGGAATAAAGCTGCAGGTGCTGCTTGCTGCAGGCTGGGGCACACAGGCAGCTTCCTTTGGGTTTCTAATAGATACATATTATAATATTGGCTTTTCACAAATATTAAAATGGATTTTATATGTGTAACATTAAAGTAACTGTGTCATAAAGATATAGGGGTTTTTTCTGTTGTTAATTAAACTTAGTGACATAGCTGATATCAGTGTGCTTGTGTTAAAATGCCTGCTGGGATGGGAAAACATCCCATGAACACAGGATGAGGACACATCTGCCAATTATCAGCACTCACTGACTGAAGACAGCGAGGACCAAGACCCAAAAACTGGAGGTGACAAAAAAAGGATTAAAACCACAACCAAGGAATCTGCATGCTCTAAAAAAGTGAACCCAAAGAGGAGCCAAGCTAAACAGTTCTTGGAACACATAAACTAGTCTGGGGAAAAGTTTAGTCTGCATAATTGTTTGTGACTCCCTGACACATCCAGAGCCACCTTCAGGTCTCACTGCAACCCCACACTGCTGAGGGTTTTATCACAGGGACCTCCTACAATATCACAAACCCCAAACTGTCGCCCCCGCCCTCCAAAAAGAGCCTGAAGAGACGGGTGAGCAGCTCTCTGTTGTCTTTCAGGTGAGCAAATTTAAATATGTTAAGTCTGCCTGACAGTTTCAATTATTATTTTTTAAGGGTGCTACAAGAGAGAGAAAAAAAAGAGATTTATCACAAAAGATTACTTTGGGGAAAGGAGGGAGAAGGACGGGGGAACACTAGAATGTTTTATTTATGGGAAAACTGCAAATTACCTTAATAAATTCCTTTACTAAGCTGTGTCAGCTACTAAAACATTGTTCTTTGTGGGTGAATAACTTTTAATTTGAGTGTTCTAGTATTCAGCAGAGTGAGGTAATGGATTAGCAATTGCCTGTATTGTAAATGTCATCTTGGCATAATTAGGGTGATTATTGTTAACCACTGGAGTTTAGTATTTATCTGTCACTGGGTGAGGGAATACAACAAAGCCCCAATTAGTTATAAATGGTGGTGGGTGGTGGGGATGGAACAGCCTTGGAAATGTTATTTTTGTTTTAAATTTATTTTGGTGTTTATTTGGTTTTAAGATTGGCATTAATGTGATCTCCCCTGATTAGAGGGATGGAGAACCACGTGCACACACAGATGCCATGTGTGTCAGGGCAGGAATTACAGCAGAAAAGATGGCAAAAGTGGGATCAGCTCTTCAATTCACTGCACAGGCCAGGGGCTGCACTGTCCTCCATGCCCAGCTGGGAATACATGTAATCCCTGAACCCACCCAGTCCTGCAGGCTCAAGAAAGCATAAAAAAGTGTAAGGAAAGTTTTTTTAAGTGACCCCATCCTGATGTCTCCTTTCCTGATCCACTCACCTTTGTCCCTTTACCCTCATAGCTTTAAACTGCCAGAGGGCAGGGTTAGATTGGATTTTAGGAAGAAATTCTTGGCAGTGAGGGTGGGCAGGCCCTGGCCCAGGGTGCCCAGAGCAGCTGTGGCCGCCCCTGGATCCCTGGCAGTGCCCAAGGCCAGGCTGGACAGGGCTTGGAGCAGCCTGGGACAGTGGAAGGTGTCCCTGTCCATGGCAGGGGTGGGATGAGATGAGATTTAAGGTCCCTTCCCACCCAAACCGTTCCATGATTCTTTGGCTTCGAAGTCACGTCCTTCAAATGGCAAAATGAGCATTTGATCAGTGTAACAATGACTGCCTGAGAAATGGGAGCAGAGAAGCAGCAGAAGTTTCCATCAGCAGAAAGGGGTGTTAAGCTGCTGGGAAGATACCAAACATTAGCTTACAGCCAGCTGTGGTGCCTCTGCTCCCTCTGTTCCCAAACACCTGCACCCAGAGCTTGCAGTGCAGCTCACTTCCCAAAGCCAGCCCCAACACTGTCCAGGGGCTGCACCCCTGGGCCACCCCTGTCACCCTGTTCTTTTAAAAGTTTTAAAGCTCTTCTAAAAGTTTTCCATGCCTTCTGATATTTGCATATTTCTACTGGATTTTTCACACACTGTTCATGTAAATAATGATTGTTTTGCATTCTTCTTTGTGGGAGGAGAGAATTGATGGATGTTGGTTTGACCAGTGTGGTTGGAGAGGTGGCAATTCCATCCTCCAATCCACTGCCACTTTTGGAACTCTGTATATTGCAAAGTCAGAAATAAAGTCTCCTCCTTTTGCTTCCTTTGGCTCTTTCCATCTTAGTGTGAGTGCAGGAGTTATTTTGTGTCGCAGTGCAACAACCCCCTCTGATGGAGCCCAGCACACCCAGGCTGGGCCAGCAACAACTTTTAATCTTAATTCCCATTTAGGCTCCCCACTGCCCATTCACTTCTCCCACCACTGTTGCCCTGATTTTTAAAAGTGTTAAGTTTTCTTTTATAGTTCTTTTGAAAGTGTTAACTTTCTCATGGAAGTTCTTTAGCCTTCTGATAACATTTCCATATTTGAGAGTCAGAGTTCCCGCACAATTTTATGTATAAATAGAATAGTTTAGATATTTCTCTGTGGGTGGAGAGAAATGATTGATTGATCTTTGGACCAGTGTGGTTGGAGAGGTGGTGATTCCATCCTCCAGTCCACGGTCACCTTTGGAATTCCATAAATACCAGATGTTGGAATAAAACTGTCTCTTTTTCTCTTTTGAACTTCCCAAGCTCCTGTGTGCTCATTTTGTGTCCAGTAGTGACACCCCACCCTGTACCCTGTACCTGATGGGCAAATGGATTCTTGGAGAGGAAGTGGGCTGAGCTCAGCTCTGCAAGGAAAGGGATGTGAAACCCTATTTCAGCAGCTGTGAAGCAGTTTTCCCCTTTGGAATCCTCATCTCCTTTCCCCCACAGGGCAGTCAGCAGCTGGCTCAAGGCTCCAGGGTTAATGTCCTTATCTGGCCTAATAGAACAGGGGATATTGCTATCACTCACAGATATTTCAAATCCTTCTTCTTAATCCTGACAAGCTCTTGCCCTTAATAACTTCAGTGGGACTTTTGCCAGAGCAAAGACTGTCAAGACAGATTCTCAAATTAAATGAAAAGCAAAGCAGGAAGGGAAGTTCAAGGTGAGGGGGGTTTCTTTCCTTTGTGCTTTTTATGGATGCTCATAGCTGGAAGCTGGCGTTTTTTCCCTTGTCATTATCTAAATGATGGATGAGTCAAACGTCCTGAGAAACACTTCCAGACCCAGAGACACAAATGACAGAGGATGAGCTGAGCAAAGCCATCAGAGGCTGAGAAAAGACAGAGAGAGAAAACTTGGAGAGCTGATAGGGAAATAAAAGACTCAGTGGAAAGAAGGAGCTTTCAGAGGAAAGCAGGGATCATGTGCTTTGTGAAGCTTACACAGAAAGAGTTTATACATTTTTAATTAATGGTTATTTAAGTACATTGTAATAATTCATTGGGTCAGACAACAGGTTGCTGTGGCCACAGTATCTTGGGTGGGAGCTCTTTAAATTCTTTGGAAACTTCTGGCAGTGCTCTGTCTCATGTGCACAGACTATCTCAGTTTAATTTAAAAACGAGTGGAATATTTCTGTACTCTGTCCATGGCACAAAACCTGGAAAATATGAAGATGAGAGCCAAAAAGCAAATAAAGGCCTGGCTGTTGTTTTAAGATGTTCTGTGCTTGCTGGGGATGCTCCTGTGCTAGAGAGGGAAGAGCTCTGCTCGATGGCCACGGGGTTCAAGCACTGCTGGTGAGCTCAGGAGACAAGGAGCAGCAAGAACAGGAGATGTGAGCTGCTCTTAGGAAGAATTACCATTTTCCTGCACCTTTTTCTAAGTGCATTAGAGGCCATGGGATCCCTCTGGGCACCAGAAACAGGATGGCTTTTTCTCTGCCCAGCCCAGCACCAGGTGAAATTTGGCCCCTGGGAGCTCAGACCCCTCTAAATCTATTTGTTTTCTCTATTTGATTTCTCTCAGTGTGCAGAAACTCAGCTTTTTCACCCAAGGAAGGAACTGATGTCACCACTGGAAAATCTGTGACATCTCTGGGAGGATCTGGGAGCCTGTGGCCACAGCAGGGCACTCTGCAGCAATCAGAGTCTTGCCAATAAAAACAGGAATTGAGCTGGTTTTGGAGTGGCTGTGACCTGGATTTACTCCCCAAAAGATTGCATAGCTACTGCTTTCATTGGAAAAGATACAAAATCTGTAAATATTCAGTAAGCCTAACTTAGATCTCAATTATACCTGAAGCCCATAAATCAGGGTGAGGTTTTGTTTTGTTTTGTTTTTGTTTGTTTGTTTTAATTGCATTTTTGCAAATGCAACCAAAGTTCTGCTATTATTTACTTAGATTCATCTGGGAATTTACTAGTTTGCAGTGATTTACCAGTACAAATATTTTTCAAAGAAAAAGGTTTCCCCCTTCTCCGTAAATATTCTGCAGCTGGCCTTTATAGGGGAAAAAAAAGATGTTTCAGCCCAAGTAGGAAAAAAATAAAAATCTATAAGCATTTTATAGAACTCATCAAATACAATTTTAGTTTCGTTTTACAGAGAATCAGGACTTTCTATTCTCTTCAGCATCTATGGGAAGGTCAATATCACTCCTGTAAAATCAGCAGCAGCAAGGTTTTTTACTTGGCCATGTCCACTTTCTGTGGAAAGTCAATAGATACACTCAGAGCAATTCCTGAAGAGAACAGGAGAGATCGAAAGGGAATTTTTGAGAGGTTGAGCTATGAACTGAAACAGAATCTAATTCCTGAAAGGCTTGCTCCAGCCCCTGCTGAGAAACAGGGGAGGAATAGGAAATGTCACTAGAAAGAGGAGAGACAAGGCAGGATCTGGAGGAGCCCCAGCTGCTTCACACAGGCCCAGGAGCTGCCACGTCCTCACCCTGCTCCACCTGGGTCTCAGCAGCCCCTGGAGAACACAGAGATTCCTCATCGTGAGTGGAGTGGGAGCCTGGGCTCAGCAGCACCACTGAACCCTGATAATCCTCATCACAACTGTGCCAGTTTATCAGGCATCCCTGGAGGCAGGCAGGATGGCAGTGCCAGGGACAGGTGATGGCAGTGCCACGGACAGGTGATGGCAATGCCATGGAAATGTGATGGCAATGCCATGGAAATGTGATGGCAGTGCCAGGGACAGGTGATGGCAATGCCATGGAAATGTGATGGTAATGCCAGGGAAACATGATGGTAGTGCCATGGAAATGTGATGGCAGTGCCAGGGACACGTCATGGTAAAGCCAGGGACAGGTGATGGTAATGCCAGGGAAACATGATGGAAATGCCATGGAAACATGATGGCAATGCCATGGAAATGTGATGGCAGTGCCATGGAAATGTGATGGCAGTGCCAGGGACATGTCAGGGTAAAGCCAGGGACAGGTGATGGTAATGCCAGGGAAACATGATGGAAATGCCATGGAAACATGATGGCAATGCCATGGAAATGTGATGGCAGTGCCAGGGACATGTCAGGGTAAAGCCAGGGACAGGTGATGGAAATGCCATGGAAACATGATGGAAATGCCATGGAAACATGATGGCAATGCCATGGAAATGTGATGGCAGTGCCATGGAAATGTGATGGCAGTGCCAGGGACAGGTGATGGCAGTGCCATGGAAATGTGATGGCAGTGCCAGGCTCACATGATGGCAAGTGGAGCTGTCAGCTCAGGTCCCCTCAGTGCAGGTTCTGCAGGGAGAGCAGAGCTGGCACCACACAGGTGTAAAAATTTAAGAAGTTTCATAAAGGACAATTGGAGACAAGGACCACAGAGCAAAGTTATTACAGCCAAGAGCACACTGTGACCTTCAGGGATACTCCTTAAATGCTTTTCCCATTACATCAGCCTGTTGCATGCCCATAAACTGGTTTACATATTCCAGGAACTATTTTACATGGCCCCTCCTCGGATCTGCCTTTTTAGAGCATTCCTTGGGTGTGGTTTTAGTTCTTTTTTGTCACCTCCAGTTTTTGGGCCTTGGTCCTCGCTGTCTTCAGTCAGTGAGTGCTGATAATTGGCAGATGTGTACAGGTGTCCTCATCCTGTGTTCATGGGATGTTTTCCCATCCCAGCAGGCATTTTAACACAAGCACACTGATATCAGCTATGTCACTAAGCTTAATTAACAACAGAAATAAAACCTATATCCTTATAGCAAAGTTACTTTAACATTACACATATAAAATCCATTTTAATATTTGTGAAAAGCCAATTTATATTATATTATATTATATTATATTATATTATATTATATTATATTATATTATATTATATTATATTATATTATTATTATATTATATTATATTATATTAGTCTATAACACAGGCCCTTCACTCTGCTCTGCCCAGCTCCCACAGAAATGTCCTCACACTGCAGCCAGCAGGGACACATCTCAAAAAGGCTGGAGGGAAAAAACCAGCCATGTCTGCAACTGTCAATGCCAACAACTCTCCTGTAATAACAGCAAAAATCCAATATGGGCAGGTGAAAGTGGCTGAAGTAACCTGCTCACATCTAGAGGCACCAGAGGGAAGTGTTGCTTCCCTCCCCCCAGCCCTTCCATTTCAGTGTTGCCACTTGGCTCAGATAATTCACTTTTAATAGTCTGGTTACAAATGAGATTGTGAAGGAAGCACGTGGCTGAGAGCAGGGATTTCTGAGTCACATTCTCATTTCCCCCTCGTGCCTCCCAGGCCTTTAATAAACTACAAAGAGACATTAAGAAAACACTAAGAACTCTTTATCTGCTGAGATTTGGGAACTGGTGCAGCAAGCAGGCAGTAATGGATTCCACTGCAACACATCCCGGAGGCAGCGGCTGAACCAGGGGGACGGGAAGTTCAGCTGCTCAGGACAGAGAGTGCCCAGATGAGGAGGCTGGAGGAGGAAGGAAAGCAGGCTGAGGTTGGGTGAACATGGTTTCTCCCAGTCGTGCTCATGCCCCATCCGCTGGGAAACCCACGGGTGTGGCATTCACATCCTCTGGACAGAGAGACACGATTCTGTCTCTCAGGAGAAGCACAGAGAGAAGAAGAGAGAACAATCTTTATCCCTGCTCCTTTGTTTTCCCCATGTGGAATGTGGTGTGGAGATTGTTCACCTGCAGTGATTGCTGGGTTGGATTCTGGTGAAGGTTGTTTGGGGTCAGTGACCAGTGGGATCCAGCTGTGGCTCGGGCTCTCAGCAGAGTCACAGTTTGAGTTAGAGAGGTGAGTAAGAAGTGAGTATGTAGAACAGGAGAGTATCTCTTTAAATAGTATATTAATGTAATAAAGTATAGTTTTAATAAAGCAGATCCTTCAGCCTCCTGATCTGGAGCAGACATCATCATTTCTTCCCTGAGCCAGGGTTGCCTTTTTTTACGATACACAAGGAATTAAGAAGCTGTCGTTGGTGCTTTGAGACTTCTTCCACATCACCCCCAAGCTGTGTCACTGGGGCCAGGTTAAATCACAGCAGGAAAAAGGGAAGAGGAAAGGGGCCACATCCTACCTCTGCCTGTAACACCAGTTCAGCAGATAACTGCAGGTAGTGGGAAAATCAGATGGAAGGAACAGGTAAATGTCCCCCCAAGGCAAAGAAATCAATGCAAAAATCAAGTTGAAGTTAAAAAAAAAACATACACAGAACTAATTACAGAAAGAGAGCTGAGCCTGGAGTGGGTGAAAGTCCTTGCTGAAGGAAATGTCTCAAGCAGGTAAATGGAGCAGTTGGCCTCAATGGCTTGGGTTATTTATTTTGTTTTTTCTCTTTCTTCATGTAGGTCAGATGTCCTCCTGAGGGGGTTTCTCTTAACTTCCCTCTTAGGATCTCAATTACACACTCTACACAGATTAACAACAACAACAGATAATAGAACAGTTAGAGCAAAAGAACCTCAGAGGAAAACATAGTGCACTTAGACCAGAACAAATAGGAAGGGTTCAGGAGAAGGAAAATCAATGTGGCTGATATTTATTATACTCTTTATGGAAGGAGATGGGACTCAACCAGAGCCCATTTAGAGTTCTGTTCCACTTGGATTTTGCCATAAACAAAAGTAATGAGTCCAGTTCTTCATTACACTTTTTTTACCCAGCACATTGTAATTAGGGTTAAGAAAATACACATGGAGGGGGAAAAAAAGACAAGAAAAAGTAAGGACAAAGAAAAAAAGTGATAAAAATCTCCAGCTAATTCAAAATTTACTATCAGTTCTGCTCAGGCTTCAGTTGGATCTTCCAAAAGCAACATTTCCTTTCATTTGGATTGGGTAGTTTCTCTTCAAACAGCCTTTTTATGCCACACATGAAGAGAAAACAAACAACCATGAGCAGGGAGGAGAAAGGGAAATAAAGAAGGCAAACAATGCAATATGTATGGAATCTAGCACAACACAGAATCCCACACTGGGAGGCAGGAACGGGTCGTGGTGGCTGTAATTCAGCACTAGTGGGAGCAGCACAGAAAAAGCAAAGGCAGAGGAAAAGCACGTTGTGAGTAACGAAATGCTCTTTGCTTTGACCCACAGGTGTGCCCAGACACCCTGAGCCATGCAGGACCCTGTGTGTGCACTGACACACCTCCATTGCCTCCAGGATCCCAGTGAGGGATTGCACGTCCGTGGCGTGGGGCACGGGACCCTCTGGTGGGGAGCAGGCTCTCACTTGCTCTTCCTCACGCTGACTAGCATGTCAAAGTCAAATATGTTTGCATGCAAGTGCCTGCAGTCACCCACAAAATGTGTTCTCCCTGCTTGAGCCATCCAATTCCACGACTGCCTTTGCCTGGACTCAGTGGAGATTGGTTGGGATCGGACTGCGGTCAAGGAATTGGAAATCTGATTTGAGGTGAGTCCTACTTCAAGTACAGCTCAAATTCAAATTATTTCAGTTGTGACAGAGAGGGGGAAGAGAAACAGAGTATGTGAAATAATAGCTACTGCTAGCTAAGATAAGCCAGGCAAGACAAAATATTAAATCTGATTCTGTTAGCACACCAAACACAGAGAGATGTAATTCCATCCACCTGTCCACACCAGAGAACATTACTGTCACCCATGGTGCATAATTCAGGGCTGATAAATCATTAAAACCAGGTAGAAATGGTGACATTCTGCTATTAGATGCCATTGATATTAAGCCTGTCTGGGACAGCGAGATTCTCAGGCTCAGTGGCTCACACTCCTTTGCAGCTGGAGCTGTGGGCTGGCTCTGAAGCTCCCAAGGGTCACAGAAGCCTCACTGATAGTGGGGAACATTTCCAGCCCCGTGCACAAGCCCAGCTGAACGTGGGCTTGTGCCCAACACTGTGCCCACGTGTCCCTGCTCTTGCTCCAAAGGGGGGATGAGATGGCTTCAGACCTGGAGGTGGAACTCTGCCCTGCTGTGCTCTGCTGGCTGCCAGCTCTGCCAGTGACTTGCTGTGTCATCTTGAGCAATCACCAGGGCTAGACACAGCCCCCTTCCTATCAGATGGCTCATACAGGTGTTCTCATTAACCTCATTAGCTAATGAGCCAAAGCCATCACACAAGTCTGCAGATGAGACTCGCCTGGAGTCTTGGAACACGAGTATTGCTCCACCAGCCCTCAGTGTTCCATCCAGCACGATCAAAAGTCTCTTCCTAAGGCTTGCCAGCACAGCAGGGGTAAAAGGAAATTGGACTGGGCTCACTGCTTGGAAAACAGAGGTTTTGCAGGTGAAACACGAGGAGCTCAAATCAGGATGGAGATGGAACTGTTCCCTACTCTGTGCAATTAGTGCATTTCGGGAGAAGGGCAGAGCCAGTTTATGGAGCATCCTCAGCTTGTCATTTTCCCTGCTGCTCCAATCACTTTGGGCTACCCTGAAGAAGTGTAATCACCACCAAACACAAAAGAAAGCCAGGGGAAAAAAATCTCCTGGTTTAGGGAAGTAGGGAAACCTGGGACTCAAGCTGTGTCTGCAGGAGCTGGAGAAAGCTGCAGCTTTCTACAGCCACCTGGAGCTTAATTGCCACTTAAAGGAATTATTTTCTGCCTTTATCCCTAAGAAAAAACAATTATTTGTAGGGAGCAGACAGACAGGGAAGCACACTGGAAATTGCTTGGTAGACCAGCTTCCTCTCCTTTCCCCTTGTTCCAAGTGACAGAAAATAGAAACAATAATTCAGTCAAGAGCAACAGGAAGAAGAAGTGCTGGGAAGAGCATGAGCTTCCAGAAAGTGGGATGGGAAAGGCCACTTGCATCTCCTGGTGTCGTGTTCCTTCCTCAAGCACCTGCAGCTGTTCCATGGCCTGGCCCTCCAGCTCACCAAGGGCACCCCTCCTGTGTCACCTCTGAGTGCAGCTTGTGTTGCTTTTGGCATTATCACAATTAAGGCTTTTAGGGAATTCTCCCAGCGTTTGGCAGCCCAGCGCCTTCGCTGCGATTCTGTCAGGAGGAGTATTTCTTCTCTCCTTTTAGGAGAAAAAGCAGCTCTGTCCTCTTTCATCCACACGAAATGAGCTCCTGGCTGTGGGAGAAAGGCACTGCACTGGCAGCCCTGAAAAGTGACAACCCACTATTAAAGCACAAAAGAGTCACCTCCCCAGTGATGGTGCTGGCTCGGCAGCAGGAGACTCCTCTCCTCCAGCATCCTTTCACTGCACTAAAAGCTTCAGAGGAAGCTGTGAGCAGCCAGCACTGAGCAGATCCAGCCAAGCCTATCCAGAGCTTAGAGCCCGGTTTAAACATGAATTGGTTTTTTTTTTTCTACACTCTTCATTGTGATACAGCCTTGCCTCATGACTTTATGTCCAGAGTCCTCCTGAGCAGCTCTCTGAGCCCTTGCTAACGAGCTCAGGGCCAGAGCAAAGCTCCAGTTAACCCATTTTTCTCCTTTTATTCCCCGTGTTAGTATCTCATTAGTCTATGGGTTGTTCTCCTCACTCCCACATCTGCCTTGTGTCCCTGTCTCTTCCTGATCCGAGCACATCTGTACACATCAATCCAAAAACATCACCTGTTGCACTCTCGGCATTTGGCATTTGCTTTCAGAAGCACTAAAATCATTTAAAATAATCCAGACTCTTCCATAGCACCACATTCTCCAATTTGCTATCAGCAAAGACTTTCTATTTAAATTTTTTTAAACTTTTTTTTCACAGTGGAATATTTTAATTCAAACCACCCAGCGTTTCCTGCACACACCCTGGGAGGCAGAGCAGGAAAACAGTGGGAAAGGTCTCAAATTAACATCATTAAAAGGGATTGATAGAAGAACAGCACTGGGTCAGGAAGTCTTGTTCTAGGCATCCATATCCCAAAGAATAAGCTTGGAATTTTAGAAAAATCTAATTTTTTTTTCATTTTATTTTTGGGTTTTTTTTTTTTGTTGTTGTTTTTTTAGGAAATAATATGTTTCCTGCATTAACTACTCCCCTGGTCAAAAAGCTTCATTCCTAGCAGTTTCTTTCTTTCTTTCATTTTCTTGCCCCTGATCCTCAGCTCAAGTATATCAGAATCTTTCTACAGAAAACAATAGAGATGCATCTGCTTATGTGAGCTAAAAATCTGTCCCAAACCTCAGTCTATATTACAAATAACATTCAAAGAGATTGTTGGCAAATGAAGAAGGGAAAATAAAAGTCTTTTTGTACTGTGAAATTTCCCAGGAATAAAACAAACACACAGTCAAAACTATTCAAATGGCATTTCAGGAGATCAGTCACAGAATCCATTAATGCATTTCTTTTTAACAAATGGAGTTTGCAAATTTACTCTGGGTTTACAGGCTAACCTGTTCTATTGCCATCATGGCAAACCTGATTTGTGCTGTAAGAGCCAGCTCAGTGTTCACAGAGTCTCTGGGAGGAAAGGGACAGAATTCCTCCCAACATAACAGGGTTTAATTAGAATAATGACTTAAATAAGAACCTTATCAAGGTTGTATCAGCTTTTGAAGGCATGTTACATGCATATGCAAGTACGTCAGGCATATACCCACCAAAAATCACTCGATTTTTCAGAACATAAGAT
Source organism: Vidua chalybeata (assembly GCF_026979565.1). Taxonomy (NCBI): domain Eukaryota; kingdom Metazoa; phylum Chordata; class Aves; order Passeriformes; family Viduidae; genus Vidua; species Vidua chalybeata. Next base: position 3,534,460 of record NC_071556.1, on the reverse strand, counting down.
CAGAATCAAGTGCAGGGTCTCACAACCTTACTGGAATAAAGCAGTGCCATTCCCTGGGGAAAGCAGTTCTGGAATCAATGTGACTCAGTAAATCTCTGTACAGCACAGCCAGTCCACAGCATTTATAGCTAAATCTTGCAGCTACAAGCTTGGGCCTGATTCCCCACTGCATGGTGTGAGCAGTAAATTATAATTATTCCCACTTTTAAGGTCCTTGCCTAAAGAGTTTTACTCCTATAAGCGCAAAAACCTGCCCCCCATCTTCTTGTATTGCTGGAGCAGAAAATGTCTCTGCAATTGTGATTCTCTCTTGACTCTATTTGGTGGCCCCATTACATCCACCTCAATATCAGCTTTATTCTCTTGTGCACTTGCATCATGTACAGGCAGTGAGTAAAGACCAGTGATGCAGCTGAGAGTCCCCAAGGAGGTTGGAAAATTGACTTTAGTTGGTTCCCCCAGGATTATTGATATTTGCAAAGCCCTCTGGAGCAGAGACTGAGGGGAGGCAGAGGGGCAGGGGCTGAGCTCTGCTCTGGGCCAGGGACAGGAGCCCAGGAAGGGCTGGAGCTGTGCCAGGGCTTGGCACGGAGCTCAGGGAAAGGTTCTTCCCCCCGAGGGTGCTGGCACTGCCCAGGCTCCCCAGGGAATGGTCCCGGCCCTGTCAGAGCTCCAGGGATGCCCAGGGTGGGATTGTTGGGGGTCTGTGCAGGGCCAGGGGCTGGATCAATGATCCCTGAGGGTCCCTCCCAGCTCAAGACATTCCATGATTCCATTCTGACTGCATTTGGTGCAGTCCTTCAGAGAGCTGGGACTGGGCTGAGACCCAGCTTCTTCTCATTAAAGCTCTCTCTCTGCTTCCAAGTTCAGCCATGCCAACTTCACTGGCATGGATGGAACGAGCCTGTGGTGCATGGCAAACAGAGTTAGAGAGGCTGTGATAATGAGTAAGCTGGAGCTGCTGTTTGTGCATCAACAACACCACTGGCAGGTGCCTCCTGGCTGTGGGGATTTATTCCAGGTGATGCTGTGAAGGACAGAAACAAGGCAGCACAGACATTGCATTCCACAGAGGGTCTGCAGCAGTGAGAAAGATCTCACAAATTAGGCAGAGCTCACCTGCAGGAATCATAGAATCCCAGAATGGTTTGGGTTTGAAGGGACCTTAAAGATCATTCAGTGCCCAGCACCTGCCATGGGCAGGAAAATGCCACTCACCAGAGAAGGTTGCTCAGGGCCCCGTCCAACCTGGCCTGGAACACAGGCTTAGGAATAAGCCTGAGCAAAAGTAAGCCATAATAATCACAGGTGTTTCATTAGAGAGCCTTGAATAGCTTTATATTGTAAATGCAGGTGAACCCGGTGGGAAGAAATGCTGATGTCTGACTCCAGCTCAGAAGGCTGAATGATTTCTTTATTAGAACTATACTATAATACATGAATATACTATTTAAAGGAAGATTCTAAAACTACAAACCTACTTTCTCTAACTACCCTGACTAACAACTCGTGCCCCTCTCTGAGAGTGCAGCCACAGGTGGGTTGGATTGGCCACCAGGCTCAAACAATCCTCACCAGAATCACACCAAGCAATCACCCCAGGTAAAAAATTCTCCAAACACATTCCACATGGGAAAAACAAGGAGCAGGAATAGAAATTGTTTTCTCTTTCTTTCCCCTGTGCTGCTCTATGAAAAATCCTGAAAGAAAGCAGAATGTCCCTGCGACACTTTATAAAATGAGGACAGTGTGTATTTTATCAATTTACAGATGGGAAAGCAATGACTGAGAGGGAGTGGCTGGCACGATCAGATCCTGTGGCTGAGACCCACATGTGCTCTGCTGCTAATGGCACAGCAAAGGGTGATCAGGTACATCTCAGGTTGAACATCTACACATCACAGCAACCACAGACAGGGGCCACTTGTGAAAACCCTGCCCAGTTAATTTCCTGAGGATCACACAGAAAATCAGTGACAGAGAAACAGAAAAACAAAGACTGCTGACCACAGAGCTCCCTCAGCTCTTCTCCCCATGAGGCTGATTTCTGGTACTCAGACATCAGGCTCCAGCCTGTCCTTTTTTCAGGCAAACAGTTACCCAGCTTTCAGAAAACTCTTTACCTTTGATACACTCTCCATAACTGTTATTACCATGTTTGCCTCAAGATTTCTATTTGAATACTGGCTTTGCCCCTCCCTGAATCCCATTGACTTAGGGCTTTCGTTTGTTTGTGTGTCTTCTTCTCCTCCTCTTGTTTTAATTAAGATGCATTTTACTAATTATCTGAAGAGCAACATGAGCACAGATTAAAAACTGGATTAAGTAAAAGCTGGGGTACACAAGAATCAAGGCAAGGGCTGATGTGGCTGTGCTCTTGCTCAGATATTGTGTTTGTCCAGTGGCTTTAACTCGGAGTCAAATTTGTTGCTCAGGCATTAATTAACCCTCTTGCTTTCCCATGGAAAGTATCCCCAGGTTCCCATGTTCCCCTTGCCTGTGGAAACAGAGTGTGACACAATTCCCTAATAAATTCATTGGATTGCCTATTAGATCCATTAGGGAGGGGTTTGGCTCCATTCTGACCATCTGCCTGGAGACAGAAAAGAGTGAAAGAATGACAATATTTTGCTGATCTACTGAAGGGTGAATCCTGTGCATCCTGGGAAGCTGCTGGAGAGAGGGCAATGAATTTGCCTTTGGGATTTCCCTCCTTTGGGGAAATCAAAATGGTTTTGTCAAGATCTGTCCCCACCGTGAGCTCAGTCCTGCTGCTCTAAAGTGAGAGCACAGAGGAACAGGAGCAAGTTTAAGTGACTCTAAACCCAAGCTCTGTACTTCATATTCATCATTTAGAATCTGCAAATGCTAGTGAGAGCAAGGCTTATTTGTTGATGCCTGTTTGCAGGGGTTTATTTGTTTGAAAAGGCTAATCAGCCAACTGCTTAAATATAAAGGAAAAGGGAGAAAATATTCAAAGCTATTCAGATGAGGTGCCATGGTTTGAGTCTTGATGTCAGTGTGCAGCCAACTGACAAATGCTGAGCCACAGTCTGGTGTAAATCCAGATGAATTCCACTAGAATCAACAGACTTCCTTCCAATTTATTCTGATGTAACAGAGAGCATGATATTTCCATTCAGATTTACATTAGATTTGTTTCCTGTTTTCCATAATTCAGTCAGTTTCCATTGTGTACAAAAGCAGCCTGGGCCAGATCTTGATCTTATTTGCATCAGATGAAAACAGTTGTTTCAAATGGAGCTACACTGAATTTATAATTGCATAAATAAGAGCAGAAGCTGATCTGTTCCAAGAGAGAATTTCCCAGGGTGTTGCTGTGTGAGAACACTCCTGCTGTGGTGATCAGGTACTTTGCCATTGATTTCAATGGAGAAATTTCATCTAAATCCTGGAGTGAAGCCCCAAGCTTGAGCTGCTTTGCACACCCAAGCTCTAGAAGCCCCTCGTTCCTCCAGAAGATCAGCCAATAAGCTAAAACCTCCATCACCTCATGACCTGACTCACAAACACCATGGATGGCCTGAGGAAAGCATCAGGATGGAAAGAGCTCAGCCTTGCCAGGCAGAAATGCTCCTCCAAAGATAGATTTCATTTGTCACACACGTTCTTTATAACCCAAGTGCTCCATGTTGACTTTGCTTCCTACTGAGTTTCCTCCCTTGAGGCCCTTCTGAGTCCCCTTGTTCCATTGTAATTGGAATTTTAGGAGCAGTGCAGTTATTCCCTGGCAGATCAGACTGCCAGTGTCAGCAGCCACACTACCACTAATAGATTGGGTTATTAGTAATAACCAATAAGAGTGTTATTCCCAGCAACATGTGTAATCAAGTGGATTTACTCCTCCCCATTGAAGCTGCTTATTCCACTGCTGGGAGGAAAATAAGGCCATTTCAAGTCATTTATGGTGGTTGCAAAGGCTTTTCTGAGTAGATATACAAGTTATGTTGCCATAGCTTCTAGGAGGACTGTGAACCCAGCTCATCCATCTGGCTCACACTTGTTCCTTGCTCTCTGGAAGCCAGCATCTCCATGAGATATGGACAGGCATTGTTCTCACTTTGGGTCTCACAGGTGGGGCACAAGCTCAGGTAAACCCTTACAACACTGACCTCCAGCTCTTAACACTTTACCAACATGGATATTCCACCTCAGTTCTCAAGGATGAGAAAACTGTTCAGCTTCATTCTTTGTTACCCATGGCCCGGGGAAATGCAAAGCAGATCCGCAGTAAAAGCAGCTGTATCAACAAAATATCACTTTACATGGCTATGACTTGGCATTTGAAATGAAAACATACTTCTTCCATTTGACTTTTCAGGCTCCTGTGTGTTTAATTCCACAGTAAATTTAGATTCCTTTACAAATCTAAATATTTCTCTTCATTTACAATATTTAGCACCAAACATGGGAAAACAGTGACAAGAACAACTGCAATGACACCAGTGACAGCATCACAATTACAAGGCCATCAGGATTAGGAGCACATTAATGTGGCAGACTGAAATTTCAGCATCTCTGTGCTTCTCTCTCACCACGTCATCCCAGCCCCTGTGCAGAGACTGGCAATTACCCCATGGGTATGGCCTGTAGGATATAAAAGAGAGCCTTGAAAAAACAAGGCAATCATCAAATTTCCAGTGTGGGTGGAATCTGTCTGTTAGGTTTGCACACACACACACACACACTCAGGGCTGCCAGTGCCTAAAGGCAGCCTTACATCGAGCTGGTGCCTATAAAACACAAAGGCACGACAGATTCTCTCCCCCTGATCCTTCACAGAGCAGGAGCAGAAGCCATCACACCATAACAAAGGCTGACATAACTACGTATTGGGGATTTTGTTCCCCACAGCTTTTATTCCACTGTGTGATTTGCATTACAACTGGATCCTAATTGTCCATTTTAGCAGGCAAAGAGCAATCTGGTACAGATTATAACATGCGAGGCAAAGCTGTGGTGTCACAAAATCGGTACCACCAGGCAAAGGCAGCCTTTGACACCAGCTGATTAAACAACAGAGCAGCACTGCCTGCAATTAACAGGAGCCCAAAAAAAGCCCCAGGACAGAGGAAGTCTGCTTAAACAAAGCAAAAGTGCCAGAAATCCTTTCACTGGTGCTTCCTGACAGCCCTGAGGCAGTGCCTGACAGCAGCACTGAGCTGAGATGGTGCCACTGTCCTTGGAGAAGGGACACCTGGAAGTTATCACAGCGGCCAGGTAATCATTGCTATAGGCTTTATGTATTACAGAAGGTTGATTAATATATTTTTATTAAGAAAGCTGTTGTTCTTTTATAGACTAGCTCGCTACAGGTTGACTTAATTGGTTTTTTACTTAAAACACTATTGCTATTGGTTAATTAAGAAAGTACTTTTTGGTGGACAAATCTTTATAACACATTTTGCATGTTTCCAATACTAGGTGTAGCAAGGTAAGAATTGTTTCTCATTCTTTTCTCTGAGTTTCTCACAGACCTTTCCCAGATGGATGCCTGGGAAAGTTGTGTTTCTCTCTGCTGGCACAGGAAGTGACACACTCAGGGGCTGTGGGGGAGAAAGGAGCCCCTGCCAGGCTCTGCTGGTCCCACTGGGAGCCCTGGGAGGTGACGAGGCCCAAATGGCCCCAGCAGCGTGTCTGACACAGCACAGCCCCAGCAAGAAGTGTGTGTGTGGCCCTGAAAAGCAAAGCCTGGGGCTGAAACCCTTGAAGGAGAGCACTTCCAGGAGGGAATGTCACACAGGCCTGGGTGGGGACAATGGGACAGAGCTGCCCCGTGCCCTGCAAGGAAATGAGGAGCAGCTGCTGTGGGCTGGAGAGTGTCTGCAAGGGTTCTGGGGGAGGGAAATCCATCATGAAGTGGCCTCAAAGGACAGTGACAGCCTGCTTGAGACCCTGGGAGTTCAGCCACTGTGTTGAATTCTCCTGGATGTGGAAAACCCGTGGTATTCCCAGGGCTGCTAGTGCAGACTCATTGATTAGTAGGCAGGGCAGGAAATTAAATGAGGCGGGTGAATTAAAGCCAGACTCCACAAGCTGCATCTGTTCCTCCATTCCCTCTGGATACAACACTGATGGAACTTTAAAAAGTAAATTTAGCGAGGAAAGCTGCCAGGGTGATGGCCCTGTAAACTGAAACATTTGATGCATGCATGTCTCAGGTACAGGAGAAGGAACATGCCCCAGCCTGAGCTGCCTGACTAGAGCACAGCTCCTGCTGGAGATGACCTGCCTGGGCTTGCCTTCTGCTCATGAAGCTCAGGAGAAGGAGCTGCTGGAAAGGCCTGGCTGCAGCTCAGAGGAGGAGGTAAACAGCAGTGCTTTGGATAACCCTGTCTGTGATGCTCCAGCAGGAGCAGGATCACAAAGGTAAGCAGTCCCAACAAGCAGCAGTCCCATCCACAGGGCAGCACGGTGAAGTTTCAAACTTCTCCATCTTGCAGTACACTCAGGAATAATTCACACAGCTTCCAGTGCTGCTCCTTGGTCTTGTCCACACCTGTGATCACAGACAAGGGAAACATCCATTTCACAATAGTTCTTACTGTCAGCATCTTTTCTGGTATCCAGGCAGCTCCCCACAGTTAATTTAGTCTTTCCAGATATCCCCCTGAGCTGCAAAAAGCCTTCCAGAGCTGACCAGAGCTGCCAGCTACAGGCAGGAGGTGTTAGAGTAGATCCTGGACCTAATCCAGCTCAGGTCAGTTTGCCTTCTGCAGAAAGGCAAAATTCCAAAGAGCCTGGCTGGTTTTGAAGGACCTAGGAAAGCAAGAAGAGACAGGACATCTCAAACAAAAGACTTCTTTTTTCCCTAGGTGTGTCCAGAAGAGGATTGGAAACATCCCTCTGCCCATTTGGTGATCCAACCTTCTTGGCCAGACTCAGGTAAACCCCAATGTCTCAATTCCACCATAAAAAGTGGCTTCCACCTACTCTGACAGCAGCTGAGAGGTGTGATCCCACCACTCAGCAAACATAAGCATACCTGCAACCAGGAGTAAGAGGCAGCATGGGGAAGACAAGTAGAAGAGGCAGTGTAAAACCACTGAGTAAAAGAGAAAATCCCTCTGTCTTCCCAGCACTGGGACTGGAAACGTTAGGGAACAGCTGGGGCTGTGTCAGGGGGGTTTAGATTGGATGTTGGGGAAAGTTCTTCCCCCAGAGGGTGCTGGGCACTGCCCAGGCTCCCCAGGGAATGGTCCCTGCCCTGGCAGCTCCAGGAGCTCTCAGGGATGCTCAGGGTGGGATTGTTGGGGGGTCTGTGCAGGGATAGGGGCTGCACTGGATGATCCCTGTGGGTCCCTCCAAACTCAGGGTATTTCATGATTCATCACTAAAGAGTTGCACAGTTCTATTAGCAAAGCATTAAACAAATCCCTTGCAGTGAAAAACAACACAATAAACAGGCAAACAAAGAAAAAAAACCAGTCAGTTCTTGTTCCTCAGAGCACAGCCCCTGTTCTCAAGTGTCTGGCATTGGATTGTGGCATAGAAGAAAAAAAAGCAGAAATACCTCAAATAGATCCAGTTCGTTTTACCTCTTTTTCTGCTGGTCCTGTGGCTCTTTCTAGGTGGTTTGTGGTTTTTTTCCTACTCTTTGCCATGTGATGAGATGCATCATTTGAAGGACAGCAACCAAACCAGCTCTTCCTGCTCTGAAGAAAGGCAGCAACTGCACTTAGAATAAAAGATTGTCAGGCAGATTTGAAGTGTCAATCAAAGCCTATCTCTGAAAAAAACATTAGTCCAGGCAGCTCCCCACACCACCACGGTTAATTTAGTCTTTCCAGATATCCCCCTGAGCTGCAAAAAGCCTTCCAGAGCTGACCAGAGCTGCCAGCTACAGGCAGGAGGTGTTAGAGTAGATCCTGGACCTAATTCAGCTCAGGTCAGTTTGCCTTTTGCAGAGCAAAAGATTGTGATTATCAAGCCCAGGGAAGCAAATCCTGTCTCCCAGGATTTGTGAAGCAAACTGTACCTTTTACTAGACGAGGGGCATGGATTTAGAACTCTGTTGCTCAATGTGTCCCATCTCCAGTGGCACACATCCACTTTAATATTATTATTCTAATTTTAATTATTATTTATGACTACACCCAGGGCTGTGTGAGGCACTTTCCAAGCACTCAGGAAAGTACTGGCTCTGCTCCAAGAAATTCATTATTTCAGGACAGACACGCAGAGGCACTGCATGGAGTGGCAGAACTGCTGACCCAACAGCACCAGGACCTGCCTTGCTGGGTGACCTTGGAAAACTCACATTCCTTCTTCCCACATTTAGTCCCACCCCACTCTTTGTCCATCCCAGTTGCTTGTAAGATGTTCAGCTGTGACCTTGTTCAGGTTTTTGTCTCAGAATCTCTTTCTGTCCAAGTATGTTCCTAGGGGGAATGTTTTTGTTCTTTGGGAAAAAGAAAATGAAAAATTCTATTTTCCATAGCATTTTTTTTCAGATGCTTGTATTGGAAAAAAAAAATTTTAAAAATTAAAAAAAAATGCAGATTTAGGGTGTTTGGTAAGAGTTGCCAGTCATTGGAATTTTCTGGGGAAAATACTGAGATTAGTGAAACATCCATTTTGTTTTTCTGAAAATAAGTTTGAACCTAAAAATCAAGTTGTTCTGTGAGTAAGGAACTGGTGAAACCCGTTCTTCCCCTGATTTGTATTACAACTGCTTTTTATTTCTTCCTTTCTTGGTGCTCCCAGCTTACTGCAATATCCTCAGGGCACCTGATGCCCTCCAGACCTTCCCAGCAAAATCCTTGGCTGCTCCAGCAGCGTCTTGCTTTGCAGGGAAGGGGTAGCAAGTGCAGGGGCTGGTTTGAAGCTGGGCAGGAACTGATTGACCAGTCATATCTAAATGCCAGCTGGTCACCTGGCTGCTGCATCCCAAAATAGGCAGGGAGCAAGAGGTGTAATTACCTTTCCTTCAATAGGATATTAACTTAAATGTCTCTCTTCTATCCAGCTGCTGTTTGTTCATGAAAATTGCAGGAATCCTGGGTCTGTGAGACCTCTCTTTTTCCATCAGATTGGGTTGAATCAGGTCAGCTGGTTCAGAAGTTATTGGAGCAGGGGAAAGTGAGGGACCAGCTGCAGATAGAAGAACACAAGGAGGCTCATTGCTGTATAAACCCTGGCTCCAAAATGAGGCAGTTTTGGTGTACCTCTGGGTCCCTGAGATCTGCTGAGGTGGTGGCTGTACCAGAGGCCAACCAGTTCCTGTAAATTTGGACACAGAGAGGCTGCCAAGCTCCAGGACTGTCTCTAGTGCACTGATCACTTTTTGCTGCACAAAGCCTGTAACCTGGAAATGGGGCTCCACTGTACAAAAAGAGTTCTGGAGCCCAGACAGTCCATGACCTGAGTAATTTACACCTGGATGGACAGGCTGAAAGGGAAAAAGAATTATCTCACACTTACATGTAGGAAAACAAAAGCCAAGACAAGCAACTTACTGCAGAACCCTGAGAAGGAGTCAGAAGGAGGCTCAGATGTCCCATGTCCCCATCTAGGGCCCTAAGCAAAGTCCTCCTCAGCTCCTTGTTGCTCCTCTGCCCAGGCAGAATTCCCCTTTCCTGGGCATTTCACTGATTCATTGCTCTCAGGAGCTGAGTCAGTCTCACCACACTCCTCTGTTGGCAGCTGGGTCCACATGGCATGCTGATGAGGAAACACTGTTTGTTGTTTTGTTTGGGTTAATTATTCATGGGCACCACGCTGGAAACGCTTGGAGCTGCTTTCTGAACAGTCCTTGAGCTGGTGTGCAGGGAGGGACTTACCAACACTGGTGGCCAGGCTGCCTTTCCATGGGCAAGCTCTCTTCCATCTGCTTCCCTTCAGCCCTTGTCACACTCCCCGTCCCTCATGGCTTTGGCTGTGCTCTTTGGCATTATCTGAATAAAAAAGAGGCAAATACTTGGAGCACTACAGAGAAGCAATCAAAAATGGCATTTGACCAAGCAGGCACTGACCCTGACATGTGGGGAATGTAAACCTCATCCTCTGGCTGGTTTTGTTCTTCAGTCACACTGTGTAACTCAGTGTTTCAAACATGTTTATCCTTCCACAGAAGATGCCTTCGCCCTCCTTCAGATAATCCACAACTGTCTGGAAGCCTTTTTCTCATAAGCAAGGCTCTTCCTCTTCAGTGCCTGCTCCTGGAAATCCATTTTTCATCTTAGAACAAGGGCAGTCTGTAGCTTTAGGAGCACTTTGAGAATGTTTGCAGTAAGACAAAGCTTGAGCTGCTCTCAACACATTCACCCTCAGGCATTAGCACTAAATGGTGGCTTTCTGGGGTTGTGGGTCTATCAACATCTTCTGACAGGGGTCCAGACCCTCCACAGAAGGGCTAAACTTAGCAAAGCAATATTATTTTCTAAGTTACCCTTCTGAAACCCCTTAGAAATCACCCAGTGCTATCCCCCTGGGGTCTCCAGAACAGAGCCTAAAGCTCTTCCAAGTTTATAGGGGTACCTCTTCGGGGCTGGGATTTGCTTGGAAAGCTCATTATCCCACCTTGGACTGCAGCTAAGAGCAGGGCTGAGTCTTTTGACTTCTGTGAATGGCTGTTTGCAATTATGTTTTCATTTTATGACAAGAAACTGAGCCTGTGCTGCAAATATTTCATCAGATCTTAGAGAATTCTGAAGTCTATGGGGTGGGAGTTTTTGCTGTGTTCTAGCAAAGGATCAGTCTAGTGAGGCTGATATCAGTCACTGGCTGGGTTTTCTGTAAAACCCAGAACATGATTCATATTTCAGCACTTTCCTCTTCACTTGAAATTTCAGGGGATTTTGTTAGCCAAGGGTTTGCTGTGAGCCCACCCTGTAGCACATCTGTCCCATAAAACACCATGACACAGGAGGGGGGAATTTATCCCAAATGGCCAAAATCCTCACCTGATACAAATCAGCACAACTACAGAGAAGTCCAGTAAGCTGGACAACCAGAAGGAAACCTAGGATGGTACTTCCCACTCATTAATTCTTTGCCTAGAACCAAGACAGACCCCTGGGGGACATATTAGCTCAGTTTCATCTGCTGCAATCCCATGCAACTGCACAGGGAGGAATTCAAATCCTGTGGAGCACATTCCCTCGCAGTGTTTTAACAAAAACTCCCTGTGTTTTTGTCAAATGAGCTTCTTGGGCTGAATGATAAGTCAATGAGCTAAATACAGGTGTGACCGTCTGACCTGTGTGCTGTGAGGTGTCAGCAGAGGTAACTGCACTAATGCTTGCAGAACTTAAAAATCACTTAACTGAGGACACCAGAGGAGAGCTTGGCCCGTGAATAATACACATAAATACTACCTTCAGCCACTGAGATGTAGTCAGCCCCCCATCTGGCTGTTGCCTCAGTAACACATCTCTAGGAGGATATTTTTAAGCCAGTATTATTTATCTGGTAGGTGGAAGCAGACCTGTTAAGGCCATGCCAGGTCAGCATATGTCTAAGCATGTACTGAAGAACTTAATTAGCTCTCCCTGAGAAGAGAGACTCCCAGTGCTATTTAAAGGATCGTTATCCCACTGTGAGATGCCTCAGAGCCTGCTGCTAGGCCTCAGCTTAACAGGGCAAGGCTGTAAAAGTGGGATGGGGGTGAAAAGTCTCCCCTCCATGCTGAGGAGTAATTGCTGAGCAACTGCAGGAGCGGGAGGGTCAGTGCAAAGAGCAGGCATCACAAAACCACACTGAAACTCAGAGTAAAGAACTTACTTCAGGGTCTAACTGTGTAGATGCCATTACCTTTTGTTGCTAGAGGCCCAACATCACCTGCTGTGCTCAGTGACTGCGTGCCAGGCAATCCCAGTGACAGTGAGCAGGGCTGACAGGGCAGTGATGTAGGTGTGGAGTGAGCCACTGCTGAGTGCCTGTCATTGGTCCTTATGCCACCACGGAGTCAAACACAGGCAGGAGTTTAGCATCAGCTAAACTGGACCTTGTGCAAGTGGCTCATAGCTTTCCTTTGCAGTTCCAAAAAATCAGACACTCTAAACTGAATGCCAAGAAGGGAATGCCATGGGCTCCCTGAGGATGGATGGGTTTGTTATTCTGACAGGAGGTAAAATATCCATCCTTGAGCAGATGGACCTTTGGAGAACTAGACTGAGCAGCCTCTGAAGAGTAAAACAAGTTCCCAAGCATGTCAAAGCTTCTGTGAGGACTGGCACTCACAGGGGACACTGAGGCTGGATTGCAGGGGAGGGAGGAACCTGGACATGCTTATTTTGACCTAAGAGTGGCTATGATATACAATGTGGGACCTTGGCCTGCTCTTGGAGCTGTCAGGAGCTTTTCCTAGATGAGTTGTTATGGTAACTGAGCTAATGCCCTGAGATAGATGCTTTCAGGTGGCTCCAGGCCAGAAAATCAACACCAATAGATTCCAGATAATAGACTTCTGCTGAACTCAGTGCTGGCATCTACTTTATTTAACCTATTCACCAATGACCTCCTGAACTCCATTCTCCAGGCAAGCCACATATGATGAGAAAAGCTGCCTGGCCTCAATGAACCACAGCTTCCAAAAGGCTGAGGGGACCCATGTCCTGTGGCTGCAAATCAAATGTGCCTGGGACATCCTCCTGGGACATTCAGAGGACAGCTGGCACACAATGGCCAAGATTTTCCTATTAAATTCTTACTCTCCAAAGCTGTGTGGATACATCCAGACATCCCATAAGGAGCAGTCCCTGGCCCGTGCTGGCTCCTGAAATGCACCTGGACTGAGCCAAAAATTGCAGTGCAATACTCCATCATTGTAACAGAGAGAAGTCCAGGCACTGCTTAATTTATCAGCACAGACCCTGCCTGGCTGGCTGCTAGAGGAGACTGCAGGAGAGGAGCCTGGAACCAAGAGCAAAGGCTCTGTCAATGTGCTTGTGCTTATACCACATACAGATCCAGCTGGAGCTGGGCAGCCACACTGGGCATGTCTAAGGATCACCCTGGATCAGCCACTGACATCCTCTGTTTGAAACAGCTCATGGGTTAAGTAGAGGATTCACCAGTTCAAGGCAATATTCCTCCCACTGAACATCCAAACACAGCCAGTAAATGGTCAGCAAGTGACGGGGCTCACCCCCAGACTGGGGTGACCCCGGGAGGTGGTAAAATCTCTCCTCCAACCCGGGCCTTTAAAGAAAGACTCAGTAGTCTTCAGTTGTCTGGTCTCAAGGCAGTTTCTTGCATGTTATCTCAAGGCACACACACTCCCTGACATTCTCTCTGACTCCTTCTCCCTCTGCGTCTCTCTCCGTCTCTCTCCCCCAAGGGGCTGGTGCCATTTTTATATCACACATCACGTATTAAATGTTTAGTTTTTCTCCAATGCCTATCACCTATATTGAACAGTGACTTTCTACTCTAAACCAATCTGTGAGTGCCAACATCACCATGAACATGGGGGATAGGAAGGAGAAAGAAGGAGGACAGGGCATGCCCAAATCCCTCCATCTCAGAACTCCTGACCCCCATGTACAAAACTCAGACCCCTCTGTACAAGGCCTAAAACCCCCCTGTACAGCACTCAAAAATCCTTCCTTTTACTTTGTGATTACTTCTATTATAATATCTAAACTTTTGTGATTTCTTGTTCTTCCTGCAAGGTTGGTAAATTGCTCCATGGATCAGATTCAAAGCCACAGGGGTTTCTGGCTGCCTGCCAGGGTCACAGATGCTTCTGACCTGGACCTGGAACATCCAAGAGTGTCTGAGGGACACCTTGGGTTCCGACAAGCAAGGAGCAGCTAATTCCATGTGCCCACTACCCAGCCCTGCTGCTCACTGCCCCATTGTCACCGTAAGGGTCAGGAATGGGTACAAGTGACACAAACTCTAGGCCAGAAGGCTAAGAGGCTAGAAGCCTCAACTTTACTAAAACCAATTCTTTTATACCCTGGTCCAATACAGGGGGATCTGACTGGTCATTTAATCAATACATTTCACATGATTGGCTAATTAACAAGACACCCCATTTGTAAACAACCTTATGGGCAAAACAGCTTATTACCAAACACCAGGTGCAGAGTGGTTAGAATTCTTGCTCTCCAGCTCTCTAAAGTCTCCCAGGCCGATTCATGGAAAACTTATCTAGCTTTCTCTCTCTCTGACCAGACTGCTGCATCCACATCCCAGGGGTGGCCCTGTTCACTGGTGCAGGATGAATGCACCAGCAAGGAGCTCCCAGGCAGCTCGCTGCAGCAGACAAAATTCGGGAAGAGCAGTGCCAGTTTCAGAACTCCCACGTCACCACCAGACCAGCTGAGCAGCTCCCTGGCTCTGGGGCCCTGCGCTGCCTCCGGAGCGAGCCAAACGGGTTCTGCCGTGGTGTGGTCCACAGTGCCAGCACTGATCATGCCTTGGGCGTTTGGGACAGCCTGTTGCATGCCCGTGGATGGTTTTGCATCCATGCTGGGTGGCTGTTCTGCTCATGCCAAGACCCACTGCTGGTCTCCTGTTAGGCACTGATGGCTTCAACACCACATGCTGGCCCGTGGCCACTGAGCTGGGGCATTTCTCTGCTTGTTCATTCCCATTTCAACTGTTGCTTTGCTTGTTTTACCCACCGGCAAACCATGTTATTGTAATATGTCACTCTCTAGGGCAGAAACTGTTTTTCAGCGAGTTCCTTGCTCAGCCTCTACTGCAACAGGATTGCAATTTCAGTCAGCACAGCAGTAATGTGATTAACAGGCTCTGCACAAAGGGGAATTGCATCCTAGGTGGATGTGATATCTGCAGTTCTGGCCAGCCCATGTGTTTTCCCAGGGTGAGAGGTCATGTTGACTGATCTCCAAAACGGCTTGCTGGAACTTTTAAACATTAAGGTCTAAATAAATTTTCAGCATTAGCTGGTATGCTGATCCCTTTCCTGCCAAGCTGCCGCCTTAAGTGAATTTTTATGACTAAGTTACAAACCCCAGAAAGTACGAGCAAGAAGTGGAAATGCTGACTTGGCCTTTGCTAAATGCCAATTATCTACAAAGGCATTAGGCGGGGAGGGGAGGATGAAAAAGAGGGTCATTTTCATGTTTTCTCTGGTTCAAAGCAAACTGTCCCGTGAGCCCATTGTAGGAACACGCAGCATGCAGAGTGACCATTAATATTTATAGGCACGACACTGAGCTGTGGACCTTGGCAATCACAGCAACTCCACTTTTGGAATTAATAGCGCTCTGTTTGGCTGGTACCTCGGTACACAAGAGGAAGTAGGAGACATCAGGATTCTCAGGGAGAACGGAAGAAGTAGATGGGGAGGGGTCCACACTTCACTGAGCTGGTGAAACACTAAAATCAACCCTTCAATCCTCAGGACTGCTGGCCAAATGCAGCAGAAATTTCACTGTCCTCTCTGCTCCTGTGGCTCCCAGACACCCCAACAGTGCATGGGCTACTCTTGTTATAGTCCCCATGGTTATTCACTGTTGCCCAGCTGATGCAGACCAGTGTATTTCCAAAGACACTACTGGTGCAACGTGGATTTATAATACCTAAAGATCTGCCTGAGTGATCTTAAGACTCAAATTGGTACTGTAATCTCAGTTACAATGCAGCCTTTTCCCACCCTGTACCCAGTGGCAGTGAGAGACAGGCATCTAAAATCCTCTAAAACTTCTCTGTGCTGAAGATCTGGCAAGGTGCTGAGTCACAACCTGCCCTCAGCCCAGGACTGTCCCACGCAGGGTGGTGACTGCCTGGCCACACATCTCAGCAATATCTAAGGGAACTTTCCTACCACAGCTCAGTCGCCCCATGAACCTTTAGAGAAATGTGTCCCCAGTATCTGGGCATTTACTAAAATGCCTTTGAGAGTGGGTGAGGTTGGCACAACTCAATAATCTTTTATGTCAAAAAAAAAAAAAAAAAAATCAAAGAGATGTTACTTCAGGTAGAGACTGGGCGCTCCCCATGTTGCACCCAGCCCTGGAAAAAGCAATAGGAGGTTGGCCAAAGGTGCTAGTTTAGGAACCAGGAAAGTTTGCAGGAAATCCAAGGAAAGAAATATTAGAAATCCCACTCCCTTTTTAATGTACTCACAAAAATTGAGCTGGGACTTTGAGCAACAGGCTCTAGATTTTCAAAAATGGCCAGTGACTTCAGCTGGGCCCTCTGAACTCAGCAGACCAGGGCAGGATCTCCTGGTGAGTTTTGCATTTCTCAGTTACACCCTGCTTCTGCAGCATGTGGGAAGGAGCCCAGCACACTCTGGAAACCAGGCATCTACCAAACAAGCATCAGTATGTGCACCCCATCAACTCAGACCCTCCAAATCCCTTTTTACTTTCAAAAAATTCAGACTGTAAAAATTAGGAAAATAAATACTGGAAACAACAACAAATAGAAGTGCTTCTGCCATTAAAAACCAGGTGAAAAGGAGGAGCTGAGCCAAGTTAATCAGAGAACTGAAATGAGATGTTGGAGAAAAGGGCCGTGGGTGACTTGGGGTTTGCAGTTAGCTGAGTGATGTGAAATCTCTTGTGTCTGGCTGAGCTCTGAAAGGAAACACTTTATTAAATCTTCTTTGTGTGAGATTTCAAGCTGCCTCTGGACTGGAAAATAGGACCATTCCAGTATGTGGGATATAATCAGGAACTGAAGTCTTTAGTGCAGAGTTTTCTGCAGAGAAAACTCCGATCAGCATCGACACATAACTCAGAGGGCTCAGGATTTAGAAAGATGAATTAGACACCACATACCCACAACATACCTCTTCTACCCAGTATCCCCAAAATGCTTCACAGAATTAATCTTGCTGGCAGCAACAACCCAGCATTAGGAAAGACAGTGCAGGTGGGCATAAATTCACCACACTGAATCAAAACTGTCCTGTGGGCCAGTGAGTCCAAGGTCCATTATCTCAGCTTTCATCCCCACTAGAACACAGTGCTTGCTGTGATTGATCTCCCACGCCCTGGCTCTCCTGGGAGTCTCTGTTCTCACTGTACTTTCTGCTGTGATTCAGACACATTTTGGGCAGCTGCAGCCTCTTGCCATCCCTGTCCACACTGCTCGTGCTTTGCTGTAAGCTGGCTCGCAGCGCTTCTCGTGTCACAGCAGGACTCTGCCACCCCCAAACACCTGCAGAAAGCACTTACTAAAAGAAGCAGGGAGACACAGGCACAAGAGGACAAGTGAGAGGTTCAGAACACTCTCCCATGTCGCACAGTCTCCCCTGCCCTTTTTCTTGTCATGTTTCTCTCTCTCTGCTTGGCCACATACCCAGGAAAACGAGACCTGACCAGAGACAGGACAAGCAGCAGCAACCAGATTTCCTCCTCTGAACTGCTTATTTCACAGCACAGCATGTCTGGATATGAACAGCCTGGAGTCTTGATCCTGCTGGAAATGGCAGGATTTGAGTTCCTGGTCTGCCTTCCACAAACCCCGACAAGAAAGTGTCCCAAGGGGCTGAGACACACCGAGCATTCCCCTTCCTTTGCACCACCCCCACGGCAGACGAGCTCCTTGCCTACCTTTTATTGCTGACAAGGAGGAGGACAGAACCATTCTGGATATTGGCTTCTTTGAGGGTCTCGTGCTCCTCGAGCTGCCTGGAGTTGTAATAAAATGTCTTCTTCCAGGAAGTGATGCCCTCCCGTACCAAGAGAGCCCGTAGGTCCATCACCGTGTCCCTGGGCCTGACTGTCAGGGGCATCATCAGGTCCTCATCAGCCAGGTGCACCTTAATGTGGTACCTCTTCCACCGAGACAGGCTCCTGCGCAGCGTGTCCATCCTCTCCAGCTCAGCAGGGCCAGTGTGGCAGAGCAGAGCATCCAGCTGGGAGATCAGCGAAGCAGGGACGTGGCT
The DNA here is from genome assembly GCF_026979565.1 of Vidua chalybeata. NCBI lineage: Eukaryota > Metazoa > Chordata > Aves > Passeriformes > Viduidae > Vidua > Vidua chalybeata. Next base: position 3,516,621 of record NC_071556.1, on the reverse strand, counting down.
CTGAAGAGGCTGGCTGCTGCAAACAGCTTTAAACGTCCTGCCAAACCTGTTTCTCCCAGTTGCCACGCTGCATGCTTCACATTCCAGGGAAGAGCTCACCTGGCTCCATGAGCCTGCTGGCTGGGAAACATCTCCATGAATCATTTCCACACACCCCTAAATCCCATAATAATTACAATGTCTTCAAAAGTGCTCTTCATTCCAATGGCTGGCAGAGGACTTTTAAAGTCAGATCTCCACAGACATTAGAAACGTGGGTGCGTGTGAGAAATGAATGGGTTTAGCAACCTCATGTCTCCTGCTCTAAAAAGCTGCCAGCTGGGGAGAAGATCAGTTGGCATAGTAAGCATTTAGCAACCTCACAGCTATTTAACATGGCCACTTTAATGAAGAGAAGTACAGCTGCATAGTGACAAATTCCTCACAGAGGAGAGCCACAGCACCCTGATGAGTTGGAGCCTGGCTGTGTGAACAACTCTCATCGTTGCAGTGCAGATTCCCCCAGGAGATCTGCACTGTTACTGCTCACAAACAATCTGGGACCCTCCAGAAGGGGTAGGACTCATTCACTGCTCGTCATACCTCCATATATCTCATACTGACTCACATGAGCTCCTCGATGGTTCATGGTCTTGATTTCCTCTTCCTTTCAGACCACTGTCTAATTGCAGGGCTGATGGTATCCTGTGCAGCACGTCAGTGGGATCAGCACCACTGGCTGCAGGCACAAACAGCTGGCACAGAGGCCTTGAAGTGCCAAGAGGAACCAGCCATACTTTGGGAAACACAATGCCACCTCTGAAAGGAAGGAGTTATGTCAGCCACAGGCTGCAATTGACTGATCCTATGAGGCAGTCTCTGGCAGTCACAAGATGATACTTCAGAGCAAACACCATGAAGATAAGGAAGCCTTTTTTGCTCTTTTTCTCAAAAAGATCAAGTCACCCTCTTATCTTGTAGGTAACTTTTCTGCAGCCCATATTACAGGCTTTAATTCCCTCGTCCATTCTTCTCAACACAGACCAGTATTTTCAGACCAAAGTACTGTAAGACTGTTGAGTTCAGGGTCTGCTCTTCACTAAAAAAGAGCTGCACTTGCCCAGCAGATAACAAAACAGTCTGATTTTCAGATAAGGCAGCAGTCAGCTCCCATTGAGAATAAGAGAAGTGTCCACTCTCCCATGGGGGAACAAGGAGGTTTCCACCTTTCTTCCACACCTCCCTTTTCCCTCCCCAGCACATTATGTCTCTGCCAAGAACAGCAGCAAATATCTTCTTGCACCACAGCCACGGGCAGTGGAGATTTCCCTGTGAGAATTGAGAAGAACTGAAGCTTCCATTGCAGCGTTTCTTTTAGCTTGGGTCACTCCAAAGGTATGATTGCTTTGGTGGGGTCTGGGATTCTTGGGTCCTTGCTCTGCCACTGAGTTGCTGCAAAGGCGTGAGATGAGTCATGTCATGCCTCGGTGTTTGTGTTTACTCACCTCATGACTGCAGTATGGTGTAACACGTGTTCCTTAAGCACCTTGTGGGAAACAGGAACTGTGTTCAGCACAGTCATGGCTTGGGAGCATTTAAGGATGCCTGGATTTACAAATATGCCAATAACCTTGAAGACAGAACAACATTTCCCCTAGGAGAGATGGAAAAATCAAGGGATAAAGCTGTTAAAACCAAGAAAAGGCAAAAGGTGAGGCTCTGGTCCCCATACCCAGGTACCTCAGTGAGGGCTCTCATTTTCAGAGACCTGCAGAAACCCTCAAGCCCAGGGCCTGGTGATTCCTTCTCCACTGGGGTGACATTCACTTAGGCAGCCAAACTTCATCCCTGGTGTAAAGCCAGAGTCTCAGGGGTAAAGCAAGGGTCTGATCAAATTCCCAGAGCCATCCAAGGGCTGCCTCTCATTGACAGCAGCCAGACCTGGAACAGGCCCCAGACACACCGTGCTCTGATGGCTCTGGCCAGCAGAATTTGCCCAGTGAGTGCCAAGGGGAGCATAAGGCATTCTCACTTCAGCAGAGCCTGTCTGGTGTCAGCGAGTCCATCAGCTCCATCCTTCCAGCATACGTGACAGCCTGACAGTTGCCAAATACCTCCCTCAGACACCTTTCAGACAGATCCTGTTTATTTTTAGGACAGCTCTTTCCCATCAAGGCTCAGATGCAAATCATTACAGAGAAAGGGGGGATGGTGGCAGGAAGAAAGCAGCTATTATTTTTATTTCTTTGCCTATGATGTGGTTGCAAACTTTCCTCATGTACCCCCATCTGCCCACATTGGGACCCTTCATTTTATGAAAAGGGACGATATCCCAGCCTATGAAAGCAGGATAAGGAGAAGCATATAGCAGTGAAGTCAGCTTATGAAATATTGAAGCAATGAAATCCTCACGGAACACGTGAATGCCTAATGCCAGTTTCAATTAATTCTGGATTTTTCATTAAACCACTATTAAAAGCAAAAGGACAGCAGAAATAAGGGAAATTGACTTGAGCAGTATATTAAATACCTTAGTTTTGCTTGAGGATGTTTTATTATCTGTCCAAAGCAATTATTTCACCAGCTCCTGACGGTTTGTAGGCTAAACAGAGGTACAGGGTAAAGTTCTAGATGGTCTTTCCTCAAAATTATTTTAATTTCTGTCCCCTAGCCTGCACCTGGCAGCCTGTCTCTGGTGATGTCTCTGGTATGTCATATCTGGAGGATAAGACATGGAGTCAGAGTTCTGGGAATCCGTAATAAAGTGTCACTCTGGCATTATTTACAAATCAAATAAAAACTTGTTGACTTAAGCTTTTCCCCATATTGAGGGCAAACAAAAGACATGCAAATATTCAGAGACATTCATTAGGAAAGCCTGAAAAGCAATTTAAAACCCAGGTGGGCTGTGATTTTTTTTACGGACAGAAGAAATAAAGCAACAGCATTTATAAAATGTCTCCTGTTCTCAGAGCTTCCTTACTCCTTGACTAGAGCAAAAGAGAAACACCTGCCTAAATTAGGTGCTTTGTTAAGATGTCTCAAGATGGTTGAGATGATCTTGGGCCTTACAACTTCTTCTAATAATGACAGAATAGAGACATTCATTTCTTAGGCAGGTGGGTTTTTGGTGGGGTTGGTCGTTTGACAGTGGCTGTTTTGCTGTTTGCCGTGCTGCTCTCCTTGAAAAGGGCAAGAGAGAAGTGGGATGCTGCTCAATAAGAAAATAAAGGTTTTGATAAGGAAATAAAGGTTTCAATATGGAAATAGAAGTTTCTTTATTTTCTGGTAGCAATCACAGGTAAACTGAAACATCTGGGAGAAATCTGATGCTGATTCCCCTGGCAGAACCTGTAAGTCTTTGAGGAAATCACTCAGCCAGTGCTGTCGTTCTGCCAAGGCAGACCCTTTGCTGTTCCCTGAAGCCCTCTGATCCCAGGACTTGTGGTGAGTAGTGCTGAACACTAAGGATTTTCCTCTGATATCTCTTTGGGGACAAAGAGCAGAGAGAAGAGCAAGGGATGAAGCATGAGAGCTGACCAGACTTTACACCTGCAGTCCTACAACGCTTTTTGTCAGAGTCCCAAAAAGACTCAATTCAGCTGGTGGGCACATTCTCAACCCAAACACTCTTCTCCTGCTCCATTAACCAAAGGTGCAGAGGGAAGGCTGCAGCACTGTGAGCTCTGATATCCAAACTAGGTGCTGGGGAGCAGGAGGCTGGGAAAGGTTCATTCATAGAGTGAACAGCTGTGCAGGCTTAACAGTGATAAAACAAGGTTATAATCTTCAGTCCAGTATGCAGCTGTCACCTAATTATTCAGTTCCTCAGGTGATGGAGCAGCTTAATGCACTGGTATTTATATTTCTGAAGTACCAGAGGCCCCAACTAGAGCTGTACCACCATGTGCCAAGATGAGTAAGGCCTTTCCTATCACTCAGTGCTTCTCTCCTCCTGAGATGTGCTTGGTTATGAAATGACTGGGCTCACTTTATATGTCAACTTACATCTCCAGCAAATGAACAGAGAGATAATAAATGATTAATAAATGCTTTGAGAAATGAGTAATTAAATGCAACAGCTTTTTAAGAGTCCAACGGATAAGGACAAAATATGTAAGCCCAAGTGATAAGGCTTTCTCCTGATACAACTTATCTGCAGCACACTGCTCACATCTGCAAGAGGGCTTAGGAACACTAGGAACTTCTTGTGCACCAGCAAAAAAGAGCCTTTCTGCGATAGAGGAGCACTTCTCCTGGGGATTAAGACAAAATCCTCTTTGTTTAGACATTTTAAATCCAGAAAAGCTGGAAGGTGCTTACTTTAATGTGTATGGGAAGTATGACTGTCAAGCAGAGCCCCAGCCTCCCATCCTTGCCTGCCACGGGGGAAAGTGTCAACATCTTCCTGCCCTGCTCTAAGCCACAACCAGGAGCTCTCCACCCGCTCCACCAGTATAATAGAATTTTTTTTTTTTTAAAAGATGGTACTGTCATTCTTTCTACTACAAATGAGGATTTCTGCCAGTAACACAGCTGAAGTCACCAAGTAAAGCAGATCCCGCTGCAATCAGATTCCAAAAGGCCCCACAACTGCTCTGGGCAGCTGCCCAGCAAAAATATTGCACCACTGGGAGTTGGTGGATTGTTTGGCATGGAATGGAACTTCAAACAGGCTCCAGGGGAAAAAAAAATAGTATTTATATTTAGTTTCAAAGGAGGAAACCTGCCTGGGTTTGGAACACAAATGAACCTGCAAGTTTTCTGAGCAAAAGTTGGATGTGAGTTGGTGACATTTTCTGGTGGAAAAGGCAATGTGAAGGAAAGAAACCCTGGTAATGCACATGTTAAATGAACCAGTCAAGTGCAGACAATGGAAAAGCTGAAAAATTGATATGGAGGAAAGCATTTTGTGGTGGTGGCTATTTCTCACTGCAGTTCTTTATAACGTCCCAGATGGGAGATTCATGGCCCTCAGAAGAAGTCTGTATCCTTGGGCTTTGGCCTGAGGCAGCCCATGACTCACTCGCCAGAGAGGGCTGGCTATGAGCAAGACAACGAAATGGTGGTGGAAACAGCAAAACAAAAAAAATGAGTTAACTGATGGAAGAGCAAAAAAAAAAACCCCAAACCTCTGCACACAAACGAGGGCCTGGATGCAGAGACAGAGAGAATGTTTGTGCCACTGAGGACTCAGAGGAGCTGCCATCCCAGGCAGCCAGCTCCACTTCTTTCAGGAAAAACAAATTCAGGTGCCTCAGTATTCAAAAGTGAGATGGGCGGAAATAGAAGATTTGAGGCTCTGTGAGCCATTCCAGCTGCAGCACCGTCATTTTTCAGAGGCTCAAGGAAGAGGCACAATCTGTGGATCTGCATTGCCATCTAACGGCAAGGCAGAGCTGGAAGCATTGGCTGGGGCCCAGCAATGGGCTGGAACAGTAAAAAAACAAGGAGGGGATGGCCCGCGGGGATAGTCCTGTGCTCCAAATGCAAATCCTGCCTCTGCATCTGAAAGGTCTCACTGATGAAGACCAGTCCAGAGAAAAGCAGGGCAGCCGAAATCTTCTGGTAGAGGCTGCTGATTCCTTCTTTTCCAGGATCCTCTCCATTCTGTATTAGGCCAGAAATATTAGCATGGATTCAGGGTGGCATTTGCTTTCTTCTGCTGTACCCTGTTCTTCTAATGCTGGCAGTGAGACAGGCTTCCCAAGCAGGTGTGTATTTCAGGTATCGAGTGAATTCTGCCATCCTATTCAAAACAGTGTAAAATTCATTATCTCAGGTGTTCAAAGATCCTGCTGGGAAATGCAGGTAACTGGGATTATTAAAGAAAAGAGATAGATTTCCCTTGGATCGAGGCACAGGAAAAGCAGATCTACTATTTTCATCACACTCAGCCCAGTGTTCATCCGTGGTCAGTAATGGATACTTAATGAGAATGTATTTCAGGTTGGTACTGGCACACACACTGAAAAGGGTGAAGGGAGAACCCACAGAGCAAAAAGTTCACTGAGATGTGAGGGTTTACACATCTTATCATTTAAAAGGACATGTCAGGAAGAGACAAGTTCAATGTTCAGTCTAGTGCCACCTTTTCTACTGATACACCATATTATATAGTTTCTACAACAGAAAATTTACAAGAGAGTGGATTGTTAGGAGATACTTACGTTAGTAAAATTAAGGAAATTGGTAAAGGGTTGTCAACAGCTTCTTTCTTCTGCTTTGAATTGCTTCTAGCCTTGATACATGCAGCTTTGTATATAAGGGGTAGGAGTTCAATCAGTGTGAAAGAGAGGAAGGAGATCTTTTATGACCAAAGTTTGGAGCAGAGAAGGAGCTGCAGGAGAAACTGGGGAATATAAAGTGTCTGTTTTTCCCAGCTAGAGAAATGGGCCCTGTTGTGGGTCTCAGCTAACTGCTGGGCCACAAAAAAAAAAAAAAGAAAGGGGTAGGGATTGACAGCAGAGAAAATGTTGAGACCTGCCAGACTTCAGGCCACAGGTCTGACCACCCCCAGTCTGCTCAGATGCCTGCTGTGACAAGCTTCCCATGCAGCCTGCTGCCAAAGGAATGAGCACACTCTCCCAACAATCCAACTTCATTTCCTTCTGGTATCCTCTCATATTTACACACCAACCTTGCCAAGCTTTGCTCAGCCCAAACAATCCCTCAGAAAGAAAAGGAAAAACAAAGGAACTCTTACAGCCTGTAAAGCACCTTCCTGCCTGCCTGAAACAAAAAAGAAAAAAGAAAAAAGAAAAAAGGTTTAGAGTGCTCTTCTCTCTTGGTTGCTCACTGTTTCCCAAGCTAATGAAAACCAGAGGCTGTGGGACTGACAGGATTATCATCACTGATTTCTTCAGGTGTTTCTCTCCAGTTCGTGAAGCAGGGAAGGGAAGAAGGGCATGCACCTGGTTGAAGGGCTATAGAGGGTGACATGTTTCTTGATGTTCCTTTCTAAATGTGGCTCTGAGTCATGCAACAGCGTTGATTAGAAAAATTATCTTCCTCAGTTCAAGTAGAAAGGAAAAAGAATCTTGTTCGGTGTTTGCTTCCCAAGCCTGCCCAAAGCTGTGGCAGGAAGGGGGCTGGTGAGCTGACTGGAAAACCACTTGTGCTTCTCTCAATCATAGAAATTATGAAGAGGCTGTGAGAGCAGCCACAAGAACAGCTCAAAATGCTGTACCTAAGCATGTACCTACCCTTGTACCTAAGGGTACAAGCTGCTGTTGTCCCGAGGAGCAGCACGCACAGCCCCGCATCAGCCTCCATTCCACAAGTGCCCACATGTGCTGGGACAAACAGGGCTAACACGGTCCTTCCCACTCCACTGCCCTCCTTTGTGTCTTCAAACTACACCCCAAAAGCTGCTCCTGAGTCAGAGAGCCTGTGGGCACATCCAGCCCGGTGCACGCAGGAGGTGAAACAGCTCTGAAGGCAGGATGGCAGCGGCCGCACGACTGAGGGAAGGAAGCCCTGAAGGAGCCATAAAACACGGCCAGCTGCTTGGAACAGACAGCAGCAGAGTGAGCTGGACCACCGGGCTGCGGCCAGCTGAGGAAAGTTGTTAAAGGTGTATCTTGTCCCAAAGAAATCTTGTGGGGGTCCTGTGCTCACGCTGTGCCTCGCTCAGCTCCTTGTTTTCATCCCCAAACCCCTGCAGAGCCTCTGCTGCCCTCCACCAGCAAACTCCCACGGCAGGAGGGCGAGGAGAAGTGCAAATGATTGTGATTAATGTGGTTTATAGGGCTGTAATGATATTTCTTAAGGTTTGGAAACACTGATAAAACAATGCTTCACCCCTACGCCTTAAACCCGCTCCAGACTGAGGTCCTATGTGATTTTGCCTTCCACTGTTCAAATCACAGAATAGCTTAAAAGTCACTGGAATTAGACTTTTTTAAAAAAAATTGCCCAGGGGCCGCCTTGCTACAGAGCTACCTGGAAAAATCACACTTAATTTCCTGAGGCGTTCAGAGGGATACAGGGGCATACCAAGTGCCAGCACTCGTTTCCAAGCAAACACTGGACCTAGAGCTAGTTAGAAATTCCGAATTCCTTTTTAACATTAAAACAAAAACAAACAAAGAAGACGAAGAAGAAGAAGAAAGGGTAAAAATCACACACAAAAGAAGCAGACCCCCCCCCCCCTCCCGGCACTGGCGGTGCCCGGGCCGGGCGGGGCGGGCCCATCCCCACAGCCCGCCGGGAGCCGCAGTCCGCGGGCGCCGCCATCTTGGCGCCGCCTCAGCGCCGCCCCTGAGGGCTCCCGGCAGCCATCTTGGGGTGCGGGGCGGGCTGGGTTTTGTAAAATTCATTCATTTTGATTTAAACGATTACAACAAACGATTACGAATCGTTGTCGTGTTTTAACCCCAGCTGGCTGCCGAGCACCATGTAGCCGCTCACTTGCTCGCCCACGAGCGGAATCAGAGAGAATCGGAAGGGTTCTGGGTTGAAAGAAAGGCAGTTTAATAGGGAAAACAAAAGCTGTGCGCACAAGCAAAGGAAAATAGGGAATTAATTCACTGCTTCCTGTGGGCAGGTGTTGCACACTCCAGGAGAACAGGGCCACATCCCATGGAATGGTGACATGGGAAGACAAATGCCGTCGCTCCTAAAGTCCCCCATTTGCTCTTCCTTCTCCCCATTTGTTCCTCCTTCTCCCCATTTATATCCTGAGTGGGATGTCAGATGGTCTGGAATACCCTGGCCCTGGAATATCCTGGCTGTGTCCCCTCCCAATCTCCCAGGCACCCCCAGCCCCCTCCCCAGCTTGGTCCTGTAAGTGGCAGGAAAGGCCTTGGCTCTGTGCAAGCTCAGCAATAACAAAAGCATCACTATATTCTCAACCCTGTGTTCAGAACAAATCCAAAACACAGCCCCGTACCAGCCACTGGGAAGGAAATTAACTCTATCACAGCCGCAGGCATTGTGCTGGTGTTGGCTTCGTGTCCGCTCTACCATCATATTTAGCTCAATAAAGGTCAGATTTTTCCTTAAAAGTCTCTCCCAAAGGCCTTTCAGTGCCATGCCAGCTCGGCCCCAGAGGATGGGGAGGTTCTGGGTCTTTGTGCTGAGTGCCCTGGTGCCCTCGTGGCCGGGAGGCTGCAGGCGCTTGGACCGAGGGGCTGAGGGGAGCAGGGAGCTCGGGCTGGGAGTGACGTGGGAAGGAGCACGGGGCTGCACGGAGCAAAACTGAGCAGGGAACGGGCATCGTGTGGTCAACGGGACCTGGACTGCGCAAAGAACTGGGGAATGCGAAGGGTGGAGATCAGGAAAAGGTTCTTCCCCCAGAGGGTGCTTGGGCACTGGACATGCTGCCCAGGGGACGGCCCCAAGGCTGCCAGAGCTCCAGGAGTGTTTGGGCAACGCTCTCAGGCACAGGGTGGGGTTGTTGGGCTGTCTGTGCAGAGCCAGGAGCTGGAGCTGATGACCCCTGTGGGACCCATCTCGGTGTATTCCATGGCTCTATGCAGGTGCCAGGGTAGCAAAGTCAGAAACTGGCTCTGGAAGGTGCCGTACATCAGAATATCAGAACATCAGAGCAGTCAGGACAAGGCTGTGTGGGGCTGGGAGGCTCAGCAAGAGCATGTGAAGGGATGGGATGGTTTTGGGGATGTGTTTAATAGAGCTGCAAGAGGAAGCAGAGCTCGTTCTGGGGCCGTTGGATGCTCTGCTTGGTGTCCTCTGTCAGTGGAGATGTTCCTGCCCTCCCCTGAGCCTGCTCTTCCCTGGCAGAGTGAAGGTGACTGCTTCATACAGCAGAAGGAGTAATTTACAGTGCTCATCAGACTGCAACTTTAGGTGTTGTTCAGTTCCCCAAGTATTTATTGAGGGAAATTTCAAGGACAGGCACTCAAACTCATTGAGTTTGTCTTGAGCCTAAACTTGACATCTAAATTTGAGCTCTGTTATGCGTTATACTATCACACATTATAGCTAGTTCCTTAACACCAGTGCTTATTTTTACAGCAAAAACTTCTGCTGTCTCATATCCTGCATCTTTTTATAACTTAAATTTAGCCACTTCTTAAGCATAGATTTTTTTAAAATTATTTATTTCATGTCTGGATTTATTTTGGAGTAACGTAAAGAGATTCTTCCCTTCATTAGCCTCATGCCTTTATTCCAGGAGGGCAGGCCATCCCCAAGATCTGCTGGGTTGGTTAATTGCTCTGCACACACAAAGGGGAGCTAATCAGCTTTTCTTCAAGCATGTGTTCATATGTCAACACTTTTGCTTCTGTCAGAAGCTTAAAAATGGAAACAGTTTTCTCTTTAAGAAAACAGGACCCAAATAAGGAGATGGAGTGAAGATTCCTCTAGTGAGTCTGTTCCAGCTCATTCCTTAGAAAGGCTGTGGATGGAGCACTGGAGAAGAGGCCAATAGATCTGGGTTTTGTCCAGGGGGCTCTGGGTTTAAAGCTGTCTAAAACCACTTGTAGCTCATTTTCCCTGTGACTTGCCTGGGTACAACTTCTTTCTCTGTCCAAGCTGTTAAAAATCTAAAATTTTACTAATAAGATTCTTTTAGTTGCGTGAGAGATCCAGCCTGCCCTTGAGCAAAAATGGAAGCTATCAAGAAAAAGATGCAGATGTTGAAATTAGACAAGGAGAATGCCATTGACAGAGCAGAGCAGGCTGAGACGGATAAGAAGGCAGCTGAGGACAAATGCAAGCAGGTAAGTGGAAATAAAATCACTGGCTGTGTGTGTGCTGTGGAAATAAGTGTAACAAAATACTGTGTGGCAATGTTCTGATTCAGAAAGCAAAATAATTTGAAGTCAGTTTTCTGTTAATCTTCTTTTGAAGTTTTTTGCCTTTTTTTATGGTTCTACAGCCAGGACTAGGCTGTAACTTCTCAGCCATCTCAGTCTTTCCAAAATTAACATCATTCACAGATTATTAACAGTACTTTGTCTAAGTTTTCTTGAATCCTACATAATTGTCCTAAATTTCTCATGCTTTGATTCCATGCAAAAGGCCTTTACATATTTAAAATCAAAGCTGCAAACCCTGACACCTGTAGGACTAGTGCTAATAGAGTTGGCTGTGTCTAAACATTAATTAAGCTTCTCCTTGAAATGAATTAATAAAGTTCACTTCAAGTTCTTGGTGCAGAGAGTGCCCCTTAGAGGTACCAGCTGAGACTCAACAGGAGATATGTTCTCTTATTTTTTTTGTGTCAAGAATAATGGAAAATATCTTAATTTGAATGATGTTCTTTTAACTGAATTCTAACGATAACATTTTCATATTCTTTTGCTTTTCAATGTCTTTATTCTGGGTCTCTGTCTCCCATTTGAGCTTTAATATTTCCAGAATGATCTTGAAATGTTAGCTGAGTACATTCAAATTTTTATAGCACTTCTAGTAAGGTACCACATTTCCCTTTCACGTTCTTTAAATTTGGCTGCTTCTACATCTTCCACGCTGCTCTAATATGTTATAAGCATTCATCTGGCCTAATATTTCTTCTTCTTTAGAAAAAAAAAAAATCTTTGATCTTACTCTTCTTTTCTGAATTGTCTCAAAAATTTCAGCTTCTTTTTTAATGTGGGCACAGTACTCAAATAATTACTTTAATATTCATACACAAAGCCAGCATCTGCTTCATGCTGCTCACTGTCCCTCTGTCAGAACCGAGCAAGGTTTGCAGTTCTCTCACACTGTCTGGTTATTCTCTGCAACACAACATTCCAAAACAGCACACTACCAAAAATGTCTTTAAAACTATCAGTGAAACTAAAATGAAGGAAGTACACCAAAACACAAACTATTTTGGTAGAGTTAATTGCTGTGAAGGTGGAGCTAAATGGATAAATCACTGTCTCAACGGACTGAGCTGTTTTGTGTTGCAAATGAAAGGATGAAGCAGATGGGTTTGCAGGCCCACCCTTATCAGCAGCAGGCCTTTGATAAGGTGAATTCTTCCCCTTATCACTCATGCACAAGGGAGCATGAGACTGTCACTAAACAGCCTCCCAGCAGGTTATAAATAGCACCATTCTAGTGAAAAATATGGATTTATATGGTATGGAGGAGTCTGAGCCTCACAGTCTAGTGAAGCTTATCGTGTTGGGCCACAGTTAGAGAATAATCCAGGTTGGAAGGGACCTCCCGAGGTCCCACCTGGAGCAAGGCCAGCCCTGTTCCCTCCCACACCCAGAGTACCTCATTTGGGGTGAAGTGTCCTGAAGCACACACAGAGATCATTAAGGACCACTAATTTTTTTTCAGCTGTACAGGAATTGAACAGTTTCCTGAAAAATCACCAGGTAATAGTGTTAGAACAAACAGCAAAAGGACATAGTTTAAAAACATCCAGAATTATGCTGCAAAACTGCTGCAGGGTGTAAAAACAGCTAAGTGAGGTGAAAAAGGGCTTATACCAAGATCCTGTGTGTGTGGTGGCAGGCAGTGTTGCTCAAGGATGACGTGTTTTTAATGATCCTTCCCTGGCAACTGCTACCAGTCATTCTCAGACTACTATCACTAGCAGAACTTTGATCTGGTCTTTTGTGGCTTTTTGTATGATATATTGGCTTAAAACTAATAGTAAAGACTGGTTTTATATTAAACTGTAACTGATCCTACATCAGTATGCTCATGTTGGGGATTTTTTCTCTTGAAAGGTAGAAGATGAGCTGGTAGCTCTGCAGAAGAAGCTGAAAGGAACTGAAGATGAGCTGGATAAATACTCAGAGGCTCTCAAAGATGCCCAGGAAAAGCTGGAGCAGGCTGAGAAGAAGGCCACTGATGTATGTATCCATGGCTAACACTTGCCTGTAAATCTGCTCGGTGTATTTTGTATGCACTTCACTGGCTGTATGCATTTTTGCCGGGGGACAGAAAGGCGGGGTTACAGGGTTTTAGAAGGTGCAAGGTTTTAATCGCCTCTGCTAAAGGGAGCGGGGCTGTTCCGCATCCCATGGCACCCGCAGCTGCCCCCGGGAGCCGGCACCACTTGAGGCTCGATGGGTACCCGGAGGGGACCTGCTGGGACCCCCTGGCGGGACCCCGGGGGACCTGCTGGGAGTTCTTTAGGAAAGGAGAAATCCCCTTTAATAGAACTAAACAAAATGGTGCCTTTTGAAGGAAAACGGGACGCCAGCAGGACTATGGATGATGCCCTTTGCCTTCATCCCCGCGCCAGGGCTAAAGGCCAGTCCAGGCTCCCCGCCACGCCCGCTCCGTCGTGGCAGTGGCGTGAAAGCCTCCCGTTTGCGGGGCCGGCTGCGGGGCGCGGCATCCCCCGGGCCGGGCCCGAGCGGGGCGGCCCCGGGCGCGCCCGTCCCGGCCGTGCCCGCGCCGCTCCTCGGCGCTACGTCACCACCTCCACCTCCAGCCGCGTGACGTCACCGGGCCATTGAAAGGCGCGGGCCCGCCACGTGCAGCACCTCCGCGCCCAGCCCGCCGTCCGCGCCGCGCCCATGGCCGCGCCGAGCTCCCTGGAAGCCGTCAAGAGGAAGATCCAGTGCCTGCAGCAACAGGCGGATGAGGCGGAGGATCGCGCGCAGGTCCTCCAGCGGGAGCTGGACCTGGAACGGGACCTGCGGGAGAAAGTGAGACCGCCCGGGCTGCCTGCTCGCCTCTCTCGGTCGCTCTCTCCCGGGCTGCTCCTTCCTTCCTGTCTCTGGCTTCTCTCTCGCTGCGGCGCGCCCGGCTCTTCCCCGCTGCGGGAGGACGGCTTGGCCGCCGGCTGCCTCCATCCCTCGGCTGTCCCCGCTCCGCTCCGCACTCACCGCCCGCGGGAGCCGCCGGCGCTGCCGCAGCGCCGCGCCCGCACCAGCCCGGCCCGGCCCGTCCCGCGGGACAACCGGGCGCGGCGGCGGCTCGCCCGCCGCTTATCGCGCTTTGGGGCCCATTCCTGCGGAAAAGGCGTTCGAGCACCGATCGGCACTGGGGAGCGGTTGAGAGTTTAGTAGGAAATGGCTGTTTTAATTAGGCAAAAGCGCTGCATGACACGGAGCGGGGAGTTCCCGCCTCTCGGCGCCGCACCGCTGGCTTCAGCACAGCTGGGAAATGTCCGAACTGCTGAAAAATAACTTTCCGTCCTGGTTTTCACAGAGAAATGCGAAATCTCCGCTAGCGTGCGGCTCTCCCGGGGTTGGACAGCTGGTTTCACTTAGATTTGTGTGCGATCAGCCTTCTCGGCATCTTCCTGCTATTTTATCACATGTCAGCGAGTTAGTTTTACCGTATAAGGACTGCGGGCTGCTGCTGGGAGAGGTGGAGCCAGGCTCACCCCAGATTCCCAGTGGCCCCGACTCCATAACTTTGGAATCTTGCTGAATTAAAATGTGACTTAAAAGTGCCCTGTCTAGTGGAAGGAGTTGCTGCCACAGAACAGATGCCAGTTTTGTACATGATCGATGCCTTGTGTATAAATCGGGAAGTTAAACACTGCACTGGGTAAAAACAGATGAAATGTCGGATAATTTATGACTAGAGGAATCCTGTGTCAGCTTCCATTTGGATCAGCCACTGAACTCCTTTCCAAGATGGCTCAGAAGTGAATGGAAACCACTTCCTCCAGCTTAGGAGTGGTCAGTGACCATATTTGCTAAGCTGCAGCAAAACGCTTTTTTTTTTTTTTTTTCCAAAGTGTTTTAACATAAAGCATAAAACAGTTGCCTCTCCAGAGTCTATATTCCATAAAAGTGTTTGGGGGAAAAAAAAACTAATCTTGTACATGGCAATCTTCCTCAGATTGGGGGACAATACAGTGCACAAGCTGGCAGTTACTAAATCAGGGCTCTATCTTCCTTCAAAAACAAGCAATGAAAGGAGCAGAACCTTAATAAACACATATTTATGGACACCAATTTGTCCATGTTGTCTGTATCGAGCATTTCTCCCAACAGTCTCTTCCATTTATTAAGTAGTCTATTTTTTATACATTAATGGTGCTCCAATTACTGTGCAGTTTATTCAATAATACACAAACAGATCTTATTACTGAGGAATGCATCCTGCCTAATTCCTTAAGTACCGCAGGAAGCAAAGTTAACTTATTTTAAGAATAGATCTGATTTTGTCCCAAAAACGCCTGACTCTGCCATGCTGAGGCCTCTCTCTGTGCCCAGCTGACCACGTAGAATCTCCAGTGTCTGCAGGCTGGGGAGCCAGGATGGATCAGGAACTGATCCAGCTTCACAGTGAGCTGTGACAGGGCATCTCTGAAACCAAGGGCAGAGAAACCAACGGTGAAGGTTTTGGAACTAAGCCATCATGGAAACAGTTCATTTTTTAAAGTTTGGATAGTGCTCCAAAAATACCCCGATCCTTTTGCAATCCTGCAGATTTCCTTTTTGTGTGGCAGGAATGATAAGTGCCATAAAAAAAAAAAAAAAGAAAGGAGCAAGCACACACTCCATACCTTGACATTCCTGAGATGCCAGAGTTTAAGCAAACAAAAAAGAGGCAGAAGGGCCCCTGAGCTCCCCTGCACGTCCCAGGGAGATGCTGTTGTAAGGAAACCGATTTGCTGGGGGCATTTGCCAGCAGCAAGTGGCCTGTGTAACCCCGGCTCTGGGCTG
Organism: Vidua chalybeata; assembly: GCF_026979565.1. Classification (NCBI taxonomy): domain Eukaryota; kingdom Metazoa; phylum Chordata; class Aves; order Passeriformes; family Viduidae; genus Vidua; species Vidua chalybeata. The sequence continues at coordinate 3,501,094 of NC_071556.1, read as the reverse complement.
TTGTTCCACGCAGGCTGAAGGTGAGGTGGCAGCTCTGAACAGACGCATCCAGCTCGTGGAAGAGGAGTTGGATCGTGCCCAGGAACGACTGGCCACAGCCCTGCAGAAACTGGAGGAGGCTGAGAAAGCAGCAGATGAGAGCGAGAGGTACGCTTCTTTTTTATTTTCTGTTGTTAAAAAAAAATGAATATATGTGAATAAAATATTCCTGTGTAATTAAGTATCTGCATGTGCTACTGCAGGTCAGAGACTTGAAACTTTTTTACAAGCTTGATTGGGTAATTCTGTTAGCCTTGATGAACAGAGTGGTCATAATGGGCCCCTTTTAGTTTACATATATCAAATTCCACGTTGTGAAGTTGAGATACAAGTGCCGAGATGCTTCTCAATTAAACATGCTTTGACTTCTGCAGAGGAATGAAGGTTATTGAGAACAGAGCAATGAAAGATGAAGAGAAAATGGAAATTCAGGAAATGCAGTTGAAGGAGGCCAAGCACATTGCTGAAGAAGCCGACCGCAAGTATGAGGAGGTAAAAGGGAGAAGGAAATGGTGAAATACAGGAGAGCCATGAACAGTAACACTGCTCTTCAATCTAGTCCCTCTGTTCAATTGGCACTGGGTGATGCTTCAGCCTTGGAACATTGCCAACAAGGAGGAATTTTAATAGTGATTGGCAGCATCTTAGGTACCTAATGCTAAAAATTCTGCAAAATCTAACTAATTGAGGAGGGCTGTTACATCTGTGGGTGCATGCTTTAACCTAATTTCCTCACTCCAGAGGAAGCAGGAACGGAGTACTTCTGAGTGCTTTCTGAAATCTGTAAGGAAGTTGTCCCAGCCTGTGGCAGGGGGTGGAACTAGATGATTTTTGAGGTCCCTCCCAACCCAAGCTGTGCTGTGATTCTGTGAACTGCACACTGGCCTGACCACTGGCTGTTGTCTTTTTACAGGTTGCCCGTAAACTGGTTATTTTGGAGGGTGAACTGGAAAGAGCTGAGGAGCGTGCAGAGGTGTCTGAAGTGTGAGTAACTTTTTAGAATATAGGAAACACCAACACTACATTTCATTAAAAATAATCTCCTGGTAGGCAGGCATGTAGTTAGTACTTGCAGAAAAGTTTGTCTGTACACTACATACCTGGTTTTCATCTTTCAGACTTAATTACTTTCTCCCTTGTGTTTTTGAGACTCCTCCAAATCATAACAGCAACACTAGTAATCCATACTTCTATTTTCCCCTTCTAGTAAATGCAGTGACCTCGAAGAGGAGTTAAAGAACGTCACAAACAACCTGAAATCTTTGGAAGCTCAATCTGAAAAGGTCGGTTCTTTCAGTAAACTAAAGGATGTGAGCAAAGCCAAAACTTGTAAATAGAATTCATAGAAATGGACCAGAAATACAAAGCAAATGAGAGGTTTTACCTGCCTGCTTGTGGATACCACTCCTTCAGTTCTGCCCAAACAATCCTGAAGGGCTGCAGGAGAGCAGAAAAGCACGGAAATGGTGTTTGCAGCTGTTGTAAAAGGAAGAGTGCTTATAAATAGGTCACAGTTTCATAAACATTTATTATTGTTGCTACAACTTCCCTTTAAAGAGTGTTTATTGTTTTCACAGTACTCGGAAAAAGAAGATAAATATGAAGAAGAAATCAAGATTCTCTCTGACAAGCTGAAAGAAGTAAGTTTGGCCATCCCCATGCTGGATGCATCTTTGGGCATAATCTTTCTAGGAATATCCAGTGATGCTGTTTCAACTTTTTTAGGCTGAAACTCGTGCAGAATTTGCAGAGAGAACTGTTGCCAAACTGGAAAAGTCTATTGATGACCTGGAAGGTATGGAATGAGTCAAGTTTCTTTAACAGTGATCAGTTTCAAATCAGAACAAATTCTAAGAGTGGGTGGTGGATTTAATGGGAAAGAACAGCAGCACTGCTCAGGCATATGGGTGTGATGTGTCCATTGGGCAGCTGCCCAGTGTGGTGGAAGTTCTCCTGAAAAAGGTTTTCTTCCATGAAGTTGGTAACAATGACCTGATTTTGGCCAACTAACAGATGGAGGGACTCAAGGGCTCACAATCCCCACCCTATTTATTCTGCTTACTGGAAAACAATTGTGAGATTACAAAAAGACAAAAAGTTCACACAGGTGAAACTCCTGCCCAGGCAGCTTTGTGGGTGTTTTGCTTTCCTTCTGATACTCAACTGTGCTTCTGTTTTCTTGTTTTCCTCCCCAACTGCTTTGGCTGCTGTTGCCTTTTGCCTGTCTCCTCCTGTGGCCTCTTCTCTTCCCTGCATTTCTTGCTGGCCTGTTCCTGCTGCCCTCGTGCCTGACAGACGAGCTCTACGCTCAGAAGCTGAAGTACAAAGCCATCAGTGAGGAGCTCGACCATGCCCTCAACGACATGACCTCTTTGTGACCTGCCCCTGTGTGGAGACACGGGGCTCCCACTCACTGTGTTTTCTCAAGCTTTTCTTGCCTGTAATCCCTGTCACTCCTGTGCCACTTCCACAAGCCACCCTTCCACCTCTGTGGGAACTGAGCTCAATAAAACATGATACCTCTACCTTTCATCTTGCAGGGTTTGTTCTGCACAGATCAGCTCAAATACAGTGGTGATAACACCAAAAACACACTCAGCTCCTCGTGTGGGGTTGGGCGAGACACGGTCAGGATGGGGCAGGACCTGGCTCTGGCAAACACTCGAATTTTAGTGTTCCCTGTAGTCAGTGAAAAGCTTTAAGTGCACTCAGTGTCTACTCGTGCTCCACCAGCCTGGTTAAAAACCTCTCAGTCCAAGGAAAAGCCAGCAGGATGTGGCCTATAAATGACACAGGGACACATTAAAACACGGGTCTTTCACATTCCATGAGATGTGTCCAAAAACCTCCAAAAAAATCAGCCCCGTTTTGATGATCTAGGTATAAAGGCATCTTAAATATGAAGGTAAGTTACCCCAGGTTTTATTTAAAGAGAAAAAGGCTGTAAAATAACATGATTTAAATCTTGTGCTTTTCTTCTTTCTCTCCAGAAAAACTTGCTCAAGCCAAAGAGGAGAACCTGGGCTTGCACCAGACACTGGACCAGACGCTAAACGAACTGAACTGTATATGAGCGGCGCAGAGCTGCCGGCAGCCAGCGGGAGCCAGCCCTGCCCCTGCCTCGCTCCTCCCTCCTTTCTCTCTCTGTATCCTGGAAAAGCCACTTAAGTTATGCCCGGCACAGCCACCCCGCGGGCTCCGGGCACGCCTCGGGGCCGGGCAGCCCCCGCCGCGTGTGCCGCGCCGTGGCTGTTCTCACGGTTCCTTAGTCCTCTCGTATAAACCCCGGTAGAAGCTGCACCCGAGCGGTGGCGCCACCTCCGCTGCCGTTTCTTATTAAACGATTTTCTCACAGTACCGAGGCCTCTTGCGGATTTTTGTACTGCCCGGGGGGGCGTGACGTCACGGCGCGGGCAGGTACGGGAGTGACGTCACTGTCACCCCGGCTTCGCCTGTGCGTAGCGGGAAATGACGAAACACCGGCGGGGGGGGCCGATAGCCAATGGCAGCGCCGCTTACGCACGTATCAGGGCCGTCGGCCAATGGCGTGCCGGCTCCGTGCGCTCCCCGCCGGGCTGGGCCAATGAGCGTGTGGTGGGCGGGGCCGGCGCCCACCAACATGGCGAAGACCTACGATTACCTGTTCAAGCTGCTGCTGATCGGCGACTCGGGCGTGGGCAAGACCTGCGCGCTCTTCCGCTTCTCCGAGGACGCCTTCAACGCCACCTTCATCTCCACCATCGGTGAGCGCCGCGCGGGCACCAGTCCCGGCCGCGCCGCACACCGGGGTCCCGCTCGGGGCTCGGGAGCCGCGGGGCGGGCGCTGCCGTGGCCGGGCACTCCGGACCGGGCTGGGGCCAGAGCCCGCGGGAGCCGGCCGGTGCCGGGGAGGGAGCACGGAGGGACGCGACACCGAGCGGCGGAACTGAGGGCAAAGCCTTGGATTTGGCCGCTGGGCGGGACGTGTGAGTAAAGGAATTGGTTCTCCTTTCAGGAATCGACTTTAAAATTAGAACGATAGAACTCGATGGCAAGAGAATCAAGCTGCAGATCTGGTAAGGCTCCTCTGCTGCCCCGAGCGTCTGATCGCTGGGGCTGTGCGCTGTGCGTGGGGGAGGTTGGCTTCGGTTCGCTTCGGTTCCTATCCGGTTGTGCTGCTCAGCGGTTTATGGTGTTTCAGAAGCCAAAAGGCAGTTCCTGGTGCTCTGAAGACTGGTTCACGTTAGTGGAAGGCTTTAGGTGGTGTTAGCTGGAGCTGAGGGGGAGGTGGTTTGCGTGAGCCGCGTGTTGTGTCTGTTGCAGGGACACGGCCGGGCAGGAGCGGTTCCGGACCATCACCACCGCCTACTACAGGGGAGCCATGGTAGGGGCAGATCGGGGCTCTGGGACGGGCGGGTGACGAACCCAGCCCGCTCTGGCGGGGAGCACTCACAGCGTGCTGCTCTGCCTGGCTCTGCTCCTGAACAAGTGCTGCTGGAGCTGTGCTGGCATGTTGGATAACAGCCTTTCCTTGACTTAGAGATGGGGTAACTGAGAGGCCTTTTAAAAACTTTTATTCCATTTTCAGTCTCATGAGAAGGGTGAGACAATACACAATAAAGCTTTCCTCTAACCAGAACCTTATGATGGTTTGGTTCTTTGTTTACTTGTGGCTTTTTAGATGTTATAATTCAGGCCATCACAATCAGAGGCCAACTATTTCCTAATTACAATACACTATAAGTGTTTCTTGGCTTATCAACTTTTTACCACACCATGTTGTAGATACCTTAAAACAAATAATCTAAAACTACCCCTCATAAGTCCCACTACAATATATCTCCCATAATTCAATTTCTCCAAAGTATCTAGTCTTATTTACAAGACCATCTTTTGAAACTTTTTTCTAGCTCCATTTCTCTCTCAACAATACCTATTCTATTCTATAGTATCTCTAAGTCAGCATTTCTTATCTCAAAGTTTGTGTACTGATCCATACTGTGTGGGCCTTCTGTCTCTGAGAGCTCTCTACAAATCCATTTCCCACACTGGGACAATCTGGGACTTTGGAAAGGCAGCTTCCTCCATGTTTCACTCTATAAATAAATGTCCTGCACCCCTTATCTCGCTGCCGTTAGCTGGGAACCAGTTATTAAAAATAGCCACTCTTGAGTTGCTCCTCTCTGCTATGGATAAACCTTTCACTCCTGCTGAAACAGTCTTTCTTTACCTTTAGGGCATTATGCTAGTGTATGACATCACCAATGAAAAGTCTTTTGAAAATATTCGGAACTGGGTGAGGAATATTGAAGAGGTAATTTCTCTCTTTATTCATTACTGACTGTTAAAGGTGTAATTTCTTTCTCTGAAAGTAATTGAAGCTTAATTGCTTCAGAAGCATTACATTTTGTCATGTGCTGCAGGGTTAAGTGGGATGGAAATCAGTAATAGCTTTTGAAATGCTGTGGCTGATTGTGATTTGTTGTGAGGGCTGTAGCCCCTGTACTTCTGAGGGCACCTAATGTGACAATTTCCTGCCACAACAATTGATCCAAGAACTGCCATGGTGGTTACATGCTGGGAAGAAGGGCTGGGGGAGCCTGGAAATCTGTGGAAGATTCTCAGGACTGGCATCTCTGTGTTGGGTACTCAGTGGGTGCCTCAGCTGTCTGACAATGTTTACCTACCAAAGCCAAGCCCAACTTTGTGGTCTGTGTTTGTCTCAGCACGCCTCTCCAGATGTTGAAAAAATGATCCTGGGGAACAAATGTGATGCAAATGACAAAAGACAAGTCTCTAGAGAGCAAGGGGAGAAGGTGAGTGCTTCCATGTATTTTGACTTAGGCTTTTCAGAGTCCAAAACCTGGCCTGCTGATTGTCTGCACGTGCCATGGCACCCCAGTGGTGTTCCTGAGTGCAGGGACTGCACATTCCCCAAGCTGCCATGGCAGTGCTTCTCCCCACTGGCATCAACAGCACAACCTGCGTTAAGGATTCTTGTCAATTACCTAACAGATGCAAGGCAACCAGCAGGACTTCTCTAAAGGGATGCTAGAGTTGGACATGGAGAAAATGTCTGTTTTGGCTGAAAGCCACTGAGACAAGGTAGATGGGATTGTCTTTTCTGATGTCAGGTGTTACTTAGTCGAGGCAGAGTTTTTTTCTGTGCTGTGGTTGTTATGAGACTGACACGGTATCTACGCAAGAAACAAAAACAACAAGTTAAAAAGTGTGCAGAGTGTAAAAGAGCCGAGCAAAGGCAGTGAGAACAGATGCCAATTGCAGTGGGATTTAGTTCCTAATTTCTGCAAGTTGTTCTGCAGTGGGATTTAGTTCCTAATTTCTGCATGTTGTTCTGGGGATTTGGAGTAAATCCCCAACTCCGCTGCTGGTGGCAGCAGGGACAGATGCTGTGCCCAGGGCTGTGTTTGGAGCTGTTCCTGCAATTGTTCAATAATGTGTAATATGCTTTTGTTCAGCTTGCTGCAAGTTTCGGGATTAAATTCATGGAGACCAGTGCAAAAGCAAATATAAACATAGAGAATGTAAGTACTGATGCCTTTCTCTTGTATTTATTGTCCTCTTTGTGCAAAGCAGCAGTGTGGGCAGTCGCCCCTGCTGGTGGGATGCAGAACTCCGTTGTTGGGTACCACAGATGGGTTGTTAAACACTTCCCTGCAGCACAGACCCTGGCTGGGGGTGCCAGTGTGGCTTTGGGGCTCAGAAAGAAAGTTGTGGAGCTAGAGAAGGAGCATTAAAACCTGGAGCAGAGGGGAAAATACTGATAGCCTAACGTTCTTGTATAGTATGTCAGTACTTGGGAAGGCAGCTTATTGCTATACAAAACTGTTAGAAAACATTTTATACCTGTAACACTGAACTGTTTGACTTGTCACAGGCATTTTTCACTCTTGCAAGAGATATCAAAGCAAAAATGGACAAGAAGTTGGTGAGTAACTTTGATTTCATCCATGCTGGATTTAAATAGGAAAAAAAAAAAAAAAAGGCAAACCAAAAGCCACATTGCAAGAACTGTTTCACAGTGTATAAAAAAGTGTGTCATAGTCTCTTTCATGTAGGACCTCTGAAAGTTCTAGAAATGTATTTTTAGTTTGTCAAGCTGTGCTCTGACGTTGGCTGTCTCTTCATTTCAGGAATTAGCTGCAATGGTTGAGGTTTTCTAAATAAAATTATCTGTTATTTGTTTTATCAAAAGTCAGGTGAGGGGTGGAGCAGTTTAATGATACTTCTCACTCTTGCAGTTTGAAAATCCTGTAAATTAGAGCTAGAGGAGGCAGACATCATACTTCAGGGTAGAAACTTCAAACCCTTTAAGAACAGGTAAAGAATGAATGGGTTTGGATAATCTTTGCACGAATATCCTTAGCAACAATTCGGTTGTGTTTTTACAAATAGATAAATAAATGCAAATAAATGCACACAAATAAATGCACAGTGATGTTGAATTGTTCCTTAAGGAATATGAAATGAAGCTAATGAAGGCTCTTTCTACTCTTACTGATATTTCCACCTTCATGTGACCAGACATGAACTGGTGCAATGGGATATTTTGGGTCTTGCTGATGATGCCTAGGCCTTTCAGCAACATGCCCTGTAGTTTATTGGTTTTTAGTCTCAGCTGTCCTTGAGTTGATGGAAGCTGAGGCATAGGCACAGGGTGAGCTGGCTGAAGCCAAAAGCTGCAGATGCAGTTCTCCAGTTTTTGGTTGTGGCTGGTGTAAGACTCAGATAAATGAGTGAAGCCTCTCACTGATTGTGGGAAAGGTTCTTGTGTATGTCAGGCTTGGTTAAGAGTGACCAGATAAAGTATGGATGGAAGAATCTGTTAAGTATAAATAATAACTGGATATTCTTTCCATCTTCAGGAAGGCAATAGCCCTCAAGGCAGCAACCAGGGAGTCAAAATCACACAAGACCAGCAAAAGAAAAGCAGCTTTTTCCGATGTGTTCTTCTGTGAGGGACACGGCCTTAATCTGAGCTGGACTGTGCCTGTGCTAAGTGAGGTTTCCTCTTTCTGTGGACTTAGTGCTCCCAACATACCTTGTCACTCTGTGACCATCTGAATAAGAAATGGCTTATTTTGGTAATTGTCTGACTCTTCAGTTTTGGAGATGAAACAAGTTTATTTTTGTCAGATTGCCACTGGGCATGTGTATTGTCTAGCAGAGGAAGAGCAGAGCACATGTGACCTGGGATGCAGCACCATTGCTTCAGTCTTCATTCATATCTGTCTCGTATCCAGTTTAGAAAGATGAAGTTGTGATCAAAATAAGAAACTTAAATGCCACTGTTAATGAAGTACAGGTGTGCATACATGGTACTTGTGCATAGCCAGTGTGTAGCTGCACATGGAACAGTGGCATGAGACCATCCCAGAAATGCACCAAGGTGAGCAGTGCAGGCTGATGCCTTCCCAGGAGGTACGAGGGAGCTTTCTGCAGCTCCACTTCTTTACTACTACAGAGAAACTCCTTCATCTGCCTGTCTCTTACTCAGCTGTGTTACTCTAGACAATCCACAAGTACAATTGAAGTTTTAAAAAAATTCTCCTCAAAGGAATTTCTATTTTTTTAAAAAAAGAATGTGTGCTGTACATAGAATGGGTCCTTATCATTGGTAATTCATCCATGTTAGACTTGACTGTGCTTAATTAAGTACTCCAAACATTCAGACATGTTTAACAGGATCTGATGGCTACACTGAGTCCTGTACAGATGATCTGTTATCTGTTCTTGGAGCACCAGGGTCAGGCAAGGACACTTACACAAAATCTGCCACCTTACAATGGGTGGCTTTACCACTCTCCAGCTGGGAATGACTCCAGACCTACCATGACAGAGTAGGTAGTTTTAAATCATGACAAGGAAACGTATTGCACTGCTCCCAGTCGTGTGTTCCCAAGCACACTTGCTCACATATGCAAATAAATGTTGCACATCAGAACACTTTGTGAAAAGAGACTCTCTTGGACTGAGCCTGGCCTTGCTGCTGGGTGTGGATCACTGCAGCCATCAGCCTGCTCACAGCTTGTGTCAGTGCACGTCCAGCCCTCGCAGAGCAGCCTGTTACTCATTCCCACAAACCCAGCCCAGTACATTCCCAGAGCCAAGCACAGCTCCTCGGTGGGTGCTGCTCACAGGGCAGGGGCTGCAAGCCTGACTCTGGATTAGACTGACAGAAGGAGCCAGTAAGAGCATCAGCCTCCAAGGCTGCTGCCCAGGGATTGCAGTGATGGTGTACCTGCCCCAGTGAACACACCAGCTGGGTCCTGCAGCTCGCTGGAACTGAAACATGCTTTGTTTACATTGACAGCTGCGCTTAAGGGTAAAATTAAAGTTGATTTTGAAGTTGTGGAATTTACTCACCAGTTTTGTTCTCTTCAAGTTTGTGGTATTGAACTCTGGGCCTCAGAGTAGCGCTAATAAGTGTTGCTGTGGTTAAATATCTGTTGGATTCACAATTAAACTGTATAAATCTGCAGCATGCAGTTGGGCCCAGCAGGAATACTGCGTGTTCCAAAGTGGAGAAAGATTTCACTCTGTAAGTTGCTGGTTTATAGAAATGCATTTTAGATGCATTTAGATGATCTCTGTCCTGATTAAAGCTTTCATCTAACCAGAACCTTATGATGGTTTGGTTCTTTGTTTACTTGTGGCTTTTTAGCATGAGGACTTGATGAACATGCCCTGTAGTGGATTTACACATAGATGTATTTGTAGGATAAAAACCATGTTAAGTTCCTGGGGAGGCCTCTAGACAGAGTGTAGTTAACACAGACCTGTAGACTGGACAAGCAGCACCTCTGTCTTGAGCTAAGGATGTTTTTTAAAGAGTTTGTGTGTGCTTCAAGAAATGATTGAGGCACAACTGGGGTGGTGATAAGACAGGTTGAATTTCCTATGTAACTCTGCAACAATTTGCTTCTGGCTTAGTAATAACTGTGGATTGTCTTGAATCTGTATTGTGCTTTATACAGCCAGATGCTGAGCCAGATTTATTTTTCAGAGTGACTGGAAAAATTGGTGTTTATCTGACTTGATACCATGGGTCTGCCATGATGCTGGTTCTTGCCTGTGGACTGTATCAATAACTCATCCCAAGATGGGAAAGCAAACCATATTCATTTACAAGTGGGTAAAACATGAAGGATGGTATTGTGATTTTTCACTTACTTTCTAAATCTGAAGTTACTCTTGCATTCAGAATTCTTTGTATGTGAATACCTTCTGTTTAAACTTATGCTGGTTGTTGCATGTATTTATGTACCTACTTATAACATTATTGCCTTTGAAATGGTTGGGTTTATGAAAAACAACATTATTGCTTGATCTCAGGAAGTCTCATGCAGTTACTGTGACTACAGTCATCACTGTACTTCTTGGTCGGCTCTACACAGACATGAAATCTGTGTAAGCAACATGAAACCTAAAATGCAAGTGTAAGAAAGGAAAAGGTTAAAGACACTGCACTGCACATGGGCTTAGCTATGTGTCACCAAACACAGGCATCAAATCTAGAAGTACAGTATGTTTCATTCACATCATTCAATTACTGTGTTTATTAAGTATGAATGTAATGGAAAATGCAATTGTCAGAGAGGTACTCTGTAAATACATCCATAATCTACTTGTGTCTAAGCTTTCTTCAGCTAAGGAGGGAAAAATCAGAAAATGGGTACAAAACCTGTAAAACTGAGGAACTGAAGTAGGTCTGCAAAACTAACTGTGCTTACTACACATTCTCAGTGTCTAAATACCACTAAAATGTCAGGTAATTGATTAACACTTGTTTTGTAGAGAAACAAACCCACTTTTGAGCATGTCCTCAAATTCCCTTATTTTAGTGAGTATCATGGAATTCTGTGGTTGACCTTATTTTTGAGGCTGGTTGCAGTACATTGCACAGTCATCACTCCTTGGGGTGGAGACCTGTCAGTCTGTCAATAAACGGTGGAGCTGCTGTTCTAACACTTATTTAACACCTGTGTTATCTTTGTCCTGTGCTGACAGGCACAGCTCATGTTTCCTGACATCCAAACCTTATTCCAGCATCAGACTTCCAGCCTCAGATTTATAAATCCTATGGATTATTGTAAGTCTCTTTACTGCTGCTGAAAATTATTTGGTCTCTCCTTTCCTGTGAGATGCTGATCATCTCCCTGATGATTGCTAAGGGGTTATTGTGGAGGTGTGTTTGGCTGATGATCATGCTCAAAACTGCCATGATTTCTTGTTCTCTTGGACTTGCCAGGGGAGTGCACAAAGAGCTGTGTGAGGATGGTCTCCTTTGTACTTGTAGAAGTTGTAGAGCTTGGGGAAGAATGATGACTAACTTGTGTCTTCATTTCTAGCTTAAATAAAGATCTGTTCAAAGGAATGTGAATGGTAAGTGCAGTCTGAGTGTTCCAGGCTGCCTTATTCCCTGACCCATCCTTCACTGATCCCCGGAGTTTCTGTGGTTAATAAAGGTCACTGGCTGGTTAACTGGTCTCTCCAGCCTTTCTGCAGGAATCACCTGCTCTACATTGAGTGTGAGTTGGGACTTATGACTTTGTTTTGAAGGGAATTTAATGCATCCCAAAATTTGTAAAAATAACTGTAAATTGTATTTTTCGAATGATCACTTTTGGCTGCCACCCTTCCCACATTACAACTGCTTTCTTAAACACTTCTCATTGATTTTCATGTTTGTATTAAAACAAAACTTGTTTATTACAGTATGTCTGTTTTTACTCTCTTGTACAGGACCCTAAGCACTGCATAAATAAACTTCTTATGAAAAGAGAATTTTACAAACTTAAGTTTTCAGTCCTATTCATCATTTGTGCGTAGGGACCCTGGTGGGTGTGGAAAATAGGGGATTTCTGAAAATGGAGAAGAGGGACAGGACCTGGGGTGGACTCTTTTTGTCTCTAAACTATGCTGACTTTTTCATTGCAAATCCTGCACTGTGGGAGAATACTTCAGGAATTGATTAATTGGACCATTTATTAAGACCATAAATAATCAGATGAGTTACTTATGTTTTTGAAACTAAAGGGATTTTTTTACTAGTTAAGGCATTTTTGGGTGAATTTTTAGAGGTTATAGTTTGATACAAGTTTCTTTACTTCCAGGTGGTATCTGAACTTTAAAAAAAAAATACTTCCCTTCTGACAGTCCAGGCCAGGTTTGCTCTAGCTGAGGGTGAGGAGTAGACATTTTGCTAAATTACAGGGAAATCCTGATGAAGAGCTTAATGAATTGTTCCTTTTAAAGAGATAAATGAAAGACAGTTCTCTGAGTGGTTCAGTTACCAGAAGTTGTCCTCTTTGCCCCTGTCAGCTTGTGCTCTCATGGCTGGTAATCTCGGGTGTAGTAACAGTTGTTGAAAGCACTCCCATCCCGTGGTTGACTAGATTCAGATTCTAATATGAAAGGTGCTGTTAAAAAAAGGAAGTCATGATCACTTATGTATCACTGTTTAAAGGATTTACTACAATTAATTGTAGGACTGTGTGATAAATTGGAAACTTTCTTTTTCAAAGCATTTGCCAAGATGAGGTACATTAAATGCAAGATTTGAGTGCTGGTTTGTGTAAGATGTGCATCAGAAACAACATTAACACTATGTTAAGCACTGAGTGAGCAAATTTCATACATTTATCAATGCAGCCTAAGTGCTAAGTTAGCTAAGTGCTAACTTTCTAAGTTACAAGGACCTTATACCATGTAAAAAGTACTTTGGAAGTTCAAAAGCAAGTCAAGAAGCCTTCAGGCTTTTTCAAACATCTATTTTTGCAGTGTTTGCAGTGGGCAGCTCTACTAGAACCTGCCACAGAAGAGTGGTGATCAGCAAATGCTGAGGAGCCTTCTGACAAGGAAACTAAGAGAATTTGGGGTTAGAAATTAAAAGCAAATATTACCTGAGGAAATCTGGAGCTCGTACGATCATATGCTGAAAGTCTGCCAAGGACAGCTTGCCATCATTGTCCACATCAGCCTCGTAAATCACCTTTTCACACACAAGGCTGACTTCTTCCGGGGTCAGTTCATTTCGGGTTAATTTGTTAACAGTTTTCTCTAGATCTGATTTGCATATGTAATCGTCATTGTTGAAGTCTGACAAAGGAGACAAAGTTAATTTAAAGCTACAAAAGTCAGCATTTTACATGGTTGTTTGCCAAGACCCAATAGAAGGGTTTGGTTCCCAGGCTGTGATGGATTTTTATCAGTAGAACTCTCAAATCAGAAATTAAGTTACCTCTATCTATTTGTAAAAGAAATGAGCCACAAAATAAAAATGTCTTAATTTCTTATTTTCATGCAAAGGGTAACAACTGTAAGTAGTTTAATGGCTAAACATAGCCTAGCCATCATTAAATCATTCCAGCAAAACTGTGTTGGTTTGAAATATTGTCTTTAGCTGATCATAAAGAAAGTAACTGTAAATATATGTCAAAAAAATCTTTACATTTGTCCTTGAAGAAAAAAAGCCTGCAGTGTGCTTCCCTGCCTCCCCCTCCCATATCCACCCTACAGATTCTTGGGCAGCCAAATCCCCTGTGCTGTACTTTTTCCTCAGACAGAAATATTTCTTAATGTTTATCAGCTCTTGAAAACTGCAGGTAATTTCAAGTTGTAAATTTGGTAGTAAATCTTAGTACCAAATAAATTAGAGACAAAAGGATAAAGAAAACCAGAAGTTTTAAGAGGAGGGAGAAAAACATTCAAATGGAATTAAAAGAAATGGTAACTAGAAATCACTGTGCTGACAAAGTGAGGATTTTGCAGCCATACATGAAGCTGCAGGATTTCCCCACTTACTTTTTATGCGTGTCTCACTCACCATAAATTTTAAAAGCATAATAAGCTTTCAAGTCTCGGGGAGCCATTTCACTTAGCACAGAAAACATGTCCAGAAAATCATCCAAAGTCATATTGCCATCGCCATGCTCTGAGAACACCTCTGCTATTCGCTGGCGGAATGGGTTGTCCTGGGAAACAGCACAGGAGCAAGGGAAGGTCATCCTTACTAGCATTGATTTCAGTGCAGGCAAGGCAAGTGGAGTGAGATTATTTTTGTTGAAACAGCTTTTTGGCAATTTCTCCCCTTTCTGCCTTTAAGTTCTTGTCTAATGCTGTGTCAGAAGCAGACACAGCCGCACCCTCTTTAACCTTTGTGCTGTTTCAGCGTGTTTTCTGGGAATTACTAGAAGCTTCCAGAAAGACTTTTTATTTTGATAGCCCAAATTTATTTCTATGGCAGCCTCCCAGCAATTAGTCCTGGATGAATTATTCAAGAAGGGTAGATGAAACTGAAATGTGTCACTCGAGTCGTGTGCTCGGTACCTTGAGCTCTGGCATGCTGCCGATGAGCTCGTAGGGGAGTGTCACGGCGGGTTTGTCCGAGTAGTCAAGGGGAACGAGCTGCGGGGCCAGATCTCGGTACCTGTGAAACAGCCTGAGACAGAGAGAAAGGCTTGTTGGCTCTTCTGAGAACGAGGGGGTTTGATTTTCCACCTCATTTTTCATGCTTTGCATCCATTACCAGATGGAGATCAGTCAGTAAGTAACAGTTAGTATGTTTTTGTTGGAACAACCGTTATTAAAACAAGCAACATAGTGTAACTGGTGAAAAATACAAAGCTTCATTATAGAACTGTTAGGTGAAAATGCTTACACAGGACATGCAGCCAAACCCTGATGAGAGGAGAACAAGTTCATGTTTTCAGAGAGGACTCTCAGTCCCACCACATCCTGCCTTTATCAGATCCTTTGGCCACAGATTAAATAGGGAGAACAGTTTGATGCAAAAATGCGTCTTGGAGCAGCAGTGTAATCATTTACAAGAAAACATGAAGAAAACTTGACACAATCATTAAAGTTTTCATAAACCAGCAAAGTATTCCAAAGAGTAACAGTACACTTTGAAGCATCTGTCTGGAAACCATGTGAGAGAACCGTGGATGTCACTGCCACTAAGATGTAATTAATTGCATTTATTTCTAAAAATAGAGGGACATTAGTACATTAATATAAAATTTAGAATTCTGACTCAGTTTAGGATAGGGATTGTAAATTAAAAAAAAAAAAAAAAAAAAAAAAAAAAAAAAATGCTCAGATTGCCCTAAAGTATCACTTTAAATTTGAGTAAATCCATTTAAAAATTATTTTTGAAATACCTTACCCCATATGTAACCTGCCTTTACAGCAATCTCTGCCCTTTATTCACAACATGCATACAGAAGACTCACCTCAGAATTTCTTTCCTTGTGAAAAATGTGCAGTCCTATGAAGTAAGAAAAGGTATAACACGAAATGACAGTTTTTAGCATGCACTGGCCCAAACTTTTCCCGTGCAGTGACTTAAATGAATTTATCCTGTAGTGTATGTGTAAGCATTAAAGATTTCTTTTTGGCATACAACTAGGTGTATTTTATAACCCTTCCTTTTGATATAAAAATCAAACTATGTTACTAAAATCTTTGCTGCAATTCAGTACGTCTACTTATTAATTTTTAAAAGATGCTGTTTTAAAAAACCCAACAACACCTTTGCCATTATTCAGTGTCCTGCCCAAAGAGCCATTTAGTTTGCTTTATACCTGATATGCATCCAGTTGCTCTTGAGTGAAAATGGTTTGCTTGTTGCCCATTTTGAGCTGGGAATACTGACTCCTGTCAGTTCCTTCCTCAGAGGCACCTTTATAGCTCCTCTGGATATTCAGTTATTAAAAGCTGCAACAATGAGGCTCAGGTACAGCAGAGGATCAGGTAACCAACTGGTACAGGCTGCAAAGTATCATAATAGGAGCATTTCATCAAATCTTTAGTCTGGCTACTTGAGGCTCTTATCCAGCAGCATTCACCCGTCTCCTGTGTGCACCACGAAGACTCGGGTTACAGGGTTTAGCCAAATAAGTAATAGCTGCTCATTAGTGCCCTTCAGCTGCAGGTAGACCCAGTGGACCCTGCTTTTTCATGCCTTCAGATATGGTGAATTAACCAAAAAGTGTTAGTAGTGTTTTCCTCCTTTAGAATTTAACATCAAATGATGGAAATTTGGTAGCCCCTCCTCCTTTCCGTCTTGTATTTTATAGGGTCAGAATTATAAATGTTGGAAAAGCCCTTTTAGATCATTGATGCAGCACTGCCAATGTCATCACTATTCCATGTCCCCAGGTGCTACATCCGCATGTTTTTTTGAACACTTCCAGGGATGGTGACTTCACCACTGTCCTGGGCAGCCTGTGCCAGTATTTTCCTTTAATGCACATTGTTAAAATACACTATTGCTGATGGTAGCTTGTACTGGAGGTAGTACCCATCAAGTCCGCTCACCCCCTTCCTTCTGCATCATCTGCTGATGTATGTTACTACTAATTAATGGTGATTAGCATGACATCCATCCATACTGATACATACATGGCCTTTGCACTGAAAAGACGTGTGAGTGTATAGTTCATACATGTGAACAGGAATGTGATGCTATGAAAGGCTGTATGAAACATGAAAAACTAGGGGGAAAAAGGAGGAACTGGAACAGGCTGCTTTTTCATGGATCTGTAAAGTTTCTATTTCTGGGTCACTGGTTCCCTCTGGCTGGTGGAAGATCTGTTCCTGGGGCAGGCTTACTCCTCAGGGCATCTTCACATAGCAAAAACGATCTGGAATGGTTCTGTTCAGAGTGCAACAACAAGTGTGGGGAGGGATGGGGCTGGTCTCTCCTGGTGTAGCCTGGATCTCCAAGTGTTCTCCTCAAGGTGATTCCAACCTGTTGTCCTCAAAATCAGATTTATTATGTGGTGTGCAACAAGCCACACTTGAGAGAAATATTATTTGCACAAGCCTGGATGCTTGGTGGGTTTCCACAAATACAACACACCCCCCTGGACTTTCCACGCCATTATTTACAGAAGTTCAGAGTTAAGTCTTTTTCCAAGGTCAGCCCCTCTATTAAGATTATTTAGTAATTTCCATACAAGTTAGCCAATCACCAGCTAATTTCTCCACGTGCAATGGGGAAGGGTCTGCACGTGGGCAAGATCTTTTTGACCCTTAGGCATGATCTTAAGTATTATAATTAAGATAGTTCAGCTGTAGGATATACAGACCTCGAGTCCTTTGCCAAATTTTCAATGTATACACACACATAACATTTTGATTTACTACATCCCTAAAGCTTGTTAATTCCCGTATGTCGTTGACTAAGGGCTGCTAGCTGCTGTCTTCCCACTCATTATGTCTCCTTTCTTGCTGATTAGGTTTGAAAGTATACAAAGAGTTTACATAAAAAAAAAAATTATAATTTAAAATAATCTTGATATATTCCACATTTGGCAAGTCCAGCTTCGGTTCCCCTCACGGAGATACCCCCGGACTGGGTGTCGGTCTCCCTCACGGAGGTGCGAGGCGGCTCATGGCAGTCCCGGTTCCCCTCACGGAGGGGCTGATTCCCCTCACGGAGGTGCGAGGCGGCTCATGGCAGTCCCGGTTCCCCTCACGGAGGGGCTGATCCTCCTCACGGATGTGCAAGGCGGCTCATGGCAGTCCCGGTTCCCCTCACGGAGGGGCCGGGCGGGGCTCGTTCCTGCTCCCCCTCACGAAGGTGCAAGGCGCCTCGGTTCCCCTCATGAAGGGGCCGGTCCCCCTCACGGAGGTGGCAAGGCTCACGGAGGGGCGGGACGGGGCTCGTTCTCGCTCCCCCGCACGGCGGTGCAAGGCGCCTCGGTTCCCCTCACGGAGCGGCCGGTCCCCTCACGGAGGTGCAAGCCGTAAGCCGGCTCGGTTCCCCTCACGGAGGGGCAGGTCCCCCTCACGGAGGTGCAAGGCGGCTCATGGCTGTCCCGGTTCCCCTCACGGAGGGGCCGGGCGGGGTTCGTTCTCGCTCTCCCTCACGGAGCTGCAAGGCGCCTCGGTTCCCCTCACGGAGGGGCAGGTCCCCCTCACGGAGGTGCAAGGCGCCTCGGTTCCCCTCACGGAGCGGCCGGTCCCCTCACGGAGCTGCAAGGCGCCTCGGTTCCCCTCACGGAGGGGCAGGTCCCCCTCACGGAGGTGCAAGGCGCCTCGGTTCCCCTCACGGAGCGGCCGGTCCCCTCACGGAGGTGCAAGGCGCCTCGGTTCCCCTCACGGAGGGGCAGGTCCCCCTCACGGAGGTGCAAGGCGCCTCGGTTCCCCTCACGGAGCGGTCGGGCGGGGCTCGAGCGCGGCTCCCGGCCCCGGCCGCGCCGTTGCGGCGGTACCGGCAGGGGGCGCGGGCGCGGCCGTTCCGCCATGGCGGATTACGAGGCGGTGCAGCGCGGTCCGCTGCGGCTGAAGGGCAGCGGCGGGGCCCTGGGGGCCGGCAAGCGGTGAGGGGCGTTGGGGGGAACCGGGGGAGAGCGGGGGGGGCGGTGAGGAGGGGTCGGGAGAACGGTGGGCGAGGAGGGGCCTCACAGCCCCGGGGCTGAGCGCTGACCGGGCGCTTCCCGCAGGAAGAAGAAGAAGGCGAAAGACAAGGCCCAGATCCTGGAGCAGATCGTGAGCAGCAAGAAGCAGGAGGAGGAGAAGAAGCGCGGGCTGGACAAGCGGACCCCGGCGCAGGTGGCCTACGAGAAGATGCAGGAGAAGCGGGTAAGGCTTTTAAAAGTCGCCGTCACCCCTGGGGTGCGGCCGCTGAGGGGGCTGCGAGTGCCGGGAGTAACCGGCCCTTTTGTGTCTCCTACAGCAAATGGAGCGGATCCTGAAGAAAGCGTCGAAAACCCACAAGCAGCGAGTGGAGGTGAGCAGAACCATCCCGAGTTCCTCAGACCAGCGTGTTTATTGTTGGGCTGAAGGAACTGTTCCGCCTTGTGAAACACAAGCCGGGACGCACGGGGGCTTGTGGGTCAATTTGGTGATGTCAGCACCCCGTTTTCTTTCTCTTTCCCTCCCCCAGGACTTCAACAGGCACTTGGATACTCTGACTGAGCATTACGACATTCCCAAAGTCAGCTGGACTAAATGACCGGGCTGCTTTTCACGGCTCTGGAGCTGGAGTTGTGTTTTGTTTCTATCAAGCAGGGTTGCCATGTAAATCTGTATTTTCTCCATATTGTCCAATACATCTTCTGAGCTTTTATGACTTTATACTGTCTTATTTTATAGACTTGTTTTTTAAAACCAAACATCCAGCAATGTCTCCTCTGAGCCAAGGAGCTCTGGTTTACATCGATGCAGAGGGCTGGTTGTTTTTTTTTTTTTTTTTTTTGTGTTTATAGTGAGATTAAGGCCAAAGCTAATTGCTGTGAGCCATGAGCCAGATGGAAAACATTCCTTTATTTCTTTGGTTCTAACAGTTCTTCCTTTTTGAAGTGGGGAGTCTGGCAGTCTCACATTTAAGTTTCTCTTGTAAGTTATATGAATTGTATAATTACTTTCTATCAAGTTCTGTCAGAGGCCATGTTGCAAAATGTGAAATATGTAAAATTGTTTTAGGAAAGGATATTCTTTGGTATTTGATCTTTGTATACTTTCAAGCCTAACCAGCAAGAAGGGAGGTTTAATCCATGAAACAGAGAGCAGCCAACAGGCTCTGAGTGATGTCCAAGTTTTGATGGCTGATGTGCTGGATTTCTGGGATCCCACCGAGCAGCCAGGCTTGTGCAGCTCTGAAATAAACAATCAGTGTGTCTCTCGAGTGTGTAATTACTGGCTTGCTGTGCACCGGGTACTGAATCCGATTTTTGTGGAAGACAGTATCATTTCTATCTTGAGTATCAGCAGTATCATTTCTATCAGGCGTCTGCTGCAACTTGTAAACTCGATGTCATTTATTAAAACGCTGCTTTCATCCCTTTTTTTGGTGCTGACACACGTACGAAACGGGGCGTGTGGGGTTTGATTCTTACCCCCTCTGAGGGATGACGCGTCTCGTGATGTTCGAGCTCCTAACGCGCCGCTTAAACCGGGATGTTGTTTTTAACCCGGATTTGTTTTTCCGCCGCGGGCGCCGTTGAGCCCGCGGTACTCGGCGTGTGTCCGGGCCCCCCTCAGCCTGGGCGGGCTGGAGCCCCTGGCCCGCCCGGGGGCTGTGCCAGCGCTCCCGGGACTATTTCACGGCGGTGTCCTTCCGCCGCACCGCCCGTGGCGTCACTTCCCGCGGAAGCGGAAGCGGAAGGCGGGCGGGACGCGGCCCGGCCGGGGCGATGTCGGCCAGCGCTGTCTATGTGCTGGACCTGAAGGGGAAGGTGAGGCCCGGCGCGGAGCTGGCGGCTCCGCTGCCTCTCTGAGGGCTGCGGGGGCCGCGTTCCGCTTCCCGAGCTGCCGGCCCCGGGTTAGCCGAGCGGGGACGGGGGAGCTGTGGCCTGTAGCCCCTCGCCGGTAGAGATATTGGGTGAGGCGGCATCCCCGGGGGGATTAACCTCTGCTGGTGTCGTAGCTGCTTTGCCTCAGAGGAGTTGCGTGTTTTCTTATCCTAAAATCATTCTTAGAGCCTGAGCAGTAATAGGGGAAAGACAGATCTGGAAAATACTAATACATGACTTTGCAATTAAATGGTGGTATTTGCGTTTTAATCGGCAAAGCGCTTCGGCATTGTGATTTGCACTTAAAAATGCAGAGAGCCTCGAGGGAAGCTGGAGTATTTTAGAGGGGTTTTTCAAGCGTTCGTGCGTCTTGCATGATAACCTCCTTGTGGAAGAGAAAAAAGAAGGATTTGGTTGGTTTCCTTATAGGTTCTGATATGTCGGAATTATCGTGGAGATGTGGACATGTCAGAGGTGGAACATTTTATGCCAATCCTTATGGAAAAGGAAGAAGAGGGGACACTTTCTCCTATCCTAGCACATGGAGGAGTTCGTTTCATGTGGATTAAACATAACAACCTGTATCGTATCCTTTGTGCTGCAGATGTGCTGGCGTGCCAAGGGCTGCTGGCTTGGGTTTTTTTTTTAATGTCAAAATGCAACTTGGAGAATGGGTGAAGTGGTGTAAAGAGGCTATATTCAGTAAAGTTGGTTATATTAAATAAGGGTTTTTTGTGTGCTTTTGTGCTATATTCAGTAAAGTTGGTTATATTAAATAAGGTTTTTTTGTGTGCTTTTATGTACCAGCAGCATAAGGTCGAGAAAAGTGTTTTAATTTTACTCTAATTAATGATTTCTAACTAATGATTTCTAATTAATGATTTCCTTATCTTCATATCTCCTTAGCTCATAGGTGCAGTTAAGTAGCTAATGCATAATTCTTCCAGGCAACTCCAAGTGCCTTAAATTAGGCTTTTTAAAATGCACTTAGTAAACTTTTTTTTTAAATTCCTGAACATCCTTTATCAGTTGTTGCAACTTCTAAGAAAAATGCTTGTGTATCACTGGTGTTTTCATTTTTATATAAAGTAGTTCAGGTGAGTATATTTCAGAAGTAACCTTTATGCTCTGTCTAAATAGAAGTGCATAGAGCGTTCACATTTTTTAAGAACTTCAATCAATAGCATTTTTACTTTATATTTTGATTATTTTGTAGAACTATCTTCTTAACCACTAATAAGGGCACTGATATTGTGTAGCTGTGTAGGCAGGATGGGGCACAGTGCTGTGAGTAGTTACACAAGACCTGAGCACCTGGAGGAGATTGTGAACTGGTGCTTGTGTTGTGGTGCCTCACACAGCTCCTGTGTTTGCTTCATCTGTACCTGCTGAGAAAAATATTTTCTCCAGAATAGCTATTCTTCATAATAGTTTCTTCTAGGATTTCTCTGTATCTGTTTTAGTTGTGGTGAGTTTCCTGGGGCTGATCTGAGCAGAATGCTGTTTGGGAAGTATGGGGTTGGAACTTTACAAGATTATTATTTTAGATGCAGGAATACCTTCTGCTTGTGCTGTGCTGCCTCAGTTAATGTCCTTTTTCTCCCTCTCCCTCCTCTTGTTGCATTTCAGGTTTTTTCTGAATATTTCAAGGAGTTGGAAGAAGAGAGCATTAGGGATAATTTTGTTATTATTTATGAGTTGTTAGATGAGCTTATGGATTTTGGTTATCCACAAACCACTGATAGTAAAATTTTACAAGAGTAAGTATCACTCAACAGTGACAAAGCCCTTGGAATGTTTTGAGCCTTTTTCCATAGGCAAACAAATGTTTTGTGTGTGTTCTAATTATCAAAAATACTAATTATATTTTTTTTTCCATGCCCATTTTCTGGTTGTGAAGATACATCACTCAGGAAGGCCACAAACTTGAAACTGGAGCCCCACGCCCGCCTGCCACTGTTACAAATGCTGTTTCCTGGAGGTCAGAAGGGATAAAATACAGGAAAAATGAGGTGTTCCTCGATGTCATAGAGTCTGTTAACCTTTTGGTGGGTACCTTGGACTTCAACTTTTGTGTAAGAATTGTAGTAGGAAGTGTTAAAAAGGGCTTTTTGTATGAAAACCTGCAATAAAAAGTCTGACTGTGGATGGTGTGCTGTGACACCCAAAGCAATGTAATCATTAAGTTCCCATGAAATCATTAAGTAATGTAATAATAATTAAGTAATGTAATCATTAAGGAAATCCAGTACAAATAATGCTTTAATTGTGTGTATTGTTGATTTTTGGACATGTCCTTTGATCCTCTATCTGTGCTGCTTCACATCCCTGATTTAATTCACTGTACTGGATTAATTCCTGATAAGAAACACATCCAAGAAAACCCAGGGCATGGCGATAGGGTGGGAGTGTTTCTTGATGTCACAACACACCACATCAGAGATGTCTTACCTCCCTCTTCATCTTTGTTCAGGTCAGTGCCAACGGGAACGTGTTACGGAGTGAGATAGTTGGATCCATTAAAATGAGAGTTTTCCTCTCAGGAATGCCAGAGCTGCGCCTTGGGTTGAATGACAAAGTTCTCTTTGACAACACAGGCCGTGAGTGTTGCACTGTCATGACAATCAGCACAGATGCTGTCTTGAGTTTTGGGGTGCCTGGGGAGCATGGTAATCACAGAATCATGAAGGTTGGAAAAGCCCTCTAAAATCATGAGGTCCAACTGCTGAGCAGCACCACCGTGTTCACCACTAAGCAGTGTCCCCACATCCACAGGCCTTTGGAACACTTCCAGGGCTGGTGACCCCACCAGTGCCCTGGGCAGCCTGTGCCAATGCATGACCATCCTTTCAGTGAAGAAAGTTTCCCAGAATATAACCTAAACTTCCAGTGGCACAACTTGAGGCCACTTCCTCTTGTCCTGTCCCGTGTTGCCTGGGAGCAGAGCCTGACCCCACCTGGCTCCATCCTCCTGTCAGGGAGTTGTGGAGAGTGAGAAGGCTCCCCCTGAACCTACTTTTCTCCAGGCTGAGTCCCCCCAGCTCCCTCAGCTGCTCCTTGTGCTCCAGCCCCTTCCCCAGCTCCATTTCCTTTTCTGGACACACTTCAACCCCTCAATGTTTTCCTTGTTGTGAGGAGCCCAAAACTGGTGGCAGGATTGGAGGTGCCTCAGCAGTGCCCAGCACGGGGGGATGGTCACTGCCCTGATCCTGGAAAGTTGGCTAAAAGGAAGGAATGTCAGCAGGCAGCAGCTCTGCTGTGGTGACACTTGGGCCATAGCTTGTGTGACCTGTGTGTTTCCTGCTAGGTGGGAAAAGTAAATCAGTGGAACTGGAAGATGTGAAGTTCCACCAGTGTGTTCGTCTCTCTCGCTTTGAAAACGACAGGACAATCTCCTTCATTCCACCTGATGGAGAGTTTGAGCTCATGTCATATCGTCTCAATACCCACGTGAGTCTGGATGTTTGCCTTTTTAAAATGAGAATGGTTTAGATTGTAGCCACAATAGCTTTCCCTTCTTTTTTTTTTTTCATAAAACATGGGCAGCACATGGATTTTCGAGTCAGCTGTTAATAGCAAAACTTGGTGCTCACTCCTTTTGGAGGAAGAAGAAGGTTTAGACTTAACTTAGCAATAAGTCTCTGTATTTTCAACTGCTGTTGAAACTGCTTTTGAAATACTAATTTTAATCTAACTACATAATGTCAGTGAAACAATTAGTTGTGCTTGTTAACAGCAGTATTTATGGCACTTCATTTTATTGGTGCATGCCAGCCATGGTGACAAAGGCAGCCTTTGTTTCAGAAAAGTAAAAAAATTCAATCTAGAGAAGGTCTATAGCAAAGAAATAGTTCAATCCCTAGTACGTAAAACTATCAAATATTTTCTGATGCAAGTGTTTGTTTTTAGGGATTAATCTGAGACATACTTTTTTAAGCCTATAATTCTTGTACATTTGTTCATTGGTATATCAGTGCTTGCTCATTTGTATAATTATTTCTTTAAAAACCACAATTCTGTCATTTTGAACGCCCCAGGCTGCATTTTCTGTGTGGTTCACATAGTGAGTGTAGTTTTAAGGAAAAGCAACATTTTAGTGACTCTGTCAGAGTAAAACTTAGAGCTGTGATGTGTTTTTTCACCACCAGGTAAAGCCCCTGATCTGGATTGAGTCTGTGATTGAGAAACATTCCCACAGCCGCATCGAGTACATGATCAAGGTCAGGCATCCTAAAATAATCTTGCCTAATTTTAATCTTCTTTTGTTTGTTTTCAAAGCTTGATGAGCAGTATATGCATTTTTGTGCAAGTATTCAGGATTTCTGTGGGACTTAGATACCTTTGAAGACTTCATTTGTGAATTATGATCTCAGTTCCAGTTCTGGTTCTCAGGATACAGGTGGGGGTGGAGGGGAGCTGTGTGTCTCACAGCTCTCTGGGCTCAGCAGCATCATGGAAATACTTAGACCCTGCTTTTCTGCTTTATTGTTTTTCTTCTTTAGGCAAAGAGTCAATTTAAGCGTAGATCAACTGCCAACAATGTGGAGATTCACATCCCAGTTCCAAATGATGCAGATTCGCCAAAGTTTAAAACCACTGTTGGAAGTGTCAAATGGGTTCCAGAGAACAGTGAAATTGTCTGGTCCATTAAATCTTTTCCAGTAAGTGTTATTTTTTACTCTTGCCACCAAAGAGTGTAATAATTACTTAACACTAATATTTCATTCACGTTTAGACTCTGCCTAAAGCAAATCCTGTTGGTATCAGGCAAGTAGTGGACTCTTCCTC
Source organism: Vidua chalybeata (assembly GCF_026979565.1). Taxonomy (NCBI): domain Eukaryota; kingdom Metazoa; phylum Chordata; class Aves; order Passeriformes; family Viduidae; genus Vidua; species Vidua chalybeata. The sequence continues at coordinate 3,476,021 of NC_071556.1, read as the reverse complement.
TTTTTTCCATGGATGAAAGATTGGAACTTGCTAATAGATGTAGTTTATATTTGTTTCACTTGGATATTTTTTCAGAACCTGGGCAGAGAGCAAATTTTTGAGTGATGTCTCTGGGTGGTGTAATCCTTGGCCTGGCTTTAGCAGCAGCTGTTTGAGTTTTGTCAGGCTTTACTTCTTGGGTGGTTCCGTGAGCATGAGGCCTGTCCACTGCTAATGATGTGATAGTAGTGCAGCTGTGTGTCACTATTTAATCTGAATTTATGAGTATGAGGCTGGAAAAAAATGAATTATGCCTCAGGCTGGATCTGCTTTTTTTTTTTTTTAAAAAAAAAGGATTTTTAAAATTAAAATATATGTCACTTTGAGGCCCTGGAGAAGAGCTGGAATACATAGTGGAGTTCAGCAGTTTGATGTTAAGAAATCTACTCCTATCATTGCAAGTTCTTTATTATTATTTTTGTTTCAAGAAAAAAAAAATGTTCCTTTTGGATAGGGTGGAAAAGAATACCTGATGAGAGCTCATTTTGGACTTCCAAGTGTTGAAGCTGAAGACAAGGAAGGAAAACCTCCCATCAGTGTAAAGTTTGAGATTCCCTATTTCACCACTTCAGGAATCCAGGTCAGTGATTGAAAACAGAAATACTGATAAATTCACATGCTGCCCTCTAACACACGAGCTGTTTCTCATCTTGATGATTCCTGTTCAGTTTTATCCACAAGACAGATTTTTACCCGTAAAAGGGTCGGGTTTTTGCTAAATGCTGCTTTGTCAGCATGGGAGGCTTTATGTCTTACAGATCTTTCTTTCCAGGTTCGTTACTTAAAGATAATTGAGAAGAGTGGCTACCAGGCTTTGCCCTGGGTCCGGTACATCACCCAGAATGGAGGTGAGAGGAAGGGAATATTTTGTTTCTCCAGAATAAACCTGCAAATTGAAGCTCCTGTTTTTGAGTATGGAACTATCTGGTTTAGATACACAGTAGATTCAACTACACTGTTTCTTTTCTACTCCCCTCTTTGGGGATTAGAATGGAGGTGAGAGGAAGGGAATATTTTGTTTCTCCAGATATAACCTACAAATTGAAGCTCCTATTTTTGAGTATGGAACTGTCTGGTTTACATACACAGTAGATTAAACTACACTCTTTCTTTTCTAGTTCCCTTTTTGGTGTAGTAATGAAAGACCCAATGGGGTAGAGTGGTAATGCTGTTCAAATATTTTCTGATTGAGCTGGAATTCAGTAAATTTAAAAACAAAGACAACATTAGCAGTATGCTCACACATATTCTTAAAATGTATAAGACATTGTCTAGTACAAAATATTAGATTCTTAGCAAAATGGTGCAAAAATGGTGGGGTTTGGTTTTGTTGGGGTTTTTTTGTTGCTGTGGTGGTATTGTTGTTGTCATTTTGGGTTTTTTTTTTTTTTTTTTGTTTAGTTTGTTTTTCACTTTTTTTTTGTTTCTGTTTATCCAAGTATTTTTTTCTGGCATTTAAACATGACTGCCCACAATTGCCTTGCTTCTCATGGCCATTCTAAGCAAAGATTTGAGTTTATTTTATAGAATTGTTGAATCCCAGACTGGTTTGGGTGGGAAGGAGCCTTAAAGCTCATCTTGTTCCACCCCTGCCATTGGGCAGGGACATCTTCCCCTACCCCAGGCTGCTCCCAGCCCCATCCAGCCTGGCCTTGGACACTTCCAGGGATCCAGGGGCAGCCACAGCTTCCCTGGGCACCCAGGGCCTCACCCCCACACAGGAAAGAATTTATTCCTAATATCCCATCTAACCCTTCCCTCCTTTAGTTGAAGGCTATTCCCCCTCAGTGTTTTATTGATATTTGCACATTCTTTTATTAACATATGTTAATACAAGGATGCATTTTATCACTTTATCCCAACTTGCTGCTCTGCTTTACTCCTTTGAATGAGACAAATGACTAAAATTGGGTTTTTGTTTGTTTTTTTCCCCCTTCACAGACTACCAGCTCCGAACACAGTAAAACACCTCACAGGCACCACAGACAACAAACCTTCAGGCCTAGAATTCATTTGCAGAAGCTTCTGTGGTCCTGAGAGCTGTGAATGTTGTTGCCAAGGGTCTCATTTCTGCAATCTTGGATTGACAGAAGAAAGATTGGAAATTTATTGATTTCAATAATGTGTTTGAGCTTTTGAACCATTAGTATTGATTGTGTGAATATTTATTTCATTCTTAGAACATGCTGATCTTGCTGCTAAATGCTAATTACATTAGGAGTAGCAGTTACATTGAGGAGCCAGGAATCCAGAATGAACCTTGGGAATGTCTTGTCGATGCCTTGTCCATTACAGTCACAGAGTTTCTAGTATTTGTATTTTAGGATCCCTAAAGACATTGGCAGCATTATGCTACAAATTAGGGACATGATTGTGCAATTAAATGACTGCTGAACACTTCGTTGTATTTAGCCCAAGGTATTTATTTTTTTTTTTCTGGGCATTTGGGTGCCTTAACTCATTCATAGCTCTCTTAACTTTAAAAAAAAAAATTACAGAATATGAGTTAAAATTATCTGAAGTCAAAAAAACACGGTTAGCTTTTTTTTTTTTTGCATGGTTTCAAAGGAATTAATCTGAGAGAACAGCTTCAAGTGAAAGGTTTGGAAACAAAAATAGGGATTTGTTAAAGACTAAGTTAACTGAGAACAAGAGATGACAGGAGTAAATGCCTGTGGGAGAGTCTCTGGAAGCAGGATTGCTGGCTCCACTCAGTCAAAATGCAGATGAAAGAGTTCCAACCTTGTGACACCCCAGGGCCTGGAAACCCTCTGCCAACTGACCAGTACTTGCTTTTTCAAATTTCTGTTCATCAAACATGTTCCCAATTGTCATACGTAGGCATGAAGCCTTAGATTAGGGATTCAAAGACCAAAACACTTTTAGAGGTAATGTCATTTGGTAGGAAGCTTGGGTGCTCATGATTATTTTTCCAGATAATAGTAATCTACTCCAAGCTCTTCCTGGAAGTTACTGTGTAAGAAGAGGCCGACAAAAATACAGTTGCCATCTTTCTTCCAGCTTGCCTTTTGTGTTAATTTAGGGCAAATACTTCCCCTTTTTGCTATAGTTTGCTAGAATTGTTTAACTTCATTTGCCCTAAGGAGAGATGTTTTCTTTCTCAGTCTTTTCTGTTTGTAAGCAGCTGTTGCTGTATCTTCCTGGCAGAATGAATAACAGTTTGCAATGTTATTCTTAAAGGTATTATTTTTTTTTACATGCCATTTCATTTTTTTCTGAGAAGCTACAATTGGCATGGGTGTACATAGTTATTTTAGGTTTTGGTGAGGTTGTTTTTTTTTTTTTCCAGGAAAATTGTGACAGTTATCAGTATTTTCTTTACACAATTTTTAGGATATTTTAGGTTGAATTTAGTACTCCTGAGAGGTGCTAAACTTACACCATCAAAATCTAAATATCTATGTCTGCAGATGTGATGTGATAATACACTGTGTACAAAATTCTGTGCTGGTGGGAGAGTCCAGGAGTGTGCACAAAGACTGAGAAGGTATTTCAGTCACTGTCCTCACTGAACAGACTGTACATAGAGACACCTGTGTGTACAATTAGCCAAAAATCAGCTAAACTCCCCCCGGGCTGCAGCTGCTGTGACATCACAGAAGATATGCCTCAGGAAATCTAATGTCTGGTGGTGTTTGGCAACAGCCACACACCCAGTTTTTGGCAACCATGGGTGTGGACCAGGTGTATTCTGACTCTGTCACCCAAAACACTTGATGTTGAAATGGAATCATCTTGTTCAAGATTTCAGTTCCACTACTCATTTTCATTTGAACAATTAAGCTTATGACTGGACAAAAACTTTTTATATTAAAACTGTTGACAAATCACTTTCTGCTGACTTTGTTTTTCCAAGTGTTTGCTCTAATTATGCCTGTAAAATGTGACTCTCCATAGCTTTGTTTTCCTCTTGAAATTTGGATCTTGTGGACCAGAACCATGTTTTCTCCTATTTTGTTGCAGTTTGACTGTTTTGATGATGGGGCATCAGCCATGCTTGTCCAGAAGGTAATAAAGGGCAGAAAGTCCTCTTTGACTCAGTTGTACTTTGCCTGATTCTTTTTCAGTTTGATCTACACCAGGTAGTAGCCTCTAATCTCAGGGTATGCTCAGCTCTTATAATGTGAGGCCTGGATAAGTGGAGCAGAACTTTGTAAAAGCAAAAAGTAACAATATTTCTGATTTATTTAACAAATTCTGAAAAAAAATCACTTTCCTATTCTCAACAAAATCCACCCATGTACAATAAAATTGGTGATCAGAAAGCAAAATTCCCCCTCCCTCCTTTTCATGGTCGCCTCCTGAAATTCTGAATGGCACAGGGTGTGACCCAGACCCAACCTGCCACCACCTTGAATTTGGGCTGCCCTGACAGTCCCAAGGGCACCCTGCAAACTGACATCAGGAACCTGGGCTGGCCAGTTTTGTTTCACAGGGAAAAGGGCTGTGGTTTTGTTCAGGGGCCTGTGGCCCTGAGTGGGCAGCCGCCTCCAAAAAATCCAAATGTCCAAGGATGTGTCGCAGACCCAAGCTGCCCCCACCTCAACGCTGTGCTGCCCTGACAGTCCCAAGGGAACCCTACAGACTGACATCAGGAACCTGGGCTGCTGAGTTTTCTTTCACAGGGAACATGGCTGGCATTTGTGTTCAGGGGCCTGTGGCCCTGAGTGGGCATCCACCTCCTGAAATTCAGAATTGTGCAGGAAGGAGCCCATAAACAACCTACCTCCACTTCAAATCTGAGCTTCCTTGACAGTCCCAAGGAACCTGGGGTGGTGATATTGGTGCTGGGATCCCTGACGCCTGGGAAGAATGATGTCTGAATTCCAATTATTTCAGAAGGCTAATTAATTAATTTATTATATTATACTATATTACACTAACAAGAACTAACTAACTAACTAGAAAACCCGTGGCTCTCTCCTCAGAGTCCTGACACACACGTGGATCCAGCTGGTCAATGAATCCAAACAGCATCACCAGAATCCAACAAGCAATCACCTGGGGTAAACAATCCCCAAACCACATTCCACATGGGCACAAACAGGAGCAGCAAATGAGGTAAGAATTGGTTTGATTCTCTTTTCTCTGCCTCTCTCACAGCTTCTCTCAGGAGAAAGCCAAGTCTCCCTCTGTTCAGGGGGCATGTGAATAGCACATGGTGAGTTTTGTTCTGGTGTTTGTGTTCAGGGGCCCGTGGCCCTGAGTGTGGCCACTCACTGTTGCACTGTGGATGCCTGTGTAGCTGCACTGGCAAAAAGACAGAAATAAGGGATGTTATTCCAGCACTTGATCTCCTACAAGGAGGGCAGGTTTGGGTGACACGCTGAGATTAAACTTCCCTGGGAGGTTGGAGAGCCCCCTGGATCCCTGGAAGTGTCCAAGGCCAGGCTGGACAGGTCTTGGAGCAACATGGGAATGTGGAAGGTGTCTCATTTAGAATGAGATGGGCTGTAATGTCTCTTCCAACACAAACTACTCTGTGATCCTATGAGTAATTTTTTTCCCACAAGTTTTGTTCTTATCTGTTAAATCTTTATCTCACTGAACTTCGTTCTCTGCTTAATGTGGTAAAATGTAAATATCTTGGTTTGCCACCATGTTAGAGGTAAGTGCCTAATACAAAAGACTTTTAAAAGAGGATTTGCATGTTTGAAGTGCCTAACCTGTGTTTTCAGCTCGCTGTGGTTTCATAGTTGTGTTGGCAGCTGGCTGCATATCCTCGCAGCAGAAACACTCCCTGTCCCTCCCCAGGCGCGCAGACCTGTCACTTCATTATGCACCATTTAATTGCTCCTTGATTAGATGATTGTCTCTGCAGGTGCGTCAGCGGCGCTCCCTGTCCGAGTAGTTTCGTTTCCTGTAGTAGTGCGTGTGTGGAACTGAATGAGAGGAGCTCCGAGCACGCTCCGTGCCGCTGCCCGCGGCCGGCTCTGCCGGCAGATGGCATTCCCAGCACGCTGCTCCCCAGTACGGACCAGTAGGAGCCGTGCGAACGGTATGTACCCAACGTGCCTTGATTTCGGAAGGCACAGCTATTTTAGTGCCCCGGAGTGCATTAAAAACCACCCAAAACATGTCATTAAATTATTTTTTTAGCCTTATGCCGTGTGATTTTTTTTTTTTTTTTTTTTTTTTGAGTTGAGCAACTTCACAATTTAGCTGCATAGTTTTAACATTCTTATTTCTTGCTTTTTCTCTCTTGTGGTCGATACTGGTACTCCTGCAACGTGCAGTAGGGTGCCAAGGGAAGGGATGACCCCGTGCAGCATCACAGGAGCAACTACTTGGGGTTGTACATTGGTGCTGGGTCAGAAATTAAACCTCAGCTGCTGGTCTGAAAGCTCCTGTGTGATATAATATTAAAAAAAAAAAAAAAAAGAAAAGAAAAAAAAAAAAAAAGAGGACCTTTTCACTCCCACACACTTGATTAGCTCTAGAGAAAACTGGTTTTGTCTCGAGAAATTAAGCCAGAACCTACTTCCCAATCAAGTAAAATGGGTGCCTTAAAAAAGCTTCATTCCACCTTGGTCTTCCAGCTGAAGAGTCTTTTCTTACGTGTTTTTAAGGTTTTCCTACTCTTCCTTCTCTCTTGGCAACTTTTTCTGCTGGAATACTGTTTGGACTGCTTATATTTGCTTCCCAGTTCTAGTCTGAGCTGGTTTTGTCTATAAAACATCCTTACACATAAAGAGAAATCATGAGACTTTATCTGGAGTGGATTTGCCTCTGGTTAGACGATTGCACCTGTTTATTTCTGACTTAATTCTGTGAAAATAAAAAGTCTAAACCTTGGCACCTCTGTCTTTATCTTGTGCCAAATGCAGTGTTGCAATATGTTCAGTGCTTTTTTTTTCCCCTCTGTGGTTGACACCCACTGCTGTTTGTAATTTCAGCAGCCCTGGCAAGGTTGATGGCCTTGCAGAAAACAGCATGAGAGAGCAAAGTTAAGGGACAATATGAATAATCTTAATTGCCACGGTAATTAACTATACAACAATGTTATTTACACTACAGGAGAAGTCAAAATGTAAACAAACAATTGTGAAACTTCTTTTCCACGGAATTTTGTGCAATTCAATGCGTTCTCTAAGTCATGCCCTCCCTACACACAGATAAAACTTGTTTCTCCTGTAGTTACAGCACGTTGGCTTGACTCAGCATTTGTGAAAGCACACTTGCAGCTCGCTGCAGGCAGATGCAGGAGATTCCCTTTTGTAGCTATTGCACATTAGAGAATTAGTGAAAACTTCAGTGAAAAATATTGCACGTTAGGGAATTAGTGAAAAACCTTGGGGCTTTGAGAGCTCCAGCAGAGGAAGGACATGGACCTGTTGGAACAAGTCCAGAGGAGGCCACCAAGATGATCAGAGGGATGGAGCAGCTCTGCTGTGAGGAAAGGCTGGGAGAATCCCAATTCCAAATCTTTGGTGTGACCTGTGACCTGCCAGTATCTGACAGGAGCCCACAAGAGAGCCTGGAGTGACAGGACAAGGGGGAATGGCATCACACTGACAGAGAGAAGGTTTAGATTGGATATTAGGGAAAAAAATTGGGTTTGAGGCCCTGGCACAGGTTTTCCAGAGGATTTGCCCTGTCCCTGGGAATATTCAAGACTAGGTTTGATGGGGCTTGGAGCAACTTGGTCTAGTAGAAGGTACCATGGCAGGGGATAGAACAAGATGGGTTTTGAGGTCCTTGTACTTCTCCTGTGTTGTGCCTGTGACCCCCCAGGCTTTGGCAGGGCTGTGTGGGGATCAAGGTGTGGGCTCTTCACAGTGTCATCACTGCTCTGGGCAGCAGCACATCTGCCTCTGTTCCTTCACACCAGCTCCCAAAGAGAAAGACGCAGGGATTTTTTAAGAGCTAGGAGTTATAGCTAAACTCAGATCTGTATTTGTTCTCCTGAAAATGAAGGAGTGCTGTTTTATCAGGATGCATCCCAGACTGAGTTCCCAAGAATTGGTGCAAACAGCCCCCTAAAACTGAGACCTTCCACAGCCCTGCCAAATCCATGGCATTTCACTGCAAAACTAAAGCCACTTTTCCCACTTCAGCTGTTCTGCTGCTCTGCGATTGTTGACAAACTCATTAAACCAGAGGACATGGATAATTCTGAGTTTAACATCAGAGATTATGCCCAGTTTATAACCTCTCCTCATCTCTTTCCTCTGACTCTGCATCTCTTTATGTCTGTCTGGTCTTGAGTCCTGCCCTGACAGCTGCAGCATTGCATCAATGGAACTTCATTTTGCTGTAGGTGGAATTACCCTGAGCTGGAATTGTTGGACTAGATCACGGAGCCTCCAAGTTTGTTTGTGGGCTAATGGTCAAATAAATAAACAGAAACAGACCTGAATCAAATGATCAGCAACGTGAAGAACAAGATGCTGCTAGAGTCAGCATGCTGGGCTGGAGAAAGTTTTGTAGGCTTAGTTCAAATCTTGGCTGTGGATTTGTACCTTGGATCAAAGTTTTGTTACAGGCCCTTCTCCAATATAAAGCAAAGGAACATAAAACAACAAATATCTAGTGAAATCCAAACACAATCTGCTCTATGTTATGCTACAAAAATGAATGAACTCTGCCTCCCACCCACTCCCACTGTGACTTGCTGTGAATAAGCACCACTCAAAGGAAACCACTGCAAGAAGTTCTGCCTCTTTCCAGCAGGAATAACAATGGAGCAAGGAAGAATGCTGACTAGCTTCATCTCTGCTATTCCACTTGGGCAGGTGTAGGTGAAAAGCAAGGGGGTGTTTAAAAAACATTGAAAGGACTCACTCTTTGCACTGAACTGAAGCCCAAATATTCAATATATAGGCTTTATATTCAATTATAAGGCTTTATTTTTTTTTTTCTAGTAAGTTAGGAAAAGCTACCTTTTCCATCCTTCTCAAGGAATGTCCTATACCTCATCTGAGATTTTCTTAGACCATCTGAGGCAGCATTGGTGGTTGCACCACAGATTTTGAGGGACAGAAGAGTATCTAGGGACATCAGGCACGTAGGGTAAATCCATCCATTTGTTCTTTATGGATCTTCAAGCCACTGGGTTACAGGTCCCTGAAACCTGTTGGGTTTCAGGGAAAGCTTTGCACAGTGATTCTTCATGGGCACACTGGATTGCACTGATGAGAACTGGCTGTTGCTCCAAATCAGAAAGAGGGCAAATCTTGATCTGAGTTTTTCCACTTTAAGTAGTTAAAGAGGTCACAGAAGCTGCTGGCTCCTCCCCAGCAGAGAATGAAGAATTCAACAGTCCCACCAAGTTCAGAAGCAAGCAGGGGCACTGAGTTTCCTGTAGTATCAAGATTTAGGGGGGTTTTACATAAACTGTGGCAAATACAGATTGGATGGTGGGTGTGGGAGATCTAACGTGTGTTAGAAACAAGCAGTTATTGAGAGGTAATGCAACACCCACATTCAGGTGCTGTTTTATATTTTGAAGAAGTCCTTTCTTAAAACTCCTGGAATGCTGCTCCAAGCTGTACCTGTCACTGCTGCTGTCTGCCCAAGGAAATGAGACAAAACTGCACAGACAGGAAAGGTTTGAAGGCATTTCAGTATAAAAGTCGAGGGAAAAGCTTGAGGGAAAGGATAACGAAGGAGGTTTTTTCAGAAATGCTGACATTATAAACAAATGAAATCTGCTTTTTCATCTTCAAACACAAAAAAAAAGCAGTCTATAAAGTTGAAAAGGAGCACGTTTTAAATGGACAAAACCTATTATTCGTGTAGAATTCCACCTTTGCACTGTATTTGTTTAGAAAAGGACTTATCAGTCAAGCACTGCCCTGCATCAGAGGTAGGAACCTGTTGCTCCTTGAGCCGAGCTCTCTGTGTTTCAGTCTCTAATTACTCTGACCAATAACGAGCACATGGCTGCAGAACAAGTGTTTATTTTCTTGCTTGCTTATTTATTCGAACAAAAGCACAAGAAGAGAGGCTTCTGCGTGGCGTGGACTCTACAATTGTTAAAGTTTCCAAGAGGTCACGAGGGTGCCAGATAACATTAGCAGCTAAGTGCTGTGTTGTCCTGTTGTGTTATCAACAGGAAACATCTTTACCAGCACAGGAACTACAGCTTTGTAATTGGCCTGGTGCAAGAACATGACAGTATTTTCTCATCCTATCAGGACTCGGATATTTTGGGAACTGGTATATAAAGCTTGCAGCACACAGTGTCTCTTGGACATTAGGAACAGGTTCATGTCAGAAATCAGTGTGCTTTGCTATTTTAGTGGTTGCTATAGTTGCAGCATGAATTTTCTTGCCCTGCATGGTTCAGGGTGGTATTTCATTACAGTCCATATGTGTATTTTTATTATTTGAGTGCAGATGGACATGTTTAAAGGAATTAATATGGTGATATAAGCCTCGTAAAGAAGCCTTTAGCATATAAACAACAAATCCATAAATCATATCAATGCAGGCCATGTTTAGCTTTCATTAAATACTCATAGACTTCTATGGTGAAAGACTGAGCTCTATCCAGGCAAATTTCAGATTCACTGGATGATAAAATGTTATATTTGGGCTCTGAAATGAGCAGCGTTCTGCATGATCCATGTGTTGAACAGAGCAGCCCTTCTGCCTCACACAGTTAATGGCAAAAAAAAGTGCAGTAACATCTATAACTAGTGTTAGATCAGAGCAAGGAGTGTTTCAATGGTGCTGTAAAGAGCTCTTTTGGAGGGGGGCCAATATTGCAATTAATATTCTGTATGGAATTACACCACTTGTTGATTATAACAAGCCTCGCTTGGCCCATTTGATAAAGCTGGAGTGGGTTTTTCCACAGCTGTCGTCACTGTTTTCATCCAAAGTAACTGTAACTACCAAGAAGGAAAAACTACAACACCAGACACGCAGCCTGAGGACTGCCCAAATTTTTCCTAAAAAGTGCATCATGAGAAATTCTAATAACTTGAGGGTGATCCTTCAGAATAATCAGTGCTACACAACCTTTATGCACTATTGCATGTTGCCCTCGGAGAACCTCACAAAGCCAGATTTTTTAACTTTCACTCTTATTAAAATGTTTCTTAAATGTCTCCTGACATCAGAAATCAAAGATATCTTTTATATAGCAAAATTTTTGGTAAATATGGACAAAAGGATCATTTTGTTACCAATAAAACTGGCTTCTACAATGAGAAAAGTCAGGATTTTCTTTCCATTTTATTCTATATAGTAGACACTAAAAAAAAACCAACCCAACCTAGAAGTCTGCAGGCTCATTTGAGCATTTAACTGGTGACAGAAGTTTCGTTTGGCCCTCACTGATGCCTGTCTCAAAACATCCTGACATCTCCCAGCAAAGCCAGAGGCAGGAGCTGCAGCACTTGAAGGCTCAGGATTGCAGTGCAAAATGATGTCCCCAAACTTATCTCCCATGTATTGTGTCAAATACCCAAAATATCAGGGGCTGATGATGACAGGTGTTATTTTGGGGGGGGTGACACAGTCATAGATGGGGAACTGAGAGCTTTTTTCCTCCCTCTTGCTCACTCTTGAAGCATGCTGGTGGAGGTGGTGGGAAGGAGGGAACATTTTGGTCTTCCTGACTGAAGTGTTGGAGTGCCCAAACTCTCTGAGGCAGCAGCACTGGAGCAGCTTTCTCTTTTCCAAGCAGGATTTTGTGACAGCAAAGCCAGAGGGGTTCAGATTAATGAAGTGACATTTTTTTTGTAGCAAATACAAAATGATTTTTTTTTTTCATTGGGATGAGAACGTGAATTCAGCAGAGAAAAGAAAGAGCAGCTGCAATGCCTGGAAGTTAAAGCAAAGTCAAGCTAGAGGAGTTTGCTTCCAGGAGAGCATTTGTTTGTGTGCAAGCATTTGCTGATGGAATTGATGCAGGGGAGAGCTCAGAGCCCTGTGTGAAGATGGGAGGGAACCTCCACCAAAAAACACACCTCTTCCAAAAATTGCAGAGCCCCAGAACTGCTGCCACAGGTCCTGTCCTCAGGTGTGGACTCTGCAGGTGATGCTCTCAAGGACTGCAGGATCTCCTCGCCTCCAAAACATCGGCGTAATCCTTCCTAGATCTTCTCCCCCCGCTGAGCTCATCAAAGCTCTTGCCCTCACAACACCACCACCTCCACACTGGGTTCAAGTTTCCTGCAGGTGCCGTGGGACATCCCCAGCTGTGACTCCCCACACGCTGAGTCAAGGCACAGCACGGCAGGGAGGGAGGCTGGGCTGGGTGCAGGATCATTTCTGCTCTCGGGGAACCTCTCACCCACGTTTCCTGCACGGATCCTGGGTGAGAGCGCTGTCTCTGCGAGGGCAGGGGAAAGCCAGTGGGTGGGAAAGTTCAGCGGCCCATGGTGTGTCCCATTCTGCCTTGTTGGGCGGCTGGTACCAGAAATGTTCTGCTCCCTGCCCTCCATCCACACCCACGGCTGTGAATGCTGTGAATTTTGAGCACCAGGTATTTTTCCCTCTCCCCTCCAGGCCGTTGGTTCCCCTGTCCTTTGCCATATGGGTTAGGAGCTGCTGGCTTGGTGCTTGTGTGGGGGATGTTGGCCTCACTTCTCCTGGCTTCTGACCATCTCCTCTCCCCATAGCCACAGAGTGAGAGAGAAAATAAATGTTACAGCTGCTTTTCCCTGCAGCCACAGTGCAGCTCTGAAGGGAGGCTCTCAGCCTGCTGTTTGTGGCCCAGCATTTAATGTGCCCCATGTCAGATCCCATCAGCAACAGCCTTTGGTTCAGAGCCATTAAACAGCTCCATCAACGGAGGAAAGGTTTAAATAGCACATTGTGGGTTCAGGAGCAATTAATAGGTCAGTCATGATGAATCATAATTGTCACTCACAATGAATCTCCTCTAAGATCTTATTCCTGGCAGTGTCCAGGTGTTCCAGAAGGTAATTTGGACAGCAGGGCACTGCCTGAGCCCATGTCCTACAAAGCCCATGCCCTGTAAAGCAGAGCTTAAAGGACTTGGGATGCACCTGCTGGAGCCTGGGGAATGGGCCACGACAGCTGTGCCAAGAAAAGATTCATGCCTTGGTGGAGCCAGGCAGAAGGGGCTGCTGGTTCCTGGAGGTACCAGTGAGGTATCTGATGCCTCAGGTTTGAGCTTTTCTATTTCTCACATTCTGTGCTGCTTTAGTGTGGGGCTCTGGGCTTCACATGAGGGGATGGGGAGCTCTGTGCACAGAGCAGGGAGACAAAACAATTCCTTCTCCAGCTGGGCACCAAGGACAAATGATCCAAATCTCAGGCCCAAGAGCACAAACAACGTGGAATGAAGTGAGAAAAACAAGCAGGATGGGAATGCATGGGCTGGAGCTGGAATGGGACAATGAACTGCAAGGTGCAAATGGAGCAGAGCTGATCCCAGTGAGAGCCCCCGGGAGCGCTCGTGCATTTTGGGACCATTTTGGTTCATCTTGGGTGCAGCCCAGGCTGGGCTCTGGTGCTGCCCAAGGTGGATCCGTGGAGGAGATCCTTTAATAAATCCCTGCTTTATTCTTTAGCTCTGTCCAGCCTCTGCTGTAGCTCAGCCTGCACAAGGCATCAGTTCAGAGCTGGTGGTGAAGGAAGCGTGAGCACAGCTGCCCTTGGCTCGTGAGGAGGGTGAGGCATCCTCCCCAGAGTGAGCAAACCAAGCCTCCTGCAAGGCTTGGAGAGGCTGCAAAGCGCCCTGTGGGCAGCACCCTCAGGGTGCTGAGGTGCCTGAGGCTGAGACTCTCTGCTTCTCTGGGTTTTTGGGTGGCTCCACCACTGCTTTTATCTTGGTTTGCGACAGGGGAAGGCCAGTTGTAGCTAATTCCCACGGGCCTGAAAGAGCAGCAGTGAAATAAATTGGAAAGCCTCCTCAGAGAAAGGCAGAGAACTACCAGCGTGGCTGAAAGTGAAAGGGATGAAGGAGCCTTTGGCCCACATAGGGAGGGAACCATCTTCTTGTTTTTCTGATACTCTTGAAAAGAAAGAAACAGCTGCTTTTCATTTTCTGTGTAAAACAGCACCCGTCGGTGCCAGGGCCGCTGTCAGAGCCCCACCATGCTGCATGAAGCTGGGCTGAGCCCCTCTCTCAGGGGTACTGGGGGCACCACTCAGCAAGAGCAGGCACAGGGGTGGGAAAATGGCCTGAATTTTAGATTTTCTTAAAAAAAAACCCCACCATATATTCAGCTTGTTTGGAGGCTATTGCCTTTTTAGCCGTTGTTAGAATGAAAGAAATTGGGCACATAATAATTCCCACACTGTAGCACTGAACCTCTGGCCTAACAAAGAGCCATCAGTGAGCATGGAGCAAAGGATAAATTAACTTTTTCTATTATTCCCTTGAAAAAATACACTCTTGCAGTCTTCTGTAAAGATACTTTCGGGCAAAACAGATTATTTTGACTTTGGACAGCATCATTCACGAAACGCTACACCACAAGTTTGGTCTGAAGAAAACCACACATGATTTGACTCTTTTTATCTCAAATCGGCGGCGGAGAGCTCGGTGCGGTTACAGTTCTCCTCATTTCTCAGAAGAGATGATCATATTTAATCACTGTGTCAGTTGGCACAAACACCATGTTTGTAGTGAAATGCTAAAAAACAGCACATTTATCTTCCCCTCGATCAAGATTTGTATGATAGAAGCTCTTAACGTTAAAACTCATCAGTAATTAAATGTTCGAAGGGCTCAGCTACCCAGCTTGTTTACTGTAGCTTATTTTAAAGAATGGTCTGATCTCTCCTGCCTAATATAACAAATACAGCATCAGTAATCTCCACCCAAGGGCATTCATTCCTTGGCAGGCTTCACTTTGGCTCTAAGATATTATTTCTGGACTTTTTTGAGGGGATGACAACTACTAACTTGCTTCACTGAGCAGCACATTTCAGTCTCCAGAGCGCCTGTAGGGGTTGCCTCACAGCATGTCCTTACCAGCTGCACTGGTGCAGGAGCCAAGAGTCATTTGGAGGGGGAGAGAGAATTGGAAGAGGACTGTGATTCCCCCTCTGACCCACACCAGAGGGGCCAGAGAGTTTCTCCTGTGTTTCCTGCAGCGAATCCATCACGTCTGCTGGGAGTGCTGCAGCTCCCAGTGGCGCACACAGGGCTGCTCTGGGTGCTCTTACATCACCTGCTGCCCCTAGGGCTGACCTGCCCTGATTCGTGTCATTTCATTGGCACCCACTCCTGCCGTGGTATTGAGGAGTCCCAAGCACATAAAACCTCCCCTGCACCAGAGAATGGGCAAGAAAATCAGTCCTTGCCTAAAGAGCTCACTTGTTATTCACGTTTAAATCCAGCTGGGTTTGTCTCTTCCCCTGTAGGGCCAGGGGTCCACTCCCACCCTGCACACCACTGTCAGTGAGAGCACAGGCTCCAGGAAATGCCACTGGTGGGGTGCAATGAGTTTTGTTTGTGCTCAGGCTGCAGTTTCAAAGACGACAGCAAGTTTGAAACATTGCTTTTCTGTCAAAAAGGCAGTTTGAGCTCTCAGAAAACCAACAGGAGGAGGGGACAACTCCAGGTCTCACTGCCTGGCACACAGAGCTGCCCTGTCCTCCTCCAGGAGCATCTTCCCTGGGCACAGCAGCACCCTCCAAAGCAGCTCCAAAGGCAAAAAGGAGCGTTGCAGATGGTCAGTGTAGCTGATGGCCTGTCAGTTCAAGCCCTCCCTCGGGTGCTGCTCAGCAGGGCTGTGGCACCATTGCTTTCGTGGAGCGAGGAGTTTCAGTGGTTTCCAACGACTTGTTCGGTTGTTGGTATGAAATTGTGGAGGAGTTGAAAACTCAGCTGTGCCCTAGGCCAGACAGACCAAAGAAGAGCCACACAAGGCCTGCACCTTGTCCCTGAACAAGTTGTCACACGCCCAAAGCTGCCACTTTCCCTCCTGCCACCGAGAGCCCAGCGCCAGTGGCTCCTGGGAGGTGTGCACTCATGTTCTGCAGGATCATCCATCTGCAGGAGCTTCTGGGATGCAAAATGAAGCTGCTCCTCTGCTGCCACAAGCCCATTTACTCAGGAAGTGCTGCCACACAGCCAGAGGCAGTGACAAGATGGAAAAAGCACAGCGTTGGCATCACATCCCATCACAACAACCCTTCCCACAGCGCAGCTGAGCCACGGCATCATTGGAGGGGTGATGCTTGTAAGCAAAAACCCCAGTCAGGCACAGCCTCCCAGATGAGCTCGATGAGATTCATGTCCATGGGGTACCTACATGAACCTTGCTCTTTTTTCTTCCACCTTTTGAAGGCTGGAGCTTTGGGCAGGCTGCCTGGGGAGGTTTAACTGGGGTGTGTGCTTGTTTTGTGCCATTTGATGCTGAGCTTGTGGTGGTTTCTGGTGTATTTATACACATGTGACGTGGATTTATTATATAACAAGGGTGTTTGTTTTTCCTAAAAAATATATGGAAACAATTTCAAAAACCTGCATTATGGCTAAATAGCTTCTTTTTGCACAGATGACTCTGGTCCTTCTCCTCTTGTAGCTTTCCTTCAGTGCCCCTTTCAGAAAAAATCTTTGGTTTTATATATATGTGTGTGTGTGCATGTAAATATAGCTTATACAGAGATGGCTTATATCTTTTAAGTATATAAAATATATACATATAATTTAATCAGATGCAATCATAATGTAATATATATCACAATGCAATATATATCATTTAATCAGAATGCAATCACTAATGCTTGCTCTAAAACGCAGCTAAAAATGAGTTATAATATATAAAAAAAACAAAATTTCTGTAAATTTCTATCAGACAGGAAGCTGGACCTTTGCTAATATTAATGAATTCAGCACCTCATGATTACTATCCATGACACTATAGAAAACAGAGACATTCACATTTCACCATGGCACTGGCATTTTACTGTAATTGGGAAGATTTTCTCTCTCTGGAGGTTTTTCCTGCTCCTCTCAGAAGGGAATTGAGTGTCCCATCAGATTAAAAAAGAGAGCTAATGCTCATATGGCTGATTTACTACTCTGCTACTGCATTGATTGAACCCAGATACAAATCCTAAAGACAAAGTTATACATCCTGAAGCATTTAAAAAATCCTTCTTTCTGTTGTCATCCTGTATTGAACTATTCTGGGTGCTTCAGGAAGGCTAAAGTTCTTTAGACAAGCACATTTGGGCTGGATTGGGAAAGAAAGATAAATCTACACAAACAAAAAAACTATTGCTGTGCTATAACCCCCAATCTGGGAATATAGGGAAAGGGCAGCTCAAGCAAATATTGGTTGAAAAAAGAAAAAAAAAAAAAAAGGGGGGGGGAAAGGAAAAAAGAAAAAATAAAAGGAAAAAGAAAAAGAAAAGTAAAAGGAAAAAGAAAAGGAAAAGGAAAAAGAAAAGGAAAAAGAAAAGTAAACTCAGGGAGGGAGTTGGTCATACACATATCTTGAATTTTTTCTGCAGGTAAAAAACTTTTCTTTCAAAGCTACTCATGTCCTTTACTACAGAGATGTGGCTGTCCACAGCCCCTTGAGGTTTTCAGATCAACTCTTGGGCTGCTGGAGGGGAGAGCAGGGATTTCCATGGAGAGAACTGACAGCACAGACCTGCAAACCAGCCTGGGTGAATTCCATTACAGCCTTGAGGTGCAAGTAAAGCAACAGCAAAGGCAAGTCACCCCAGCCTTTGAAATGCCAGCTAACAGCGTGAGCAGGGAAAAATAACACTTTGTTAACTTCTTGTTTAGGAAAAAAAGCAGCAGAGCACTTCCTTTGATGACACATTAGCTGACAGTGGTGCTTTTATGACTCTTTCCTAGTCACTGGTGAATCACTGGATGGAAGAGTGAGGACAGACTGTTCTTAATCCAAGGGTTTCAATCCAGTGGTTGAGTGTCACCCAAAACAAGGTGCTTCTCTTGCTCCTGCTCTCTCTCATGTCATTGTCACCAGCAGTTCTTCCTGCCCAAGTCCTTGATGAGGCCAGGCTCACATCTGATCACCCTGGGGTCTGTGTGCCACCAGCAGCTCCATCCCCAGAGCAGGCTCCCAGTGCCACCACAGCTCCTGCTTCCCACCAGACAGGCCAAGGAGTCTCCAGACTTCACCAGGCATTTTTCCCCTTGTATTGCCTCCTAATGCAGTTCATATGTTTAGACATCACCCTTCACAGACATCCATTCTTTCCACGTTCCTTGCATTTTAGATTATATATCCTGGGTTTTGATCCTTTGCATCAGAAAATAGGGGTTTTTGAAGCTTAATAGTGAGGGCTCAGTGCATCTGCCAGAGTTCCTGGCACAGCCAGCATCCTGCAGGAGCAATTACTTTCCAGTGAGTCTCTAAAATTGCTTATTTACTTCCACTTGTAGGCCAAAAATACTTTAAAATCAGGACAGTTTTTTCCAGTTACACAATCACCCGAAATATCTTGAATACATAGACTTCCACTGTGGTTCAATAGTCAATCTGAAAATAGCCAAAACAGTTTGTAAAGCATGTTAAAAGTGTTCTCTCCCAGAATCCAGGCTTTAGAAGTGCAGCTCTATGGTCCAAGTCAACCAACGTCACGAAGCAAAATCAATTCCCCTGATTTTATAAGAACACAGGGGAAAAAGAGGCAGCAAAGGAGAGGGCAGCCAGTCCATGGTGCTCTTTAGCAGCTTCCTGGGCAGAATTGTCACAACCAGCCACTTCCAGAATGTCCTTTCATGTCTATTCATGTCGGGTTTATTTACTGCTCTTGGTAAAACAAAGCCAGAGTTGGTTTCTGGCCAGCCATGAGATTTAGGATATTTTTCCATTAGAGCTTTTAAATTAATTATAGTGAGTTTGGAGCATTAAGTGTGGGGCATCTGCTGCTCCTACCATTTTCATTTATCAAAAGCAGTGATAAAATCTGTTCTGGACTACAGGAGTTTAAGAATCAGAACCCTTCTCTCTCAGAGGTACAGGTTAGAAAGTGTGCAGTGATCTTGTAAAGCTCTCCAGAAAAATCTTCTAAAGATCTCGAGGCACTCTGCAAAGTGAGGCTCCATTTGTTTTCCTTACTCATGCATATTTTAAACTCCCTTTTAAGTTTCAACGGTTTGCATGGGTGTAATTCAGAACAGACTGGGGCCTTACATATTTTGCATACCAACAAGTTATGCGAGTCCAATTTCTGAGGGAAAAAAAAAGTTTATATGAGCATTATGATGCAGTTGTGGAGTAGCTCACTGGAAAAAAATAATAACACAACAAATCCTGAAGGATTCACTTTGTAATTTTCAGTGGATGTTCACAAATGAGAGCAAGCTTTGTGTCCATCAACAGTGTGCAGAAAGGAATCAGCCTTTCTCCAAAGCTACTGAAGAGCCATGGTCTTAATTTGTACGTTTAATTAACTTGTAGGCACCCATATATATGTGTGTGTGTGTGTATATGTCATCTAAATTTTAAATGATATTGAAAAAGTAGAAATAGCGTTATAAACCTATATTTTTTAATATATGTCATCTAGGTTTTAAATTATATTGGGAAAGTAGAAATAGCATGATAAACCTATATAAATATCTATATATATGTATCTAGACTTTAAATGATATTGAAAAAGTAGAAATAGCCTGATAAACCTATATATATTTTTACATATGTAATCTAGACTTTAAATGATATTGAAAAAATAGAATAGCATGATAAACCTATATATATATTTTATATATCTATATAATCTAGACTTTAAATGATATTGAAAAAGTAGAAATAGCATGATAAACCTATATATATTTTTAATATATGTAATCTAGACTTTAAATGATATTGAAAAAGTAGAATAGCACGATAAACCTATATATATATATTTTTATATATGTCATATAGACTTTAAATGATATTGAAAAAGTAGAAATAGCATGATAAACCTATATATATATATTTATATATGTCATCTAGACTTTAAATGATACTGAAAAAGTAGAAATAGCATGATAAACCTTCAAAGCTGAAGGAAAAAAGAACCTGTGTTTTAACTTAGCGTTGAGTATTTATACAGCCGGCACCGTTTAGTCCGGCATGCTGGAGTGAGTGCGAGTCTGTGGTTGCAGTTGTGTATAAAAATACTGCAGCCTGCCCCTGCTTTAGGAACTAAACTTCAGTTCCCAATAGCTCCCTCTGTAATTCTCTTTCCAAATAAAAGGACGAACTATTCCTGGCTCGTAACGGTGTATTTCTGTGGCTTCTTGGACTATAATGAAGGCAGTCTGGAATGTTAAAAATTGCACACTCAATGCCAGTTCTGAAGCCACGGTAATTTAGGCTTTAAATGTTTTGAAGTTTACATTTTGAGTCTGTTATTGTACAACTTTTTAATTAAAATGTTGCTGTAGTCCAGATCACTGATGCTTCTTGCTCAAAGATCCATTAACATCCATCTTAAAACCACTGTGTAGGGAACTTGATAATTTTGGTATCGAGGGCTAAGGCCATCTGCTTGGAAAATTATTTGGTTTTTATTTGGCTCCTTCTAATTGTAGAAATTCAAAGACATCTTTGATATCCACTGGATTCCAACAATGGAAACATCAGTTCTCTTTCTGTAAATGCTTCAGATCTGTCTGTGCTGCAGACTTAATCTTGATGCAGTTCAAGAAATAATCTGCCAAGCTTGTCACCAAGGAATCAGGGCTGGATTTTCCTGCAGAGCCAATATGTACCATTGATGCACATTACCATCTCTGTGTTTTCCCATTGGAATGCTACTAAATAAATCAGAAAAACGTGACATGCTCACTTCTAGATGTCCTCGTGACCCAGTAACAGCTATTCTTAGGATTAATAGCTCCGTGGACTCTTCTTGTTATCATCTGTAGCAGAGAGTTTGTAGACATTTATGCTTGAAATATGCCTTCACATTTATATCCTGTGTACAATAAAGTGAGACTTAAACCTGACCTTCACTCTCAAGTTAAAATTCCTCTCATACCCTTGGCTTGGTGAAAATTCTGCATGTTGAGGGGGAAGTCAGAGCTTTCCAGGTGTTTCTTGTGCCAAATAACTCAGAAATCTATTTACATTTAGTTCAGGTTTAGATAATTTTGGTATTGAGGGCTAAGGCCATCTGCTTATAAAGCTGTCTGGTTTTTATTTGGCTCTTTCTAATTGTAATTCCTGTACAATGTAAAATCATAAGCTATTATTGTATTTGCATTTACTAATCATTGTGCAATAATAACAATTTCCAGTGTAGCATCCATGGGATTCTTGCAGGACTGCAAATGTTGCCTAAATGCTTAGAGAGAGAGAGAGAGAGCTCTGGGCAGCTCTGTAAGAAACAAAATCCTTTCCTATATGAAACAACCATTCAACCAAAAGGAACATTTGAAAAATAGAGTGGACCTCACTAGTGTCTGCCTGTGAAGGCTTCAGACTTTGATTTTTGTCATCCCACACCTCAGTGTTATGTACTAAGAGATCAAACCCCCTCTGCCATGACCATTGGCATGAGCTCTCTTCACAGCGACCACATGCTTTGGCACCCAGTGCATCTCTTGCTGTGACATGGAATCCTGCATTGCACCTGATTTTTGGCTATGAATTTGGGTTTTCAGGTGTAAGCGAAATGAGGTGTTATTATTTCCACCTAATCAAGGCAAAACCAGTTTCACTTTCTTTGAAGCTTTTTATCTCCCTACAACTGGATTTGAATCTCTGACTTCACCACCACAACCCCAGAGCCATAACCACAAGGCCACATGGTTGCAGAGCTGTTTTTGGAGGTGGTAGTGATGTGAGTTATTTTAGAAGCTGCTAGCTATAAATTTCAGTTATATTTGAAGGAGGGTAAGTGAGCTTTGAAAATCCTCGGTGAGTCTGTCCTTCAGTGATTAGCAGGCAATTACTGAGGCTGCTGGCAGGAGTGGGAATGGAAGGGTCATCCTGCAGCTTCTACCAGAAACCACGGAGTACAAACAAGCAGCAATTGTGAACCACAGTTCAACTGATTGTCCTTGTTGGTATGGCTGTCCCAAGATGGGCTGTGACGCAGAGAGTCAATCTGCACAAAGTCACTTTTTCATTACAGTGAGCTCCAAATAGCATCAAAACAAGTCGTTTTTGGACCTCTGCGCCGTGCATGATAAACGCAGCCCAAGCACCTTGGTTCTTTTTTAAAAGGGTTTCACCCTGACCCTTCAGTTCATGAGGCATTTTTGCACTGCTGGCTTCCTGCCTGAAAATGAACGTGAATCTGCTATTCCATACCACTTGTTCCATAAACTACAAGGGCCAATGCTGGGAGCTATGGCTGGAACCATTTCGTGTTTGCAAAATAAGGATCGCTTGCCAAAATGATACGCAGGATTGAAAAGCCTCACTTGCCAAGATCCATTCAAAAGAGCAGCCTTGGCACAGCCAAAACCTCATTGTTGGGTATGATGTGAGATAAAAGTCCCAAAAAGCAACAACTGAACTGCACAACAAGTTCCTAAAAGCTAAAAAAAAAAAAAAAAAAAAAAAAAAAAAAAAAAAAAAAAAAGTGGAATTCAATTCTTTGACATGTAGGAACTGTTTACACTTCTCTGTTCTCATAAGAGTAACTTTCAACTGCACAAGTTAGCCACATCTGTGTGAAATGCAGATAAATCAGGGAGTAGAGTGATTTCAATCAGAGTAAGGGTCATAGTGGAGATGGTGGCTGAGAGATGGTGGGAGTTACTTGCTCAAGATCCTGCTTGATACACTCAGCTCCCTGTTGAGGGTTTCCCTGTGTCTGGTACAGCAAAGCACAGCTCTCTGAGCAGTGTAACTGAGACACTCATGGCACACATGAGCTTTCCCACTGGAGATGCTCTCACACAACAGCCAAGCTCCAAAGGAAAGGCAGAGGGTAAAAATGCTGCTGCCACACAAACCCCACAGAGGATACCCCAAAAAACAGAGGAATAGAAATAATCTAGTGGCTCAAGGCACAACTAAGGGAGTGGAGGTAATCTTTAAGGAGAAAACAGAAGATAATTCCTTGGATTTGCAGGGCTGCAATAGAATCAGCTACAGCTGCCTTTAGCTGGGTGAGAACTGGCCTTATCATCCCAGGGAGGGATGAATTCTCCATTATTTTCTCCTTCAAGTACAGAGCCTTCTCTGAGCCATTTCTGAGCCTATACACTCAAGCTGGGGATGATTAAAATTGGGAGGAGAGAACAAAAACACCTTACTGAGGTATTTTTGACTGCCCAGAAAATGGGCAAGTCCGGGAAATCCTCCTGCTCCAGTGAAGTTGCTCCCACCAACCACTCTGAGACAAACACTGGGACTACAAAGGACATGAAGAAGTCACTGATGGCTCCTGTTCATGCCCAGGGCAATAAATAACCTTTAAGGTGATGCTGAAAAGGATGTGAAATACTGGAAGTACTCCTAGAAAATCAATAAATCCCACCAGCCTAATGATGTGGATTTATCATCTATGATTCCAGGTCATTTTTACTCACAGATATAAGAAGTCACTTAACATTAATATTCCTTAGGATGCTGTACAATGGCAACTCAGGAATAAAACAGCATTCTCAGCCATGAAATCACATCTATTTTGATACTTGAAAGCAACTTTGGAAGTAGGAGTCCCTTTGGAATTGAAGTGAAAACCCTGCAAGAAAAAAATTCAATACAATTTACGTTACATGTAAAAGGCATGTGGGAAGTCAGCGATAAAGTGCAGCTGACCTCTCCTGTTGTCTCTCAGGAAATCAGAACTCAGTCGTGCCTGTTATAACTATTATTTAATAGTTGGGGAATGGCAGCATTTAGAGACCTGTGGACAGAGGTCTTTCAGTGAAGAACTCACAACAGCCATTTTGTCCTGGTTTCCAGGAAGAAAAGGTTGCTCCTGGAGCCTAAGAAAACTGTCACGAAATTCTCGAAGGAAAAAAGAAAACATAAAAATCCAAACAAACAAAGAAAACATTTCACTAGAACCCATCTTTGGAAAAATATAAAAATATTTTTCCACCCAGAGAAATAACTATAAATAATGTTTGAACTATTAAAAGAGTGAACGCAGAAAAAGGCTATTTACATAGGAGTGTTTTGTGCTGTTTCAGTCTAATTTGTCACTGATGTAGGAGCCTCATACGTTAGCTGGAGGAAATCCAGAGTTTTCAAAGGTTTTCTGTCAGGGCTTGAAAAGCTGCCAGTTTTTTTAATGGAGCCGAGCAGTCTCAGGCCTGTTGTTCTCAAAGATTTTGTGAGCCAGGGCTGAATGTTAGCAGGAAACAGAGCCAAGTGGGCTTCCTGAGCGTCTGAGAGAGGAAACACTGTAATAAGCATGGAGGCTGTGGTTAAAAATAACTCTGGTATATAAAGGCTGCAAGGATCCCCTCTCGCTCACACTCGCCGCTGCCTCTTGGCTGCAGCTTCCCGCTGACTCCATGTGAATGAGATGCTTTGCCATCCCCTCGGAGCAGGTGGTTTTTAAGCAGAAAAAGACAGAAAACAGCCCACGGAGAAGCTGAGCACAAGGCAGCTCTTATTGAGTTTCCAGCGAGCAGGATCCAGGCTTTCATTGCGAGAGCGTTGTCAGGCTGAGTTGAGCCGCGGACACGGAGAGTTTCAGTGTCTAACTTTAGGCTGAAGTAAAAGTTGTGTTGGAAAAAAAAAACCAAAAAAACCCACCAAAAACTCTGTTTTTTTCTGTGATATGAAACCTGAAAAGGGGAACAAGGCGAATCGTGGAAGGTTCTTGAGCAATAGGTGAAAGGGCCCCCCTAAATTGTTACCATCAGGCCCAGTGTGGCTTGGACCACTTCTGCTAGAGAAGGTTTAGTCCCACCCTGTGCCCCCCTCGCCCAGCTGGAGGAGATGCATGTGGCAACCACAAGCTGGGGGATTGGCCACCCACCATCAATCAGAGCTCTGCAGTCCCCCTGCCTCGGTTTCTCACCCTGCTTCTCCTCACCAAATTCATTTGGCACGGGATTAGGCCCATCTTTTCTCTCAAAGAAGTGATTTTCCTTGCAAATGTGGGATAAAACCCACGCTGGTTATTTGGTAAATTAAGGCACCTTTTTCCCTGCTGTAACCTGACACTAACAGCCCCATGCAGTCCATGCTGAACACTTCTTTGTAGCTCACATTATGCTGTAATTGGCAAAACACATTCTTCCCAGGCTTGTGTTTTTATTACAAACATTTATTTGGCGCTTTATGTGGCAAATGAAAAGAGAATTTCACAACTCATTCTACAAAGTTGCATTGTATCAGGCTGTCCCTTGAAAAAGCATTTTATTGCTCAAGAATGGCTGTAACCGTTCAAGGGGTTTCAACAGCGTTGTTCTCTTCAGCTACAATTGCTTTATATGCTACAGCACCAAATATTAATAATTTTGATCAGTGTTAACCCTGACAACTGGCACTTGATTCAGCAGTGGGTGTGACATTCCTCACAGGCATCAGCTTTACAATTTGGAGTAAAAGTTCAGGTGTGTGGAAGAAAATAAGCTGAAGTTTTGTTTCTGAATAGCATTTTCTATGAAACATTTTCTATGAAAGCATTTTCTGTGAAACACAAAGCACTGTTCCTAAGCTCAGACATAGCCAGGAATTGAAATATATAAATATCCTAAAATGTAGGCATTAATAGCTCAAGGAAAAAAATTATCACAACAAAGGACACAAGCATCTGGAAAAAAAGTCTATCCCGAAATAGCCCACTGAAGTTTCAAAGCTTAACCATAATTATATAAATAATTGTGATCATGGAAAAAAATTATATACCATACTGAATATTTCAGTGATCTAAGTCTGCAAGGACTTGAGAGGCCAGGAAGACAAATGAAATCAGCTGCTCTGTATATGCAGCCTGTCCTGCAGAGGTGCCTGTCTTCCTCTCACTGGCCAATTCATGCCTCTGATTCACACTTCCATGTATTCAAACAGGGAAAGTCATTCCAGGCAGCCAGCAATACCAATTAGCAGCGTCATGGTTAATGAAATGCTTGCTCCAATGTTTCCCATTACTTTACTCCGGGACATATGACTAATAAATCATACAGGTGCAGCACAAAGATGGTATTTTATAAAGGAGAGCCAAACCCCACATGTTCATCATGTCAAACAAGGCTTTGCAACCCTACATGAGCTCCTACTTTGTATATTTGGTGAATAAAGCTCCACTTAAAGATCCATAACCTATAACTGTGTTTTACTGGCCAACAAGGGAAACAACCCCAAAGCCTTCCTCACTCCTCAGTAATTCTCTTCTTTTTAAGCTCTGTCCAGTCTTCTCTCCCACTCCCCCAGTTAAAACATGTAAACTTCAAAGTGGCAAAACTCTCTTCTAAGAAGGGCACCTGCATCTGTGCTGACTCAGACTGCAACAGATCTCACAAATCAAAAAGAGGAAAAAAAGCAGCTGATTAGGGCTTTGATGTCCCCTCAAACAGATTTTTTTTTCCCTCTGCATTTATTAAACCCCAAACACAGTTCTCACTTCTAAACCCAGTCAACTTGGCACATCTGACAACACTTGCTGTCCTAAGTGGACATGACAGATAAGACACAATTTCCCTTTTCCTGCTGTCATCTCCAACCAATTATACAAATTGTCTATTAAAAATGGAGGCCAGGAATGACACAAGCAGTATGAACACTCAAAGTGTAACCCTCCTGTATTCCAGAATTAAATGAGTTTCATCTCCTTGGCTTCCTGATGTTGTAGAGCCCATTAAATATTTGTTAACCATAAAAGTAATTTTTCTGAATGAAACCACACAGGTGCTTCTGCCCTATGCTCCTGTTATTCCATGCTCCAATTGCCCATTTCTTCACTAAATATTTGCTTCTGTAATCTAAAGTGTTTGGCAGCAACTGAAAACTACTTGTCACGATCAGTGACTGACATTTCAAGCAGTTTTGCTAATATGATTCAACATGCTTGCCAAGTTTTGGAAACCGTGGTATCATTTCACAGTTCTGTTAAAACAAAAACAAAAACAAAAACAAACAAACAAAAAAAAAAAACCCCACCCAAAAAAAAAAAAAAAAAAAAAAGATTTTTCAAACATGTTTTTAATTGCCAGCTGAAAGGGACATCTGCAGAACAACATATGGGCACTCAGCACACGTCAGTAAAAGCTGGCAGAAACACAGCTACATACCTAATCAAAGCTGATCATTTAAAAAGTGGCATACGTTAGTTAGGTTTGAAGAGTCCCCAGATCAAAAATTACAAAAAATCATTTACAGCTGAACGCTAGCATTCTTCACACAGCAAATTCAAGTAGCAATACATAATTACCTCAATCATATTCGCTAAATAGATGAATTTTTTGCATGATTTATTCAACCATGAACTCATTTTCTTGCATATTTCTGAGAAAAGCTTTATTTATATAGTTTGACTTACGTATTGAAATGGAATTTAAACTGGTTTCCCTCTGCATTGATGGGAGTCTGCCTTGCTAAAGCAGGTTGGAACTATCAGAACTTGACTTTTGCTAATCTTTTGGGAGCTAAGTTAATAAGGCTTTCACTAAGATTGCCATCACAAGGAATGGAAGGGATAGAACTGCCAATAATCACGTTGAGAAAGCAGAAGTGCTAAAAAATATTTCTGTTCTCTCTTTGGGAAAAAGCCAGATGCTGTATCGAGATCAGACAATAATGATGTTGAAATACTTTCCATTACAGTAACTAAGGAGGATGTTAAAACAACTGCTACTCATCTCAAACAGTATTAAGTTGCCAGGTCTGGGTAATTTAGAAGTGAATGTTTCCAAAGAACCAACTAAGGACATATCCAGATGGTTAATGTTTATTATCAATTCATTTCAGAGCAGTGGGGAAGCCCCAGGTGACTTGGAGAATGTTAATATTATGTCAATATTGCAACAGGGTAAACAGAATGACCTAGATATGCCTGTCAGTGTTACATAAACCTGGGCAGAGACAGGGAGGACTTGAGACATAAAAAGAATTCTAAATAAAGATGGTTTGGTTACTGATGTTTGTGATGGTGTTTTGAATAAGTACGTGCCTGGGTGCAGTGTGATCTTGAAGAAGCACATGACAAATTAACATGGTGTGCACATGCAGACTGGTCCAGCCACAGGCCAGGACATCTGGAAATGGAATTTAGATTTTAATCAGGCAGGTTTATTGGGTCTTGATCTTTTTTATCATTGCTTACCATTCAATGTTGTTAACAATAACCTGGAAGAAAACAGAAATTGTTTCTGATAAAGCCCTAGATGACAAGGAGCACAGAAGTGCAACGTAATTTGAAGAACATGTCATTGTTAAAGGATTATTTTAACTATCCAGGAAGACTATCCAGGAACCCCACTCATGACAATACAGAGAAGCTGAAGGCCACAGTTCTAGGAATGGAACATGCAAGCTGCTTTCTGGCATGGACAAAAATAGGTTCCTACATAGGCCAACAGGGAAATATTCAGAAAAACTGGGACCAAAATTGCAGTGCTCTCAGATATCTTTGATGGTTTCTTTCACAGCCTCTACCTTCCTGTGCAACTCTAAACCAGCTGGCTTTCTCCCAGTGGCTCCAATTCTCTCTTGATGCCTCTTCCTAGCCCTGCCACCAGCATTCCCATCAGGTCTCCCAGGGCTTTGCTCCACCTTCCAGTCTTCCCCCACGTCCCACGTGCTCAGCTTTCAGCACTCTCGTAAACTCAACTTTCTCAAGAAGCCTGGCAGCCAACACTGAGTGCAGAGGGTGCTGCTGGCCTGGACTGGGGAGCTGAGAGAGTATCGTGGAATCCCAGCATGGTTTGGATTTGGAGACATTAAATCCACCCAGTGCCAGCCCTGCCATGGGCAGGGACACCTCCCACCATCCCAGGCTGCTCCAGCCTGGCCTTGGGCACTGCCAGGGATCCAGGGGCAGCCACAGCTGCTCAGGGCCTGTCCACCCTCCCAGGGAACAATTCCTTCCCAAAAATCCCATCCATCCCTGCCCTCTGGCAGTGGGAGCCATTCCCTGGGTCCTGTCCCTCCATGGCACAGAGCTGGGGGACAGGAGGCCTTTGCCAAGCAGCTACTCAGCAGAAGACCATGGCAAAGGGCACAAGTCAAGTCCTTAAAGAGAAGTGACTCATGTTTTGTCTGCTACTCCACTTTTCCAGTGCTCAAACCTCAAGAAAGACTATGGAAATAGCTCAGAGGAGAATCACTAAGGAAAAAAAAAAAGTATTAAAGGAAAATAGGTTTTCCTAAAAACTTAATGAACCACTTCAGCTCATCAAAGAGATGGCTCACCTTCATCTGTCAGTCCCTGCATGGGAATCAGCTCCAGTCATGAAAAGTCTGGTCAAAAAGGCTCCTTTCTCCAATTCATTCCTGATGTTACTTTATTCAGACAAAAGACCTACAGGATTAAATCACTCTCCCCCAATTAAGATGCGTGTCTCTGACACATACCTGTATATTTCATTTTATGTGGTTGTTTGCATCATTTTATCAACTTCCTTGACAGCAGATTCTAAAATGTGCCTACTCAGAACCTGCGATTTAAAATAGAAAAACAAAAAAAAAGTATAGTCAACAGAACGGTGACAATTTGAGCCAGGCAGGGAACTCCTCTGTCTCATTTCAATACGAGGGGTTGGTCACGGTGTTACCTGTACTGTGTACTCTGGGTGCTAAGAGGTGTCATTTTCAGGTCGTTTACCCTGGTATTACTACTATTACTTGTTTGCTCTAGGTGCAATCAGGACTTTCTGAGAACAATCCCTGAGAAAGGAGCTTTTTGTTTGTTTGAGTTCTGCAATGACTCAGAGCTGGGGCAGCCAGGTGACGTGGGTATTGCACCAACCCACCCAGCATCGAGCTTCAGTGGGCACAGCCCTGCTCAGCCCTGGCTTGGGTTCTTCTATTAACGTGCAAAATCTTGATTGCAATTCCTTACGAAGTTCCTCCTTGATCTAAAAGCAACAGGAGACAGCAGCAGCAACACCTAGGAAAATGAACTTTGCCATATAAAAAATGGCTGAGTCCGTGTTTACTTTGGCTGGAAGACAAATCACACATCATTTAGCTCTCCTCTACCCACAGAAGATTAACAAATACTTTCTAATCTCACATTCTTCACATTTATACACCAGTGGCATCACTCCTGATCTATGCTAAGTGAGATCACTGCCAGGATCTTGCGTTTAGGTATTTAAAATGAGAGTTGTGAGCAGCAAAAAGCCAGAAAATGTCAGCACAACTGTCACAGACCGAGTGGAAGGTCATGGCAAAGTTGTTCTCAATTTGTGCAGAACCAGTGACTCACAAGGTAAATAAATTCTCACATTTGTCTCCCCACGTTTAGTGCAGCTCTCAATTTTTAGCCTAGCTGCTTTTCTTGAAAACAAAAAAGAAACTAAAGGCAGTGAATTTATTATTTTGTGTGCTTGGCTTTCATCTTCTCTGCCCACTAAACTTTTCCTTAACACAAAGAAAATGCAGAGTTTGGTGATGGAGCCATAAACAAAGTCCTTCCAGTGTCTGCTGGAAGGCAGCATCCGATTGGAGCTCCTCAGTGAAACCTACACGTCCAGTTGTATATCCTAGAAACAAAATATTTTGTTAGAGCTTTGCTGAAATCACAAGCACATAAACTGACACAGACATTCAGGGTGTGTTATCAAGGGAGTATTCACATTCATTCTGAATTCATCAGAGTGTATTTTCTTGGCTGACTCACAGCCCCATATATACGTATCATTCACTTAAGGACGTTTTATTAGAGGAAAAGAGTTTACATTGAAAGATTACACAAGTGTGACATTACAGAGCCGTGAGTCACACATCTTTGTGTACAGCGTTACCATGCATTCCGTGTGTTGATTCTGCTCCAGTCACAGAAGTTTGGCTGCTCCTTCTGGCCAACCTGTGAACTTTTAGAATGAAAACTATAGAAAGTTAAACAAGAGATAGTCCTGATTTTAAAACACGTGTGGCTATTGAAACGATCATTTACTCACCCTAGCAACTGAGTTTTCCCGAGGTGGTTAAACACAGCCACAAGCCTGGAATGGGCTCTGGTGAACAGGCTCAAAGTGCTTGGGAGAGTCAGAGCCCAGCAAGGGCATTGCTCCTTCCCCTAAATGTGAGAGCTGTTCTCCTGCACCCTCCTGATTTCCAGCTCACTTAGAAACCCCTCTAAAAAGCGATTGCAAAGGAAATACGGAGGAGGAAAGGAGAAAGCATAGCTCTTTTTTGAACAGGCTCTCAAAGAATCAGTCTGTCCCTTGACAGATCATCGTTTTTTCCCCTTTCAGGTCTGTCACTTTTGCTCCTGGATGATGGCCAAGCAGCCGTGATCCTCAGAAACAGGAGTCTGGGGCATGTTATCAGAAGTTATTGGAGAATTGCTCCTTCAGAGTCAGCATCTGAGCTGGAGGCCAAGGTAAGGGAGAAGAACAATCTTCCCTTCTGAAAAATCAAGACCATAAATTGCCTACAACCAGCGGAGATCACAGAAGCTACGTGCATTTTTTCTCTCATAATGTCACATTGCAACATTGATTTTGGCAATCTTTGTGCAGCAAATGGAAATTCTGCTACAGATCTGGACTTCCATTAAATGCAAAACTCCAGCAAAGACCGTACAAAGTGGCATCAAACACCTTTCTGCCAAGATAACCAAGATAACCGAGATGCATCTGGGACTTTTAGGGTGACCAGTGCCAAGAGACCCCATCATCAGCTCAGCAGTTTACCCACGGGAGCAGGGCATGTCTCTCTCCCCCACTGAGCTCCTGACACCTTCCACTCTTCTTCCACCTTCTTTTTCTGAGTCTGATTGCACCACATGCCCCAGGGATGAGGCTGGGTTGTGGGGCAGCTGCTCTGAGGTGTTGGGGGATCAAACCCCTAATTCATGGTGTTTTTCTTAGTGTCCCCAAGGCAAGGAGCCCTCAGTGCTCCCCATCCACAGCAGAGTCCCTGCTGAAGCTTGTAGCTATCAGTGTCCCCTCATGTCACAGATGGTCCCTCGGTGTTTCCAGGTCAGGAAGAAGGGCAGGTTCCAGGGCAAGGGCAGTCCTTGCTGCCCTCCACCCCCACAGCACAGGGTCCCCTCGTGTCAGGAAGGGTCCTGTAGGTGTTTCCAGGGCAGGGTCCCCTGCAGCCCCTCATCCCACCCAAGTCCCTCACGGTGTCTCTTAGCACAGCACAGGGTGCCTCAGTGTCCCTGCAGCGGGGACTCAGAGATCCCTTGGCGTTCCCCCAGCTCACTTGTGGCAGAGACCCCTCAGTGTCCCGTCAGTGGCCCCTGCCCGAACCGGGGGTCGCGGCTCTCCGGCCACTGCCCGAACCGGGGGTCGCGGCTCCTGAGCCACTGTCCGAGCCGGGGGTCGCGACTCCTGAGCCACTGCCCGAGCCGGGGGTCGCGGCTCTCCGGCCACTGCCCGAGCCGGGGGTCGCGACTCCTGAGCCACTGCCCGAGCCGGGGGTCGCGGCTCTCCGGCCACTGCCCGAGCCGGGGGTCGTGGCTCCTGAGCCACGGTCCGAGCCGGGGGTCGCGACTCCTGAGCCACTGCCCGAACCGGGGGTCGCGGCTCTCCAGCCGCTGCCCGACCGGGGAGTCGTGGCTCTCCAGCCGCTGCCCGAGCCGGGGGTCGTGGCTCCTGAGCCACTGCCCGAGCCGGGGGTCGCGGCTCTCCAGCCGCTGTCCGAGCGGGGGGTCGTGGCTCCTGAGCCACGGTCCGAGCCGGGGGTCGCGGCTCCCGGGCCGGCCCCGATCCCCGCGCCGAGGGGAGGGCGGCGAAGGGGGCCCGTCCCAGCTCCGCTCCGCCCCGCTCGGGCTGGGACCGCCGCCGCTGCCGTGTCCTTTTATACCGGGGCTAAATTTAGGCTGCGCCCGAGCCGCTGCCTCCCGCCCGCCCCGTCCGGGACGGACGCGTTTCCTCCGCTCCTGCAATTGGCCTGAGGCCGCCCGCGCCCGCGTTATAAGGTGCGGAGGGCTGCCGGCCGCGCTCGTCCCGCACCATGGCGCTGAGCGACACCGCCCTGCCCTCCTTCGCCACCTTCGCCAGCCCCTGCCGCGAGAAAGCCCTGCACGAAGTGAGTGTCCCCCGCGCTCAGCACCGACGGCTCGGCGCACCGGTGGGCGGCTGAGCCGCGCCCCGGGTCCGTCCCCCCCTCCCCCGGTGCCCCGAGGCGAACGGCACCTCTAACCCTCTCCCTTTTCTCTCTCCCCAGAGGTGGAAGTGTGAGCAGGAGGCCAAGACCCCCGCCGGCACCTGGGGCGGCCTCTCCCCGCGCAAAGAGGATGAGGATCTCAACAACGTGCTGGATTTTATCCTTTCCATGGGCAGCGACGGCTACGGCCAGGGCGCTGCCGGCGGGGACTATCCCCCTGCCCAAGGCGAAAGCGGTGGCTTTTACCAGACAAACCCGTCCCCGGGATGCTACAATGCCCTGGAGCAGGGCAGCCCCCCGCCCTACAACGCCGGCATCGTGCCGGAGATGATGCGTTCCGAGATGGACTCCAACTACTGCCCTTCTGGCAGCGTCCACGGCCGCTTCTTTGTGACACCCACCTTCGGGGGCCCGCAGTTCGTTGAGAACATTAAGCCCGAGCCCGACATGGACAATTATGGACCGGTCCTGGGTCTGGTGCCCCAGGCTTGCCCGAAGATCAAGCAGGAGGGGAACGCGACCTGCATGATGGCCTACGAGCAGCCCCGGGTGGCCAGTTCCCCGCAGATCCCTGGGGCAGAGACGCCCCCGCTGAGCCCCGACGATCTCATGGTGAATGACTGCCACACGCAGATGATGTGCCCCTCGTCCGTGTCCTACCAGCAGAGTTACCACCCGGCCTCCGGCTTCCACCACCCGCAGACCCACCTGCAGTACCAGAACACCTCCCAGTTCGGCCTTTTCGAGGACAGCCTGCCCTTACAGCCCTCGGCTCCAAGGGGCATGCTCACCCCTCCTTCCTCCCCTCTGGAGCTGCTGGACTCCAAACCAAAGCGAGGACGCCGGTCCTGGCCGAGGAAGAGGACGGCCACCCACACGTGCAGCTATGCCGGCTGTGGGAAGACCTACACCAAGAGCTCACACCTGAAGGCCCACCTCAGGACACACACAGGTAAACATTGCTGATGGCCTTCATGCGGGGATGTGCCGTGTGCCGGCTGGGATAGCCCAGTTTGCAGCCTGGGCTTTTTTTACCCTGTAATCTGTTGAATTCATGGCTGATGGTTAGGTCTGTAACATCTAGGTGTTTACCTATGTAGTCAAAGCTTTGCTAAGGGCTTCTTTCTCCAAAGATTTTCACTGCACGTAGAGCTAAAAATCTTTGAAGAAAGGGCTTTGGAGAAAGGGCTTTATGGTAAAGGAATTTCTAGTAATTTAGCTTAAAAGCACTTGCATCTTGCCGTGGAAGGGCTCGGTAGCGACTAAAGGGATACGCTAGAATTAACCTCGGCAGGTTGCCTGGTGTGTGGTGCCACGCTGAGTCACGCTCTCCCATCTCCCCAAACAGGTGAAAAGCCCTACCACTGCAACTGGGAAGGCTGCGGTTGGAAGTTCGCGCGCTCCGACGAGCTCACCCGTCACTACCGCAAGCACACGGGGCACCGGCCCTTCCAGTGCCACCTCTGCGACAGGGCCTTCTCCAGGTCAGACCACCTGGCTCTGCACATGAAGCGGCACATGTAGCCCCGGGGAGCGTGCCCTGCCCACTGCGGACCTTATTTAACTGCTCAGGTGCAGAAGCGTTCGAAATCTGTAGCTGGTACTACATAGGGAGGCACCGACCGACGCTCCAGGACGGACACGGAGGATGCGACACGAGGAGGCTCAGCCAGGCATCTCCTGCAGGGAATCTGCCCTGCCTGAGTCAGTGACCTGCCCGTCCCGGTCAGGAGAACAGGGGTTAATTTATGCAGCTTCTGTGAAGGGGAAACTCCATAAGACTCCATACAGATTGTATAGAAGAAGCTGTAAATATGTTTTTTTTTTTTCTTCCCCAATTCTAATTGCCCATTCCTAAGCTTTACAAGACAATGTTTGTATGGAAACTGCCTGAAGTTGACCCTAGAAGAGGTAAAATGAATGTTACTGTAGCTAACGATGTTAGTTTAGATCTCAGTTGAAGGCATGGCTAAGAGAACACTCCTCTTGTTAGACTGTTTGGTTCACAGGTGCAATAGTATTCTTGTTTGCCATGATCTACACTAGAAGTACAGGGCTTGATGTCTTGTAAGAAAATAACCTATTTACTGTAATTTTTTTATATATTGTAAATAATTTTATACAATGAGAAATATTGTATATGTAAATAGAAGACAAATAGGTATTTTGCCTATTTTCTGTTTTTATAAAAACATAATTTTTCAATGTTTGAAAACATTTCATCTTTTTAATAAAATAAGATTTTAATTACTGTGACTTTTATTCTCCTTTGAGATGTCCCTGTTACTTTTTCCCTGATGGCTGGATCAGCAACCACCTGATTGTGTTTCAAATTATCAACAACTGTAACAAGACACTTAAAAAAATCTGAGCCATGGATTTGTCTGAAATAGATAACTGAGTGAGTAAGGTATTCTCAGTGGTAAATAAGACATAGTACAGGGCTTTATCAAAAAATCAAAAAGGAAAGTAGATCATATTCAAAATATACTTCCTAAAAATGGTTAAGTAAGCAACACTGTAATTTCAGTCTCAGTTCTAGTTTATGCTAGACTATTTTAATAGCATTCTTAATGTTTTCCAGATGCAGTTATAGTTTTGCCAGCAGTGTGTGGGTTTTTACTATAAATTTAAACACTGCATTTTTGTAATTATGGGGGCTTATTTTAAGGCATTCTTGTACATAAATTATCCTTGTTCTCTAGAGCTCAGTGCAGAATTCCAATAGAACAGTAGTGGAATTCAAGCATGGATTCACAACACAGGTTAAAATACCTTCATAACTCATTCCCCAAAACTTAATTTTGCTTAATAATTTGTAGTGCCACCTAGATTTCAGGAGTTAAGTCAGTTATTAACGATTTGGGGGAGGGGAAATCAGCTAGGAATTGAGATTCTGAAAACTGATTGCAAGTAAACTGGATACTGCAACAACTATAGCAGTAAAGAGAGCTACAAAATTCAAATTGAGCCCCCAAAAAATTCTTCTCAGCTGTAAAGGAGCTGAGAAGGCCAGGCAGTAAATCCAAGCAGCTGTTCTGACATTCTGATGGGTATCCTCTGTCTTTACAGCTCCTGTGTTGTGGGGAGTTTTAATACTTGTGTATCACTGCTAATCAAATATGCAGATTCAGCTTAATACTGCTGCATTTTTTCCCTTAACATATGGATCCTTGGAACTTGGTTTTAATCAAGATTGTGACCTTTTTTTTCTGGCTTTACGTGTTAGAAGACACAAGAATGAAATCAACAGGAATGCATTTAGAGTAACTACAAATGTAGCTGTTCTTCTGTGAAAGCAAAGCTGGAGTTGTTCATGTGGAACAGATGTATTTTGGGCTTCTAATCATTGGCATGGAAGAACGAGTTCCACATTTCACTTTTGTAGTTCTTTCAAAGTGAAATATAAGGGAGCTTTAGCGTTTCTTCATCAAAAACAAAACTCATTTATTTGCTAGAAAAAATAAATTGCACAATCTAATTCCAGAAAGTGAGGATGACTTAAAGATGTTCTAAATTTGGCACATTCATTGTTGCAACAGTTCTAGGTATTTCCTTCTCTTTCCCCATAGCTGAATATTTTCATATTTCAGCATGTCCTTTGGTGTTTATAACTTCAAGACAACTTTTTAAATTCTTACCCTCATCTCTTCATACTCCCCTTGCTTTTTCTGAAGAACTGGAAATGGTTATAGTCGTTCCCAGTTTTCAGCACTCCCAGTTTTTGTTATAACCCAGGTTTCAGTAACACAGTGCAAGCTTAAACGATTCCCTTGTTTGTGATGCAATTTAAAAGACAAAGAGGTGGTGACACCTCAGCCCCACATCTGCCTTGGGAAGGGCCCAGCCACAGCTTTCCAGTGATGGAGATCTTGGAAGCATCACAACATCACTTATCTGGCTCTGCTTGTCCCCAGCCCTCTCCTGACCTCTGGCTGGTCTGACCAGTTCCTTTCCCTTCCAAATCCTCAGCCTGGAGAAGACAAAGCTCCAAGGAGAGCTCAGAGCCCCTTCCAGTGCCTAAAGGGGCGCCAGGAGAGCTGGAGAGGGACTTTAGACAAGGGCTCAGGTGACAGGACACAAGGAATGCCTTCACACGGCCAGAGAGCAGGGTTAGATGGGACATGGGGAAATATTCTTCCCTGTGAGGGTGGTGAGGGACTGGAATAGAATCCCCAGAGAAACTGTGACTGCTTCATCCCTGGAAATGTTCAAAGCCAGCTTGGACGAGGCTTGGAGCAACCTGAGCTAGTGGAAAGTGTCCCTGCCATGGCAGGGGTGGAACAGGGTGGACTTTAAGCTCCCTTCCAACCCAAACCATTCTGGGATTCTGTGATTCAGGACAGCTGCAGGCACTGAGTGGCACGAAGGCATTGTGTGCTGCTCAGGGCCTTTGTGCAGAAAGAAATGTCACCACAGTCACCAACCCTTAAAAAACCCTCATGTGGCTACTCTGCAGCACCCCCACACTGGGTGCTTCTCCTCCTCCTCCTCCAGTGCCTCAGCATGGGAGCATCCAAATCTGCCTTTGCTCCAGGTGAGAGTCTGGCTGTGAGGGTTATCACCTCTGCTGCCTCTGCTCCTGCTCACTAAAATGTCTTCAGATCAGGCAGCTGATATCTGCTATCAGGCAGACATTTGTGTTACCAAATAGTGCTCAGACCCTGATGAGCAGTGGAGATGTGGAAAGAGAAGCAGCTGGTGCTCTCTGAGTTTTCAGGTTTGTGACTCAACTGAAAACAGAGCACAGGAATCCTCCTACAGAAATATAAAAGACCTCATATAAAAATTATATAAATGTGGGAAGGGATGGGGGGGGACAAAGCACTAATAAAAGTTCACAAGAAACTTTCTTGTCATTGTTTAAGGGAGGGCATCTGTGATAATAGATGTGTGGTCTTTACAGGAAACTGCAAGTTCTTGAATCTTGAGATCATCTCGTAGCAGGAAAAAAAAAGAGATGCTGATCTCATTCTTCTCACATTCTATTATGAGTAATTGTCAACTCTCTTTTTTTTTTCCCTTTCTTTAATTGTTTTAAATGAATACATCCAAAGATACTCTGTAATTCCAGTGATCTACCCAGCAGGAAACCACTAATGTTCCACATCTTCTAATAACTGACCATCAGGTTGTCATCTCTTAAGTAATTTTGTTCTAATTAACCATCTGCCTCCCAGGGAGCATCCAGTGAGCACAACCTGCAGTTATCCTGGATTTGATTTTGATATATCAGGGAAAGGAAAAAAACTACAGAAGTTGTAATTAAACCTGATGGGAGGAAATGTAGAGTCCATTGAAAACAAGATTTTCACACATATTAATGTAAGATACCACAGCCATGGGCTCCCTATTGTTGTAAGACAGATTGTGAGGTGACTTAGAGCAGTTTAAGTGCAGAAACAAGCAAATCCTGCACAATGATCCTAGTGAAAACTTTAGTAAATATTGCTGAACTCAGGTACCATCCAGAGCAGTCACTGCTCAAAGTTGGATCATTCCACGTGGAGTTTCAGAGCATTGTGTTTCACCCTGCTGCAAATGGTTTTTCCTCACCCACTGACTTGAGAAGAGTGAGTTAAACTCCTCTGAGATGGGAGCTCACTGTCAGAACACACTGTAATTCTGAAACAGCCCAGAGCAGGACCAGGCCCAGCCACTGCAGGGCTCAGTGTGGCTCGGTCACCTTTTGGCCCTTGAAGGTGACACAGCGCCCTGTGCTCACCCAGCAGCACCCCAGCACCAATCCAGAACCAATCCAGCACTGGTGAAACAGCCCAGCACCACCCCAGCACCACCCCAGCACCACCCCAGCACCACCCCAGCATCCTGTGCTCACCCAGCACCAATCCAGCACTGGTGAAACAGCCCAGCAGCACCCCAGCACCAATCCAGCATCACCCCAGCACCACCCCAGCACCCTGTGCATACCCAGCACCACCCCAGCACCAATCCAGCATCACCCCAGCACCACCCCAGCACACTGTGCTCACCCAGCACCTCCCCAGCACCAATCCAGAACCAATCCAGTGCTGGGAAATAGCCCAGCACCATCCCAGCACCAATCCAGCATCACCTCAGCACCACCCCAGCACCCTGTGCATACCCAGCACCAATCCAGAACCAATCCAGAACCAATCCAGAACCAATCAAGCACTGGTGAGGCAGCCCAGCATCACCCAGCACCAAACCAGCATCACCCCAGCACCCTGTGCACACCCAGCATCACCCCAACACTCTGTGCATGCCCAGCACCATCCCAGAACCAATCCAGAACCAGTCCAGCATTGGTGAAGCAGCCCAGCACCATCTCAGCACCATCTCAGCACCAATCCAGAACCAATCCAGCACCACCCCAGCCCCCTGTGCATACCCAGCACCACCCCAGCACCCTGTGCACAACCAGCACCCAGCAAGCCAGCAGGCAGGACACTTCCAAATCTCTTTTTTTTTTAACCCTGAAGTGGAAGGCTGGACTAGAAACCCCCTGGCTTTTCTGGAAGTTTATTTTAGATTCAGTATTGTAGCTAATCACATCTGGGAGAGCTGAAGCTTTAGTGCTGGACATGGCTCACCTCATGAAGGATGGGGCATTTCAACCTGTGTGAGCCCTTGGTTACTCACAGCCATTTACAAACTGCCTGAAAACATTGCCTGGCTCTAAACTTTGGTCTTCCATCCACAAGAATGCCAAAATAAGTTTGTCCACTCTTCAAATGATAGGATTGTGTGGTTCTGTGGTTTTCTGTGGTAGAAGCTCTGTGGTTTCTTAAGCTATTTTGTGCACCTCTAACACAGAGTAGCTGTTAGGCTTTTCTTAAATTGAATTTTTGAAGCCAGAACCCCAAGCTCTAGCAATTTCTTTTGCTATATTTAGAAAAAGCAACTACAACAAAGTCATGTAGCCATTGCTATGGTAACTAGCAAAAAATTCATCCCAAACCCCATGGAATTTAACAGGGAGAAAGCCATCCCCATGCTAGCATCCAAAACCTACTTGGTGGCATCTACAAAGTTTAAAATTCCTGGGTGTGCTGGAAGCAGCTGCTCTCAGCTGGGCCTGTCCCAGGTCCTGCCTGTGCAGGACATGCCCTACATGCTGTGAGTGGAGCAGCCAGAGCTCTGAACTCTGGCACTGCAGCAGCTCCTCTGCCATGGCCTGGGCTCTGGCAGTGCTTCCCACTGATCTGGAGGAGAAATTGGTTTACAAGCCAAACCCCAGTAACCTAAAGCACACAGCCACACTGAATTCACAGGCCCTGGAGGTAACTTGTTCAGTGTTCTGGTTCCCAGAGACCCCATAAAGCTCTGTAGCATTTGATCCCAAACCCATTCCCTGCCACTTCAGCTGAGATTGGGAGCAGCCCCTGCCACAAACCAGCACCTTCCACTTGCATCACACAAAGGATGCACAGGTTTATCCTGAACTTGTTAGGTAGAAAATATATTTGATTTACTCTTTTGAGGTCTGATTTTTCAGCCACAATTATTTGATCTTACCATATTTACTGCAGACACTAAAGAGGAACCATAAGGACTGCTTTACAGAATGAAGAAGGGGTTAACTTTACCAAAACCTCCTTTCTAAGCACAAGGAGAGCAGAAGCAACCATGTTTTCATTTACTCTGTAACCACTGTTAGCATTAATTACCTGCTTATTTACCTGCTCCCATTGTAAATCCTTTCAGCAAATCAGAAGTTTTCTGCCTCTTATCGTGGGCATAAATTCAGCAAGACAGAAACTGAACTTACCTGGTACAGGTTTATAACTAAGTAGGATATTGCTTCAAATCACTTTTACTTTAGTTTTTTCTTACAGCTCAGAGCATACCTGGAGTTCTGACTCAGTATGTCACAAAGAAATATCTGGAATATCATTTTGGATATGATCTCCTGTGATATTTAATATATTAGGTGAATAACTACTTAGCCTGAGGCTTAAACACAAAACAAAAAAAACACACAAAAATATCCTCAGATCCCAACGACCACTTTTTTACAGTCTGTGTGCAATGACAGCCTGAGTTTTGTTATCTAAATGATTTTATATTATATTTGCAAAATAAGGGATATAGAGTGCCTGGATGTCCTTTCTGTGGAAGCAAGGGATAGGCAGAGAGCACAGGGCTTCTTCATTCTGAAAATTGTGATCAAGGACCTTAAGGGGAAGTTAAACAGCAGAAATTTATTATGTGTGCTGCTGGCAGAGCCCTGTGAGATTTCATCAATTGGGAAGGCTACAGCAATTTTACGAGATGCTGCATCAGCACCAATAAAAAAGTTTTAATTGTGGTCATAACATTAAAAAAAAAAAAAAAAAAAAAACAACCAGACAGGAGGGACTCAGAGTGACTACTGATAGTCACGCACAGCAGATGGGAGATTCAGCAATTCCACAGATAAACCTGACAGCAATTCCAGCGTGGGAGCTCAGAATTCCAAGAGGAGAGCTGGGCCTGGGACACATTTAGGTTCAGTCAATAAATGATACATAAATAAATGTTTGTGTTTAACAGTTGGGCTCAGACCTTGGACAGCCTTTAGGGTGAAATTTCCACATCCTGAACAGAATGGTGATGCTTTTCTTCCCTTCCCAGTGAAGGGGGTTTGGGCCATGCTGGGTACAGGGGGGGTCCTTTCAGATTAAGCCCAGACAATGTAGATGAGGAAAGCATTTGGGAAAGCACAGGGATGAGAAAGCTGCATATGTCAGACCCCAGAAACTCCAGTGGGAGCAACACATGGAGGGCTGGGTCATGGTTTTATGAGAGATGAGAATCACGACACGATGAGAATTGGGTAGGGATTGTGCCCCTCTGTGACACGCTGCAGTCAAATCCTCCAAAATGGGAATGTACTAAAAATAACGGGAGGGAAACCCGCCTTGGCAACCTGCTGCTGACTTTGGGCAGGTGAGCAGGAGCAGCCAGTGAACAGCTGGGAGAAGAAAGAGTCCAAGTGAGCAATGGAAGAGCCCAGCAGTGAGGTGTGCTGCTCCTGTGACCACTCCCAGTGCGAGCTGCCAGGACACCCAGCACTGCTGCACAGAGTGCTCGGGAAGGGCGTGGTGCTGCTGGATTTGGGACTGGTCTGCTCAGCCCAAATCTGCCTGGGACAAGGAAGAAAGGGAAGGACAGGAGGGAAAACAGTACAACAAGAAAAAGATTTCAGTGCAGAGAATAGAGCTGTTCTTCAAAGCAAGATTCACAAATTTAACATGAAAACTTGTGAAACTGTGGACTCCAAAAAAAAAAAAAAAGTAAAGAAAGAGTGCTGAAATCTCAGAGCTCCAAAAAGTAACTTTCATTTATTATATTAAACAATAACATTTCTCTTATTATATTAAACAATAAACACATGAGATGGGTTAAAATTAAAATACCTTACAATTTGTTATAACATTTGAAAGATAAATATAACCACAATAATGTACATATTTGGAGATATTAGTCAGATTTAGGTCAGCATTGCAGTTTCCACTTTGTGTTTCCACCTTTTCAGGTCAGACTAAGAATGATATATTAAAAGGGACACCAGAAGAGCACTCTGTACTTGCAACAGCAGAAGGAACCACAGTCACTAGGAGTTTTCCTTTGAAACTTAAAGGGAGAGGCAGAAGTTGGAAAAATGAAAATCCAATTTTATAACAAATTAGCCTTTATTTATAAAACTTTCAAGTAAAAAGAGCAGTATATCAACTGATCAAACAGGTGTGTCAATGAATTATAGTTAACATGTTTACTCTAAAAATAAATCCTCTATGATTCCATCATACTCCAAGCAAAATTCCTTTCTAAGAAAAGATGGTTGTTGTGAAGTCTACATAGATGCAATATATAACCAAATATATAACCAAAAACTTGGCTGTTCCACTAGTACAGGATGATAATTGAATTAGATCATTAACAGCAGAGATCAATTCACATCAACAGAGTTCCAGCTCTACATGAGGATGAAGCAGAAATGAAATTCCTGAGAAGGAGGAATAAAATGCAGGAGAAAGGAGAAATCAAACTCTTACACAAGGGAAAGCAACAATTCTACTTGGACCAAAACTCCTTGGGCCACGGTTCTACAGAACAAATATTCTTCTCAATGGAGAAACACTAAAGAAGAAATAGTAACCCCAAAAGGATTATAAGAAGAATTCAAGAAAAGTGCGTTATCCTTGAGCGTAAGATGACAAAATAATTTCTACAATTGAGCCAACAGATTTCACAGATGGGAATTCAAAATAAAAAGGCTTACACAGACACAGCTTGGAATTTCCTACACTTTGAGAGCACAGGACATGGAACAAGATACAGGAAGGAGTGATGACCCACACAGGGCAGAGGTTCCATGAAGAAAAAGTTGCCTATAATACAGAAATATTTCCTACAGCATTATTGTGGAAGTGTGACTTTCATGAGCATCTGGTTTTATTGCAGGGTGACTGGGAGGTTCTACAGCGAGACAATTTGAAGGTAACTGAGGGAAAGCACTCAGGGCAAATGTGAACACACAGTTCTGTGTGGTAATTCAATATCTGTGCCCTGTGTGCACTGTCTGCTCGTGCAGGTTGGATGTGAATAATTGTCTGTCTGTCCTTTTAACTGCTGTGCCTCAGTGCCCTGTGCAATCCACCAGTCATTCCAGCAGTGTATATTCCATATAAAACATGTGTGCCACCATAAAACCCTGCTAAACTCTGAGTGACTGCTCAAGGTCTAGCACAGAGTCTAATAATTTATCTAAGTAGAAAGAAGAATCACCCCCACTCTTTCCTCTAAGCCAAACATGCAATGGATATTTGTTCCTCCTGAAGTCAAAGCTTAGGTGGAAATGGAGGAAAAACAGAACTGGAATCCAGAGGACAATTATGTGCAACCAATCTAACTGGAATGAGGCAAGAAAAACATGTTTTCCACCTTTGCCTGTGACTGTTTGGGGTGTGTGTATGGGAACAGCTCCCCACAAATAATTTTTTTGAAAGGAAAAAAAAGGAAAGAGGGAAGAGGGAAACTATGAGCAAACATAGGAGAAAATTCAGTGCCTCAGCCCAGAGAAGAAAGATGACATGCAAGATCAGCAGTTGAGCCTACATTCCAAACAGATGCTTTAAAAACTACAAAGAATGTGAAATGACATCCAGTGCAGATAATTACCACTTTCTGCCAGGGTTCTCTTACACCTGGCACAGCTAATGAACACAGTTTTTCATGTCAATGAAAGAAATCTCGATACAAATTGATTAATTTCTCCTCTTTTCTTTAACCAGGACTTTGAAACTCTCAGAGCCAGGAGCTAATCTGAATTTTTGTAAAGATTCCAATTCTGTACCCGTCTGTGGTTACAGAATTCATACATACACACAAGCTTTAATATATAGAATATATATGCATATTCTACATATTCACTGTATATACACATTTTATGTACAGCACAAGGAACTATATACTGGACATAGCATGTGGACATGTATATACACACACTATGATTACATTATACAATACTATATATATATATATATATATTTGTATATATACACATAGACACAAATAATGTGGATCTCACTGTACACTGTATATGCACTGGGGGTATTCACATTTTCCATATCTTACATTGTGTGTATCTTCTCTGCCCAAATAGCAACAGGTCTGTTTGTGCTTTA
This sequence comes from Vidua chalybeata, assembly GCF_026979565.1. Lineage (NCBI taxonomy): Eukaryota > Metazoa > Chordata > Aves > Passeriformes > Viduidae > Vidua > Vidua chalybeata. The sequence continues at coordinate 3,431,254 of NC_071556.1, read as the reverse complement.
AATTTCACTGGTCTGGAGGAAGAAGAGCAACGTCTTGCAAAGTTTTGCCTCAAAGAGCAAGTGCAGGTATTGTACAAACACTGAGTTACAGCACAGGGAAAGAATGTGGGGAATCTTCTTTTTATATGGAAAACTGTATTAAATACAACGTGAGAAATCACAGCTAGGTTTTCTTCTACTGCAGTGACAACACTTTGAATCAAGAGAGTTTCAGTAAATTCAAGGTTCCTAAATCTAATACTGTGCATAGACAATATGTTGTGTTCTGTCCCTGTTCATTTGTTGATCTGCAGTCACTGTCCAAGCAAAGACGAGGAAGAGTCAATAAGGAAATACAAAAACGAGCCCTAACACTCTACAGAATGCTGGATTAATTCACATTTCTGCCTCCCTGCTGGAAATCTTGAAAACATCATCTCATTGGCCTAGAAGCATTATAAAATCAGTGTTTTAGGGCCCTGACAAAGCAGCAGAAAGCCTTGTTATGGTACAGAACTTCAAAAATGCATCAAGCTGTTTAGTCATGCACCTGTCCCACTGGAGTGGCACCATCCCACCCAGAACTGGCACTACTCTCTAAATTTTATTGTAGCAGAAGAGACACCACAAGGACTCAGGTTCAAGTGAACAGGAGGATCTAACACATGGGTACAGTTTGTGTAACTGCACTGAGAATCCTGCAGCCACTTGCTTTTGAAAATTGCTCTTCCACTGCATAAGTTTCATCATGTTACCTAAAGACAGACACAAGTTAGCTCTCAGAGATTTCAAGTTCTATACACCAACAGAAGAGAGAAATTTTTGTGGTTTAGTGTGTCTGATCATGTAATCAAACATATATTAGAGAAAAAATATTGCAGTGGGAAGGGACTTCAAGTCAGGTTCTTCAAAATTAGAAATAGATTCTATTGCATCCCAAAGGGCTCATTAAAGGACAGTATTAAAGACCATGATATGATTGGTTTTGGTATTAGAAATAAATCTTCTCTCCTTTGGAGGAGAATAAAAGGTTTACATTATTTGTAGTACCATTAGCACAGGAGACACACAGTAAAGGGGAGTTGTGACTCCTAAAAATAACATCCTAAACACAAATAGATGTGTGTGTCTGCACACCCACCCATCCACCTACCTCCCCACAAAAGCCTGAGACTACAAATGCCACGTCCTGGCTGCATTTCAGAGCTGAAAGCCACCAAGGTGCTAAAAATGATCCAATCTGACTCCTCTGTGTCAGGAAAGCATCCAGGATAAGGCAATCCAAACAGAACAGGGAAAGATTTGTTTTCAGTCACTGAGCAGGCACTGTCATTGTGGCATGAAAATAAAAGTAAGGAAGCAAGGACATAAAAAATAGAAATGCAATAAAGATGGTGAAGGAATATCACATTAAAAAAAAAAAAAAAAAGAGAAAATGTTGTAAGATAAGGGCCACATCAGTAAGAACACAGAATGTAAAGCTTTTGTACTCCCAGAGAACAAAGGGCAGGAAAGAAGACTGAGGACATTTAAAAATGCTGTGCTAGATCCCTACTCCACGAGACAGAAAACTCCAAGGCAAACACAACTGAAGTTTTAGAATTCCTGTAATCAGAAAAGGCATTTCTAGTAAGCAAATTAAATTCACAGACTTATTTTTTCTATGACATGTCAAACACATTCTGTGTTGTCTTTTCCAGGTGGAAGCATTCAGTGCATATAAAACCTGTTCCTACCTGGTCTGAGTCCTGCAAACTGGATTTTAGAGCCAACCCAGACAGTTCTGCCAGAAGTGATGTGTGAATGTGCATTTGGCAACTAAAATCTGATTCAACTTGGCTTCATTTCAGCTACAGCTGCTTGATCTGTAACCCCAAAGAGGTGGAATTGAAGAAGCAGAGGTAGAGACTGTCCCAGAGAGTCACTTGGCTAACACAACCTAGTCTGTGTGCTGGCAGCTGGAGAAAATGAGGGTACAGTGAGTGGTAGGGGTGAGCACTCCTCAAACATGGCAACTTTTCCACCACTTCATTTCTTGATGTCACATTAAAGCAGCACCCAAATGTGTGTCACCATCTTGCAATCCCATTTGCTTACAATAAAGCAAATTTTTGCTTCATAATTTAACTGCTAAATTACTTATCCCATTTACTATAACTGAATTAATTCCCACTTTTAGTCTTACACAATTATTAAAAATCAATGCAAACAAATGTTTAAATTAGAAGAACTACTAATTTCTAGAGTCTTCGAATTTGTACTGTTTTATAGAGTTCACTGCATCCATCATATATAAATTGTCAGATTCTTTTGTAAAAGCCACAACTTCTGGATAAAAAGGGACCACCTACTAAAGAATTTAGGGTTTGACATAGGTGATGCAGAAGAAATACTGATTAGCCTACCATGAATTATTAAATAAATGTAACAAGTGAAAGCTAATTCTATAAATATTCTCTTTTTATGACATTTCCTTTGAAATCCATACTGCAGCCTCAAAGACCCAGTGGAATTCAGGTTATTAAAAAAAAAAAAAAAAAACAGATTCACAAGCTGCAGTTTACTCTATGCAACATTTGTGTTTCAGATAAAGAAACTTTCGGTACCTTAGGATTACACATTAGGTTTCTTACAAGCAATAAATTTTCTCTAGAACATATAATACAGCTTATACAGAGTTTCCTGCAGATGATGCACTCGAGAATCCACACAGAGCCTGGTCGGACACAACCAGCCAGTCCTGTTCAGATCTGAAGGTGACTGAAATTCTTTTCACAAATATAAACCAAGGATTTCGTATTTCTATAAAAGCTTTGTTCCAAGGTTTCTCTTGAACAGGGTGGAGGCCAAGACCCTCTTTAAGAGTTTGGCATGTCAGCCTTACTGAGAGCAATGGCCAACTCAAGGTCTTCTTGTTCTTGTCTCCTCAACCGAGCCAGTCTTTCCTGCTCTGCTTTTTCACTCTCTCTCTTCGCCCAGGCCAGCTGCTGTTCCTCATTTCCAAACTAAAAAATGAAAATGGAAAATGAATTAATGAAGTTACCAACCAGCTCGAAGAAATTATGCAAAAAAATACAAAGAATCAGACTTATTAAATATACAGCTGAAGTACACCAGGCTGTCTTAGGGCAGTTCTAGATTGACATAGAAATTCACTCACTGGTTTCCTCACTTCATCCTTTATTTCCTTAATTTCTTCCTCCTTCACTTCCTCCCTTGATTTATTTCCTTAATTCTTCCTTCCTTTACCTCCTTATTTAATTTCCTTACTTTCTTCCTCCTCCCACCTGGAAATTAACCCACATGGGATGCAAGTCCCTGCATCTGTGGCTCAGTTGGGTTTGAAAACTGCCAAAAAAAAACCTCCACAAGAACATAAAAAAAGGAAGTTAATGGTTTGGAAGCACAGCAACTACAACCATTTTTAAGAATAAATAGCTGGTAATGCTAATAGTTATTTATTCTTGTGCACAACAGAGAGTTTTATTGTGGTAGTTCCTGCTAAGGGTGAGGGGTTTGAGAAGTGATTTTGGACACTGCTGACATGTGGGAAGTTTCATCACCAAATCAAAAGTTACCCAAACTGTTGCTGTTCATAAAATACACACAGAGTTTCACCAGTAAGAAATAATGTGAGAGAATCCAGTTGACTTCAGCAGAGAACACTAAGAAAATATCACATTTTTGTAACATTCAGCTCCTAAACCTGTTTGGGCTCCCCAAAACACAAGCACAGTGCAGCAAAACTCGTCCAAAATGATATTCTAGGATTTACCAGTGAAGGATGCAAAAGTTTGCTTGTTTGAACTTTTTGAACAAAATCTGAAACTGTTTTATTGAAATCAGAGCAATTTCAAACTCAAATCTAATCTGTTCCCAGCTAATTTTAGCACTTGCTGAGGAGGAGGATGGGAACAGCTGCATGCAAATGTTTCCATTAAAGCCCACTTCTAAAATCTGCTTTTTGGGTTTTGTTTTGGGGTTTTTTTGAGGATTTTTTTTTCTCTGTGTGTGCAGGAAAACATATTATTTGAGGAGAAAAATTCCAGCTGGATGTATACTGCAAAAATTCCTTGTGGCCCAGGACATGGTGACTCTGAGCACATCCTGCTGTGCCATGGCACAAACAAACACAGCTACACCTGCCCAGACCAGCCTGAAATATTGACCTGAGTGTTCAAATAGTGCTAAACCCTGCCTAGCTGCATAAACATTTGTGATGGTCCCACCCCAGCCTCCTCCTCCACTCTGCAGCGTATCTGTAATTTTTATTTTTTTATGTATTTTGAAATAAATCTGTCTATTTTAATTTCTTTTAACCCAAGCCCAATTCTCATTCACTCATAATTTAATCATGCCTCTGGATGCTCATCATTCCTCATTTTTTTTCTTCCAGTATGACTTTAGAGATGATTTGATGCAAAAAAAAAAAAACCTTTTCTTCATGCAATATCTCTGCTGTCATTGCTATAAAAATTTAGATGAGAATCTTTGCATTTGATGTTACTGAAATACAACAGAAGTGCAACACCTTTTGATATTTTACTTTTACCCTACTACATTCCTCATTTAAATAACCTCAGCTGCTAGGTAAGATTGAAAAGCTCATTAAGATTTTAAATAGATTAATTTTTTTCAGGGTAAAGACAGATACAAATGGAAGCAGGAATTCTCTGCTTAGTCCAGGAATTTAGGCAGATCCAACAGCTGGGATGGAAAATGAATAAATGAATGGTTACTATTTTCAGAAATAAAAGATGCTTTGGTCAAACTATTTGGGATATTTTTTTAATGTTGAGAAACCAGTTTTACTTCTATGGCTTCCATTCCAGGATAAGGCTTCCAAAGTTTAGGACAGCCCCAATTATAACTTGTTTATGGAACACAAGTTATATTTTTGCAGTTAAAAGTGCTGAGTGGGAAAAAAAAAAAAAAAAGGAAAAAATAGGCAAGTGATTCATTGGAAACAAATCTGGATGTGCCTTATTACAAGTGGTTGGCACAAAGTACAATTTTCAGGAGATAACTCTCACCATTGAGTAGTGAAATAAATACAGAACAGTTCATTAATGCCACAGATTCCTGCACAGATTATCTATCAAAAGGTAATTTACAGGTAATTTCATACAATAACAATTTTTTTGCATATGTCCAGGTTTCAACAAGTCTATAAATATGTGTGACATGTGTAATTGCATTAAAACCTTCCTTTCCTTTTTCAGAAGTACAGTCAGACCCAAGGCATAGCTGAAACCAGCAGAATGCAGCAAGACTAATCAAATCACAAAAAACTCCACTAATTTGTGTGTACTGAATTTCCAGCTTGTACTGAGACAAAAAGCTTAGTGCTTAGCATTCTGTTTCTTGGCAGAAAAATGGCTTTTCTTGTTCTGTAAACTGCAGCTGGAGCCCAGAAATACCTGAAATCTGAGCTACCAACAGACTGTTTTGTTCCAATGAATCATATTTAATGACAGCAACAAAGTTAAGGATGCAATAAAAAAAATACACAAACTCTGGGTGCATGAATTTGCCAGTGTGTCAAAAAACCACCAGATTTTCCTACTAAAATATAATGAAGGTTCTCATGTTCTTTCTTGCAACAGTCAAGGATTTCAATTAAAAATCAGGTTGGTTGATTATTCAGTTCTACATGATTCTGTTCTCAGATTCCACGGATTCAAAGAAGACATCAAAAACCTTCTGTAAGTAAAACTGATTTTCATTTCCATTATGGACCAAGTTTCCCAACCATGAGGCAAAGAGAAGCAGAATATTTTCAATCATTTCAAGGTACCTGGCACATTTAAAACATTGTGCAGAAGGATTAGAAATTGTCAAGTGTAGCAGCATAATTGTGTCATAGAAAAGGAAAAAAACCCCATGAACTGAGGAGAGAAGGGATCAAATCTGTCTTTTCAGCCAAATTCAGTCAACATTTCTTTTTTTTCCTACAGGAGGAGAAATTAATTCAGAAAACTGATTTAAAAATTGATTTCATTTGATGAAATGCCATTTGACAGGAATTATTAAGTGGCTACTGCTCCTTATCTCATTTTTCCTACTTGCTCCTTATCTTCTAAAGTTAATCTGAGCTGAGAACCTGGTGGCACAGCAAATTTGACCCTGGAGCACCCACTAGGACTGGGATCAGAGATTTTGGTTAATCATTTGATACAATCACTCAGAGTAAACCAAGTTTTAACTTAAGAAATACAGTCTGGAAAGTAAGATGACAACTGGGTAACAGTCATTCCATTCCATCATTTGTCTTTCATTGCAGGAAGAAATTAGATGTTGTTGAAGAAACTTCAGATAAAGCAGGTTTTGTGTCTTATTTTTATTAAGAATGTCACCAGTTTGTATACAATCAGAATTTAACTGTGCAAATCCAACTAGCTGTGGTCAAACATACAACAAATCTTGAACGTGGACGTTTCAAAAGTGATAAATTAATGCCCTGAGGCCAACTAAAGTCTGCACAGATGACCTCAGCTAACAATATCAAATAGGAAAATGATACACATTTAATATTAAATAGTAACTAGGAAAAAAAAAAACCCAAAACATTAAAAATAAACAAAGAAAGATTCAGCTTAAATATCTCCCCTTGTTGAACACTGACCTGTGTCCAGCAGGGTTAAGGAACAGAGTTAAGTTTGCAATTTTACTGCATGGCAACATGAGAAAACAAAAACATGTGAAAGGAGGAAGAAGCCTGAGGCTGTGGATGGAACAGATTCTATCCACTTATGGAAGCAATAAGAACCACACCACCATTGCATTTACAGTGGTTCCCAATTCCAGCACTAAAACCAAAGCCAGGCTTTGGAAACCCCAATATTTTTAATTGAATGGGGACCTGGCTTTGTTTCCAAACCTTCTGGGACTGTCTTCTGGAGTGCAGTGTGGACCTTTCTATCTTGGTTCTACAAAACCATTTTGTTTTCTCTGTCTTTTCTACAACATCAGTTAACAGGAACAAAATTCAACAGCTAAATTTTCAATTTCTGTCTCAATTTCTGTGTCTCTCTATGACCACATTCCATCATATACAGCAAATGTCAGAATTTTCTCCACAAACAGTTACAAGTACTTATTAGAAACTTTCCCTTCAAGGATTTGCTTCTCAGAATATGGCAAAATTGCTAGAGAAATGTTCAATATCAATTGTTTTTGAGTCTTTACATCATTGGCTCCCAAAAATCCATTTACAAAATAGCCTCCATGCAACAAAAACAATACACAGATTCTGCTACAAAGAATTTGAGAGTAAAGGCACAACTGTACTAAAATAATTTAAATGCACGTAAACCCTTGAAAATTTAGTATGAAACTTCTTTTTTATTGAAATAACGCCTTTTTATTACAGAAATATTAATACAAAAACAATGAGGACAGCATGAAGGTACTGAGAGACAGAAGCCAGGGAACAGTAGGTTTGCAGGTAAGACAAAAAACCCAACAGAGATTGCTGCAAGCAGAGCAGAAAGTGGTTTGCTCAGAGACAAGGAACTTAACTTACAGAGCTGAAGTCTGCAAACCCCAAGGAAGAGTCTTTAGAAGTTTTACTTGAAGAGGAGGGAGCAAATGGATCTTTTCCACTAAATGGGTCCCCAAACCCCTTTTTACTTTGAAACAGGTCACTGCTGTCAGCCCCAAATGGCTGGAATGGATCATGGGGCTTGGGAAAATCTGCAGACCCAAGGTGGCTTACAGGAGTACTTTTACCTGGAAAGTTTAGGGAAAAAAAAAAAAAAAAAAAAAAAGGAGAAAAAGAGAAGTTACTTACCATGGACAATGCAAAGCCCTGAAATAGGAAATTGTGCTGATACACTTAAGCATCATCCATCCTTCCTGGGGTGGGTGAAAATTGAACCAAATATAATGGTGTTCATTTCTCAATGCAAATTATCTAAAACAGTTGTTTTATTTATATGGATTTATTATCTTATACATACCAAAATAGTAATACCATCAAGATTTTAAATGATGAAACCCATTATAAAGACATTTGGTCAGAAAAAAATTGACAAGTATGACTTTGATTTTCCAGGATTAGAGATAATTCAAGTTTAAGTTTGGTATTATATAGAAGACAAAATAAAAAAACATGTGTCACTAAAGATAAGTCATGTTAAATAGGATTAAAGAGTAACTTAGCTGTCACTTGACAGAATGCCTACATTCTGCTTGTTTTCCTGGAACTGGTTTATCCTTCTACCATCACATACAAAAAGAAAAGGAGGCTGATTAAGGAATCACCTCTCTCTGGGGTGTTTGCTCCACAACCCACCTTTTGTGGGTGACTGTTTGTTCTTATATTCCACCCCAACAACAAATGACATCACAGGAATTACTGTGTATACTCATAAATATGTGTATATTTCATTTGTTGCACTTAAAGCCTCAATGGGTGATTAATTCCCCTTGCCAAAAGACTATTTTGTGAGGTCAAATCATTAAACAGATAGATATATTTCTTCTCCTCCTGCCCCACCTTAAAAAAAAAAAAAGATTGCTCCTGAGAAGTGTTCATCCAGCTTCCAGGGAAAATATTCCTTGGGTGAACATTCCTGATTGCAATATGTACTTGATAAAGGAAAATCTAGAAATATTCTCAAAATAAATAAATACTTACAACTTTCTGCATAATAACCTGAATTTCATACATGATTTGTAACAATAGAGCTGTTTTGAAATATCCAATTATTTGAACTATAATTTAATAGGAATCTTATCATTCATTCCCATTATGATATACATACTAAGAAAGCACAGAGAAATGGAATCAAATCCCAAATTTCAGAGTGTGCTTTTCACACTTAAATCATAGCCTGGGAGCTTTTCAGAAAGCACTTTGGAATATGCTCATGAACTTCACAATATGTGCTCAGATCTGTGGAAATGCTTTTATCAAAGGGAAATAAAGATCAGCAAACTTGCACTGAATAAATCACCTATCCAGCAACTTCCAGTAAATCCCAGCTCAGCCCCTCCTACGCCGGGGCCAGCCAAAAGCCATCCTCCCTTGTACTCAGCTGGCCTCTGTTCCCAGAGTCAGAGGCACGTGTGGACAGGGAGCTGAAGGAATTGGGTGCCCAGGGAACTGAGAAAATCGGGTTTACATGGAGCTGAGGGAATTGGGTATCCAGGGAGCTGAGAAAATCAGGTTTACATGGAGCTGAGGGAATTGGGTATCCAGGGAGCTGAGAAAATCAGGTTTACATGGAGCTGAGGGAATTGGGTATCCAGGGAGCTGAGAAAATCAGGTTTACATGGAGCTGAGGGAATTGGGTATCCAGGGAGCTGAGAAAATCAGGTTTACATGGAGCTGAGGGAATTGGGTGCCCAGGGAGCTGAGAAAATCAGGTTTACATGGAGCTGAGGGAATTGGGTATCCAGGGAGCTGAGAAAATCAGGTTTACGTGGAGCTGAAGGAATTGGGCACCCAGAGAACTGAGAAAATCAGGTTTACATGGAGCTGAGGGAATCAGTTTTATATGGAATTGAAGGAATCAGGTTTACGTGGAGCTGAAGGAATCAGGTTTACATGGAGCTGAGGGAATGAGGTTTATATGGAACTGAGGAAATCGGGTTTACACAGAGCTGAGGGAATCAATCAGGTTTACATGGAGCTGAGGGAATTGGGTATTCAGGGAGCTGAGGGAATCAGGTTTACATGGAGCTGAGGGAATCAATCAGGTTTACATGGAGCTGAGGGAATCAGGTTTACATGGAGCTGAGGGAATCAGGTTTACATGGAGCTGAGGGAATCAATCAGGTTTACATGGAGCTGAGGGAATCAATCAGGTTTACATGGAGTGAAGGAATTGGGTATTCAGGGAACTGAGGAAATCAGGTTTACATGGAGCTGAGGGAATCAATCAGGTTTACATGGAGCTGAGGGAATCACACAGACTCTCATTAGTGCAGTGTCAACGTCAGACTCGGGTGCAATACTGGCACCACTCGCAGGCATCGAGCTGCATGCAAAGTGGGAAGCAAGCAAGTCCCCAGCTGAACAAGCAGACAGAGAGAGACATGGAATACAAGGCACGTGCAGAAGGAGATAGAACTGGATTTGTTTAGTCCTGACAGTTTGAGGGGAACTTGATCATAGTCCTGCAAGTCTTCCATCAGGAAAACGATGACTGGATTTAAACTGGACTAAAAGAGATTCACATCAGAAAATCCACAACATTTTTAAAACTTAAGGATACTCCAGACTGCCCAGAGAACTTACAACATTCATAGAATCAGAGAACATGTTGAGTTGGAAGGGATCACCCAGTCCAACCCCTGGCCCTGCACAGGCACCACAACAATCCCACCCTGGGCCTGGGAGCTCCTTGAGCCCTGGCAGCCCTGGGGCCAGGACCATTGCTCTGGGGAGACATTCTATCAACACATCCACGAGGTTTGAGAAAGTTTCTAGAAATAACACTGGTTCAGCTGCCTCGAAGCTGAAGATAAAGGAGATCTCTCAAAGCACACCCCAGCACTATTTTCCATGGTTCAGTACGTGCTCCATCCTGGACAACACATGTGACATAGATACACAGATCCCCATGGCAGCAACCTGTGTGACTCCTAAAGAGAGGCACATCAGGCTTTGTCCTTCATGGAAGGAAGTGACAGATTAATCAGGAAATTGTTCTCCTCACAAGCACAGACCCTGCCTCACCACACCTGCCCCTCCACAGGGCACCTTTTGCTCTCTGGAATGGAGTGTTGGCACTTCCTTCCTGCCCATCTTGGTGGCCTCCAGATCCCACCACTGCCACAGCCATCCCATGCCAAGGGACATGCAAGCCTGGCAAGGGATGAGCAACTCAACATCCACAGAAAAGAGCAACTTATTTTAACTTGTTTTAAATTAGAGTCACAGAATTCCAGAATAGTTTGGGTTGGAAGGTACCTTAAAGCTCATCCAGTTTTAACCCCCTGCTGTGGACAGGGACATCTTCCACTAGATTGGGTTGCTCCAAGCTCCATCCAAACTGGCCTTGGAGAATTACAAAGAGAATTAAAGTATCTGCATTTCCAACTTTTGGTCAAGGCAAAACAAGAGCCCTCTAAGTTATTTCCCCTTCCTCTATTGCCAGTTACCAGCAAGGAAATTGCTCCTCATACTTCACCCTGGATTGCCCAAAACCAATTTGGATTGATGGAGGTAAAACTGATCCATTTTAAGCTGCTTTTTTCTTAGGTTAAATCTTCTGCTAGCGAAACCACTTTGTGGAATTGGTGACTGTTAACACAAACGCTGGGTTTGCAACGTATTTGTTCAGCAAGACTGGTTTTTCTGGGTGGCCTGTTTAAGGTTTTTGCACAAAGCCCTGGGTGGTTTTGAACCTGCATAGAGCATCAGGGTTTCTTGTGCTTCATCTTCACAAAAGATCACAAAAAAATCACTTTGTTGTAGAGGAAATGTCACCATGTAATGAGAGTTACTGCTAATGATATTAAAAGCTTTCATTTTACACACTGAGTGCCATTTTCTTCAGATTTTTAGATGGTAAAAAATAGAATAGGGTGGTAATTTTTCTATTTTGGAAAAAAAAATAGTGAGAGGGAAACCTTTATGCAATGAAGTTTATCTTTTGCAGAGCAATTTTAAGAGCAGCACCTACTCTGAATACATCAACCACGAGGTTGATGATCCACGAGGACCATCGAGCTCAACTCCAAGTCCAAATCCCTCTCTCTTTTAGTGCCCTTTGTATGTTGTTCACAGTTTGCTTTATCCTGCCACAATCTGCAAACATGGTTTTGAGGCCTGGCAGAAGTTTGCTTGGTTCAGTTAGATGTTCAAGTTTATTCAATTATTAGCCACAAATTAGTAAGAACAACACCAGCATTATCTTTCTGATGTCTTTGCTGGCTTACAGCAAGTTTAAGTCTCCCATTGTAGTGTTTGTGCACTTAACTACACAAAGATTTTTGTAGTCCCATGTTTAGTGTGTCCAGAATGTGGATATGGGAATTCTACAACATAAAGCAAAAGTACCCAAAGCACAGTAAAAGGTTATCAACTGTAGTGATGGACATTGGTAAAATCATGCAAAATATAGTCATAACTAAGATTGCATTCATCTTCCATTTGCTGGAAAATGCTGTATTTGTACATGACTCTGCTCATTGTTCTGAGGTATGGCAGGCAAACAGTTGTAACCCTTATTTGATTTTTCTGCTAATAGTTTCAGGGGAAAGAAGTTCAGAAAAAAGCAAAACAGGTCCTATTCTGAAACCACAGCAGTTTCAGCAGTTACCCAAGTGGTGCACCCAAACCACACCGAGGACTCACTTCAGCAAAAAGAGATGATGAACAAAATGGTTTACCACAGCAAGTGCTGTTACTTACAGTGAACTCCACCCATACAAAGGGCTTATCTCATTTCATACCCCACAGCTAACTTGAGTTTGGAGGGCTGAGATCTATATTTCAAAGCAAATTTAACCTCACTGGTAGGATGCAAACACAAAATTTGTCTTATTGAATTACAAGATATTGACAATAAAGTGAAATATTTAGAACTGTCTCAATATTTCTATGTTTCAATGCTGGGCCTGACTTTCTGCTTAGAAGAAGATCTTGTTAAATGATGAGAAGCAGCATTTTTCCTGCCTTTGAAGCCTGGATGGATCATGCTCATGGGCAAACAGGAGAGAGTGGAAATGACACAGCTTTAAACTTTCACTAAACAAGGGCTCATTTCCAGGATACTTTCTAAACTGAAAAATAGCCTTTAAGAAGTCAGAGGATAAGGAGTGATAAGGTGAGTTAAGGTGAGTTATACCTGTGATTATACCTGAGCATACAATCCCAGGACTTCCACCTCTCCTGTTTTTTCACATGGCAGAAGAAGCCTCAGGTGCCTCCCAGCACATCTTTCTCCTGGCAGTTTACCAAATTTACATCTCATTCCCAACTTACTCAGCATGTTTTCCACCATCCTGTTAAGATTATCCAGCTCCTCCAGTGATGCAGAGTAACACCTTCATAAACTGAACTCACAGAAAAAAAATTACTAGTTTCAAACTTTGCCTGAAGGTTCATTACATTAAACTACATTTTCTACAGAATACTTAGGAGCTTTTTGTCTTCAACAGGGGCTATTTCAAACTCAACTACTTGATTATGTTCTTTGCAAAAAAATCACATGTTTTTTGCAACAGAAGGGAGAAGTTTTCCCTCGCCAAACCCCCTCAGAACTGTTTTTGCTTAATATTTGCAAAGTCTGCACCTTCAGTTCACCAAAAACTTCTGCTTAAGAGCAACATTCTGACAATCTACAAACTTCTTGAAAGGTGAGAAATCGTTACACGTTCAGCCCAACAATCTGCTCTGAAACAGCTTCTGGACAACCTCTTTCAACCATCAGTACTGAAATATCTTGACTCTCAGAGGCCAGCATAAACAAGAGAATCAAAGCGTGAATGGAATTTTTAGCTTGTGGCCAGGCAGGTGCTCCACCCATGAGTCATTTATCCTACACAACAAGGGATGCCTGTGCTCTAATGCAACTGTCAGGTCTTCTAGAAGGCATAAAAAATAAAAAAAAAACTTTTCCTGTCAGTCACAACTTTCAGGCTGATTTTCTCACTCTTGGCTACAGATAAGGGGAAAAAATAAAGGTAAACAGGCACCAGGGTACTTGTGAATAACTCTGGGTGCTGAAAAAGTTCTAAGGAAACAGGTGTGTGGTATCTTGCACAAATAAACATCCCAACACTCCTGTCATCTCACAATGATTAAAGAACAGAACTCTATATACCCTGCTCTAGATCAAATTACTGATACCCATAACTTCAATAACTCCACATAATTTAGAGTTAAATCTAAATTAAATCAAAGGAATTATATTACAATATCTTTTTCTCATTAACACAATCCTTTCTTTTGTTCCTAACTCCTGATTACCTCCATTATACCTAACATGGCTTCTTTCTTTTAAAATTCATCTGACTAAATACATAAAGCAAACTTCTACATGGGGACACTGTACATGGTGCAAGTTAAAAAAAAAAAAAGTCCACAAAAATGTGATGTGTTTAAACACTAAGTATTCACAAGACATCATTTTCTTTCAAGAACTGAACTCAGTAAATGCACAAGACAAAGCATACAGACTTTGGCCTGCATTTACAAGGAAGATACCAACAAATTGTACAGTCTTGAACAAATTGTAAAGTTTTAATTTTGATCTAGTTGAGACAAACTCACATCTTAGGCAAACACACTACTAAAACCCATTTACATGTGCAACTCAAAAAGTAGCAAAGATCTAAGCTTTCTTTACCACACTGGAAAGTGTCAACATGAGGTCAATGTGCATTGCCAGTGCTCTTGGGCTGCCTTAAAGATGAGAAATAAGTCTAAAATTGCAAAAACAGTCAAACCATAAAATGCCTTAAATTTAGAGAAGTGACACATACAAAAAAGAACTATATTTATCGTTGGCATGAAGGAGGAGGAAGCATCAAACACAAAGGAAGGGAGCAGCAGAAGCTGCACAAACATTGCCTGCACTGCCCTGAGCTGAGCCAGCAGCTGGTTACACACAGAAGGAGCAAGAGGCTTCTGAAATGGCCCCAGGGGTACAAAAGACACCCCCAAAGAGTGACTATAAAACTTTCAGTTGGACAATCCTGGTCCAAAGAAACCTGGAACATGCATGTGTGTGATTATCTGGGTATCTAATCACTAAAGCTTTGAGGTCAAAGTGCCTCTTTCAGGATCCCTCCATAACCATGAGCACCTGAGTGGGCAAATCCAGCTGCAATTTCCCCTGCAAGCTCCCTGCACCACAGGAACAGAACAAAAAGATGCTCTGCTGGTAATTTTTCTTGCACTTCTAGCTTCTCTGGGGCTGACAACAACCTTCTGCAACCACACTGCAAAGGACAGGCAAAGGATGGCCACTTCAAATTAGGGAATCACTGTTTCTGTAGGTGATGGATTACAACATTCAGCACAGCTCTAAGTTTGCAGATTGGTTCAATAAACACAATATTAAGATCCTGAATACCTCTTAAGATCTTAAACCCCTGACCCATTTTCATTTTTAAGCTACCAACATGTTCAGATATCATTTATCAGCCAACTGGCAAGATGAAAAAACAGGAGTTTATCAGCCAGATTTTGCTTGAATCAGCCTTTTCTGTTTTTTTTGGTAGGACAGCAAAATACATCTAGCAGCCTTGTAATTAGTGATTTGGTGAAATACTGAACCCTAACACCTTGATTGATTGAATTAATCAGTAACATCATTACTATTCTTTTGTAATAATTTCTAGTCACTCAAACACTGCAAACCTTTGTGTTTGCACTGAGGTCTGAGCTGCACAGAGCCAGGTCTCTCTGAGGGATCAGGGTCGTGCTCCCTAGCCCAAGGCAGGCTACTGTCCCCTTTAATTTTTCAGTATTTTAACATTTCAAAACCATAACAAGTAATAAAAACACTGTGAGAACAACACTGAAGCCCTAAACTCAAAAAGGTTAATACAGAGGTGTTAACCACTAACCTCTGAAAAGCCAATATTCAGTTGCCATCATAGACCAGAGCTACAAAATATAAATGGATCACTAAACAAAGCTGAAGTTTTTTGACAAACTCCCCATGTGCAGTGTGGAATAGCAATTTACCAATGGAATTTATTTTAACACCTGTATTTCGAATAGCAGCTAAGTAACCCCATAATTTATTTCTTATACAGGATGAATTCAGTATGTTATTCCTTTAAATTTACTCAAGAGGGGCTGTGGACTCCTCATCCCTGGAATTGTTCAAGGCCAGTCTGGAACAACCTGGTCTAGGTTTTCCTGCCCAAGGCAAGGGGGTTAGAACTGGATGATCTTTAATGTCCCTTCCAACACCTATCAGTCTGAGATTCTCTGATTCTATACTTTCCAAGATACATTGTATTTTTCAGCTATTTACACGTTGGCACACCAAAGAAAAACTGAAATTTTTTAAGTGCACTAGCATTCTAAAGTTCATTATTAACATAATATTCACTACCTCTATTAATCACTAATATACAGTAACATAAATAATAACATTTATACAAGCTAAACATTATTTTAATAATAAAAATTATTAAAATAATTGTGTTTATTAAAAATCATTGCAAGAAAGCAGCATGCTGAAACTGAAAAGTGTCTTTTCTTCCTGTGTTTTTAGGACTTTTATTCTTTCAAGGCTAGAAAGGTGAAAACCACTATAAGCAAGCAATAAAAATTAAGGAAAGGCTGGAGGTTCTTCCATTAATATCACAGAACCCCAGAATGGTTTGAATGGGAAGGATCTTAAAGCTTAAAGGTAGGAGTGCTGCCAGCACAAAGTCATGGAAACACTGAGGGTGCCAGTTTGGAGGCTTCAGGGTGACTTTTGCATGAGAAGCCATTTTGAACCTACTGCCAGTTCTAGGGTTCTCCATGCATCCTGAAATTTGGGTACTTCATCACTCCTGGAATCAGGATTAAGCCAGAATCACATTCATCCAAGAACTTGTTGATGGCAAAAAATGTTGTCTCTGAGCTTCTCCAGCAAGCATGTGCACCTGGACCATCATTAGTTGAGCAGGGCCAGTAACATTTGTTTGGAGGATGCCAACTGTTACCTGGTGACACTGACTATACCCTCTCATTTCAGCACCCTGCAGGAATACTGAGTGGTGGGTAAGGGTCACTGAATGCACCAGCAGCCTTAAAGGCACTAAACTCTCTCTCTGCCACTTGTGTGTGTTACCTCTCCCATCCCTGAGGAGGCCTACAGGAACAGTCAGTGCTAAAACCCAAGACAATGCAAGGTTATCACTGGGAACTGATTGCATCCTACAACGTGCCCTGTCCCTTTGGAAGCCAGGTCACACCCACTCCTGTTGTGGCTGATGGGGAAGGAACTCTCATGTCTGAAAGGGTGCACAGAAGGCAGACACAGCACAAACACCTGTGTCTTCTCCTCACACCCTTCATGAACAGCATCACCAAGGCAGGGCTGTAACAGCAGGGGTCAAGTGTTGCTCATCCTCCCTGGATACAGAGAGGCTTCCTTCAGGAACTCAAGGGCCTGACAAGGAGTCCAGAGCATAGAGAGTAATGTGTCAGATGCTTGTCAGTAGTGGTTAATCTCACTGGTTAACAGCGCTGCTATAACCGCAATGTGGAATGCATGGGGCTGCGCCGAAAGGAAGTGGTAAGGGTGGGGCATGAGCACTAGGTCCCACGATCAAAGCACTAGAGCATATTACTTATAACCCAATCACTGACACCCACACAGCAACTTCCTGTACTTTAAAAAAAAGAAAAAAAAAAGAAAAAGAAAAAAAAAATCTGTTTCTCTCTTTCTGTAATCAACAACTTTTACCTAGAAACTAGTTAGCGGCGAACTCTGACTGATTTCAATCTGCAGCTCACAGCAGAAAACATAATTTTTAATCTGTGAGAACCTACGAGAGCCATTTTAACTGACAGGTTTCAGTCTACCAGTTCTTTCATATTTTTTTATCCTTAATTACACCAAAGTCCCATAAAGGTTGAGAACCTCCGTAAGAAATATAAAGCAATCAGAAGTTTGGTAGTGCTGAACAGCACAGGCAGTCCTCTGCCAGCAAATAAAATGTACTTCTACAAAACTCAGCAATGTTTTAGGGGAGTTTGAGAAAATACTGTGCAGTGGAACGTAGATCCTTGTCACAGGGCACCTTTGTTTAAGAATGCTGAGATACTTTACTATTATTTTCTTTCTATTTATCCCAGCTGTTACACAAAGCACTGGCATTTCTTCCGTGCTTTTTTGAGCATTATTCAAGATATGAAATCAATAAATTTACAAAACATTCCACCCCTCTCCAAAGAAACCTGCAAGTTCTCCAGTAGCACCTGGTGAACATCAAATTACTCCAGCCAAGTCCTAGGGGAGCCCTATGAAACCTAATGTCCATTAGGACCTTCCTGGAGATGAATACCTTCCTGAAGAACATGCACCACACTCTCTTGGGATTTGCATTAGAAGAGTCTCGTCAGAAGAGCTAAAGAACATTTTCTTGGCTGATCTTCCTCAACCTAAAGAGAATCTTAAACCATGTATGGGACAGAGATAGTGATGTTCCAAATCTTTTCATGAGACACTAAGTTGGAGCTTTGAGGTACACTAGAATCTAGATTTGCTCCTTCTGGAACACCTTCTCCTTGCTATTCTCTACTGGGATTCACTGAGTTATTAACCTTCCTCCAATTCTCTTTAAAGATTCTGCACTTAACCTCAAAACAGTTACACTGAATAAATACTCAATAGAGTATTTTACCATAAAAAGAAGCATGAGATTTCTCTTGGACCAAGCAAGGATCAGATGAGGACTTTGAAACATCTAAAAGGTCTTGACAGACTGGTCAACAATAGAGTAAGAAAAAAGGAAAATTATTTATGATAAACAAAACTAGCATAAAGCTGAGATTCTACCCAAGATACAAATCTAATTAAATAATCTCGTGATTGTCAGACCCTCTCTTAATCTTAGTATTCAAGAAGGGAAAGATATGGATCTGAAGGGTGCCTAATGCATGCCACACAATAAGGGTTTACCTATCCCTGCCTGACAGTACCAACCAGAGAGAGCTGTGAACTGAACTATCTGCTAATACACTCAGATCACAGCTGTTCCTCAATGTTCCAGCTGTGAAAAAAACCCAAATATCAACTAAAACCAAACCAACCAACCCATTTTCACTCTACAAGCAGAACAGGTCAGGATGTGTAGGACCAGACCTGATGATCCACTGCAATCCTGCTAGTGACAACCCCAGCAGCAGCAGAGAAGTTTCTCTACACGCTGTGCAAAGACTGTGTCCAGAACCTGGATATGAGAGCAGCTCCCCTGAACCACAAACTCTTTTTAGAGGTCTTTCCAGCTACATCTGAAGGCCTTTTGCTCTGACCATCACTATATGGTAAACTGAGGTTGTGTCCAAAAGGCTCCGTTTCAGGACCTGCACTCTACAACTTCCTCATGAAGGACTTGGATGTGGGACTGGAAGGCAGCCTTAAGTAAGTTTGGTGATGACACACAGTTGGGAGGAGCTGCTGACTCCCTTGAAGGCAGAGATGTTCTGCACAGAGATCTTGACAAAGGAAAGGGCTGGGCAATCCTCAACATGTCAATGCCAGATCCTGCCCCTGTGCCAGGGCAGCCCTGGATGCATGGTCAGACTGGGGAACAAGAGGCTGTGGACCAGCCATGTGGGAAGGGACCTGGGAGTCCTTGGTTGGTGGCAAGTTGGATCTGAGTCACCAGTCTGCTGCCACAGCAGCTCAAAGTTCTGGAGGGCACCAGGCCTGGCATCACCAGCCCGGCAAGGGAGGGATTGTCCCACTCTGCTCTGCACTGGGGCAGCCTCACCTCCAGTGCTGGGGGCACTTTGGGCACCACAAGGTCAGAAGGACCCAAAGCTGTTGGAGAGTGTCCCAAGGAGGGACACGGAGCTGGGGAAGGGGCTGAGGAGCGGCTGAGGGCACTTGGCTGGTTCAGCTGCAGCACAGGAGACTGAGGGGAGGCTCCTCGGGGGCTGCAGCTCCTCCCGAGGGGAGGCAGAGGGGCAGGGGCTGAGCTCTGCTCTGGGCCAGGGACAGGAGGCCAGGAAGGGCTGGAGCTGTGCCAGGGCTTGGCATGGAGCTCAGGGAATGCTGAGGGTGCTGGGCAGAGCTCAATAGAAGTGCTGGGACAATGCTTTCAGCCTTTCAGAGGGTGAGATTGTTGGGGTATCCTGTGCAGGGCCAGCAGTTTGGCTCCATGATCTTTATGGGTCCCTTCCAAGTCAGGACATGCCATGATTTTAAGTGTTTCCCTGATCCTGTGCTCAGCTCCAAGGGTTTGCTCTGTTTGCTCTTTGTTTTCATGAAGGAATGAGTCTTGATGCCAAACTCCTCATTCATCTGGACAAAAGAGAGACTCATGGGCAAGGTGGGTGGCACACTTTGGTCCAGGACATTGTGCAATCCCACAATGGGATATCAGACAATGTTTGCATGTCACATGCAAAAGCTTCTCATAAAGAAAAGCACCAAATCAGGGCTAATCAGGAACAATCCCTGGTGGATCCTGTTTAGTTTCCACCATCAACTGCCTGGGAAATCAGACAGCTTCCAATGCTCTGCAAAAGTATTTCTATTTTCTACTTGACTGCAGAGGTTTGAGGACAAGTAAAGTTTCCTTTTAGAGCTTTTTGCACCTGCCTACCAAAATGCAATCAAACCACAAAAGTGTTTTTCAATATGAAATTCCCCCCCCAACAGAAAGAACAGTTTTACTAAAAAGAGTACGAGCCTGGAACAGAAAGGCAAATTACAGGTTTGTCTGGTAACAATTAGCATTTATTCATCCTTCAGCAAGATCTTTATCACTTACTTGTTTTTTAATTAAAGAGACCAATAAGAAAGGTAAGAAACAACGGAAGCTTCTTTCTGTTGTTTGGTTGCTGAGCCCACTCTAACGCACATTTTATGGCTGTATCTCTTGCTACAATCACACTATATTACTATATAATTTCTCATGCTTTAAGTAACCACTGAAGATTGCCTTAGTTGTGGAAGGAAGGGAGGAGTAGAACTGCATAAACACACGAGGCTCATTTGTTTTAAAAAAAAACCCTGTTGTTTCCTCCTTAGCCTATTTTATCATAACAACATTTGCTTTTGGTAGAGCAGCGGAACCTCACAAATATTGTATCTCCCTAGAAGGGGGGGAAGAGACACACTTAAACCATTTTTAACCAACTGATTAAAGGCTGACTGCACATGTCTAAATTAAAAACAAAATAATACAGCTGAACATTCCTCAAATTCCTCAAACTGTATAAAAGAGGGAATGAGGACACAGAAATCCAAAAACCCTCAAGTAGGTGAGTCAGTACTCACCTTTCCTGCTACTATTACACTGCATTTGCTAAGAGTAATCATGTTTCTAACAAGAAATAGAAAGAAACCACATATAAGAGATTACATAGGTATATCTGGTATTTATTTGAATCATCCAACTTTATATAGGCCCTGTTAACTCTAAAATATTTTATAGAGGAACTTTTTTGAAAGATGGCCACTTGAATTCTTTTCTTGAAAACCAAATAAAGAAAAATAACATCATTCACAATGTGAAATAAGCTTCCCTTCAGCTTTTCTATTTCTCCTTTTATTCATGTCTGTCCTAGTGATTGATATTTGTCAACATGGCATATTATGTGGGGTTTTTTTAAATTACTGAAAACTCTTTAGTAACTCAGTACTAGAAAATACACAAAGCAAGCATGGAACAAACTTCTTCATGGGCTTTTCTACAATCCTAGAGCATTTCCTGACAAGTTTACATCTATACTCACCTACAAAAAACCTTTCATTTGTTGCTTTCAGGGTTTTAGGGTGCACCATCATCTCTTAAGCAATAAAATCACAGCAATAGGAACAAAGTAATGCTGCTGCAATGGTCTGCTTCTAAGTCTACTGTGTGAAATGGCATCTTTCATATCTTGGATCAATTTATGGCATAGGTAATGACATTAAGGATACCCTGGTAATAAGTAAGCACTTTTCACATTATCCAAGGAGTTTGTTGTAGAATAACTGGTTTGCAAAACCAGCCAGATCAACAATACCTGTCACAAACAGGCTGCCTGCTCTGCTCCAAAATGCAGCAGCAGAAAGGCAGAGAATCCACACACTGCAGGAGACATTAATGATGGATCTGTTCTCTTTGTACTATGCTTCCTAATACAGTCTGTGGATATATAAATACATGATGATCAATGTGTTTAATGCAAAATTCTGTGCCTATCCATAAGCAGCATCTAGCTTCTGTTGTTTTTTTGAGCCAACTGAAAGTTCCCTCTTGATATCAAGTGAACTCTACCATTGTTGTTAAAAGGAGACTTGAAACTACATGGCTTCAGTTCTTTAAACAGTTTCACTGGTAGCTGAATATCTTGAAAACAACTGCAGGGAGAAGAGAAATTGAAGCTCCACTAAGAGAGATCTTATTTTCAATTCATGAGATTTTTATATCTCCCAGATTTCCATAAATAATGGACTTGAAGCAGGAACAAAGCCATATATATTCAGAAAGTGTCTTCTGTTTAATGTGCAAATGCAAGAATGATCCCACCTGGACAGAGAGATCAGGACTGGTCTAACTGTGTACCCTGTTCTTGTTAGTACCTAGTGGCAGATGCCTCAGGAAGAACATCAAAACAAGACAAGGATGCAGCCACAGTCATACTGCCTTCCTACTCAGCTACAAAGAAGCTAGAGCCAGTATTTTGGCTTTTGGGACACCCCATTGCCTCTGTTTCTTCTGAGAATTACCTAGAGGTCTTTTTAAGACCATTTAAACTTTTTTGCATTCATCATATTCTCTGGCAAATAGAAATAAATCCTGAATTTAGATTACCATATAAAAACAAACCTCTTTATTTTAAAGATGCCATTTACTAATCTTATATGTTGCCTACTTAGAAAATACAGGTTTTTTCCTCCTTGTTTTTTCCTGCCACATGTGATTTTATATATCTGTAATAGCACTCTCTCATCATCTGTTTTCCACTTTGAAGAGTTTCAGTCTGGTTTACTGATAATTTTGTCATTTTACCAATAACTTCACATCTTCCTCCATGGTTGAAATATAAGATAGACAGTAGACTGTCAACTTGTTCTTACATCCAGCAATACACTGTAAATTGAAAGAAGCAGCTTTTAAAAGAAGAAAACCTCCTTACCACTGGGTGGCTTGGGTCGTGGAGGGACATTTTTCTTGGGTGGTAATGCTGGTGTGTCTGATTTGCTTTTGAAAGGGTCATCTGTGAATCCTGCCCCTCCAAAAGAGGAGGCAAAGGGGTCTGAAGCTACTGACTACATGAGAAAAAAGAAAAGAAAAGGGATGTAAGCACACTGGAGAACACCTGTGGTTTCATGAAGCTACAGGTTAAGTCAAGTAAAAGCATTAACTTCAAAACCTGAGGGCAGATGTACAGAATTGTCACTGGTGTAGGAGGCTCATGCCCAATGACAGAGGTGCTAAGATTCCATTAACATTCAAAAGACCTTATGCTCTTAATCATTTCAGTACTTCCAGAACTTTTAGTCCTAGCAAAAATGCTGATGAGGAAATAAAAGGAAGTAAAACTTTACTTTTTACTATTTGGCAATGAACAGTCACACCACAGCCTGACCTTCACTCTAATAAACAGAACCATGACAGAACCTGGAAAAACACTGCAGAAGGGATAACTTTATTGCAAACTTCTCTGAAGTTACACATAGGTATTTGACTTTTTAGTCAAAACCTTAGGGAATATCTAAAAGCATGTGTTTAAATCTTCCTATATTCAGACAGCTTTTCTAAAGGACTCTCTTATTGATTAAGAAGCACATAAATATTATGCCATGCAGGGAAATTTATCACTGTGAAATGAAGATAAATTCACATTTATCTTCATTTGTGAAGCAAAGGTAAAAACTGTAGTCAAACCTTTGCTAAAATTTCTACCTCAAGCCAGCCATGTCTATTGGTAAAGGCTGTTGCCATCTAGTGGAGAGCTAAAACCCTCCCCAAAATAGTAAAAGTTAGGGGAGGGAAAAAACCACCAAGAAATATAATTAGTCAAAGTGAAATGATAACCTATTTTATTTTTAACATTTACTCCACATTGCTCAAGTGTTACTGCAGAACTAATATAAGGAGTTGGGCACTGATGTTAACTGTAAATTCCAAACTCCACCTCAGGAAAGCAGACTAAGACCTTTCCAATTATCCATTTTTTTTCATGTGTGTCCTGGACCTTTTTCTTCATCTGCTATTTAAAATGAACAGAAATTGCATATTTAAAACATGGGAGAGACTGACTGACTGTTCCGAGTGGAGTAAGGTTAGGTTACATATATTTAGTTGCACAGTATTTTGTTAATAGTTGGACTCAATTTTAGAGGCCTTATCCTTAATTAATTAATATCCAACCTTAATGATTTTATGGTAAGTTTAGAAACAAGTCAGGTTACTTACTGTGAAGTAACCAAGAAGCAAATTCCAGGACTTATACAAAGGCTGGATACTGAAATATATTAATATCTGCAACAACTACCTCTTTTTACAAGTTAAAACTACAAGTTAATTTATTCTCCTGATCAGGTATTTGAAAATATTTGTGAAAAGTCTATTTGTCCCTAGTGAATCTACCAGTCTTAGTAAGACTTTGCCATATCTGACAGGGCTGGAAAATTCTTTGCTATATAGCTGGCGAGGCTGATTGGAAAAAAATGAACAAAACCAGATTGTCAGCTGAAAAATTACAATCATATCACACTCTTTTAAAAGAAGTGTCTGTACATACATTTTTAAAAGGACAGTTGCTTTCCTTTTAACCTTTACCTTTGACATCTGACTGAAGTCTGCAAACCCCTCACCACCACTGAAAGCACCACTTCCAAATGGATCCAGTGTTCCAAATGGATCTGGAACAGATAAGCAGAAAAAAAGTTATTTTGAATAATACTTAAGAATTACAATGAATGCTTGGTGGTGCCAATGAAGCACAAAACTAGGCAGGTGATTAAAAAACACCTGCATTTTGACCTGCCATGAGATGTTCAAAGAGAATTCCACAAAACAATAAGTTTTCTGCCAGTTATTTGGAGGGAAAATATGAGAAGAAAAAAGTGACATACATAGTGCCACAAAGACAGCCTTCATGAACTGTAACAAGACCATGATGCTTTTTACCAATGGTTCACAAGACTCCTTATTCTAAATTCTTATATTTGATTCTTCTCTCATAAATAGATACCTCATTATTCATCTTCATGTGAAAATGTTTACTTCTTACCTGGACCTTTTGAAGAGATACTGGAAGACGTAAAAGGATCGGTGCTTTCAAAAGGGTCAGGCTAAATAAGAACAGATACACATCATTATTTTTCTGCTGGATTGAGCATTTACCATTTCATGCCTATCAAAATCTCTTGCTTTAAGACAAATAGTTTCCAGTTTCAGACCACTCTATTCAGTGGACAGAGTATGATTCAACTGATTATATGGAATTTACATTATTAGTGCATTTGGCTATTGATAGCCTTGAACACAACACCAGGTACCTACAAGTGAGAAAAACATCCCACTGAAATATATGCAACATTAGTTACCAGGGCAAAATATGAAAATACCCCCAAAAGTGTTTAGCCTTTAAGCAACAGACAGGATATTCAGGTCATGCATTTATGTTATTATTAATTTAGAGAGTCTCTATACTGCTTCTTTTTAAACAGATGGTTTTAGAGCTGCTCTTCAGTTGGACAAGTCAGCTTTTATTTAAGTACAACCCTATACTTCAAGACAAATTAACTTCCCACAGACTGAATCTGGTCTTGTGTAGCAACACTCAATGAATTGCATAAGAATGAGGAAAATACTCATAAAAACAAAACCAAGAAATTCATACTCCCCCCCTCCCAAACAATCACACACATGTACATCAGGACAGCTCAGAACTGCAGCTATGGCCATAACAAGTGTGCTCTGTGCAGTCCCTCCACTGTGCTGGCTCCAGAGTCTGCTGAGGGCTCAGGAATCCTTTAGCCAGAGCAGCTCCTCCATCTCATTCACTGTGTGACTGCAGAGATCTCTGGGATGGAGGGAATGGTGGGAATGAGTGGGTGCTGCTGGTTTGAAATTCCCAATAGAGAGGAAAAATATCCACCTAAAAGTACCTTCATGGTGAATGCATCTCATTATCATGGAACCAGAGAGAACACTGCTGATTGCCTAAACAATCCATGCTTACATTTTAAGAATATAATTAATGATATTTCATCAGTTAGGAAAAAAAGTATTTTGTGTTATTACACTCCTTTTAGCTTTCAGACAATAAACTTGTCAATAGTAAAGCAATCTATTAAGTGTAGATTTAAAAATTACTGACCTTTGAGGGTAAAGTGGGAGTTTTTGTGAATGGATCTGAGGTAAATGGGTCACTCTTCACCTGTTTCTTGAAGAAATCCTCAGGGGCAGAACTACGAAATGGGTCACTTTCCTTAAATGGATCTCCTCCAAAGGGATCTAGAAGGAGCATGAAAAGGTAAATATAATGTAGCACTAGTGTGTCTATAAAGAACATTCTATATTTGACCTCACACTCACTGATACAATTTTTCTTACACAAACACAGTGTTTTGATAAATCTGACAGACTTCCAGAGACCTCTCTACAGAGGGTATTTACTAAGTTTGAGCAAGTAAATGTTTATATGAAGCTTTCAGACTTAATAAAGAGTTACACACTTCTCATTAAACATATTTATTCTGAATGCACACCCTGTTGGGTTTCTATGTTCCCACATGCAAAACAAAAATCTGAAGCCAAGGACACCTTTAAGCTTCCTTTGTGTTTGTAGATGTTTGTGTTTGGCTACAAATTGTTTATACTACATCTGTCCTGGCATTAAAAAGGACTATTACCTGCTGGAGCAGGTGGTTGTTCTGCAAAAGGATCATGCTGGAATGGGTCACCTATGCAGAAGAGAAAAACAATTTGTTTTATCTACTATTTAGCAAGATGATAAAAGTTTGTGAAAATATAATTTACTCAACAATTGATCTTCAAGGTCCTAGATAAGCATTTGTCACTTACTGCCTTTGAAGGGGTCTGCTCCCTTAAATGGATCAGATTTGAAAGGATCTTCTGACTGGAATGGGTCTGTATGCAATTCTTGTGTATTATTGGTAAACATCAAGGCTTTATTCTTAAATGGATCATCCTAAAAATTAAGAGGAGAAACATCAGAGCAGCTTGTCATGATAAAAATAAAAATGCCCAGTTACCCATTTAGCAGAAATTGTATGCTATCTTGGTTCCTGTTTAACAGTCTTTAAAATTACTTCCTAAAGAACTTTCTGAATATGTGACTTCTAAGTAGAAGTAATTACACAGCACAAGGAAATGTGTACCCCAAGGCTACACAGAACACCAAAAGATAATAGTACATATAGCAATTAAATGTTAAACTGTTGCCCATATTAATATATTCAACTCTCAAACACTTTAAATAACAAAAGTAAACCAACCCCAAACATCACATTATCAAAAAATTATTTCCCCCCCCACATTATAGCTCAGCTTCAGGTAAAATACTTATTTAAAAGGATATAAAAATAATCTGTGACTACAAATACAACAGATGACTACTGAGTAGTCAGATACCAGATTGCTTCTTCTTAACTCATCTTTGAGCTTAAAGCTCCAAACACTGATTTCCCATGATAAAGCACTTCATGCAGGAAGAGTCACCCCAACATTTTGATGACAGAGTTTTCCCAGCAGAGGCCAAATCTACGTTTGTCAAGTTGCAGAAAATATCCTGCATGAACAAGCAGCAAACTGCAGTTATGAAACCCCTTCATGACAATCATTTTCATGATACCCCTGGCTTGGGTCTTGTTTGGAGGTCTCTGATGAAACCCCAAGTGCAAGACAGCACCTGCACAGCAGAATTCCAGGGATAATGGGAGCCATTCCATCCCAGCAAAAGGAATATCCAGAAACAACTACCCACTTACACTGCCCCTAACACCAGAAAGGGACAGGATTTCTTTCATCCCTTTACAAGATGCAAATGAAAATATCCTAATTAATACTTCTCAGAACAGCAGGAGGGAGGTGGGGAGAGAAGGAAGAGGAAGGAAGAATTGAGAAACAGGAAAGTGGCACAATGGTTTAAAAAAAATTGCTATGAACATAGACTGGTGTTTTCTGCCAGTAAGTGGCTCCTAGGTTTTGCAAGAAAACATCTGGAAGTTTTCACTGGAAATTAAATATATTTATGCAAGCCATGCAAGCACAGAAACTAAGCACTAAAGTACTTTAGTACGTTTCTCAATGCACTGTTCTTTTTTATCTACACCGTTCTTCTTTTGAGCAGTTTGTTTTTACAGAGCAAGTGTGAAGTACTGCATAAAGGCAGCAATGGTAAATATTTATTTATAAATGGTAAATATTTATGAACACATTATATATTCAACTTTGTATTAAACCCATAGCAAATACTGTGCTTACAACAATAAATATGTTTCCACAATGAGGAAGGGTCACATAGATGTGCAAGCAGAATCAAGCAAGTATGCAGCTTTTATATTGTCATATTTAAGAGAAGAAATAAGCTTAAAAAACAAAAGAAAATTCTTGTGTTTTAGAGGAATATTTAATACCTAAATCAACATTAGATGCCCAAAAGAAATTGACTCGAAAAATGTTTAAGAACTTGAACGATTTTATGGTTTGGGAAAAAATACTGATTAAATAAAAACATAATAAATGAGAAAGGTGATGCTGAAATTATTTAAGCAAAAGAGAACCATCCTGTCAGAAAGGGAGCATGAGATATGTAATAAATACAGCTCAATGTAAAGCAGAAATTTGTAGAGCTTCCTTTGGAAATAAGAAGGAAATACATGATAAAGGAAAATTTACAGCAAAAGATGGTTTCACCTTGGTAAACTGGAGAAGAAAAAAATGCAAGAAAAAATGAAACACTAAACTGGAAATAAAGCCCCACCTCTGTCCTGAGACTGACCATGTGACAGGTTACAAATCCACAAGACCATGTGCCAAAAACTAGCTAAACAATCCTTCAGATAAGGTGCAAGTCAGAAGCTTAATTAGTGTAAAATATACTAAGTAACAGTAGTTTTTTTACCATAGCTCCATAATTGCTTCTTTCTGTCTGCCCAAGGCCTTCACTCATGTCTGCTAAATTTGTCAGACTCCCACCATGAATCCCATTGAGAGCTTCATTGTATTCTTCAATGCTCTTATTCATTTCCTGGTGGCTCTCTTGCAGCTGAGAGAGTTTACTTCTTGCCTGAGAAGGAAAAATGCTGTAGCATGTTACACACTCAAGAACACTGTCATTCTTACACTCTCCTTAAACACTGGTGCCTGACTGTGGCATTTGATTCCCACAGGAATTGAATGCTTCCTGACTCAAACCAGGAATTTACCTACTAAACACCAGTCAAAAAAGGCTTATTTCATGAACCAGGACTTTTTCCTCCTCTGAAAAATTATTTTTCAACTCATTTCAAGAAGCAAAAAAATTGTATAAAGCACAGTGAATACCTGGTTTATTTCTTCCTGGGTTGATTTTAAAGATTTGATTATTGTTTCAAGCTGCACTTTTCCAGCCTGGATACTCTGCTCCAGCTGAGTCTCTTCTTGCTGGAGGCGATTCAGCTCTGCTTTTGCTCTATTAAGGTCATCTTCCTGTAATTTTAAATCTGATTCCTGAGACTGAATCTGCATTTTTAGTGATGAAATCTGAAACAACACAGTTAAAAAATCAGAGTGAAATTCAGAATAAAAGGGACTTATTAAATGTTGAATTTACAGTAAGTAATAGAAAGTGGTACAGCAACCTATCAACTACTAGGGAAAATATTTAGAACTTAATATGAAGTTATGCTGCTTCTGCTCTTACACAGAATCCTTGATAAAAGCACATTCAATAAAACCTAGAAATATTATTTTAAATCAGAGAACTATCCCACTACTTATAAAGGTAAAGCTGTTTCCTAGATGTTCACCTTCAGAATTTGGTCCCATTCAAACATTTATCAAGTAGTTTAATGTTGATTTTAAGAGTTAAAATTACAGAGTTGCTTATAACCTTCCTTATACATTTTCTTCTGTGACTTCCTTACACAGGATGTTTCTACCTTGAGGTAACATCCTATTTCTATTGGCAATTGCATCCACCTGAAAACTCAATCCTGATGATATTCAGAGTGATCAACACCAGCACCACTGCCATGGACTGTCTCATGGGTTAGGACTACTGATTTTCAACTGCCCTATTAGGCTGAATAAATGTTCAATATATTTTCAGAACAGTAATTCCTGTAGAAAGGGACCCCTGGAGATCATCGGGTTCAACTTTTATGACCTTTATGGAAGGTATTAAGGATAGCAAAATCCTCTCTTGGACCTCTGTATTTGTGTAAAAATTGCTATTTATGGTAAAAAGAAAGTTTATTCATTAAATAAATAGAATTTCCTTCAACAGAAGGCATTTTACTCTTGAGCAGGTCCAGAATTAACATCCACTTACCACCTGTGTTTCTTCCTGGCATTTCTGCCTTACATCATTCAGCATATCTTTCAGTTTGGCTTTCTGCTGGTCCATCTCATCCAGGCGGTCTTGGGCATCTTGTTTTTGAGCCTCCAGCTCTTGCAAGTTACTTGTTTCCCTATCTAAATCATTTTGCAGCTCCTGAAGAAAATTCCACAACTTGTAACTCATATTTAGCTGTTGTCTTAAGGAAGACAACTTAGCAAAATTCAGAATATTTTCTATATCATATAGGCTACACCCTGCATTGGCTTATTTTGTTTCTGCAGGAACTTGTGTAAGACATCAAGAAATAAATCACTGCTCACAAGAAAAGGGACTGTGACACAGAGCACATGGCATTGAGTTGTCCTAATTATCAAAACCAATATTCTCCAAACATTGATTTCCTAAATTACATGTTAGCTAAACATTAACAAAAAAGACATTCAAACTGTTCACATATACTATGCTTATATTAGCCAGCATCAGATGAAAACATTTCTGATGGAGAACAGTAAAATAATTTTTTTCTGCCAGTTAGAGGAAAATCCCAAGAAAGAAAGAATGAGAGAAAGAATGATAGAATGACAGAAAAAATGCTAAACTGCCACATATTACTTAGATTAACATGGAAACTATTGATGATAAATGTTTTTTACCTGAACTTCACTGGTTTTCTGTCTGATTGATTCTTCCTTTTCCCTAATGTCCTGCTCCAGAGAATATTTTTCTCTGTCAGATAAACAAGAACATGTATTTGTGATTAGTTAAATAATACAACACACATGCAAAAATCAATTAAATATTATTCTGGAAACACCATGCAGATAAAAATGCCAGCCCGTATTCTCATGTATTTTTAAAGGAGAAAAGGTGCATAGGAATCAATTATTCTTTGAAAAATGCCATCTGTGCCCATCATCAATCTCCTGAAGTCACCTGATAGACCTGTAGGGTACCACTAGGAAATTCAGCACCAATTACAGCAACAAATAATGACAAAATGACTAAGAGAAAATAAACTGACACATCAGTACTACAGACTTAGTTATTTACACCAAGACTTCCTTAACAGTCCACAACTATTACCTCTGCAGCTGGGCAATTTCTTGACTAATATCATCCAGCTCCTTCACCCCTGTAAATTCTCCTGATCCAACAGAACTTGCACTATCCTGTTAAGAATGAAACAATCTATTAAAATGTCAAGTTGTAACAGAAGCTCTTTCTTTAACAAAGGCTGAGGACAGAGGTGGGATACAAAATCCTCATTATTTCCATTTGCAAAACTCCATAAGAGACATCAAATTATTCTGTAACAAGCAAGGAACATGCCACACAGTTCTACCCATGAGAAAGGAGAATTTTTAATATGCCTGTTTAACACACAGCAATGAAAGGCCAGGCACAATGCCAACAGGGAAATTGCAGACTGTGGTAGAATTAAAATTCAAAACCTAAAACTCAGTTCTGCTATAGTCAATAGGAAAGTTTACAGGGCACTTAATGAAATCAGATTGTAATTCCAGTCTTCTAGAGCCCTGTCACAAATCAATGGCAATTTCTGCAATTACACCCCATTTCCTGGAGGAAATTCTACATTCATTCAAGCATAGATCAGGGAAGATACAGAGGGGATCCTCTGCCTTCTAGATAAGAAAGGATGTCAGCATTAGGTACAAAACTGGTTGGCTTTATATTTTTATTATAAAAAGGATAGCTCTTTGGGAAAAAAAGCAATTGAAAAAAAAGTTCTTTGAAAAAAAAAAACACAACTGAGGAAAAATTGCAGCACTGAACTTACTGCTAGTATGATAAACCAGGAGACCTATAACTTTTATATAGCATATATATATATATATGAATGCAGAGTTTGCCTGCTTCACTCACTTTGAGACTGCTGTGATAACCATAGAAAGCTTGGCTTTATTAAATATTAAAAAACAAACAAGAACCCAACCAACAAGCCAAGACCAGCAGAGTAAGATGTGACATTTTTGTGGAAACAATAGGTGAATATACAGTTTAAATAATTTAAATAAGTCCTCACTTTTGAGGGATAGTCTTCACTTTTTGGTAATATGCCATTAAGTAATCACAAATAACAACAATACAGATTAATTCTTCAATTCTTCAAATCAAAAATCACTTTTATACTGTCAGGCCAGGTACAGATTTGCTGAGAGACCTGTACTGAATGCTGGACAGGATCACAGCCACGTGTCACCCAACATGACTATGAAATAAATTAAAATGAGCTGCTGCACTGGTTAGGATAAGAGTCCCTTAACTAAGCTCACAATAGCATACAGTTTATTTTAGCTTATGCTCAGCTAAACACATACTACATGGAAAAAAAAATTGCAATTAACTGAAAATAGCAGGAAGCTTAAAGCTCTCACACCAAGATGTATTTACTGCTCACAGCTGCTGAGAACTAGTCCAGGAGTAATTTCAACAGCACTGAGCTGCCTGTCCCAAGAACCTCCTGCCAGATCAACACATCTCCAGTTGCTGAAGGAAGGAACATCACCAGGCTGGCAGCCAGTGCTGGGCACTTCACATTGCTGTGACATTATCACCACACCAAGAGCAAGTGGCACAGAACTCAAGAGCAGAGACAGGCAAAGGTGTAGAAATAAAAACTTCTTTGAAGTTACAAAAAGCAAACATTAGAAATGTGCATTCCTTTGGACACTGCAGTTACTCACCCGCCGCATTTCTGTTAGTGCTGAGATCTCAGATCCTACAGGGGTCAAGTAACCTGATAGAGTCTATAGGAAAAGGATTTAGGAAAAACCTTAGGAGGACCATAGCAAGAGCAATAATTAAAATATATTTAGAGTTCCAAAGGTTTCTGGTTAGGGAAAGCAAATAAAAGTAAAGAAGAACACAGTATAATTTACAGAAAAGGTGAATGTAGTGACATGGCAGAAGTATTTCTTCAATTCAGTTTCAGAAAGGCACTGACATGCTATCAAGGAAAGGAACAAAGCAGGGTCAGCAAAGGATCTCCAGTAAAGTGGTATTAGCAGTGATGGATACAGGACTGTGGACTGCTACAAAGGATGAATCCCAGAAACTAGGAAGTCATCACTCCTCATTTAGCCACTAAAAAACTTTATGTTTCCATGGGAGGAATTTGGTGCTGATCACAGTCAGGGACAGGCTGCTCAACCAGCTTTTAATATTTGCTGTTACAAGTTCCCTGATTCAACCTTGTTTATGACAAAAGATTATTTTTTATGCTAGATTTCTTCCAGCATTATTACTCCTTGGTTTATGGAATATTTTACTGCATTTTTCTTTACTTACCATCTTAGTTGTTTAAAAAATAGCTATCTTTTCAAACATTAAAAGAATTTTGTAAGAGGCGATAAGAAAAAATATTTGCAATTCTTTATCATATTACTAAAAAAAAAAAACTCACATAAAATTCATACTCAAAGCCCATTACTTTTAAAGCACATAAGTTCAGTGTTATCTACAACAAACTGCTGACTTACCTGGATGGGTGTGTTTCTGTCTGAGGGAGGGATCATATCTGGAGTTAACACTTGTGGAGGATCAATCCCTTTGCTGACCTTCTGCTGAATGAAATACATGGCGAGTGCAAACTGGTCTTTGCTGAGCTTTCCCATCTGTCTTGTGTCTGCCAAAGACCTGATAAAAAATAGATCATACTTACAAACAAGAAAATCTTATTTCTGCTCTACTAAAAAGCCAGAAATGCATATATACATGTAATTTCTTCTTGGTTCATCCTCATCAGAGCTTACTTATTCTAGTCAGATTTCCATAAACAGTGCAGTATTTTATTAGACATATTTAACTGAATAGAGTAGTGTTACTCTGAGAAAATATTCAGAGCACTAGAACTTCAAAGACAATCACAATTCACAGACTGACCTATTGCCCCCCTCCCAGAAAAGCAAAGGGAGTATTTATTTCTCTCTTCATTTTCCATATAGCCCACATATTGCAGTATGTGGATAAGTAAAAGAAGTTGGGATTTTTTGTTTGGTTCTGGCATTTTTTTAATGTTAGGATCACATTCTGAATCTGAGTTCCCAGATCAGAAAGTTACAAAAATACTGCTGGTATGGAATTCTTACCATATATGTGCTAGGAGATTCTGAGATAGACCTGAATGCATAAAAATGTCCTTTACTTCTTGGCCACTCACAAACCCATCCATGTCTGTGTCTGTTTTTAAGAAGATTTCATCATATCGTACTTTTTCAGACACTGGGACCACCCAATTCACAGCTGGCTGCAAAATAAAGGTTGGTATTTCAAAAGAACAGAAATAGGCTTTATGAACACAGTGAGTATATAGGACATTATCCAGAGCTGGATGTGCTGAATATCTTGCATACTCCAGTCTGACTAGTAAATAAGTATTTTCACGGCATGGTTTAACTTCACACTTTTTATGTGAATAAAAACACTGATAAAGAGCTATTCATCAGTGGAAAAGCATTAATTCTTCAGAAATACAGACCCAACTAGGCATATAAAGTCCTCACACTAATAGCAGGAGATTTAGATTAATGATTTCTTTGGTATTAAAGCAGATACACAAACAAAACCTTTCTATGGTTTCACTTTCTACATAAAGTGAAAATTCCCCCTAAGATTTGCTACCTTGTGGTCACTGATTAAAATTCATCCAATGTTCCTCCAGGTCTTACCATTCTCATTTCACCCTCTCCACCTAAATCACCCAAACACATGAGGCAGAAATCAAAAAAATGTATTTATTTTTCCTACAGCTTACAAAAATACACAACTCTACAAAAACAAGAAAGAGAGGTATGTACCTGTGCTGATTTGATGCTGTGCTTGGGAGACAAGTTCCCTATGCTGTTCAGACTGGTGGCACTGCCATGGGATGGGGTGGAACGGAGGCTGTCTTTTGGGGGAGGACTTGCAGGGAGAACAGGAACTGCACCAGGAAAGACCGATGTCTTCTTTCTTTTAGAAGGTGGTATGAGAGAAGGGGGCAATTGTGAAGGAACTGACTCTTTCTCAAGAGCTCTATAAACCAAATGCATTGCCTGCAAAGGCAAAAAGGTCAGATAACATTCACAATTATTAGAAAAAGCAACAAGATCTTCCTGTGTCAGTCATTTACATATTAGTAAAACAAAGACAGTAAGACTAGAAATGCAAACCAGAACCATTAATTTTGAATGTAATTCCAACAAGTTTAATCTTGACACACGCCAAGAGTCAGTAGATGAATTTGAGGAAGGTCATTAAATAGCTCCATGTGAACAATTTAGATTAGAAGAGATGAATGTAGCATAGAAAGCTGCAAAGCTCTTGAGAAAGAAATGAGCTATTTGTTTCAACAGACAGACTAGGCAGTGAATTGAGAATTTAAAGTAACCTACCACAGCAAATTCATCCTTGTCCAGGTGACCATCTTTATCAATATCACTGAGATCCCAGACCTACAGCAATTAAGATTAAAAAATGATTTGCAGACCAAGTTACACTTTATGAATTCATTGTATTAACATGCCCTCTAAAGACTCCTCATAGATTTTGGTGAAGATCACTTTAGTTATACTACCTATCTAAACATTCTCTGATGAAACAGGCTGGATTAGATTTTCTGGCCACATGAATCACCACTGGCTCTAACAAATTCTG
The DNA here is from genome assembly GCF_026979565.1 of Vidua chalybeata. Taxonomy (NCBI): domain Eukaryota; kingdom Metazoa; phylum Chordata; class Aves; order Passeriformes; family Viduidae; genus Vidua; species Vidua chalybeata. Next base: position 3,395,469 of record NC_071556.1, on the reverse strand, counting down.
GCTGCAACACAGGCAGGTTTTTCATCTTTCTATGATGCAATTACAGAGTCATCAAGCTGAGTAAAAGCATTCAGAGGTGACTTTCAGAACTGCCCAGAGGGTGTGGGCTAGCAGATCATTCAAATTCCTCACAAGAAAGTTCAACAGAAAATTCAATACATCTCTCATTCCTATTCCATTCCTAGATGATTAGGGTTTTCTACTAAAAACTGAAACTATGTGCAGCTCCCTCTGGCCCCCTGAATCTCCTGTTGGAGAGAATTTAAGCATTTATCAGCTTTAGTTCATTATTAGGTGAGGCACAGTCAATAAAACTTGCAGAAGATTTAGAGAAATACAAAACTTTGTGAACTCCAACACAGCACTGTTTAATCATCAATATGACCTGGAGACAGTAGAGTCCACAAAAAGCCAAGACTTGAGGCTCAATTGTGAGAACTCTGTTTTATCACTGGACCCTTGACAAATTTAAACTCCTTGATTAGTCCTTTGTCCATTTCCTCAGTGCCTTATCTTGTTCACAAACTCTTCTGGAAGAGGCAAAAGCTTCCTGGATTTCTATTGTGACAATAACAAGATAAAATCCAAAGCCTTTCAAGACTTCACAACACTCAAGTACAGAATTAAAACAAATCATACTTAGATTTTGTAGATAATACAGAGCAAGAGGCACTTCTTCCTGAAGAGACAGACAGAACTCCTACACAGAATGTACTCAGAAATATCAATATTAAAGCATTAAAGAGTGTGTTTTTAATGGAGGCAGAAAAATACTTTAAGGTCTGCTTCCCTTGCAAATATACAGTGGATGCACAAAACTCAGACCTTGGAAGTATTTATAAATACAGATGAAAGAAAAACCAACTTGACAATTTGCACTATGAATAAAGGAGGATGTTTTAAGGTATTCTCCTGTACAAAGGATGGATTTAATGGTATGTCTAATAACTCATATTTGTAAAAATGATGAAACACTAGAATCTAATGTTCTAACAGCTGTTATGGTTCAGGAAAGCTTTTTCTTGTTTTTAATCAACCAAAATCAAATTTCCAGCTCTTAAATGACTAGAGAGACAATGAAGCCAATCTACTCTAGGGATGAAATTACTACTCTTACTCTAAGTGGAAGACTTCAGAGTCTTAATGTTCCTGTTTTATAGCAAGTACATGATGCAAAATCTCAGGCAATCCTGACCTCTGTTGATAAATTACATTTTTAACATTGCAACTACAAGAACTTATATAGAGAGTAGCTAAATCTGAACAACTTACTTACCCTTCCAAGGATATCAAGAGGTAGCTTTGAATTCATCAGTACTGGTTTTACTTTGTCTCCTGAAAGTAAACCATTTACTGGCAAAAGGCTTTCAAAAATACCATCAAACTTTGCTTTTTCTTCCACCTAGTTGGTAAGAAATAGTCTGAATAAGTAAAAAAGTGTGTCTGTGTGAGTAATGAAAATGAGATCTTTCAAGAAATTAAGACTGGTCAGTAATGTATTCATCCTAAATTTCCAAGCTTTCTTGCAAGTGCCACTGTACTGTATTTAAATGTAAACCCATAGAGAAAGCTTTGAAATTAAGCTCCTAAATCTAAAGGTTACAACAGCTGGGAGATTTTCCCATGCAGCAGACAAGGTGTGCTTCTGTTTTAAAGTAACTCTGATAAACTCCGTAGAACTAAAACTTATTCTTCCCACTTTAAAGTACACATAACTACAAGTTTTTAAATTAAATTTCTACCTTTTGGAAATGTTTGGAGATGAAAATTACCTAAATATAAATATCTCCACATATGCATCAGAAGTTATTTTTTCCAAATTATACATATTGTTTGTATCATTGAATACTAATTAGAAACTAGGAACTCAAGCTTTAAATTAATAGTTCAGACTGGATGTGGTGAAATACTTTGCTGTTCCCAGTGGGGTTCCTTTATACAAACAAAGTGACTAATTGTATGATTCTGGAAGAAATCCAGGCAGAAGATTAAAATTAATTTTCTTAAAAACATCCCACCAGTGGTTGTCAAGGGGCTGTTTTAATTCTTATTGCATATCTAAAACTACACATTGGTGTTCTCTATTGTGCACAGGTTTGCACAGAAAGGGAGGACTTCTGAAATGGGAAATACATGTGATACAAAATTCTCTCACTGGGAAAATTACACACAAGAAAAGTATTTACTTCTAAAAAATGGATGGAATGTGTTCTCTTTTACACTTACCCTAACAGCCCAGTGAGTCTCTGTTGAGGGTGGTGTCATCAGCAAAGGACTGCTAGTGTCATGCTAAAAATGAGAAAAAAATTTATTTTTATATATATATATAAATAGATAAATATACATACTTCTGTCTCTAGTACTTACTAATTGCACTAAGTTTGAGATGGTTATAGACATTAAGTTTAACTACACTGAGGAAAATAGGCTGCACATGTACCTAAACAGAAGTCACACTCATTTTATAGCATTACAGGGCTTGGGTAAGGACATCCAGTAGATGCACTCAGTATCCAAACACAGAACCAACACAAGCCAAAGAGGTTCTGCAGCACCTAGTGCAGGGCAAAGCTGCAGCAATGCCTTTTACTACTCATTCCTGTTGACCCAGCCCCAAAATAATCTTTTTTGTTTCCTTTTTTTAGATGAATTAAGAGTTCAGCCACATCAGCTTCCTGACCAAGCTGACCAGACTTAAACTCACTTGGGTTCTGCAGTCCAGGAAGGGGCTGGTTTCTTGTCACTCAGCATGACAAGACTGAAAGATTCAGTCTTTCTGACCGATTTACCTAAGTGACTGCATCTCTGTGATGAAGCAGAGCAGACAAAACGGGTTCAAGTGATAGAAATAGCACAGCTCCCTATCTACCCATCACCACACGTGATGACATCACCATCATCCAAGAGGATTCTGTCATTTGGTGACATCTGCTCATGAAGGACCAACCCAAGACTGTCAACACTGGCAGAGACAAAAATGGCCCCTTCCTGACCAAGCTGACCAGACTTAAACTCACTTTGGTTTTGCAGTCCAGGAAGGGGCTGGTTTCTTGTCACTCAGCATGACAAGAACTGGGGCAGCCCTGGCTGCTGTGTCCTAAGGAACTGTTTGACAGCAGCCTGAAGCCCCAGAACCGTAACATTTACAAAACAGAAGATCATTCCAACGTTCCAACTGAAGCCTTAATTCTCATACAACACATACCTGCATTTAAGTGGATACTACTTACAAATTTAGGAGGTGGCACAGTCAAATTCAGACTGCTCAGGTTTACCTCGTGGCCGTTCTGTGCACATGCTACAAGGCGCAACGCAACGTAGAAACCCTACAAACAATTGTGCTGTCTATTAAAACAACAGTTTCAATCACAAAAAATAACCCACTTACCATTTTTACTAACACTGTATATGTGCAACTCAGTAAAAAAGAAACCTCACATTTACAGCCCCATAATGGCAACTACCCCTTTCCTTTTAAGGATGAGTCAGGAAAAATTTTACAGTAACAGGAAACAAAGAGGAGAAAAGTGGAAGTTAGTTTTTATGAAGAACTCTCTCCTAATTAAAATACAACAGTTTTTTCTTAAAAGTTAGTAATGTTTTGAAAGAGTTCTTTTGTATCTACAAGTAACTTGCTATTTGGTATTCCAAGCCATTTATAGTAAAAATGCTAGATTTTTACATGCACAAAAGTCTCCTAAAATCAAATTACAGTTTTCATTTGTGACTCAGTGACTGTGTACCTACACAGTACACACACTGATTATTCACAAAACAAAAGAGATACAGAAAATTAGTAACAAACTTCTCCTGCAGCCTCACTGAGTAATATACTTGGATATGAGCAGTGCTGGGGAAAAAACTCACCTTGTAAACAAAAACTCAACCCTGAAAAAGATAACTACTAGTGGTACTGGGGCTTGATTGAAACAAGGCTAATCTGGGAAAGGTAATACAGGAAGTCTACATGAACATTTCATTTACCTGTTTATCTAAGTATCCTTTACCCTCTGGGTCAGCCAAATCCCATATCTGTGGAGATACAAAATAAAAGCTGCTGTGGATTTCAAAGAAAACAGCTCAACAGTTTCTACTGCATGTCTTCTTAAAGTGTTCATTCAGCTTTCAAGTAATGACACACAATGTTACTGAATTGTCGAGTTAACAACAAAAATGTTACACAAAAACCAAATTTTCTTTTAATTTTTTTTTTCACCTAAAAGAAGTGTACAGACAAGTACTGCATTATCCAATTCCTTCAACTTACTTTTCCAAGGATGATATCAGAGAGACCAGATTTTTTAAGAAACAGAGCAGCTTCACTTGCCCCAACTCTCCCTGTGTATGTTGGATCTACCTGAAGGAGAAAAATTAACATTTAATTGAAACATGGCTGTTGTGAAAGCAGATTTAAGAAATTCAATGTCTCTTGCCTCTAGGTCAAAAATTGTTACAGAAACTATATCACCACTCAGAATTCACACAGTTTTAGCACTGCAATGGGAAAGAGGAGGAAATCTTGGGGAAGAAGAAACTGCACTTTATTTTTACTTTTTTAAAAGAACATACCTGTTTGTAATATGTTTCATATATTGGATTCCCAGTAGAAAACTGAAACACAATTAAGAAAACACAATAAACAACCATCAGAATTAACAGGAAAAGAAACATACAGCACTTTGTGTATTACTCCTACTGAAAACCTAAAATAGTGTGTTAATTTGCTGTGTTACAAACTGGACACTTGAAATTTAAGTGTGGATAACAGTGATGCACACCAAGACCACAGAGTACTGTCATCTCTTAGAGCTTCTCATTCATCAGGATTCCTACCTCTCCTCACACTTTTACTTAGGGACACTACATAGGGATAAGGTTTTGAAGAACAGCTTTGAATTATTTGCTGAAGTATTTCAGATCTCAGTATGAGAAGGACTGATAACAAAGCTTTCAACACAATGCTGACCTGACCACCCCCTGAACCATATACATCCTTCTAGAGTATTTTCAGCTAACAATTACACACACACACAGAGCCCTGTGCCTCTGTTAACACATTTTCAAGACTAGGATCTTAAACTGAAACGGAGTAAACAGAAAAACAAAAAAAAAACCCAAATAAATATGAATATATATATATATATGTAAAATAAATGGTAAATTAACAACTCTCACAATTCCCTGACAGTGCTTTTGGAGGATTTGAACTTGGTGTAACCACTGCATTACACGAAAGCTGCAGACCCAAGGGAAGCCCTGCCTTTTCAGTGCACTAAACAAGCAGATCCCTGTTCCTCTTGCTGACATTCCAAGCAAATGGCAGCTGGAATGCCAAAAGATGCATTCTATCATCTTCTAAAACTCTCTTCTCACACACCTCCTAGAGTTGCCACATGAGTTCTAGCCCTGTGCAGGTTATCCCCCCACACTGTTCTCCTCAGCCTCAATGCCAACAGCAAAACCAATCTGGTCAAAACCAAGTCAGTTCTCAGACCACTCAGAGGATTTAAAAAGAAAGCAAAAAAACAACCCAATAAAGAGTTTAATGAGCAAAACACAGAGATGTCACAAAACCTGCTTGGGACAACCACTCTCCAGGACAGCAGTTAGACACCTGAAGAGGAGTATTTCACACTAAGTCCCATCACTACTATGTCCCCTCCCAGATGTCACCTTCCTCCTTGTCTTCCTCATGGATTTCCAGATGTTCTGCTTACTCTGAGAGGAAGGAAGGCAGGAACATAATGAAAGAAAAGACCAATCAAGAACAAGAAAATTGTATTTTATGCCAAGAGAACCTTCCTGTGAGTTTACAATAAACATGCTAACTCTTCATTTAAGGAGCTATCCATAATAACTAATTTCTCCGAACCGAGCACAAGCAAACACTGACTCTCTGAAGATTATAGCTCTATTTGAATAGAAAAATCCTGCATTTCCAGAAGAATTTCCTAAGCATCACTTATTTCCATCAGAAAAAAAGCTGCTGCATTTTCCAACATCAGCACCCTCTGGAATCTCTCGCTCTTCCTGATGGCGGACAGGATTTCAGAAGGATGCTGCACACATAACTCATAAATCTGACTATTCTTTGTGCTGGCACGTAAATGATCAGCACATATAAGCATTGTGTTCCTGTCCAAGCAGGAAACACATCATTCAGAGAAAAGGTGGAAGTCGGAAATAGCCTGTTCCACTCTGAATAAAACCCAGCATGTTTTCAGCCAACTATCACCAAACTATGCACCTCTTGTTTATCAGAAAGCTCAGACAAGAGAGTCAACCACCAACTACAAGCTCCTCTAAGTGATGCAGTGAGTGACCTAGAGCATGCAGAGACTGGATTCGTACCAAGATAGAGAGCAAACGGCTCCAGCAGCAGGACTGAATGATCTCATCCCATCAGCAGAGATTCCTGTCACCCCCATTTGATATTGTCAGCCATGATGTGGAGCTGACTTACCTGGCAGAGGTGGCAGGAAGCACACTGATGTGCTTCAATGCTGTGAAATTTCTTCTACAGCAAATTATTCACCCAAGCTCTGCTGGAAAGCACTTCAAGATCAATTGTCTACTTGCAGAATTTTGCAAAGATTCAGTCTTTTCTGACCGATTTACCTAAATGACTGCATCTCTGTGATGAAGCAGAGCAGACAAAATGGGTTCAAGTGATAGAAATAGCACAGCTCCCTATCTACCCATCACCACACGTGATGACATCACCATCATCCAAGAGGATTCTGTCATTTGGTGACATCTGCTCATGAAGGACCAACCCAAGATTGTCAACACTGGCAGAGGCAAAAATTTTGAAGAGCACACAGCTGATGATGTCAAAGCATAACCTGTTAGAGAGGTTCAGTTTGACTAACAGTTTATCCACCCCGTGGTTCCTCTGCCTGCTCTATACTCCCCAAAACACCTCTGACCAACGCTTTAGACCATCCCCCAAACAGACCCTTCAGAGCCCTAGTGCCTTGTTGCTTCATCTCCAAGTTGCCTTCTTGTTCAGAAGTTGAAGTCGTGAGCCTGCACACTCGCAGCAGATCCGCACGCTGCGTTTGTGGCAGGCAGTGCACACGCATGGATGTGGCTCCAAGTCCCTTCGAGCAGGTCTGGCAAAAAGGCACGAGTAAGCTCCTGCCACCAGAACAATTAATTCTCTTTCCTGAGGTCATCTCGGGGTCACAAAGAGCTCTGGATCACATTAATTATTTTAAATAAATTATTATGATGATAAATGATTAATGATAAAAATATTTCAAGCTGCTTGAATTACCCATACTGTTTGCAGCTCTTAATATGTTGGTATCAACAGTCTTATTTTATATTTTTCTGAGTGGACACGCCTCAATGTTACAACACATGTACCCTCTCCTATTCAGTCTAATTCCATTTCTGGCATTTACTCTAATTAGCACACATCTCCTTAGTAATCACAAAACTGAGGCTATTAGAGGAGGAAGTTCATTACTTCAAAGGAAATTCTGTTTACAGCTAGATTACTCTTGACAGTTCAATATACAAAAACAAGTTTTAGAACTACAATGCTTCCACTGAAATAGTTGGAAAATACTATAAAAATAACTGATATGTTTACAGAATGTGATCTTTATCTCCCTAAACACAGCATTTTCTATCAAAAGGAATACCATTGATGGCAGTCTCTCAAAGATCAATGAGAATTTAAACAATAGAGAAACTGGATTTCTAAAGTAAGTATTTGATAATTATTTGATTTTTACCTATATATTATTGAAGTTTAACAACAACAAACCCTTTCACATCCAGAGTATATTTGACTTACATATTTTGCACCACATTAATCACTTGAAAATTTCTGATAACAGTTTGTGTGTACATGGATGTTTTCAGATTTTCTGAATATGTTCACTTAATCAAACCAATGTTCATCAGGACTCTTGCTAAACAGCAAGTACATGTTCTTAGTAAGACACACATTAAGTTATGTTATCCAAGCACCACATAACTCCACTGAGAGATAAATGTTTAGAGTATCACAACTCAAAGATCATTATTAAAAGGAAATCGATATATTTAAATAATCTGAACTACTAATAGGAGTCATTCAGAATGCCTGACTGGCCTAAGCACATAGAAAATAGTTTGGTTTCAGGACATTGAAGGTAGTGGGGTGGTGCTGCTTTTCTTTTGCTTTAAAGCAAATATGTAAACTGACTCTCTTCACAGGGTCGTGGAAAATAAAAAGCAGCGATCACACTGCTTAGGCTTGAATTATTTGGGTGAGAAATCAATCAAAAAACTTGTAACAACACTAATCAAGCCAGGGATCCCAAGCATTCCACCAGAGCTGGAAACAGCCTCTCCCAAGGGTCAGGGATACGCGTCCTGAACCCTGCCCTGCAGAAGCTTCTCCTCCTCCTGGCAGGCGAACGCCTCCCGCTCATCCCTCAGCCCCTTCCCGCTGTCCCCGCACGTCCTGAACACCCCATACGGGCACGGCACCCTGTCACAACAGCTCAGCAGTTCCAGGCGGCATCAAACCCCCCCCGGTACCAACAGGAAAACGGGGTGACGTGCGGAGCACCAGCCCTCTCGCCTTCAAACCCCCGGCCCACGGCAATCCCGGCGGCTCGGGGTGGGGAAGCGCCGGGAGACCCTCAGCCCCTCCCCAGGGACGCAGCTCCAGGGCCTCCATGAGGGGAGGGCGCCGGCGCCGCTTGCGGCCCCCCCAGCAGCGCCCGCCCCGGCCCCCGGGGCACGGCGGGGGCCGCTGGCCGCCCTTGCCCCGCCCGGGTCCCGCTGCCCGCCGCGCCCCGACCCTCATTCCCCGCGGGCCGAGCCCCTCCCGGGCACAGGGCCTGTAGCCAGCGCCAATCCCAGCCCGGCTGCAGCCGGCTACGATACAGCCCCGCTAGCCGCTCCCCGCGGCCGCCCCGCCGCTCCGCCGGTGCGGAGGGCCGCGCGTCCCCGGCAGCCCGGTACCTGCTGGCTGAGGGGGATGAGCGCCGCCATCTTCCTCCCGCTGGGTCGGGCCGCGGCCGGGGCGGAGCGAGGGGCGGGCGGCGGCGGCACGGCCGGGCCGGGCCGGGCGGGCGCGGCGAGGCGGCGGCGGCGGCTGAGGAGGTGCCCGAGAGCCGCCGGCGAGCGGCCGCGGCTTTATCGGGGACCGGCAGGCGCTCCTCGGCGGCAGTTGCCGCCGCCCGCAACGCTCCACAGAGTCGTTTAGAACGGATGAGACCTCTTAGGTCATGGAGTCCAAGCTTTGACAGGTCAGCCAGATCACAGCACTGAGTGCCGCGGTCTGTCGCTCCTTAAACACCTGCAGGGACTTCACCGCCACCTCCCCGGGCAGTCACACAAACCCCAAAGGAGCGAGGTTTGAATGGAGCACGCTGGGCCGCCGAGTCCCACGTCCCTGCTCCGGCAGGGCCATGCCAGAGCACGGGGCACCGGATTGTGTCCACAAATTCTGCAGTGTCCCCAGTGAGGGATTGCAGTCTGTTCCAGTGCTCGGTCTCTGCGCAGTGAAGAAGTTCTTCCTCGTATTCAGGTGGAACTTCTTGTCAGTTCCTGCCTGCTGCCTCTTGTGCCATTGCAGGGCGCCCCGGGCCGTGCTCTGACCCCTCCCTGACACTGACAGACAGGGTTCCTCTCTATAACATATATTATAAATATCATTCCCCATTGCTCTGTCCCTTCCAGAGTCGTCTTTGCTCTCTAATTTTCTTCTTAAACTATTGCTCAAAGTATTTTTCCTCCATACTTGTTTCTCCTGCTATTCCTCAGCCTGCTTTACATCCATTTCCTTTTCATGACCATAAAAAATTTCATTTTTTATGCACCAATAGTTTCTCAATCAGATGAGACAAGGAATCTTTAAAATGTGGAAATAAAGAACAAAAACACCCATGGGAATTTCATATTCATTTCTCCCCGTGATCCATCTCCAAAGTCTTTTGCATAAACATCAGCATCTGTTATTGAGAAATTGTAAAAAAATTGTGCCTTCCTCCTTCACTTTGGAAGGAAAACAGAAAAAAAAAAAACAGCAAGTCTGTATTCTTAAGAGCCCTTGGATTACCCATCTGATGTGGTTTCCATTCCCCCAGGATGAACTATATGTTTGGAATACAGTCAGGCAAAGAAAGTGACTCAAGGTGTTCCCCTAGCTAGGAGTTTCCTAATAGGAAATTATTTATAAACTGTATAGAGGACTCTTGACCAGAGTACAATACCATTCTGCATTATTGTTATTCTTCATCCTAAAATTCAGATCCTCAGCAGTAGTTCCACCATGGGTTCAGGTTCATCCCAATCCTTTAAAAGACACAGGAAAATTAAAAAAGCAAAACCAGTGCACAGTTCAACTATGTTAAAAAGAAATTAAATAATCCACTAACACAGAATAAGGAGAGCAAATTACCTCAGGTGTGATTTAGATCATAAATTTGGTCATTTAGATCATAAATTCGAATTCAATCATCCCAGTCTGTGGGCTTCTTTGCTCATTAATTTTCCTCAGTGGCAAACAATCTAAATCATCTTGTGGGTTGCCAGATGCATTTTGTTATCAATTTTTATTTCATAAGTCTGATCTGGAATTTTAATCAAAATATATAATCGGAATATATAGCTGTGTATATCTGTCAGCCAGGGTTTTAGAGACAGCAAGGGAAAGTTTTTAAGAACCTTAAACTCAAATCTTAGGGACTGACTTACAGCAGAATGATATCACTAGAAAATTAACCCAGAAAAACAAAAAAAAAAAAAAAAACTGGGCAAAATAAAAATTATCCATGGCAGAAGCTCAATAGCTATATAATTATATTACAACGATAAAATGTTAGATATAAGATATATAGATATATAGATATACCAACTATAAGATGTTAGATATGCCAAATTTCACTGTGACACATGAAATACAAGTTTCACCAAGTCCCTGGAAATGACACACAAGTACAAAGGGCAAGAAATAGCCTACAATATGTTGTTTCAGTGAGGGGTCTTAACGCAAATCCTGCGGAACAAGTGGATTAATTCCCAACTCGCTCCAATAATTAGTAAATCGCGGGTTTGTAAAAATCCCTATTTATTGACCCCGATGCATGCTGGGGCTTGTAGTCGAGGTGCACGCTGCCGGCGGCTGTAAACCTGCTTGTGATTGGCTGGTGGCGCCGAATCGCTGCCCGGAGCCAATGAGTGGGCGGGATATTGGGGAGTCGCGGACTCCAGGACCCGGCCGCGCACCGCCCGTTCTGGCCCGGCCCAGAGAAGCCTCGGCCGCCTCGGGCTGGGCGGACCTGACGGCGTTCTCTCCGACCCTGTCCCGCCCCATCCCGTCCGTCCTGCCGTTCAGCTCTGTCTCGTCCCGTCCCGCATGGCCGCGATCTCTCGGGCACCCGCGGGCCGAGGGCAGGTGAGGCACCGGCGCCCTGTCTCTGTCTGTGCCTGGGCAGGCTCGGCGCGGGCCGGTGTTTGTGTGTTGTGTGGGGAGGGATCTGTACAAGAGCTGGTAGAGACCAGCTCTGCTCCAGGGAACCAGCGACAGGACATGGGGACAGCCTTAAGCTGTGCCAGGGGAGGTTTAGGTTGGACATCAGAAAGGATTCCTTCACAGAAAGGGTGGTCGGGCATTGGGAGGGGCTGCCCGTGGAGTCACCGTCCCTGTGGAGTCACCATCCCTGGAGATGTTTGAGGAAAGTCTGGATGTGGCACTCAGTGCTTTGGTCAGGTTAACAGCGTGGGGATCAGTCCCAAGCTGATGTCAGCTCTTCCCTGAGGTCGGTGACTCTGTGATTCTCGGCAGGGCCACAGCCACGTACCCCGCAGGAGCAGCACCCGTGGTGAGCTCACGGCGGTGGACACGGAGCTGGAGAGCGCTGGAAGGGCTCCGTCCCAGCACGGCAGGTTCCTGAAGGTGTGCGATGGAAACGCTGGTGGGACGCAGCGGGGCCAGAGGCCGGGAAGCGCCCTGAGGGCAGGGAGCGGCCGTGCAGCCCTGAGCGCTCCGCGCAGCGCCGCCCGCACGCGGCTAAGCTCCGTCCTGGACAAAGTAGCACGACTGGAAAGCAAAGTCATGGGTCAAAAAAAGCACCTGGAATTGCAGAACACTGACTCGGGCCTGAAGCCTTTGGCTCAGGAGTGCACCTCGTCTGCCTCTGGGCACGAAGGTGGTGCCAGGGGCAGGAAGTACTGGAAGAGTTACGGTAGCACCAGTGGGAACGGGACCCGCAGGGATGCCTGTCCTGAGGGAGAGGAGAGCATGCAAAGCCCTAAAAGGAGTGTTATGCTTAAACAACGGCTTGATCTGGATAGTGATGAAGAGGAAATGAGAGAATTGATGGAGAGCTCTTTGGAGTTTTCCAGTGGACGTGGGAATCAGAAGGTTCTGGTAAGTGATGCTCAGTGGGGTAGAAAGGTAAATACAAACTTTGCTGGATCATGTATTTTTATTAATGCTTTTATGTAATTGTTTTAATTCGTTGATTGTTTTTTATTTAGATAACACCAGCAACTAAATTTTAAATTTGCATTTGTGTCTTGCTCATGATAGGATTCAGGTTCACATCTTAACATCTTAAAATTACTCTATTTTACCCACAATGATTTGTTCTCCCTTTAGCAATCTACACATAATAATGAAGTAACACATAAATCTCTTTTTAATATTCTTCAAAAAGAGCAAGACTCCAGTTCCATCAGGAAAGGCTCCTCCACCTCGTAAGGAAGTTTCACCAGCAGAGTTATCTAAAGCATCTTCTTTTCACAACAAAGACTCAGAGAAAAGTGTGTTTGGTAGAGTTAATTCACCAGCCCCTTTACCCACCAGCAGCAACCTGTCAGGACATACCATGAGATCTCAGTTGCTGCCATCTTCCATGAAAGACAACACTGTAAAGAGTGCTCTGCCTAAAGCAAGCTACACCAAGCAAATCCAAGAATCCCTTGAAAGTGACAGAAGTGAAATAAAGTCATTAGATGAATTATTTTCTGAAGGAGCTGATGCAGAAGATCTATCCAGCAGCAGCTTGAAATGTAAGTTTTCTAAAATACTGTCTCAGTAGACTCAGTATGAATTGTACTGATAATCTCCTGATAAGTTCTCTTATTAAACATGGGCAAATAGTCACTTTGAAAGGATTCACTGGTGAAATTTCACATAGACCAACACCTGATCAGAGAAATTATCTTGATCTGTTTCTTTTTTCTAGTGTTACAGGTTTGTATTTTTCTTAGCTTTTGACTTAATGGGTTCAAATTAATGATGCTGCCCTGGGTGACATCATGATGTCAAAACAATTAGAACATTTAGAGTAGGTTTCCTGTATCAGTGGCACAATGTACCAATGGGTCAGAGTGAGAACAGCTGGAAATGAGGGGCAGCAAAAATCTCTTTAACTTCAGGAACATCAGCTGATCAAAGGAGGACATTTGAGGGGTTTCTATGAAGTGGCTATTAGTTTTTAGTACTGAACTAGGAAGGTAGTACTGATTTTTTTCCCCCACTTTTCTCACTTACAGGAAAGTGTACTCTAATTTTCATGCAAATTCTCATGCGTAGGTGTCATTTGTTTGCAGACTTCGGACTGAATATCCTGAGCCTTGATGATTTGGCACCAGATACTATCAGTAAGGCAGAAGAATTAAAGCAGAAAGTAAGTAGAAATGCCCCACTTATTCCCCACTTATTACCAGTCTGCCTTTGGTAGAGTGTGGAGGTTCTAAAATAAATAATTTTACAGGAAAAAGACATTCAATTTACTCAAGAATCAAAGAAATATGTGAAAAAAGATACATTGCTGGTGGAAGAGGACCAGGCTGCTCTAAAATTGACCAGTGCAATAACTGTTGTGAGTGGTTCTTCTGAAGAGGAGGTTGAAAAATGTGTCTCTGAAGCTGAAATCTCTGAACATTTAAGTGGAGTTTCCTCAGATTTCCCTCCACACAAACAGGATTATCTCAATCAGAATGAGAGTACTGTTAATTCAGAATATTCTGAAGACTTTGAAAGCTCTCTGTCTACAACAGACAGGCAATCTGGAGAGGGACATGCTGAGAGCTGCAGTTCTGGAGCACACCCATCTTCGGGGTCGTGCCCGTTGGTCACGCCAGGGCACCGAGTGACCGTCACAGAAACCGCGGTGCAGACAGCAGAGCCTCCCTGCACCTACTGCTGGGCCAGGGGTGAGTCCAGCACTTACTGCCCTCCTCAGAAAACCTTTACACACCTTCATACATGCCAGCCCAGTCAGCCTCGAGAGGCTTTGTGGATGTGACAGCCTGGTCAGAGTGAGAAAGCTAGAGAAGTTTTCCCAGAATCAGCCTGGGAGACTTTAGGGAGCTGCAGATAAACAATGATAGCTTGTTATGAAAAACAACCTACAGGTGTTGTTTTTCGTACTGTCTGTTTTCTTGTTATTCTCAAAGATTGTTTATAAAAGGGCATCTTGTCAATTAGGTGGAATGTATTAACTAAATAACCAATCAAATCCACCTGTATTGGAACAGTGTATAAACAGGAGCAGTCTGAAATAAACAAGCACTATATACACCACTCCACCTTCTGATGACTTTATGTCATTTCTTACTAAACAGTAACACTTCTTCACTTTAGTGACAGCTTCCCCTCACTGGTGCTAAATAAAAAAATTTCTAAAGCCCAACACTTTAATCTGCTGTCTACATGGGATTGAATATCATAATAAGGAATGTTTTTTGCTTAAAAATACCCCCCACAGGACCTGAGGCTGGATGAGCAAGTGTTAGGGACAGAGCTCACAAGAGCACGAGTAGTACTCTCAAATGAAATTCAGTATTCTGCTATCTTTACTATTGTAAATAATAGCATTATTAGTGCTGGTATCGGTAGTGTTACTGAAGTGATTGCTCATTCAGAGCTCTTTTGCATTGTACTTCTCTCTTGGGAAAGCATTATGGCCCCATGACAGGATCAGATAGGAGCTTTCACATCCTGAGGCGTAGCTCCCTGCTTACATCTCTTTACTAAAAGGAAAAAGTGCTAAGAGCCACCATTCCTTGCCACACTCGAGAAAGAAGTAGAAACTTGAGTGTGCTTGAAAACAGAAGCATTGAGTACAAAAGTCTTTACTTTTACTCTACCTAGGGTTAGAAAAGGTGCCTTCTGCAATGGTGTTGTGAGCCTAATAGTAAAGAAACTGTGGAAGCTGTATAACTATGTCAACATATTTTTGGCTGAGAGAGTTCTTCTGTTAGGCTGTACAGTGGTTTTGGGGCAGCTGCTGTCCCAAGAAACTGCAGAAGAGCCAAGCAGTAGCACTAAACCTTTCCCCTCTGCCCAGGCAGTAATTCTGATGCTATCCTATGCACAGCAAACCCCGCTGCAGCGCTCGGCCCCGCTCTGGGCACCAGCTACATCGATCCAGTGCCAATTGCCAGTCACGTGATCAGCATGGATGCAGTAGAAGGTACCAAAACCACGTTTATTCTTCTTTTTTACTCTATTTTCTGCACCTGAGCCTGGCTTGCCAGCCGTGCCTCACCGCAGTGCACCCTGTCCCTTTCTCGCAGCCCTGACCGCGTACAGCCCCTCGGTTCTCGTCTTACACGCCATGTGCAAGCAGCACCTGATGCTGACCCAGCAGTTTGTGGAGAGCATTCACCACCTTCACACAGCCCTTGTGGAGTCACTGGAGCATGAGAAGTTCCACTACCATACCCTGGAAGAGGCTAAAGAGGTATTTATGACAAACCAGACACTGAGCGTGTATTCCTTTCCAAACCCTTGTAGTACTTACAGCAAACATACTTTCTCTGCATATGATTAATTAATAAGTTTAAAAGAAAAATACTGAAGTCCTGCTGGAGGCCATAGTTTTTAAAGATTAAGGTTTCTGCTGTAGCATTTAGCTGTCCTCAAATGAGCAGGGATCATTCAGATGCTGCAACAGAAGGGTCACTTTCTGTTGCTAGTAAAGAAACATGCAGGTATCTTGACATGAAGATTAGTTGCTTTCTACTGTTTAGTAAGTAATAATCTACATAATGAAGACATTAGCTTATTAACTTTTTTTTTTTTTTTGCAGTACATCAAGAATCACAAATCCCCACCTCTAACAATTGAGCAAGCACTTGAAGAAATTCGGAGAGCCCAGGAGAAATAACTGCTTGGACAGCTATTGAACTTTAAGTGACATTTATATTCACAGCTCTAAGGCTGAAACAAGAAACTTTTCCAAGTTGCAGAGATAAAAGGTTAAAAACTGTACTGGAAGGATTCATACAAACTGCTATGTTAATAGAAATTAGTTAGTACAAGTTGCTAATTATTATATGTAATTTACTTTTCTATACCTGAATGTTTTACTTATGTACACAGTACAGGGATACGAAGGAACCTTCAGCCAGACTATGTCAGCAAAAGAGACATCAAGGTAAAACTGTGATGATAAGTCATCACAGTGCATGCATTTATCCAGTGAATTGTGAGATCTGTGATCTCATCTATGATTGTGGTAGAAGTGCAAGTCTGTACTACAGCCCCTGAGAAATACAACCACAGCAGAAAATTACCATTTCCTGACTTCAGTGCCATTATCCAAACAGCTTTTCTATATAGTCAGCCTTGTCAGATTACAGCAAACCCAAACACACACTTGGGTGTGTTTATTAAGAGAAATTCCAAACAAGGTACAGGAAATCTCAGCTGAATCTTTATTTTAAAAAAATTGTTTATTGGAAGGCAAAACAACAACATTCACAAGTTGGTAACATACAGGTGTTGTATGCTGATTCACAGACAGGTACAGTTCCACAACTACAGTAGATCTAGAACAAACTGATATTCCACCATATTAACTGAATGGTTTTAAGAGGGTTTTTGCTCTACAAACAAACAACTGGAAAAGGGAACCGCCACGCAGACCTGGGGAGTGGAAGTGCAGTGTAAGGGCCTAACAGCTCTAGCTGGTGGTCTCTGGAAACAGTTACAAAAGGTTTGTTTCTTTTTTTTCATTTAGCTTACATCAAGTTTCCAAGAACATCTGGTTGATAGAAACGTGTAGAGCAGAGAGAATGAATTCTCTTCTATTGAACTAATTAGCTTTTATTAAAGGGTATATACAAAAATATAAAAAGCTCAAAGACTGTGTTCCATTACAAAGCATCGCCCATCCCTCAGAGTGCTGGGAAAGCTACCAGAGAAGTGCCCCTTGTGTCCTGCCCCGAGTGGCGGCTGCGGCAGCTGCTGGGCCTGGAGGTGGGTGGAAGGTTCTAAAAGCTTGCACAGTGCTCAGAGGTCACCTGCACTGGAACTAGATGCTTCATTCCCCATTTAGACATTAGGATACACTGCTCAGCATCAGTCTGACTTGATCCCAAGGCAGCACCCTTCCACTTCAAATAGAATTAACCTTTTGAGAGAAATAAACATACATTATGGAACTAGAGAACATACGACCATATCAGAAAATGTCTGTATTCCACAGGAATGAATGAGGCACAGTCCTGCACCAGGAACAGCTTGAGTGGGGTTTAATTCTACTATAAAATGGGGAACTAATTAGGAAATTTTGCAAGATAAATGGAAATTTTTAAACTTGCTGGACATGTCATAGTAACAACTGGCCTTTTTTAAGCCCTAATTGACAAGTCTTGAAGTACATGTCATTTCCATTTTTCACCATAGTTTAAAAAGTAATTAATTTGTCATTTCCTCCAGACTTTAATCTGGATTTCTAAAAGTTTAATGTTTTGCAGAAGATGCAAGACATCTTTCTTCAGAGAGTCTTACTCAGGTGGTGAAGAGTCTTGTGTTTCACACTTCACTGAAAGAATAGGAAGAAGAGTTCTTACACATTCCACAGTTACCTAAGCTGTCTGAAGTGTTTGGTGGAATGAGGATTCTGTTAATAAGGAATTTTTCCTTATGGGCTTTATTTGAACCCATTTGATTGCAGATATAGAGGCAGAAGTGAGATTCCATTGAGCATGCCAGCTTTTTCCTTTTAGCTGTTGGCAAGTGCCAATGTTCAGTGTATCACAGACTCTCTGCAAAAATCCATCATTTGGTAATTGTCTTTTTCTGAACCCTTCCTGCACTACAGAGAATTTATTACCAATTCTGGCTTTGGCAGAACGTGATAGTAATGGTAGGAAACTCTGAATAGGGCAGGGGTAAACAGTAAGCATGGCCTTGGTTCCAAGGTTTAAAAGCCTCCCTGCTGTGGCAGCTGTCCCTTGTGTGGCACAGCTCCCCCTCCACTAACTGTGACTGCTCCAGGTTTTTGTGAGGCAACATCCAAAGATGCAGGTGCTCAGTATTGCAGCCAGGAAGTGACTTACACAGAACACGCTAATTAATTAGCATTTCAGAAATTAGAACACAACACAATGCCTAAAAAGGAAAACCTGCTGGGTTAATGAGAGTACACGTCCACTTACCTGTTGTTTTACTTTATCAGTTACGTTAGAAAAAATTAAGAGCTACTGATATTTTGATTTGGGTTTGCAAAAATCACTTTCAAGTCCATAGAGGTTTCTAAATTGCTGAGAAACATTCACTTACATTCATCCCTGGCCTTCATGCGTGCGATAAATGAGTAACTTTTATTTCTTCTGTAGTTTTCATAAGGGTCGTCCAATGCAACTCCCACTCCTTTGTACTGATCCCATTTGTCTCGGATATCTCCTCCTTTAATTGGATCTTGAATTCCTTGTTCCTTGGCTCCCAATCCACCAGATCCACTCCATCCTGCAGCAAGGACACAACATTGCAAATCCTTTCACTGTTTTTTTTATTGCTAGAATTGTGAAGACAAACACGGACATTTTGGAAACAACCAAAGACAGCATCAGTTTGATAAAGCAGGATGGGAACAGACAACCTGAAACAACGCATGAACTGTCCCATTTATTTCACAAGCATTAATATGCAGAGATTCTAGGAGCTGACAGCAGCACTATCCCTAAAAACTGTTAGGAGGATAAGAGGAAAGGCAGTGCAAGTCCAATCTGTCCGGTCAACCCTGCTGACCTGCACTGCAGGGAGATAAAATACTTTGGGTAGGGTCAGTTCTATCTGATGCCAAGCTCACATCCCTGTCTTTGTATCTTTCTCAGAAAACCAGCTATCATTGTTCCATATACTTACATCTCTGATTATTCTTATGCTGACCTTGGAATGCCAATGAATAATTCCTTATGAACATGCATTAATTAATTATATCTAAGACTTCAGTGTCTCATTTTGTTTCCTGGCTTGTGTAAGACTCTAGAACAGCATCTTACCCATTTTCACTAGCATTTGATGGCCTTTATTTTCTTCTCCAAGTCTCGATTCTGGTATAGGAGGCCCAGAACTGGAGCCCAAACCAGCAGAAGAACTAAGAAAATAAGAAGAACAAATTAAGAACCAGTGATACAATTCTGACACAAAACACAGTCAGTTCTATTCTGTTAAACATCAACAGTTAACACAATTCCATCCACTCTACTAAGCTCTTCTTTATTAAAGCCATCAGTTTATGCAGTTATTGAGGTGCCAGAAACACATCACCTGCTTCTCAGCACAAGGGAAATCAAACACTCTGCTCTTCCCTGTAGAGCACACAGAGAATTACTCCTGCTTCCAAGGAAGGCATACACAGACTTCACAGTTGCACAGTTTTGTTGAAATAAAAAGCCACCACAATAAAGTAATATTCTCTCTACAAGCCCATACAGCAGATAAATTGTTTCTAAATCTGCTCTCCATCATCTTTTCTGCTCTTTGTTGAAACGCTCATTCTCCCCTGGTAACGAGGCGGTGCCCCTGCAGGCTCTCTGCTCAAACAGCCCAGGTAAAAGGAGACCAAAGCAGAGCTTACGGAGGAGTGGGGCTGCGAGAGCGGGAACGGCGCCGCCTTCCTGGGGAGTACGATTTGGAGCGAGACCGTGAGCGAGACCGCGATCGGCTGTGAGAGGAGCGGGACCTGCTCCGGCTCCTGAAAGGGAGAGCACACGAGTTACCAGAGCAACCCCCGCGGATCCCTGCGTCGGCCTCCAGGGCTGGGGTTCCCCACTCCCCCAGTTCCCGACGTTCAGCCCCCCGTGCCCTACCTGGACTGTGAGCGAGAGTAGGATCGCGATCGAGAGCAAGAGCGGGAGCGGGACCTTGAGTAGGAGCCAGATGATTTTGAAGATCGTGAGTGAGACCGGGAAGATGAACGACCTCGGCTTTTAGACCGACTGCGAGACCGAGAGGGCCCACTGCACAAATGAGCAGAGAAACTCCAGTGAGATTCCACGGAGAAGCACCAGAAACACAAACCTACTCCTGATCAAATTCAAATTACACACAAGCACTACTTCTGCAGTGAAAGTGAAAGCTTGAGTGTGAAAAACTGTTTCACAAAATCACAAAGCGGTTTGAGTTGGAAGGGACCTTAAAGCTTATCCAGTTCCAACCCCTGCCATTGGGCAGGGACACCTTCCTCAAGACCAGGCTGCTCCAAGCCCTGTTTAACCTGGCCTTGGGCACTTCCAGGGATGGGGCAGCCATAGCTGCTCTGGGCAACCCGTGCCGTGTCCATTTTCTGCAGATTAGACAGAA
The DNA here is from genome assembly GCF_026979565.1 of Vidua chalybeata. NCBI lineage: Eukaryota > Metazoa > Chordata > Aves > Passeriformes > Viduidae > Vidua > Vidua chalybeata. Next base: position 3,374,912 of record NC_071556.1, on the reverse strand, counting down.
ATCCCAGCACACTGAAACTCACTTATTCCATCAGCATGTTGCTGAACAGACTTTCCCTGTGCATTTAGTCCAAGCACCTCGAACAGCACACAGCAGAACGTGTGGAACTCTCACCTGTTTCTCTTCTCTTGACCTTTCCTCCGCCTTGCTCTCATTTTAGCTCTGAAGAATTCGTACAGTCCATTCTGCTCCCATCCTTCACTGCAACAAATCAACCACACAGAGCCCACACGCGTGAATTCCACTTCAGTGGTGACCTTAAGGATTTGCACCAGATTTTGTACAGAACAAAGGGTCTGGGCAAAACTGTCTTGCAAATCTCAGTATAAGATCAAACAGCAAGTGCAGTTGCGATACAAGAAGAGCATTAGGAGAACCAAGACACAGGCAAAAGAGAGGGAGGCACTTTGTGGTTTGAGGCACCTTCTTAGGGCATTTTCTTTACCATTTTATTGGCTACACCTACTCTTACCTGTTTCTAGGCCTGTCATGAGATGGTGGACTATAAAATGCCTCAACTGCAGCCAGGAGTCTCTCACTGGGGGGCATTGGAGGTGGAAGACGTATATCTTTAGGATCTAAAGGTTTATACTCATGATCTTCAAGCTGCCGGAAACAAAACAAATTACATTTGTGTCATGTGTCACGGGGTGGCTACCTGAAGAGTTAAATACAGACTTAGCTGTGTGGAGATCTCAAATTTCAACACTGGGTAAAAAATGATCTGGAAATAAGGATTCTGCAGATGACCCAATGCTTCCTCGTGCTATCATTATTGTGAGTTCTCTGAGAAAAGCCTGCACTGCACAGGTTGCAGTATCAAGTGGGTCACCAGGTAGATAAAATGCAGATCTCATCCACCTTTGTGCTAATGTGTCTGCATGGAAGCCTGGCACAAACTGGTGTATGAGAATAACACAAAGAGATGGAAGAGGCTTATTTGTTCATCTCAAATACAGAATACACAACTGTAAATATCCCTGAAGATGCTGATACAGATATGTTTCCTGTTCTCTATCCTTCTTTGTCTATATAACATTGATATTGTAAAATGTTTTCAAGAGAATTCTGATTATGAAGAGCTAGTACAGTGGCCCCATCAGACCTGTGAGGTCTCTCTGGCCATCTGGAAATCACTGACGATTTCCATTTCCTACAAACAGGGGTCAGACTTTCAAGTATAAATTAGTCTTTCACACTGTGAGTTCAACCAGCTTCCTCTAGCACAAAACACACAAAAATTCTCACCATTTTCACTACCTAGTCCCCCAAACTACTCCTTTTCTTATACCCTACACAGCTGGTTGTGGGATGGAAGGATTTGAAATCATACACATCAATGTTGAACTGTCCCTGATAACAACAACAGGTTTGGGATCTGTTAATCCCACCAGTGTCTTGGTCTGAATGAGTCCCTTAGCAAGCACTTACTTTGACAAGTGGAGCCATCAGGCCAGCAGGAAGATCAAAGTAGGGAACATTTGGCACCAGGCTGGGATCATCGTGGTTCATGTGAGGGGGCCCTTGGCGCCGCATGTGAGGGGGCTGCCCGTTAAATCCATGTGGGGGAGGCCCAAAATCAGGGTGCTGTGGCCCTCCCCAGGGAGGATGCTCGCTGATACCAGGATGAGGCAATCTGTGACCAGGATGATGATGAGGAGGTCCAATTTCTGCAGAGTGGGAGGGTTAAAATGTTTTATTTAGCTGGCAAGGAAGGAAGGCAATCAGAGATGTACTTCAATTACTGCATTTTTCCTAAAACCCAGTCTCAGCAGATCCAGGAAAGCACCAGAACTGAAGGACCAGAGGCTGGCTACAGGTCCACACTCAAGAACACCCTGCAGTGCTTTTACCTCCCTGGCCACAGCAACCACTAGACAACAGGATAGTTCAGCCCCAAGCCACTGCTTCCTTTGGGACATACTGTGGTCAAAAGGACCACAACAAAGACACACTCAAGAACAAAATGTTTCAGATGCATCAGGGCAGCTACTGGTGGGATTTGTTTCTGAAGCTAAGTGCACAATCATGGCTCAGCTTGGACCTGTAATTAGCTCTGTCTCTCTGCTAAATCAACATATAAGAAGAAATACATATGACAGCAATTAACTCGCATCAGTGGGTGACAAGAAATTACTTTTGGAGAAAAATTAATTTGGAGAAGAGGTAGAGATAATAATTCTGTTAAAACAGGGAAGTGAGTGACACTCATCCAGCCACTGATGGACAAACGCCATGAACGCCAGGAGACCCTGCTGAACTCACTGCACTCTATGGAGAAAAATGCAAGACTGAAAATCAACATCATTTGCAGCAGAATTAACAGTTTTTCCAGAAAAAGCCATTACAGCCACTTCCCAATTTCGAGCTGGTACTATTTGACTCAATGTGATCAGAACTCGAGCAGAGTCTGTATTGTCATTGATTCACTGCTTTCCTAATTTTAACCATCTGGTTTAATAGATCCCTTCCTCCAACAACTTTGTATGAAAGCACAGGGATTTTAAATCACCACTAGAATCCAAAACCGAGCATCTCATTCTGAGCTTAAACCTAAACTCCCTCAGACAAGAGGGAATTCTCCCTTTCTCCCTACTCACTACCACAATTCTTAACAGAAACACCCAAGCAATAATACCCAAGGGAAAAAAAAAAGGGGACAATCTCCACTACAGAAATTAAACTCAATCCTAAATATATAAACTCAAATCCATTGGTTTTCAACCATTTTTGGACTTGGAAAATTGAGAAACTTTTAGGATTAACGTAGCAACTCCTACACAGAAACATAATCTATTTTCTAAATGACTTGTCACACAGAACCAGGGTGATCTTTGGCCTTCACACGGACAAGGATCATTCCAGAGTAACAGTAACTCCTGCAGGTGAAATGGAAACTACCCTTGGCCAGGCAGGCCAGCAGCAGGTTACACTCCCACACATTCCCATGTTCCAACAAGAGAACAGACCCAATGAGGAGGAAGACCTGGAGGTAGGGATCATTGCACCACACACTACCAAGCCACACAACATTAAAGGCAGAAAACTAGAGAGCTTGGCAGCCAAAATAAAAAGAAAGAACAAATGAGTGTATGCACAGGAACAAGTCTTTTCAGCCTCCCTCTTAACTTCCTCCATCTACACAGGTCACAGCTCTCATCAGCCCTCACCCACGAGCTGATGTGCACGTGATTAAATTTACAAGAAAATGCTGCTTTTCACCTTTGGACTTACTACTTTTAAAGTGAAGTAGTTGCAAAAGAGGTGCCTGTAGAGATGCTGACTTGAATTTGGAGTACAATTTCTTATCCATTAGGGAAGACTCAGAAAGCAAGGAAGCATCCAACTGTGCATGTGTTTCCTACTGAGTTCTTACAGTAGCTTCCCAAACTCCCAAACTAAACATTTCTTAGGAAAATCACAAGAGTCCACCGAGGATAAACTGTCACCCCAAATCACTAAATAATTTTGTAATGGCAATCAGCATTACAACGTAAGAAAACCTGGCCTGGTACACACTTTACCTTGAGGAAAATCCCCCTGGGGGTAATCAAAACGATGAGGATAAGGAGGCCTTTCAAAGGGATGGCGAGGTGGAAAATCATCCTGCATGAAGCGAGGTGGAAAGCGGTTGAAATTATGCGGATGCGGGGGCTGGTTGAATTGGGGATGTTGCTGATGTGGAGGAAATGGGCCTCTGAAGTGAGGTGGCCGCTGCATTCGAAATGGAGGTTCCCTCTGACCCCCACCCCATGGAGGCTGTTCATGCTGGTTGTTCCACGGTGCTTCAAACTGGTTGTTCCATGAAGGATCAGGCTGGTTGTTCCAAGGGGTCTCTCGCTGATTGTTCCAGCCTTGATCCCTCTGTTCGTTCCACATTCCTTCGTGGTTGTTATTCCAGGGAGGACAATGAGGTGGTCCCTGGAGGTGAAGGACAGAAGCCTGGTCATTTGGTTACAGGAATGAAGAACACAGTAACATGACTTCTTAAGGAAATACAGCCCACAGGCAACATGCACAAGTGAAAGAACATTTCAAATACGAGTCTGAATGACTGCAACTTCAGAAAAAAGATGGGAAAAGACCCAACTGTTACTGAACCAAACAGCTCTTTTTCATAGGAATAGTGTGATGGTTAACAAACTGAAATATGATTAACATGATTAATGATTAAAGGCAAAAGCCTTTAACTGCACTCAGAGTGATACTGGCATTGAAATCTGGATTTCTAACTTTCACAGCTTCTAACTTCGTAGCTTTTCACTTCACTTCCACAACCAAGGTGGTCATTCCCAACCTCCACAACCAAGACAGTCATTCTGAACTTCCACATCTGTTTTCAGAACTGTTTCCTACCTGCTGTTGACCCCATGGCGCAACAGGGTGAGGTTGGTCAAACCAGGGTGGTTTATTTGGGGGAATCTGGTCATGAGATCCAGGCCCACGTGGTCCACCTGAGGCAGGATCCTGCACTCCAGACCCAGTTGTGTCATACTCTGTAGAACCAGCCAGAGGCAGCTGAGATTTACCATCATCTGGAACAATGTAGAGACTATTGTCAGCATCAAATTCACTTGCAGTTAATAAAACATCAGCACACCAGGCTCCAGATTAATTCCTTCTGCAGAAATCTAATTACTGGGAGACAGGATTTCTGATCCATTTAACACTCATCTCTTTGGTTCTTTTTATACTCAAGCATCAGCCTGCACCTGCTGCAAGGTTCTGAATAGATTCAAGCTTTTGCCTGAACAAACCAGCAGTGCCTCATAATTAAAAAGGGAGGGAAAAAAAAAAAAAAAAAAGAAAGATCAGCTCAGTACCTGCTTGTGTGACTGGAACAGATGGTGGAGCTGAGGCTGGGGCTGCTGTGGGGGCTTGAGGTGGGGGTGTTGATTTCACCTCGTTCTCTAGTGGGGGGATTTGGATCTGCTGTTGCTGCTGCTGCTGTGTTAAACTGTTCACAAACTCCTCGTGTTGAGTTTTCAGGTTCTGAATCTGCTGTTGAAAAGCCACTTGCACAGGCTGGACAACCGTTGCATATTCAGTGATCAAATTTGCCTGATAAAAGAAGTGAAGGAGAACAAGTGAACACTGCACCTGTATTTCCTACCCTATCCACTCGTTCAGAATTCCCTGTATTGCCCCTCACCCTCTCTCCCAGAAAACACATGAGGATGCAGGATGATGGTGGCAGAACCACCCAGTCTCATTATGAAGCTTTGTGGAAATTTCCAAAATATCCTCTGCAGCCTGGAACCCACCATCTTTAGTACTGTCTTTCCAATACAGCTCAAATCAACAGCATTCATTATTAATAATAAAAAAGGAAAAGTTCCTGCTGCCAGAATAATTTTTATATTCCATGTATACAATTTAAAGCCATGTTTGCTTGTTTCCTTTTAACCAAACACTCCCTGCTATACAAGACACTGTCAAATATGTACAGGACTGTATCAGTCTGTATCCTGTATCCAGGAACATATCAGCAGCTGGATTATTAAATGTTTGAAATAACAAGGTTGTATTTCACATTATGTTTTTGCAATCCCTTGTAAGCAACTTCAAGGGAGGGGATGGAAGACAGAAATTAACATTATCCTTTGAAAAGGAAAATAATTTTCAGAATATTTCATAAATAAGAAAACTGATATTTTTGTGGCTAACCTGGTACTGGCCAAGTCCAAGAGCTGGGCTTTGTAACTGCTGAATAATGGACTCATCAAAGTACCCATTTTTCTCCCATAGCTGAAGAAGCTGTATGAATAAGAGTGAAAGGATTTTAGAAATTATGAACAATCAAAGAAAAACTGAGCCACAGCATTTTTGTGTCTTCAGCTTTTCATAAGACCTAGGATTTTCATATTTACTTTTTAATGACTAAGGATGCATTTTTGAATGACTGAAGATGCATTCATCATTGTGATAACTCTTAAATAAAGCCTAGGTACTTTGAAGTTCTATTTTAAATGTGAACTACAGCACCTCCTATAAAAGACTTTATGAAGGCAATCGGACCAGAAAAATCTCAGTGATCTTCTTGCACCTGGCCTATTTGTGAATTTACATAGCACCAACCTAACAAAGCAAAAGTCACAGTTAAACCAGAACCAGATACTCACTCTGGCAATTTTCTGTTGCTTATCCTCCTCCACTGCTAGAAAACTGGTACAATAAATAGGCACAACCACCTTCTGTAAAGCAGCCAGAAGATCTCGTGCTTGCTTCCGCTGGCTTCAAAAAAGGAATGGGAAGAGTTATCTTTTTCACTCTAAGTGCATTGGAACATTTCAATTCACCTCAACTTCTGCTATACTAAAAGTAGTGGAATCACAAAATAGAGAATTCTCTCCCTAACGACTTTATTGTAAAATCTTGTCTGGAGGAAAAATACACAAAGCAGGTAAAATGGTTCTACCTAAATTTGATTACTAAAGCACTAGATCAAATCAATTAATACATTAAAAAGATGAAGTGACTAGTCAAACCAACACTGTATCTAGGAGAGAAACTTCATCAAATTAACCAAAACAGCAAACTGAAACCCAGAACTGAATCCTTACCAGTGATGCAAAACATCATTGATTAAGTAGATGAGGTGCAGGCGCAGCTCGAAGTGAGCTCCTTCCGCGGTTATCCGGTTCCGCAGGTGCCCGGCCATCAACTCACAGTGTGCAGGAGACTTGGCATTACTGAACATCCAGTTCTTGCCAGCCTTAGAAAAGCACATTTTAAAACATTTTAAGTCAGTTTGATGCGTTCCCACAACACGGGTTTCCTATAGTTGTGAAATAACTGCAGGAAGGGGAGTTTTCAGGTAACAGCTTTCATCTTACCTGCCACACAACATAGATACAAAGCTGTTAATGTACAGAGAATCTCAAAATTCAAAGGAACCCACAGCACCACCAAATCCCTGCGCAGATTCAGATCACTTACTGAGATTGCATCTTTTGTGCAAGTGTCAATTATTGGCTGCAGCAAGTTGTCAAATTCGTTCATATCTAACTGGGTTTCCTCCAAAACCTTTTGCATTTGTTGCTCGATTGCAAGGGCAACTGCTGATGTGACTTGTTCCTGATAAAAAACAAAAAAAAAAAAAAACAGAAGCAAAGAAAAAAGAGAAAGAATTACATTATAGCCAAAATTCCTTTAAAGAATGAAGGTGCTGTATTCTTATCCTCTTGGACCTAAGTGACTATCTCAAGGACAAAAATCCTTTACAAGCAGTGTGACCTCATGAAAATATTCCAATTGAAATGGTTCTGAAAAGACTTCACATTTTTACAGAGAAGTCCAGTTTACTTCTACTTCCAAAATCCATCACATAATAAAAAATAATTGCAAGAAGCTCTTAAACGTAAGGAACACAACCAAGGCACAAGGAACTCTTCAGTTTGGTTTTCAGCAGCTTTAACAGCTAAACGTCTCCTGCAAAAAATCAGCTAGTTGATAGCACAGAGTTCCCCCCCATCCCTAATCACAGCTAAGTGGGAATATTACAAACTGGAACATCACAGTTCGCAGCAATCTGCAGCATTAAACCAAGGTTAAAGCAGCCACAATTTATTCCATTCTGAAACTAACAAGATTTTTCAAAGAGCAAATAGAAGGTTCTAATCACAGATCACTCATCCCATAATAATATAATCCATATGCAATCATAACCCAACCTACACACCAGATACATCCATCCTAGGGGAACGATGGCATTTGCCACACAACAAAACCAAGGAAAGCAACATCCCTTCTCCTCACCTCCAGCACCAAACCATCCTCTCCCCCTTCACTCCTAATTCCTGCAGCCACTGACAGGCCAGGACACACCAGATGAGTGTTGATCTCAAACCAACCTGTCTCATAGCGAGGAGATGCTGCTCCTGCTGCTGCAGGTTCCACTGACTCTGCTGGATGAGCTCCTCCACAGACGGGGTGCCCTGAGGGGCTGGGATGGGCGCAGCCGGCGGGAGCGATGGCTGCGGCAGGGGCTGGATCTGTGCGGAAGCCTCGATGTCTTGGCTTTGCTTGCACAACACTGTCGGACAGAGTAAACTTTGAAAGTAAACCTCCCACAGAAACCTGCTACCACCAGCCCACGGGTGAAAACGGCACCGGCTCCAAACAGCCCCTCACTCTGAGGGGCTGAGAGGGGTCTCCAGAGCTGCTTGGACAACGCTCTCAGACACCTGGTGGGATTCCTGGGGTGTCCTGCGCAGGGCCAGGAGTTGGACTCGATGATCCTGATGGGTCCCTTCCAACTCGGCACGCTCCATGATTCTACCCTTAAGGCAAAATCACGGGTGGATGGTGCCAAAGGAGAGCCAGCACCTCCCTGTGCACTTCCAGAGGGACAGCTGCGGGACAAGCCGAGCTCCGGCTCTGCAGGCGCTGAGCTCCGTCTCACCGCGCTGCCCGTGCCTGCGGCTCCCCCTGCCCGCCTCCAGCGGGGCCGTGAGGAGCCGCGGGCAGCGCTGAGACAACTACCGGGAGCCCCGAGCGCAGGAAGAGGCTGCGAGGCGGCCCCGGCGGAGCAGGACGAGGCCAGGAGAGACAAAAGTGTCCCCGCCGGCCGACCCCGAGACCCCGCGGCCGGGGAGGGAGCGAGCCCCGAGCCGGCCCTGCCCGAGCCGCAGGCCCCACTCACGCTGCTGCTGCTCCAGGGCCAGCTTGTACTTGTAGTAGCCGTAGAAGTCGCCCCCGAAGAGGAAGGAGAATTTGGGGTTCTCCTTCTGCTTCTCCATCGTCATCTTCTCGAACTCGGGCCCGTTCCGCGCCACAAACTGCGCCAGCTTGTCGATGACATTCCGCAGCTCCTGGTCTGTGGGGAGGCAGCGCCGTCACACCCCCGGCCCTCCCACAGCTCTCCCCGCTCCGTCCCCGCTCCCTCGGCCGCCCCCCGTTCCCCCCGAAGGCCCCGATCGCCCCTCACCCTCGGGCGGCAGCGGCATCTCCATGGCCGCGGCTCCCCGGCCCGCTGGGCCGCGCCGCACGGCCCGCCGAGGAGCTGCGACACCCGCGCGCCCGCGCTTTACGGCCCCCCGTCGCCGTGGAGACGGCGCGCGGCGCCGGTCACGCGGGGTCGCGCGCCGCGCGTGAGGGGAGGCGATGGCGGCGACTGAATCGCGGTGAAAAATTAACAATTAAAGCGTTAAATGTTGGCGCTTTGCCCTTTTTTTTATTCTGTTGAGGTCGGCATTGAAGGTATTTGAGATGGTATTTTGCGTTCAGGCTTTAATTTATGTTTGTTTTTTTTTTTTAATTTACGTTACATTCTCGCGAGTAGTGAGTTTGTACCAGGAGTGTGGTCTTATTCTACTAATAAATTATAAAGCGGCTAATTGTTTTTTTTTTCTACGAGGTCTTTGAAGGTTTAACGACGTCATTAGAAATTACACGAATTATTTTTATTTTTAATACAAAAACTAATCACTCGAACTCTGCAATTTTCTGTCTAATTACAAAATACTACCTAAACTCGTGAAGGACTAGTTTTTGCCTTAAAACTTTTATTTTGCTCTCTCTATATATGTTAATATATTCTAAAAGGCTAAACTCCCCAGTTTTCTACCCTGTGATATTACACACTTTTAATTAAACTACACACCCATAATCTCAGTGCTGTCAATCAGTTTTGGAAGCTTTTTCTACTTCGCGTTTAGTACAGTTAATTTTTTTTTTAATTTTTTTAAATTTTTTATTTTTAATTTTGCAGTCTGAGGGTTCTCAGGTGGGCACCTAAAATGGATGGGAGACTGTTTTGCATTACTCACTCTGAAAAATCAGATTATATTTCATTTCACAAGTGAGGTGTGAAGAGATCCCTTGGTGCCTGAACAGCGTGCTTGAGCCACACCATGGAAAATTAATTTAATTCACTGAAATTAAATTAAACCAGCAGAAAATAACAGAGTATTACAGAATTTCTCAGAGACTGATAAAGGATCAATACTCCTGTAATTGAAAACCTGTTCTCTTTGTGCTCAGTGCTGAGAGCTACCTGTGGGGTGGTCAGGGATTTTTGTAAGTAAATACTTTTGTCATGTACACAGATAAAGGCATCTTGTATGCTTTTCATTTATATTATATTATATTATATTATATTATATTATATTATATTATATTATGTTATGTTATGTTATGTTATGTTATGTTATATTATGTTATGTTATGTTATGTTATGTTATGTTATATGTTATATATTATAGAATGTATTATATAATTTATATAATACATTCCATAAATGACATATATAATGTATATATTATTATATATATTACATATAAAGTATTCTATAACTATATACTGTAAATATAATATAATATAATGTAATGTAATGTAATATAATATAATATAATATAATATAATATAATATAATATAATATAATATAATATAATATAATATAATATAATATAATATAATATAATATATATTACATAATATAATATATATTACATAATGTAATATATATTACATATTATATTATACATATTATATATATTATATTATGTAATATATATTATAATATGATATACTATATATTACATAATATAATATATTATAATAAAATATATATTATATATTATATTATATTATATAATATATAATATAATATAATATAATATAATATAAGTCTTGGTCTTAAAAGCCAGAGACAAAATTAACACTTAATCGAATTTATTTAGCATTGTTTCACCTCGGAGGACACTCCAAACCATACATAGAGACCGTGGGCATGATGCCAAAAAAGGAACGTGGATGTGTGGAAAGCTCAGTGGGGAGCAACCTGAACCTAACAAAAATAAAACATCGCTCAGACAAGGAGCAATCCCAATAAAGCCCACAGAAAAAAGGCTGGGCTCTCCCCGCTGGGTATTTCTCTTTCAATAAACTCAGCTCTCTGAAGTGTGGTGCTGTAACTGAAGTGAGTTCAGGCTGCCACTTTCTGTGGAAAAGGAATGATGCGAATCTGCACACAGCGCCGCCCTCCCACTGCGCCTCGGCGCCGGGAGCGCTTCCCCAGGAGTGCCGGGGGGTTTGGAGCCCGTCCCACACCGCTCCGGCATCCCAGCCAGCGGGGACCACGAAAAGCACGAGCTTAATTCCGTGAAACGCGACCCCAGAGAGCCTCCAGCCCCAGGAGAGGGTTTGGGAGAGTTTGAGTGCCTCAAACTGGGGCTCAGGTACCAGTGCTGAAAGGAGCCAGGGAAGGGGATGAGCCTCAGGTGCCTTTTCCACCTCAAGGCGCAGCAGCTCCAGGTGTGACCAGCCGTGTCCCCTTCTCCGCCCCTCACCCCCACCCGAACATCCAGCCTGCCCCTGCTCCATCCTCCCTGTTAAAAACGGGACCACACTCCCGCTACTAAAAATGTTTCGGCGTTTATTGTAATAAAAAGAAAGGCCGAAAGCAGAGGGGCCCGCGGGCCGAGCAGGAGCGCTCCCGTCGTGGATGCTGCGGCGCCAGCGCTGGGTCTGCTGAGCAGCGGTGGCCCCGACGTTCCAGGTGGAGCGGCACGGGTTCAGTGGGTCAGATGCCCCTTTTTATCCTGTTTTTTGTCCGTTTGCATTGGTTTATTTTTGGATCCTTCATTTGCACGAAGGTTTAAGGCGCTGAATTGGCCCATGACAGTTCTGTCCCGGCTGGCTCGTTTCGCTGGGGGTTCTGCGCTTTACTTGGGTGTAATACGGTACGGAGAGTACCGTATTTCTTACAACCGCCCCTTTAGACCCCTTTTACCATAAGCAAAATAACAGTACATGCCTAACAACTATCAACTATTTCACAATACTTTCTAACCTATTTTTAACACTCCCCCCTGCCCACCTGTGACTCCCCTGCAGCAGCAGGTGGGACCCGAACACCTGGGGACAGTGCAGCCCACGCAGAGCACGACATGAAACAAGCAGGGACAACGTCTGTGGGCTGCAGGGTGTCACAAAGGGGCTGGGGGTGGCACACAGGATGGGGGCAGCTGGGCGGCGGAAGGGGGGTTTAGGAGCAAAGGGGGGGCTCCTGGCACTGCCAGGGCAGCCCGAGCTGTGGGTGGGGCAGGTTGGGCTTGGGAGAAATCCTGCGCCGTTCGGGATTTTAGGAGGCGGCAGCCCACTCGGGGCCTCAGCCCACTCGGGGCCTCAGCCCACTCGGGGCCTCAGCCCACTCGGGGCCGCAGCCCTCTGGACACGAACGCTGGCCCTTTTCCATGGAAAACAAAAGTCACCACCCCCGTTTTCTGATGTGAGTTTGCAGGAGGAGCTGCCCGGGCAGCCCGAGCTGCAGGCGGGGAAGCTTTGGTCGGGCGGTGTCCGAGCGCAGCCATCGACGTCTCCCCCCCGTGCGGTTTTTAAGGCAGATGCTCTCAGACTAAAACCTTTTATTAAAAAAAAGTAAAAGCCCTTTCGACATGAACAGGAGCTGGTCTCTGCTGCGGGCTGCTTGTCAGGGCTCTCTGTGCCTGGGGGGCTGCGAGCTGCTGCAGACCTGCGTGAGACCCCCGGAATTCCAGAGTGCTGGGGTGGGACGCTGCGTGTCCCGGGGGGGGGGGGAGAGCGGGAGCCAGGAGCGGGCTGTGGAATTAACAGATATGCGGCTGATAAATGATTGATTAACAATGCCAACGGGACAGGACGGGACGTGCCTGACCGGGAAGAGATCCACCTTTTTTGGGGCGAAATGCCGCGTTTCGAAGAGCCGCGCTGCTCCGTGGGGCTCCCAAGGGTGGGGTGGGGTGGGATGGGATGGGATGGGATGGGATGGGATGGGATGGGATGGGATGGGATGGGATGGGATGGGATGGGGCGGGACTCCTAATCCCCCACCTCCCTGTCCCTTTAAGAGCCGGCTCCCGTGACGTCACGCCCACGGCTACTTTGTAGCGCGGGGAGGGCGGGGCCTGCGCGCGCCCGGCGGAGCCGCGGGGTCTCTTAAAGAGACCGCGCAGCAGCAGCAGGTAACGGGGGTCCCGGGCCGGGGGCTGCGAGAGGGGAGAAGAAGAAGGAGGAGAGGCTGTGTGCTGGCTGCTGGTGTCGGCCGGATGCGGCCGCTCAGCGTCCCCCCGAGGCTCTTAGTGCCTCCCCGCCCCCCCCCGAGGCTATCCCCGTGTCCCCATCGTAGCCCCGAACTGTCCCCATGTCCCCTCTGGACTGTCCTCATCGTCCCTTCGAGCTGTCCCCATGTCCCCCCCGAGTTGTCCGTATCTCCCCTGGGCTGTCCCCACATCTTCCCGGCCCGTCCGCCCCCCGGTGACTCCGCACCCTGCCCAGAGCGGGGCTCCGTGCGGCCGAACCGGGCTGGGGGACGCGGGGTTGGAGGGCGCCGGGGCCGGGAGCTGAGGTTGGTCCGGGGTCGCGGGGTCCAGCGAGCTCCCGGCTGCAGCGATGCTGCGTGTTTGTCCTCGTGAGATGAGTGAGCAGATTCCCACGCGAGTCCCCCGGGAGGATCCAGGGATTCTGTGGTTGTTTTGTCCCGAAAAGAGCCGCCGCCCCCGCGGGGCTGGGGCTCCCCCGGACCGGCAGTTCCGCAGTACCCTCCGGTTCTAGCGGATGGGGACACTCAGACACCTCTGTCTCCCCGTGTCACCCCCACCTGGCAGCTGCTTGTTTCTCTCCGCGTCACCCCACCGACCCTTGTGCATCCCCGGAGGAATCCTGCCCCCGGACCCACTCGTGTCCGGCCCCGCAGGCCGATTAGGCGGATTTCCTAGCTGGGATCCTAATCCCACGGCCCCGTGCCCGCTTATCCCGGCTGTGCCCGCCCGGGACCCGGCTTAGCCCCGGGCGCGGGCGGTGGCGGCGAGCGCAGGGCGGCGGGTGAGTGAGTGAGCGGCTCCCCCGGCCCCGGGGAAAAAACGAGGGGCAAGTCGGGGGTGGTGGTGTCCCAGGCTCGCGGTGACCAGGGAGCCGCCCCGGAGCTCGGTTCTCCCGGGGCGTGGGCGGATGCACCGGGCGGATCGCTGCGGGTTGGGTCGTGCCGCCGCCGCTACCGGGCTCGTCGCTGAGCCGCCTTGGCAGAGCTTTGCTGCCGGGCCCCGGAGCTGCTGGCCCCGCTCCAGGGGTGGGTGAATTCCCAGGAACTGGCAGAGACGCGGCTGCTGCCCGCGGGATCCAGGTGTCGGAGCTCGCGCCTCGAGCCCACTGCACCGGAGCGATTCCGCTCCTGGGCTGATGAGAGCCCCACCCACATCCCTCTCACGGGGAAACTGAGGCACGGGCCGGTGCCTCTCCTGGGCTGCCCAGCTCGTCCGGAGCTACTCCGGGGGTGCCGGACTGCTCCCTGTGCCCGGCGTGGGCAGTGAATCGTGCTCCTAGACAGAGCTCGTGCCCAATTCTGGTGCTTTTGGTTTAGGAAAGAATGTGATTTGAGCCTTTAGCTCCGGAAAGGAGCTTTGCTGCCGGAATGCTGTCGGCCCCGGAGCTCAGCCCTGTGCCCGGCACCGTGCCCAGGGTGTGATAAGCCCCGAAGCAGAAGGAAGTGAGAGCCCAGCTCAGCTTGGGGCTGCCCCCCTGCTCTCACCCGCAGCCGGAACCGAGCGGGGCCCGCGACCCCCGCGATGGCCGTGGGCACCCAGCTGGGGCTGCTGCTCTGGAAGAACTTCACCTACCGCCGACGGCAGCGGGTGAGTGGGCGATTGGGATGGGGCTACCCAGAGCCACTGGTGCCTGGCACAGGGGCAGGCAGAGCCCTGGACACTGATGGAGACCGGGACCCCATCAGCCTTGCGTCTCCCCCAGATCCAGCTGGCTATCGAGATCCTGTGGCCCCTCTTCCTCTTCCTTATCTTGATCTCAGTGCGGCGATCACACCCACCCTTCAAACAGCACGAGTGTGAGTGTCCCCCGCAGGACCCCCTGAGCCAGCTAAGACCCCTCTGTGTGCCCCTGTACGGGAGCCCTTCGGGGTGACACCGGGGGGACAAACACGGGAGGTGGTCACAGGGTGGGGGCTCGCTGGCATCTCCCCGCTCGGGTGTGTGTGGGGTCCCGGGGGTCCTGCACTGGCCCCCTGAACCTGCCTCCCTCTCCCTCAGGCCACTTTCCCAACAAGGCGCTGCCGTCTGCGGGGACCCTGCCCTGGCTGCAGGGCATCATCTGCAACATGAACAACCCCTGCTTCCGGCACGCCACGGCGGGAGAGGCCCCTGGCGTGGTGGGCAACTTCGACGGCTCCATGTGAGCGGCGGGGCTGGGGAGCTGCGGGGCAGAGCGGGGCTGGCCCGGGGTCTCACTGCCCGCCCCATGTTCCATGTCACAGCGTCTCCCGTCTCCTGACCGAAGCCCGGCAGGTCCTGCTCCGCGGGCACGGGCAGCGGCTACTGCGCAGCTTCGCCCGGCTCCTGCCCGCCCTGCGCCGGCTCCGGGACAGCGGGAACCAGCGGAGGGGTGAGCACCGGGGGTGGGGGGGGTGCCGGGGGAGCCAGACCCTTTGTCTGACCCCTGCTCCCCCAGCTCTGCCGGTGAGGGAGTACTTGAGAGAGAACGAGACCTTCTCCCGGTTCCTGCGGACCAACACGTCTCTGCCCCCCGCGCTGGTGGATGAGCTGATGGGGGCTCGGCTCAGCCCCCGCATCGTGAGTGTCGTCCCGGTGCCCGCTCCCGGCGCCCACTCCCGGTGACCGCATCACGACTGCCCTCTCCTTCCAGTTCTCCCTGGCGAGCATTCGCCTCCCGCTAAAGGCCCTGGTCTGCAACGCCTCGGTCCTGGGGGGGTTCCTGGTGGGCGGCGGCGCCGACTCCACCCAGAGCCTGCAGCAAGGACTCTGCGCGCTGCCCAGCTCCCAGCTCCGTGCCATGGAGGGCTCCTTCCTCTCCCAGATGGACTTCCCACGACTCCTGACGGTGAGCCCCCAGCGCGGTCGGGTGCTGGAAGGCACCGAGGCAGAGACCCTGGCAGGGCTGTGACCCCCTTCTCGTGCCCCTTGTAGGAACAGCTGAGCTCAGAGTGGGGCGGGATCGCTGGCACGGTGGAAGCTTTGGGCAGCTTCCTGCGGGATGCAGCATCCCTGATGGAGGAGGTACACCCCTCTGCCCCCTGCCCACCCCCACCGTGCCCCTGGGTGCCCCTGTCCCTCACTGCCCCTCTCCACTCCCATCCCACTCTCCCCAGGTCTCCTCCATGACCAGCCTGGCCGAGCTGCGTCAGGAGATTGTGGGGCTGAGGGCCCCCAACACCAGCACGGACAACTTCACAGCCCTGTCACGCATCGCCTGTGGCCACCCCGAGGGCGGGGGGCTCAGGATCCCCTCCCTCAACTGGTACGAGGACAATGATGTCAAAGCCTTCCTGGACCGGAACAGCTCGGAGCAGAGACCCGTGGCCTCAGGCAGCACCAGTGAGCGGGGGGAGCTGTGGGAGGCTCAGCCAGGGGCTGTGGGGGGCAGTGGGGGCTGGTGGTGAGGGCTCAGCTTTGCACCCCCAGGTCCCTTCTGCCGGGAGCTGCTCCGCAGCCTGGAGTCCAGCCCCCTCTCACAGATCTTCTGGCGGGGGATCAAGCCCCTCTTTGTGGGGAAGATCCTGTACACCCCACCTGGGCCTGGCCCCGACAGTGTCATGGCTGAGGTGAGTGGGGGCTGCGGGGGGCCTGGAGGGGTTTGGGGAGGTCTCATCCTGAACCTGCCTCGCCTCCCTCACACAGGTGAATCGGACCTTCCGGGAGCTGGCGGTGCTGGGGGAGTTGGGGGGTGCCTGGCAGGAGCTGGGACCCCGAATCTACACCCTCCTCAACAGCAGCCTGGAGATGCAGGTGCTCCAGGTGTGAGACCCCAGGCTCCTCCCATTGGGAACAGGGTTGCTGTGGGGTGCAAGATGGGTTGTGCTGGGAGCAACTGGCCAGGAGCAGGGTGGGATGCAGCTGGAGCACGGTGGGCTGTATGGCCTCCCATACCCTGGTGCTTTGCAGGACCTGCTGCTGGCCCCGAGCACAGCCCAGCTCCTGGATGGATTCCTCAACGGCACCTCCTGGAAGCTGCCGGAGCTGGTCACATTCCTGACGGGGCCAGCGGGGGGACCAGGCCTCACCTGGCACCAGGTGTACGCTGATGTGGACGCAGTCCTGAGCACGCTGTCACAGTTCATGGAGGTGTGTGTCACCCCGCTGTGGGGGGGCTGGCCCCTTGCACCACCCGTGCCCCCTGAGCCCTACCTGCCCTCCCACAGTGTGTCTGCCTGGACAAGATCGAGGCAGTGGCCACCGAGGAGCAGCTGGTAGCCCGAGCCCTGGAGCTGCTGGAGGAGCAGCAGTTTTGGGCAGCAGTGGTCTTCCAGCCCCCCATCAATGCCACAGCCCCTGGACTGCCACCCCACGTCCGCTACAAAATCCGCATGGACATTGACGACGTCACGAGAACCAACAAGATCAAGGACAGGTTGGGGGATGCCCACCCTGCCTGTCTCCATGGCCAGCCAGGCACCCTGTGCTCATTGCCAGGGGACCCCTGGTGCCAGCACCGTGCTCTGCCCCCAGGTTTTGGGACCCAGGCCCCGCAGCTGACCCCTTCAGTGACCTGCGCTACGTCTGGGGGGGCTTCGTCTACATCCAGGACCTGGTGGAGCAGGCGGTGGTGCGGGTGCAGACTGGGGCTGCCCCACGGACAGGGGTCTACGTCCAGCAGATGCCCTACCCCTGCTACGTGGATGATGTGTAAGTGGGCAGGGGCAGCCCCGGACCCTGGGACAGTTGGGTGACCCCCCTGCTGCAATGGGGGACACATCCAAGCACCGCTGCACCAGGGAGGTGGCACAGGGCCGGTCGTGCCCTGGTGTCCCTGGCCCAAGAGTGGCCCCGGGCGTGCTGAGCTAAGGGTGGAATGGCTGGTGGTATCTCCCCAGGTTCTTGAGGGTCCTGAACCGCTCGCTGCCTCTCTTCATGACACTGGCCTGGATCTACTCAGTGGCCATGATCATCAAGGGGGTGGTGCACGAGAAGGAGACACGTCTCAAGGAGACCATGAAGACCATGGGGCTGAGCAGCGGGATCCTCTGGCTCAGCTGGTTCCTCAGCAGCTTCATCCCCTTCCTCCTCAGCTCTGCCCTCCTTGTCCTCATCCTTAAGGCAGGTTGCAGGTCTCAGGGGACAGCATGGGTGACACAGGGAACATCAGGGCTGGGAGCCAGCATGGGGGGCTCCACAGGCTCCAACCTGCCTCCATCCACAGCTGGGAAACATCCTGCCCTACAGCGACCCAGCAGTCATCTTCCTCTTCCTCAGCACCTTCTCAGTGGCCACCATCAGCCAGTGTTTCCTCATCAGCACCTTCTTCCCCCGTGCCAACCTGGCCTCGGCGTGCGGTGGCATCATTTACTTCTCGCTGTACCTGCCCTACGTGCTGTGCGTCGCCTGGCGCGACTACATCACCTTCCCAATCCGTGTCCTTGTGGTGAGCCCGGGGCTGCCCCTCTGCAGTGCCCCTGCTGCTCTGGGTGGGGGGCTTTGGGCTGTACCCCTCAGGCCAATCTTTGCCCACACTGCCATTCTAACCGTCCTCAGAGCCTGCTGTCCCCCGTGGCCTTCGGCTTCGGCTGCGAATACTTCTCCCTCTACGAGGAGCAGGGGGTGGGCATCCAGTGGCACAACCTGGCTGCCAGCCCCGTGCCCGGAGACCTGTACAGCTTCGCTGCGGCCGTGGGGCTGCTGCTGCTGGACGCTGTCCTCTACGGCCTGGCCACCTGGTACCTCGAGGGTGTCTTCCCAGGTGAGTGCAGCTCCCCTGACCCCCAGCTGCCACTCAGCCCTGGATCACTTAACCCCTTCTGCTGCAGGTCAGTACGGGATCCCCAAGCCCTGGAATTTCCCCTTCCTGAAGAGCTACTGGTTTGGAGAGTCACCCTCATGTGGGCACTCCCTGTACCACACCAGCCCCCACACTGCACCCCAGGGTGAGTCCCTGCCCACCCTGGAGCTGCGTGGCTGAGGGCAGTGGCCGTGGAGCAGGGGGGCTGGAGCCCTCCAGCCCAGGCCTTGGTCCCCAGTGGAGGGCCCTGCACCCCATGGCAAGGGGTCCTGCCCCCAGCAAGGGGACCTGGCCAGGGATGTGACCCCTTGGTGGCTTCCAGTGCTGGTGGAGGAGCCGCCTGCCAACCTCCAGCCCGGCGTCTCCATCCGCAACCTGGTGAAGGTCTATGGCAGCAGCGGCCGTGCGGCTGTCAACGGGCTGAGCCTGGACTTCTACGAGGGGCAGATCACATCCTTCCTGGGCCACAATGGCGCTGGAAAGACCACCACCATGTGAGCCACAGAGGGGCTGCGTGGCCATGGCTGGGGACAGGAGCTGAGCCCGAGCCTGTCCCCACCTGTTCCCCACACAGGACAGGGTACCCTGGCCCCAAGCCCTGCTGCCCCTGTGCTCCATGACCCGCTTTTCTCACCACTTCCAGGTCCATCCTGACTGGCCTCCTGCCCCCCACCTCGGGCACTGCCTATATCCTGGGCTGGGACATCCGCTCCGACATCGACAGCATCCGCAAATCCATGGGGATGTGTCCCCAGCACAACGTGCTCTTTGACATGTAGGCAGGGCTGCGGTGGTGTGGGGAGGGAAGCAACCACTCAATCCCTGTGCCCCTCACCCTGCCTTTCCCCCTGTCCCCACAGCCTGACGGTGGAGGAGCACGTCTGGTTCTACGGGCGGCTGAAGGGGCTCTCGGAGCAGCAGGTGCAGGAGGAGATGGAGCAGCTGCTGCAGGACACGGGGCTGCCCCACAAGCGCCGGGAGCAGACCAGGAACCTCTCGGGTGCGTGTGGGGGTCAGGCTGGGTGCCCGAGCGGGGCTCGGCGGCCCCGAGCCCCCCCCAACACTGTCCCTCTGCAGGAGGGATGCAGCGGAAGCTCTCGGTGGCCATCGCCTTCGTGGGCGGCTCCCGGGTGGTCATCCTGGATGAGCCCACGGCCGGCGTCGACCCCTTCTCCCGCCGCAGCATCTGGGAGCTGCTGCTCAAGTACCGCAAAGGTCAGGGCTGGGCGTCCCCACTTCACCCTCTGAGCCCCCCAGCCTGGGGCGAGCAGGGGGCTGTGCTGGTGGGGAGAACGTGCACTGGGGGGGGTCGGGCAGGGGGTTGGGGTCAAGCCCGTTCCTGGTCCCCAGGCCGCACCATCATCCTGTCCACCCACTACATGGACGAGGCGGAGCTCCTGGGGGACCGCACGGCCATCATCTCACAGGGCCGGCTCTGCTGCTGCGGGTCCCCCCTCTTCCTCAAGGCCAGGCTTGGCACCGGGTACCACCTCACCCTGGTGAAGCGGGAGAGGAGCGGGACAGGCAACGCTGGCACTGTCCCTGGTGTCGCCAAAAAGGTGGGTCCCTTGGCCCTGATGATCACCCCCCAAAGGACAAACCAGTGTGTCCATCCTGGGTAGTGGGGGGCACTGGGGGCCAGGTCCTGCTGTGGGGTGCCAGGCTCCAGCCACCCTTTCCTGCAGGACGGCAGTGACTCGGAGCACAGCAGCGACACAGGCCTGGGCAGCGAGCGGGGCAGCGACACCAGCGCCGTGGGTGAGCGTTTTGTCCCCTCACAGTGCCACCCCCAGCTGCTCCCCAAACATCCCCCGTCAGCCAGGGAGGCTGGGGGTGCACAGCCCTGCATCTGGCCCCTCTCCTCCTTTCACTGGAGGTGCAGAAGGGGATCTCCATCCCCTCCATCTCCCCGGGGACCCTCAGGGTGGGATGCCAGGCACATGGAGCTGTGGCCAGCTGTGCCAGCCTGTGGCTCCTGCCCCGAGTTTCCAGCCCTCTCCATCCCTCCAGATGTGGCCCAGCTGTCGGCGCTGATCCAGAAGCTGGTCCCTGGCTCCCGGCTGGTGGAGGACATCGGGCACGAGGTGCTCTTCGTCCTGCCCTACAGCGGGGCCAGGGATGGGGCCTTCGGGGAGCTGTTCCGCGAGCTGGACGCACGCCTGGGGGAACTGGGGGTCTCCAGCTACGGCATCTCTGACACCACCCTGGAAGAGGTACGCAGGGGGGCTGTGGTCAAGGGGCTCCCGAGGTGCCTGTGACCAGGGGGTTTCCCTCACTGGGCTGTGGGTGCTGGTGTGTGTTTAACACCAGCCCTCCCACACCCCCAGATATTCCTGAAGGTGGCCGAGGACACAGCGCTGGACACTGACACCACAGGTAAAACCCCTCAGTCCTGCCTGGAGCTGAGCTCTGGGGTACAGGGGGGGCTGGGGAGGTGCTCAGCAGCCCAGAGCAGAGGGGGGGGGGTGTCCCCAGCACCCTGCCAGGGCTGGGGGCCCCGCTGGGAGCACCTGTGGATGCAGAGAGGTGTCACAGCCTGTGGCCTTGGTCCTGCCCTGGCATCTTGTCCTCATTTTGTCAGGCACCATGAAAGGAGCAGTCCGTGGCGAGATGGGGGATGGGGATGTGGCCGATGGAGAGATGGGTAAGGATGGGGGAGATGGGACCCCTAAGCTGCTGCTGAGTGCTCCCCACCTCCAGCCCCTGGGCTGGGGTGATGGCCCATGTCCATCTGGGCAGCTGTCCATCCCAGCAGGCATCCCTTCGGGCACGTGTCCCTTCGAGCAGGGGGATACTCGTGCAGCATAGCTACCTCCCAGTTTTGGGGTGTCCCCAGAGCAAAGATCTGGGATGAGGATGGGTTTGGAGAAGCCCAGCTCTGTGCGGGAGTTGGGATGGGATATGAAATCCCAGGGGGCATATCCAGCCCCCTTATCCTGGAGGGAGAAGTGGCATGGGGACAGCCACGGGAGCTGTGATGGTTTGGGGCACCAGCTCTGCCCTGGGTGGGCGCTGACCCCCACGCTGCTGTAACCCCTCTCTCCTCTCCTTTACATTTTGAGCCAAAGGAGCCCGGCGAGGTAGGAGCTGGGGGCTGTTTGGGGGGGGGGGGGGGCTAGGGGGTCCTGCATGCAGCATCCCATCCCTGCTGGGGTCGGGGGATGGCCCTGCCAGCACCGTTCCCCGCGCCCCGCCTGGCACGAGTCCCTTGCCAGACCCGTCTCTGCCCCGGCAGCGGAGGAGCCCCGGGAGACGGACCTGCTGCGGGGGGCGGCGGGGCAGGCCTGCGGCAGGGTGCGGGGCTGGGCGCTCACCTGCCGCCAGCTCCGCGCTCTCTTCACCAAGAGGATGCTCCACGCTCGGCGCAGCACCCGCGGATTCTTCGCGCAGGTGGGGCCGCGGGGAGGGGATGGGGCAGGGCAAGGAGGGGCAGAGCCAACCCCGATCCCCCCGACCTCCTCAGATCGTCCTCCCCGCCGTCTTCGTCTGCATCGCGCTGCTCTTCAGCCTCATCGTGCCGCCCTTCGGGAGGTACCCGCCGCTGCAACTCCAGCCCTGGATGTACGGGCAGCAGTTCACCTTTTTCAGGTGTGTCCCCAGCCCTCTGCCCGCCGTGTCCCTGGTCCCCCCCACTGCCACCAGCTCACTCCCGCGTCTCCTGGCAGCAACGACGCCCCGGGAGACCCCGACACGGCCCGGCTGCTGGAGGCGCTCCTGGCCGAGCCCGGCTTCGGCACCAAGTGCATGAAGGAAGAGGGGAAGGCGTGAGTGTCCGCGGGACGGGGGCAGCCGGGCTTTGGCCCCACCTCAGTGCCCACCTGCCCACGGAGCAGCTCTGCCACCTGGTGTGATGCTGTGGGACCCCCAAGGTGCCCACGGTGGGTCCCGGTGCCCCCGGCTCACACCGGGCTGGTAACGGGAGTCTCTCTCTCTCGCCGGGTGCCAGGACAGGGCTGTGCCCACCAGCCTCCCACCCCGAGGGCTTCTCGGCCCCCTCGGCGCCCCCATCCCTGCTGGAAGTGCTGCAGCGTGGGAACTGGACACGGGCCCAGCCATCCCCCCCGTGTCAGTGCAGTGGGCCGGGGGCACACAGGATGCTGCCTGAGTGTCCTGAGGGGGCCGGGGGGCTCCCACCACCCCAGGTAAGCCCCAGTCTAGCAGGGGCAGCCCCAGGGCTCTGTCACTGCTGGATGTGGGGCAGGTGATGCCACAGGGCTGCGTGTCCTTCCAGCCCATCTGTCCATCCCGCAGGTGCAGAGGGGCACAGGGGACATCCTTCAGAACCTGACGGGCAGGAACATCTCTGACTACCTGGTGAAGACCTATCCCCAGATCATCCGTCAGGAGTGAGTGCTGGGGCTGGCAACACCAGGGGCACTGTGGGGACACCAAGGGAACACCCCAGGGACACCTGGGGGAAGGGGACACTGCTGGGGACATGTGGCTGGGTGGGCAGGTGCTGCCCTAATGTCCCCTCAGGGAGTTTCTCTCTCCTCTGACTCCCCCCACCTCATTTCTTTCAGGCTGAGGAACAAGAAGTGGGTGAATGAGCAGAGGTGAGCTGGGCAGGGGCTGGGGCCTGGCACAGCCAGGAATGGAGGGAGACAGGAGATCCCTGGTGGGTTTGGGGAGAGCCTGAGTGGTGGTCCCTGGGCAGAGCCATCATCCAGGTGCCTTCAGCCCTCTGCTGTGTGTCCCTTACTCTGGCACCTGGGTGAGTGGGGGGTTGAGTTTGCACAAGGGTGGCAGTGGGGAATGGGGGTCAGGTTTCATAGAACTGTAGAATCTCCTGGGGTGGAAGGGACCCACGTGGATCCTCAAGCCCAGTTCCTGGCACGCTGGCAGTGGGAGTCTCTCTGGCAGGTTTGGGAGCCCCGTTTCTCCCGCAGGTACGGTGGCTTCTCCCTGGGTGCCGGCAGCTCCCAGGCCCTGCCGTCAGCAGCAGAGGTGGATCAGGCAGTGCTGGAGCTCCGGGCGCTGCTCAACATCACCCTGGTACAGCTGGACTCAGCCCCTGGCTCAGCTCTGGGGTCCCAGTGCTGGGAGACCCCTCCTCACCCTGTGTTCCTGCACCCAGGGCAGCCCCTCGGATCGGCTCCTGGCCAACCTCAGCCGCTTCATCGAGGGTTTGGATGCCCGCAGGAATATCAAGGTGTGCCCAGGGCTGAGGGTGCCTCAGGGGCGAGAGGGATGTGACCGTGGTGTCCCCTCAAGGGGTGGAGCAGCCCAAGAAGGACTGAGCGTGGCTGGGGCTGGAGGGCAGCAGGAGCCCAGTGGGGAGTGGGGGTGCTCCTGGGGGAGTGGGTGCTGCAGGCACAGCCAGGGGCAGTGCCAGGTTGGGTGGGGGGCTCTGAGCTGCCCGTCCCTCCCCATGCTGCAGGTCTGGTTCAACAACAAGGGCTGGCACGCCATGGTCTCCTTCCTCAACGTGGCCAGCAATGGGCTGCTGCGAGCCCGGCTGCCCCCCGGCACCGACCCCGCGCGCTTCGGCATCACGGCCACCAACCACCCCCTCAACCTCACCAAGGAGCAGCTCTCCGAGGCCGCCCTGTGAGTGTGGGGATGGGGGTCCCACAGCCCCCTCTGGCCCCCGCTGAGCTCTCCCCTCCTCGGCAGGATGGCCACCTCTGTGGACGTGCTGGTCTCCATCTGCGTGATCTTCGCCATGTCCTTCGTCCCGGCCAGCTTCGTCGTCTTCCTCATTGAGGAGCGGGTCAGCAAGGCCAAGCACCTTCAGTTTGTCAGCGGGATGAAGCCCATCACCTACTGGCTGGGCAACTTCGCCTGGGACATGGTGGGGATGGGGATGGGGACAGGGACCAGTTCCAAGGGGTCTGGTCCCACCCCTGACCCCTTTCCTTGCTTTTCCATCCCCACAGTGCAACTACCTGGTCCCAGCACTGCTGGTCATCCTCATCTTCCTCTGCTTCCAGCAGGAATCCTACGTGTCCTCGGCCAACCTGCCCTCCCTGGTGCTGCTGCTGCTGCTCTACGGGTGATGGGGCAGCAGAGCCCAGCAGGGGCGAGGGGGTTGTGGGGCTGGGGGCAGCCGGGGTGAGGGGTTGTGGTGCTTGGGAGGGTGGGTGCGATCTCAAGCCCCCCAGGTTGGGAGGTGCACCTTGGGCAGCCCCTGCTCTCCCCCTTGCAGATGGTCCATCACCCCCCTGATGTATCCAGCCTCCTTCCTCTTCAGCATCCCCAGCACCGCCTACGTGGCCCTGACCTGCATCAACCTCTTCATCGGCATCAACGGCAGCGTGGCCACCTTTGTGCTGGAGCTCTTCGTGGACCAGGTGAGCCTTGGGACGTCCTGCACCCCCCATCCCTTCCCTGCAGTGCCAGTGCCAGCTCCCCCACCCCTCTCCTTGCTGCCCCATCAGAACCTCAATGACATCAACCGTGTCCTGAAGAAGGTTTTCCTCATCTTCCCCCACTTCTGCTTGGGCCGAGGCCTCATTGACATGGTGAAGAACCAGGCAATGGCTGATGCCTTTGAGAGGTTTGGTGAGTCTGGGGGTGTCAGGGCTGCTCGCCCTCCCCAAAGCCCAGCACAGGGGTCCCCTATTCCTACAGCCCCTCTGGCTGCTTGCAGGGGACAAGCGCTTCGTGTCCCCCCTGTCCTGGGACCTGGCAGGGAAGAACATGTTTGCCATGGCCATCGAGGGCATCGTCTTCTTCCTCTTCACCCTCCTGCTGCAGTACCACCGCTTCTTCCTGCGCCTGGGGTGAGCGCTGGCTGGGGGGTACAGAATCCCAGAATCCCTGAGAATCAGAATCCCAGAATCACTGAGAATCAGAATCCCAGAATCCCAGAATCCCTGAGAATCAGAATCACAAAATCACAGAATCACAGAATCCCTGAGAATCAGAATCCCAGAATCCCTGAGAATCAGAATCCCAGAATCCCTGAGAATCAGAATCCCAGAATCACTGAGAATCAGAATCCCAGAATCCCAGAATCACTGAGAATCAGAATCACAGAATCACCAGGTTGGAAGAGACCTTTAAGATCATAGAGTCCATCCCATGTCCTAACACCACCTCAACTAGACCATGGCACTGAGTGCCACATCCAGGCTTTTTTTAAACACATCCAGGGATGGTGACTCCACTACCTCCCCAGGCAGATGATTCCTCTACTTTATCATTCTTTCCATAAAAAACTTTTTCCTAATATGAAACCTAAATTTCCCTTGGCGCAGCTTGAGACTGTGTCCTCTGGTTCTGTCAGTGCTGCCTGGAGAAAGAGACCAACCCCCAGCTGAGCACAGCCACCTTTCAGGGAGTTGTAGAGAGTGATAAGGTCACCCCTGAGTCTCATTTTCTCCAGGCTAAACAACCCCAGCTCCTCCAGTCATTCCTTATAGGGCTTGTGTTCCAAGCCCCTCACCAGCCTCGTTGCCTTCCTTTGGATGTGTTCAAGCGTATCAATGTCCTTCCTAAACTGGGTACAGAACTGGACACAGTACCCCGAGGGTGCTCAAGGGCATGGACAGCCCTGGATGTGCCCTTGCCACTGTTTCCACAGCCCACGGGCTCTGGAGCTGCCCTCGCTGGGAGATGAGGACAGGGACGTGGCCAGGGAGCGGGCGAGGGTGGGCAGCATCCCCCCACACGGCCACCTCCTGCTTCTGAAGGACCTGACCAAGGTGGGTGTGCGGGGCTGGACCCTGCTGTGAGCTCCAGCCCCCCCAGAACCCCTGGCAGTGACAGGAGGGAGCACCCAGGGCCACCTCTCCTCCACGCAGGTGTACCGGCGCAGGAAGGCTCCGGCCGTGGACCGGCTCTGCGTGGCCATCCCCCCCGGAGAGGTGAGGGACAGGTGGACAGACAGACAGCTCTGTGGGCAGGGCCAGGGCTGCCAGTGACCCTGCTCTGCCCCCACAGTGCTTTGGCCTCCTGGGGGTGAATGGGGCCGGGAAAACGTCCACCTTCAAGATGCTGACAGGGGACACAGAGGTGACGCTGGGGGAGGCCTGGTTGAAGGGGCACAGGTGGGTGAATGCAGGGACTCCACAGCTTGGATCCCTCTCCATGTCCCCACAGCACCTATGCCATCATCTCTGACCCCACCCTGTGCTCTTCCTGGCCCTTTGCCCTGCAGCCTGTTTCATCCTCATCCTCATCCCTGCAGCTGCTCGTCCCTATTCCCACAGTATCCCTGGCACATGTCCCCATCCCGCAGCGTGCTCACCTCTCCCTGTCCCATGCTCACCTGTCCCCATCCTGTGCTCACCTGTCCCATCCCACAGTGTGCTCACCGACCTCCAGTCTGTCCACCAGCACATGGGTTACTGTCCCCAGTTTGACGCCATCACGGACCTGCTGACAGGGCGGGAGCACCTGGAGTTCTACAGCCGCCTGCGTGGGATCCCGGAGGAGGAGACCCCCAGGGTAGGGCCTGTACCCTGTCCTCCCCAACCCAGGGGGAGCCCCCACCCTCACCCCCTCTGTCTCTCGCAGGCGGCTCAGTGGGGCATCGCTGCTCTGGGGCTGGGCCCGCACGCGGACCGGCCGGCGGGCAAGTACAGCGGCGGCAACAAACGCAAGCTCTCCACGGCCATCGCCCTCCTCGGCTGTCCCCCTGTGGTTTTCCTGGTGAGGGGGGCATTGGGAGGCCCCACGGCAGCACCAGGGTCCTGCCCAGGCTGACCCTGGGCCGGGACCGTTGCAGGATGAGCCCACAACGGGGATGGACCCACAAGCGCGGAGGTTCCTGTGGGAGCGCATCCTTGGCGTTATCCGGGACGGCCGGTCCGTGGTGCTCACGTCCCACAGGTGAGTCCCCACTCAAAGGGGAGCACCCCATAGCCCCCCCCTATTCCTGTGGGAACCCCCTGGAGGGGAGTGTCCCTCTGCCCTGGGGGGGTTCACACGAGTCCCCCCAGCATGGAGGAGTGTGAGGCGCTCTGCACCAGGATGGCCATCATGGTCAACGGCCGCTTCCGCTGCCTGGGCAGCGTCCAGCACCTCAAGAACAGGTACAGGCTCGGGGGGCTGAGGGGGTCTCCTGAGGCTGGTGGCCACGGCCAGTCCTCACAGCAGTGTCCCCTGTCCCCGCAGGTTTGGGGACGGGTACACGGTGGTGGTGCGGGCGGGGGGCCCTGGCCCAGCGGCGGTGCAGACCCTGCTGCAGCAGCACTTCCCCGGCATCGTGCTGCGGGAGCAGCACGGGGGGCTGCTGCAGTACCACCTGCCTGCCCGTGTCACCTCCCTGGCCACCGTCTTCAGCCTTCTGGCCGCCCACCGTGGCCCCTGCCACATAGAGGACTACTCCGTGTCCCAGACCACGCTGGACCAGGTGACAGGGGAGAGGCAGTGTGAGGGCGTGCTGGCCCTGCCCCACGGTGCTGTCTCTCATCCTGCCCTTCCTGCAGGTCTTCATGCACTTTGCCCAGGAGCAGGGCGATGGTGACGCCGAGGAGGTCACAGCCCCAGGGCAGGATGCTGCCCCCAGCCCCGGGAGGAGGCTGAGCAGGTTCCTGGAGGACGACAGCTACCAGGAGAGCGCTGTCTGAGTGGGCCGTGGTGTCCCATGGACCCCCAGAGCCCCCTCCCTGGTTGTCACCGCAGCCTGGGTCACAGGGCTTTGGGGTACTGCAGCGCCCCAGAACTGCACAGAGGAGGCCTGGGCACATCCTGCCCGCTGGCACGGTGTCACCATCCCACGGGACAGCGGGTGCTGGGGAGGGGTCAGAGTGCCAGGACAGAGCTGGCCGCGGATCCCTGCGGGGGGCTGAGCTGGATGGGGGGTCTGGGGCTGGCCTCGGGACCCTGCTGCTGCCCACCGGAGCCGAGCTTGCTGTAACAGAGCAATTCAATAAAAACCCGCGGTACTGCCAGCAGGCTCCATTGCCCTCACCACAACGCGACCGCGGTGCGGGACAGGGCGGGGGCACAGCGGGACACGGGCAGCACCGCATCCATAAAAAAAACTTTCCCTAATATCCAACCTAAATTTCCCTTGGCGCAGCTGAAGGCCAGGTCGTCTCGTTCTGCCAGTTGCTGCCTGGAAACCTGTGGGTTGATGTGTCAGGGCCGCGCCTGGGGGGGCTCCCCGGACCTCGCGGGGGGCTGGAACGCCCCGTGCCGCGTCCCGGGGGGACAAAAGAGTCCTCCCGGGGAGGGGTTTGAGATCGTGCCCGGAAAAAAATATGGAACGCTTCACGAATTTGCGTGTCATCCTTGCGCAGGGGCCATGCTAATCTTCTCTGTATCGTTCCAATTTTAGTATATGTGCTGCCGAAGCGAGCACGAACTGTCCTGCACCCGCAGCGCTATTTAAACCTTCTATAATTGATAACTCTTACCTTAGGACGAGTTCTTTGTTTTCGGGCCCCTGCGTCTTTCTCCATAAGATCACTCCCCCAGGAGACGCGTGCTGATTTTTCATTCTAAATCTTCCGCTTTTTTTGAAATTTTTGCCTTTTCGAGGCCGAACGGCCGCCCGGAGGTGCCGCGCGCGCGCGGCGCACGGTGGGAAATCTCCTCATTTGCATGGAGGCGGGGCCGGGCCGGAGCGTGTCCTCCACCGTCCCGTCGTGCCCGGGGCGCGCGTGCGCGCGCACGCGCGTCAGCCGCCGTGGCCGGCGGAGGAAAATGGCGGCGGAGCGCTGAGGGACGGGACGGGACCGCGCCGGGACAGCTGAGCCGCTCGCCGCGCCCGGGCCGCGCCGCGCCTCCCCGCCCCGCCGAGGGACGCCCATGGCCGCGGGGACATCCCGGCAGCCACGTCCCTGATGCGTCTGCTCCGGCCGCGCAACTGCCGGGCCCCGCTGAACGCCCAGGCCTGACCCGTCGGGCCTGAGCCGCCGCCGCGCCGAGGCGTCTGCGCCGGGCAGGGGCCGGGGAGGAGGACGGAGGGCCCCTCCGCAGCGCCCGCCCGGCCCCAGCCCCAGCCCGACCCGCGGAGGAGCAGCAGCCTTTTCGGGCCCAGCCCTCACCGGCCCCGCCGTCAGGATGTCCGAGAACCAGCCGAACGCCAACAACCACCACCCGGCCAACAACGCCGGGGCCGCCGGCGGCAACAACCGGGGCGTCCGCAACCCCAACCTCAACCAAAACCCCCTGATCAATGTGCGGGACCGCCTCTTCCACGCGCTGTTCTTCAAGATGGCAGTGACCTACGCGCGCCTCTTCCCTCCCTCCTTCCGCCGCGTCTTCGAGTTCTTCGTTCTTCTCAAGGTGAGGGGCAGCTCCTCCTGCCAGCCCGCGGCCAGGCTGAGGGCAGGAGCTTCATTAGGAACACCAAAAGTCGTGCCTCCGCCGGAGGTAGCAAGGCTGTGTTTGGACCACGCACACCGAGCTGTCCCCGGCGCTCCCGTGGGCCCCTCCTGTGAGGGAGACATCAGTCTCCGTGGTGGTGCCGGTGTTCCCTGCACTCTGGAACTCTTCCAGATCTGTAAATCAAAAAGAAATTGCTGAGCCAGCTTGCTGGGCAGCCAGGCTGGCAGGAGGCAGGAGAGGTTTCATTTTCTGTTTCCTAGCAATGGCACTTTTTGGATACATTTCCCACGTGACCTGCAGGATTGTTGGAGTTTTGCTGGAGTCTTGTCTTCTCTGGAAGCAGTTCAGGCACAGCCCCGTTTCTTTCAGCAGTGCCAGGGATGTGTCACTGTGCCCTGGGGTGGCCCCACCTGCCTGCTGGGTGGTGGGGACCTGTCAGCGTCCAGGGGTGACTGCCCTTAGGTCAAACCCTGCTCCACGGCTTCCAGGGTGGGAAAGCAGAGAAAGGAAAAGGGGAGAGCGGCTTGCCAGGCAACAGCAGCACGCTCCTCTAGGTTTCAGCAAGAGAGCATTCAGCACGGCTTGTCTCATGCTGCACAGATAGGTTTTCTACCCTTTCAGAAGACATTTGGGTTTTTCACATCCCCGTTCCCTCTCCCAGTTGTGCATCTGCATCCTGGCAAACCAGCTGGGACAGGGATCGTGCTAACGGTGCAGTGGTCAGGCAGAGTGGCTGGGAGCAGTTTGTTTTGCTTCTGCCTCTGATCCCAGCTCCTCCCAGAGAAGGAAAAGCTTCCTCAGGGCTCTGTGGAGAGCAGCCTGCAGGGTCAGGGGTCAGCAGCCTGCTCCCAGCTCTCCTCCAGCTGCTGGCAGGAGGGAAGTGGGAGCCCACATTCCCATCCCGAGCCCTGGAATTACCCCTGGCTCTTCTGTGGCTCCTGCAACCAGTGAGGTGGCTCTGCTTTACCTTCCCTCACGTGTCCCTGTGCAGCTCCTCTGCAGAGTGATGTTTACCAGGCTGTTTGCTCATCACAAATAGGTCAGGACGGCGGGGCTGATGAGGACAGAGCAGCGCAGGGTGGCTGGGAGGGCGGTCTGAGCTCAGCTGTGCTGCTCACTGTGCCAGCTGTGCTCGGAGCTCTGAACTTTGGGTATCTCTGTTCACTCCAGGGAACAAGTGTTTTTTTAGTCCACCCTGCTTTGCTGTGGTTCATGGCTGTTCCTGGGATGGAGGCAGGACAGGGAGCTGTGGTGCTCTATGCACGGCCTCGGGGGCTAGCTCAACCTCCCTGAGGCAGGACCTGTTCTTTGGGACAAGGGATCTGACGTGGGTTTGGGTCATCCTGCCCAGGAGTGGGTTGGGTTTGCTTAGAGTTTTCTTTATTCTGTCTTTTCAAAGCTAGGCAGGCTTCTCTAGGTTTCAGCAGGAAGCTCTTCGTGCTGAGGAGGGAAGGGTTGGAAGGCACAGACGTGTTTCCATTTCCTTCAGTGTGCCTCATGGCCTCGTCCCACACTGGTGCTGTGTGTGGTGGGTTTTGGGGACGCTGTTGGATGCAGGACCTGTGCTTTCAGAAGGCTGTCACTGTCAGCTCTCACGAGCAGGAGCAGTTTGGTGCCTTTGGTGCGTTCCCTGCTGGAACTGCCGAGGTCTGGCTGCTGCCTTGTTGATGCAGGGAAGCATCAAAACTCTTGTCCCCTTGCCAGTCCACTCACCCAAATTATTCTGGTGTTTCGGAGGCAGAGAACAGTTGGTGATAACTAGGGGGCCTGACAGTGTCTGCCTTGTCTCCTGCCCTTTAGGCTCTCTTTGTGCTCTTCATCCTGGCCTACATCCACATCGCCTTCTCCCGCTCTCCCATCAACTGCCTGGAGCACGTGCGGGATAAGTGGCCCCGCGATGGCATCTTGCGGGTGGAAATCCAGCGCAACTCCAGCCGGGCCCCCATCTTCCTGCAGTTCTGCGGGGTCGAGAAGTTCCCAGGAATGGTGGTTGAGTCCACGACTGAGGAAGAGGAGGAGGAGGAGGAAGAAATGACTGTGGATATGTTTGAAAACAGCTCCATCAAGGTAAGGACGCGCTCTCTGTGTATGCTGGAGAGAGGAGCCTGGGTGATGGGCTGGGGAGAAGTCTTGGTTGGAAGGGAAGTCCGTGTGTGATCCCTTGGTCTCCTGGAAACAAAGCCTGTTCCTTGGCTGCTCCTGAGTCCCCACATTGTCCTCTGATGGTTTAACACAGAAAGGAAAGCCAGAGCAAATGTCCTTTTGGAGGCGGGGTAGGCCTTTGTGTGGATAGAGAGAGAGCACGGCAGGTGAGAAGTGAAGAGGCTGCTGATGTGGCTTTCCCTCCTCTGGTTTTCCAACAGTTTGAGCTGGATATCGAGCCCAAGGTGTTCCTCAAGCCATCCCGGGTGAGCAGCACTGAGCTGCCCCACAACGACAGCCAGGAGTTCTCGTTTAGTGACGCAGCCACTAAAGGTATGCAGCCTCTGCGGGAGACTGTGTCCGAGTTTGAGATGCTAGCCCGAGCAGGTAATCACACCTTCACTGCTACCTGTGCTCCTCCTTCCTCCCATCATCATCCTCCCCACACGTCCCGTCCTGGCTCCTTGGGGCACCTGCACAGTGACCTTAAATGTCTTCCCAATGTGTTTACCTGGGGATAATCCTGTCAGTACTAACAGCAGACCCACAGCAAGCTCTGCCCTGAGGGTGGGGGGTGGCTGGATTAGAAAATTTGCCAGGCCAAGAGGCTTCATATCAACCACAGGTGAATGAAGGCTCTTGGCCTGGCAGGTTCCTGTGGTGATCGGTGTCAGGTATCTCAGATGAGCCTGAATCCCCTGTTCTGATCCATTCACTGTCCTTTGCAATCCACAGGGATCTCCTGACAGTGGCATTCCTTCTAGCATGAGCAGGGTTTGGGCTGTGTTCTGGGTGCTGAGCCAACACCAGCACTTGGAGCAGCCAATTTGCTACAATTAATTAATCCCAAAAGCCACCCAGCGGGTTTTGGTGGATTGCAATACTGCACTGCTGTTCCACTTGGATGTTCCCTGGCCTTATCCCACCCTTTTCCTGCCTGACCTAAGCTGCTCAGGACTTGTAAACTCCAGAGGGAGATTTAGTAGCTTTGTATTATTTAAAATGGAATTCCAGCATGGAAAAACTTCTGTTTCTAGCAGTAAGGTAGGAAATCTACTAAGGAATATTTATCTTAAAATAGAGATGTGGACTTGGATTCTTTGTTTTTTTCCACAAAATTTGCTAGAAGTTGGCCTCTTTCACCACATTGTTGTCCCTGTGAAGGCTGAAATTCTTTGCTCTACAGACACACTGGGGTTGTGGCTGTGGAGGAGGATGAGACTGGACACTGTCTTGTTCCTTGGTATTGCCGTGGATTTGCCTGATGCTCATCCAGAGCTCATTAGTCCTGAATTAAAGGTCATTAAGACCAGAGAGCAGTAAATGTTTTTGGTGCAGGACCTTTATTGCTGGTGCCCGGGTTCTGAGAAGAGTCACGTTGTGCTGGGCTGGGGCACTGGTGAGAAGTCCCTTGTTTTGCTGAATGCCTGGTTGGAAACGATCCAGAAAAGGAGAGGAAGAGAACAGGCTGTTTCCCAGATTATTTACAAAATTCACATCTTTAATTCAGTCCCAAATACCTGATCTTATTATTTTTTTCAGGTTTTCTGTCTTCTCACTGCGCCAAATTTTATGTTTAGTCAGAATATTTTATCATGAAAAAATATTTTATTATACAAAGGAAGTAATTGTTTGTTGATATTTAAACCCTTGATTTCCTTTTGAGCTTAAAACTGTTTATAATGGAAACAAAAGACAAACCAAACAGCCCAGCTTGTGTTTGCTGCCCAATAAGGGGATCAGGAGATCTCTGTCAGTGCTGGGTCAGGGGTGTGTCTGTTCAGTTCTTGTGTCCCTTTAACTGTCGCTGTGGTGCTGGGAGCTGCCTGACAGCTGCCTCCCCCCTCCTGGAGATACACCCTGGCAGTCTGAAAGAGCAGGGATTAAATTGCTTGGCTCTGGCTTAGCAGGAGGTTTTGTCCTTTCAGAGATGATGTAGCAAAAAAAGCATCTCTTTGGAACCTTCCTTGAAAAAAAACAAAAACCAGAACAGGGAAACTTCAGGCACCACCAGTTTTTGGGAAAGCTGTAATTGCTGCTGCCTTCAATTCTGACATGTAATTGCAGCAGTGACCTCAGTCCCCTGGGAAGTGCAGGGCTCTTGCCTCTGGAGCGTTTACTTGGTGTTCAGCAGGTGTAAAGTGGATTTTCCTGCTGGTTCCCAAACAACATGGGAAGCAGATATTGAGCAAAGCAAGAACAATTGGCTCTGGGCTTGCCAGGCAAAGATGTGGGCAGATTCTGGAACTGCTGCCCTGAAGCTTTCCCAGAAGTCCCACATTAAAAACTAATGTCAAGGGCTATAATTCCAAAGAGTTTGTATTGATTTATGTTTAATTGGTTGAGGGAAGCCTAGAGCCCACATTTGCAACCAGTTCCCTTTTCAAGAACATGATGGGAGGGAGGGAGGGAACCCAGAGGGGCTGTTTCTTCGTGCTGGCTGTTTGCAGATGTGGGTGTTGAGCCTCCCTGTCTCCCTGTGTCTCTCTCCCAGTGTGGCCACAGGAGGAGTACATTGTGGAATATTCTCTGGAATACGGCTTCCTGCGCCTGTCCCAGAGCACACGGCAGCGCCTCAGCATCCCCGTCATGGTGGTGACCCTGGGTGAGTGGGAGGCAGCCCAAGCAGGGCAGGGGCTCAGGGGTGGGTACCTGCAGTGCAGAGACCTCCACACCATCTCTGGGAACTCTTCCTGAAGCTGATGGTGCTCACTTCCCACGCAGGAGAGCTGCATTGTGCAGCCTGTCTGCCTTTAGTAGGTCACAGCTTTTCAGGAGGAGCTTTCTGAAATGGTGGAGCCTGGTTCAGTGAGCCCTGATGTCATGCCCAGCACAGTTTTCCCACGTGGAGCAGGGAAGAGCTCTCTCCCTGGCAGAAGGCACTGAAGCTCTGAGGAGCAGAGTTAGGGCCTGGTGGCCAGAGCAGCTGTGCAGGAGCTGGGGACAGTGCTCACAGATCTGTCACACTGTGTGTGCACTGCTGTGCCCTTGTGAGCACCAGCAGGTCATCTCCCCAAACAGCATTCTCTTCTCCTGGCATTGGCTCTGTTAAAACCTGTCCAAGTCAGGAACACAACCTCAGACCTTCTCATGCCTGTGAGCCTCTGTATCTGTTAGTGCAGCAATTAGAGAGGAGCTCATCAGTTCCTCCCACTCAAGCTGAAGCAGAGCTGGATGGGGGTTAAGCAGCTTTCCTGTGCAGTAATGAGCAGTCAGGGTGAGCCCCAGAGATAGGCCAAGCCTAGAGGGCAAATTCCCTTTGTGTCTGTGCCAGCACAGAGTGTGACATCCCTGACAATCCTTAAGGCCCGACTGCCATTTGCACTTTAGTGTGGCTGGATCTGTCAGGGGTGAGATTTTCCCTCCCAGTCCTCTCAAGTTTGGTTTTACTGCCCCAGGTCCACATGCAGATGCAGCTCTGGTGACACAAGTATCCCTCACCTTGTGCCTTTGTGGCTCCAGGTGTGAACAGTGTGAAAGGTTTTTTGTGTTCTCTCTAGATCCTACGAGGGATCAATGCTTTGGGGACAGGTTCAGCCGCCTGCTGCTGGACGAGTTCCTCGGCTACGATGATATCCTGATGTCGAGTGTCAAAGCTTTAGCTGAAAACGAGGAAAACAAAGGTAAGGCCTGGAGGAGTCTCAGCAGCGGCTGCTTGGAGCAGTGGGTGTTTGTTCTCTGGATGCCTGACTATCATCTTCTGACTATTGATTAATCTGTAATGCAGGGAGCAGCTCCCTGTGTTATTGTCAAGGACAAAATGAGAGAGGCAGGAGGGGAGAGATGTCTGGAAACGTGATTTCCTCCCACCTCACCGCCCTGCATGACAATGAGAGCTGCCCTGAGGATTTGCTCCAAATCCTGTTTCTTTAGCAGGCACTGGAGCTTGGTTCTTAGTCTGTGGCTTAATCACACTGAGCTTGTGTTTGTGCTTTTTCTCCAGGTTTCCTTCGCAACGTGGTGTCTGGGGAGCATTATCGTTTTGTCAGCATGTGGATGGCCAGGACATCCTACCTGGCAGCCTTCGTCATCATGGTCATCTTCGTAAGTCACTGTGAGCTGGGCAGTGCCTGGCCTCAGCCTGGTGCTGGGCAGTGAGTGGTTGGTGTTACAGCAGAGCTCTCATCTGCTTTTAAAGTGTAGTTGGTGGAGGATGAGGCCCTACTCTGGGGCATGTTTTTGTTTGGTTTGTTTTTTAAAGTTCCTGAAGTCCACCAGTGAAATGAACAATAGAGCTGACTTAAAATGCAGTGTTGTTTTTGTTGTCAAAAGGGAGCTGCTGTTAATTTCTAAGTGTCCTTAAAACACTCCAGCTGTCAGTACAGGGTGCAGACATTTGTCTTCTGAGACTTTTAAGAACAGCCCAGACTGATTTGCCAGGAGTGATCAAGATAAAACCAAGTGATGATGTGTGAGACAAGGCGTTTTCAGATAGACATCAGACAAGATCCCAAGCCATAACTACTCCATGCTTGTTGTCTTGGGTGGCTGTGGGTGACTGTCACTTTGTGTGTGCCTGTCCCACCCATGGGGCAGGTCTGTGCACAATCACAGTGTGGGCACCGAGGAGGAACTGAGTGCAGGGAGGAGCGGGATGGAGCACAGGAAAATCCCTGCTCCCAGCTCTGTGGGTTGGTGTGGCCCCAGCGCAAACATTCAGGGTTGGTCCCTTTACAAACAAATCCCCTACTGTCTGTTCCCCTGCAGCAGCACAGAGATTAATTGCTGTTTGTGAAGCTCTAATTACTCTTTGGGAAATGGCTCTGCACAGCTCCAGCTAATGAATGTGGGATGTGCAAGCCCAGGCTCGCCTGGGTCTGCCGCACTGCGATTCCAAGCGACTCCCTGCACCCGTGGGGCTCTAATCTGCCTCCCCTTCTCTCTCCTGTTCCAGACTCTCTCCGTCTCGATGCTGCTGCGCTACTCACACCATCAGATCTTTGTCTTCATTGGTAAGGACTGGCTGAGGGGTTTGGGTTGTGCTGGGCACTGTGCCTGCTCCAGCACAGGGTGTTGTAGAGTCACAGCAGGTTTGGGTTGGAAGGACCTTGAGGATCATTAGTTCCAGTTTAGAAGAGTCCTACCTGCAGCTGCATGGGGAGTACATCCTTCTACTCCCAGTCACTGCACCTGCCAGAGCTTATTCTCTTGCCCTGAGAAGTATTGGCTGGGGACGGAGGATGGCTGCACTGAGCAGACAGTGCTGTGGGGTGGAGGGTTCTGTGGCCCTCCGTCCTCTCCGTGCCTCAGGGTGTTTTTCCTCTTGCAGTTGACCTGTTGCAGATGCTGGAGATGAACATGACCATTGCGTTCCCTGCTGCTCCACTCCTCACTGTCATCCTGGCTCTGGTCGGTAAGGACTTGCTTCACTGCTTGTCTCTGCAGCACGTCCCTCTGGGATCTGTGGGAAGTCTCATTCCCTGTTCCAAGCTGGCCGCAGCAGGTGGTTACTGTGGCTGCTCATCACAAGGCAGAAGGCTCTGGAATTTGATGGCACAGTGAGCTCCATTGTCCTTCTGGGTCCCTTGGAAAAGCAGCAGTTTGTTGGGAAATCCCAGAATCCAAAGCTTTGTCTGTGCCTGGAGCTCGTTGCAGACTTGCACTGTGTGGCCACATTGCATTTGTACAATTTTAATTTAAAAAGCAACAAAATCTCACAAAATCTGTGCTGCGGGATGCAGCTGATTCATGGGACGTGGCAGACAGAGCATTCTTGGCTGTAGCTGCTACCATAAGCAGAGCCCAGTTACCTGCCCTGGGCAAGTGCAGTCACAGGCCTGCTCTGAGGTGACAGAGGACCCCTTCCCATGCCCTGCCACGTGCTGATGTCCCCTCTGTCCCCAGGTATGGAGGCCATAATGTCTGAGTTCTTCAATGACACCACAACTGCTTTCTACATCATCCTCATCGTGTGGCTGGCGGACCAGTACGACGCGATCTGCTGCCACACCAACACCAGCAAGAGGCACTGGCTCAGGTAAGGGCTGGCTGTGGCCACATTCCCTCTGCCTCTCCTCCCCAGCTGCTCTGAGTCCTTCCCAGCACCCCAGGCACAACAGCCTCCACTCCTAAGGGTATTATTTGTGTGGCTGCTTGGGGGCTGCCCCACACATCACAGGGTCCAAAGTGCAATTCTTACCATTTGGGTTTGGGCCTGGATCTTGGAATCACCTTGATTTTCCCCAGCCTCTTATTTCATCCTGTTCATAGACAGGCAACTCTCATTATCTGTTGATGAGTCTGTGTCACCTCCTGTGAAGTGCCCCAGCTCAGGCTGGTGTTGGGAGGAGAAGGGAGCTCAACTTTTCCCTGATTTTTCTTGCCTTCTTGTCCAGATTCTTCTACTTGTACCACTTTGCCTTCTACGCCTACCACTACCGCTTCAATGGGCAGTACAGCAGCCTGGCACTTGTCACCTCCTGGCTCTTCATCCAGGTGAGTCCCTGCAGGGGTGCTGCACCTTGGGGCGCTTTGTCAAACTTCTTCTCAAGCTGGGTTGGAGGGAGGGATCCCTATTTCAGTAAGAGATTGAATTAAGCCTGGTTTGGAAATGGAGCAGCAGAATGAGGCTGTGGAAGAGGGGAGGTTTTGGATTGCTGCCTCCAGTCCAGCCATGGGACTGACAATGACCTGATGCCACATGGGTGTTGGCAAGGATTGCTGTCCTGTCCTTCTGGAATAAATCCTGGGGAGGGTCTGTCTTGCAGAGGAGCTGTTCAGGTCTGTGCAGTGAGGATACTGGCAAGACCAGCTCCAAGCTTATGTCTGATATCCTGGGTCAGGCATACCTGTTGGGTGTCTTTGGTTGTTGACCTGCTGCAGGGTGGGGACAGAGAATAGAGGATGGGCCAGAGGAATGCTGTCATCCTTCTTTTCCCAGCCTTTGAAAGGGAAGAGGGGTTGTACTCTGTTGCCTGTCTTCAGAGAGAAACTATAAAGCAGCTTGCAGTAGTCATAGTGGAAGGGATAAATCTTTCCAAACTTGCTGCTGACCTTCTGGGTGTCATAGCAGCAGGATTCTTCAGGAGAAGCTTGGTTTTCTTGGGATATTGTGACCTGTGACCCAGGCCCAGGGTGACACCTTTCCCTTTCCTCCACCAGCACTCGATGATTTACTTCTTCCACCACTACGAGCTGCCAGCCATCCTGCAGCAGATCCGGATCCAGGAGATGCTGCTGCAGAACCAGCAGGTCGGGCAGGGCACCCAGACCACGCTGCAGGACAACCTCAACAACAACACCACGGCTGCCCCAGTCGAGGCCGGGGGCCGCCGAGCCCCGCTGGCCGCCGGGCCCCTCGGGGAGGGCAGCGGTCCGGCCGCCCTGACCCCCGGCGAGGCCTCCAGCGTCATCGCCGCCGCCGCCTCCGTGGGCAGTGACCTGAACTGGGTGGCCGAGACGGCCGCCATCGTGACAGAGGCCTCGTTTCTGTCTGACCTGAGCACCACCCTCCTGGAGCCCGCCGTGGTGCACGAAGCCATGGCCAACGGGACCCCTCAGGAGGCGGCCACGGCCTCAGGGTTGGTCGCCCGCATCAGGGTCAGCAGCGACCACCCGGAGACGGCCATGGGCTCCATCACCATCGAGGTCACCTCGACGTCCGTGGTGGCTGCAGCAGATGCTTCCCCCGCTGCTGGGGCTGCCCCCCTTGCCCCGCTGCAGGAGGGGGTGGTCCCCAGCCCCTCCCTTCCCAAGCAGACTGAGGCTCTCGAGGGCTCAAACAGCCGAGCGAAACCCAGTGGCAAAAACTGCACGGGCAGCAGCAGTGTGGCAGAGCCCCTGCCAGCCTTGGGGGGGGACAGTGACCAGGACAGAGGTCTGGAGGACCGGGGGGAGAGCAGCTCCTGCCCAGCACCAGCAGAGAGAACGCCCAGCTCAGAGCCAAGCTCCAGGAACCTGTCCTGAGCCCTTGTTGCTGTCACTCTGGACTGCCAGGAAGGCATTTGGATTTTGTTTGTTACTATTTCTCACTTCACCATCATCCTTAACCCATGGATCCCTCTGAGCAGAGCTGGAGCAGCTGGGACAGAGCAGGGCTGCTGTGACCTCCCTCCCCTAGGAGAGGCACTGGGGGGCTGTGGGAAGGATGGGGGGTTTTGGTCCCCTGGCCCACATGGCTCCAGGGCTCCTCTGAGGCCACAGGTGAGCCAGCTACCTGTTCCTACCCTGCCCTGCTTGTGCCCTGGCTTTTCCTTGTCCCCCAATCCCTGGCTTTACCCCTGCAGCTGTGTTTGCAGTCCAGGTGCTGATCCCAGGTGGGAGTTGACCTGGGACAGGCCACAGGCGTGGCAGCTTTGTGGTTAGAGTAGGAGTGGATAGAACAGGCAGAGTGTCCAGCCCCTCTGGGAGAGCCACAGAGACGATTCCTGGTCACCTTTCCTGCTCCTGAGGGGAGGAGGAGCTTTTACCTTCCCCAGGCACAAAGTCTGCCCAGGCTAGGGCACAACCAAAGCAGAAAAGCTGCAATTCAGCCCCTTTTTTCTGTCCTTAAACTTCCCTTGATGGTTGGGTTGGGAGGTGGAAGGTGCTGTGTCCAGGTGGGAGCTGCCATCCCAGGAGCCATGAGTGATGCTTGGAGGGAGCTGTGTGCAGTGGGTGTCTGGAGAGGCGTGGGGCGAGGGCAGCAGCTCTGTCCTGCACAGCTCTGCTCGGGGTGAGGCAGCTGCTTTCCAGTGCCTTGTCCCTCCTGGGGGACACGTCTGTGTTTAGGATCAGCCCCATCCCAGGGGAGAGAGTGGCTCCTCGTGCCTGGATTGTTGCATGAGCTGGTTTAGCAAAGAACCAAAACACTAGAGCCAAGACATTTCAGGTGGTTTTCCCCACATTTCCCTGGCAGTGGAGGAGAGGCTGGCAGAACCTGACCTCTGCCAAGAGGCTGTGCTGGGAGGGCTGCCTGTGGACCCCTGCAGAGGGGCCAGATCTGTGCCAGGATGTGCTGGAAGGAGGGTTTGTACAGGGAGGTGGAGCAGAGTGAGGCAGGATGAAGCTCTGGGAGAACCATGGTGGGACAGGGCAGGGACGGGAGGTGACACGTGGGCACTTAGCTCTTGGGGACAGCTGGGTCCCTGCACAGATGTCCTGAATTCAGTGTTTTCCCCTATGGCTGAGCAGTGTCTGGAGTCCATCCCCCTCGGAGGGCTCCGTGCGTTTCAGTGTTACCTTATCAACACGGGGGGGGCTCAGAGCCCCCTCCTCACCCCTCTGCCTTTCCCACCTGGGTGCCCTCTTTTATTTTTTTCCTTTTTACCTGGAGCAGCCGTGGTGCTGCTCCAGGGCAGGGGGGACTCTGCTGTGACCAGCAGGTCAAATCTTGCTGCTGCCAGCACTCCTGAGAAGGAACCTTGTGGCCAACTGGCTCCCAGCCTCTGGAGTGCCAGGAATGACCCTAGGCTTTTCAGAGGAGTGGGTGGGAGGGGAAGGGGGGGACGCCAAACCAAATGATTTGTTGAATGAAGAGTAGAGTTCATTCTATTTAATTAATGTACAAAATGTGTTTGTATATAATAATAAATATTATCTCTTAACAGCTCCTGCAGCGCTGCCCCATGTCCTGCCCCCGGCTGTGCTGGGCTGATGTGTGGGAGTCCTGGGGACAAGGGGGGTGCAGCAAGGTGAATGCTCAGTCCTGGGGGTGCCTCCTGCCATCCTGGGGTGTCACCATCTGTCCCCTCGCAGTGTGCAGGGGCGGTGGCAGGGCACAGGGCCGAGCACCAGCCCTGTCCTGGCCATGCTCGGTGGTGCTGGGCAGCCTCCGTGCCAGGGAGGGGCTGCAGGGCTCCGGCTCCTTCACAGCCGCCTGTAGTGGCACGGGGAGCTGTTCCTTATCCTCGGGGGGGCAGAGCCCTGAGCCGCAGCCTGTCCCACTCCTGTGCAGCGTTTCCATCCCTCACCCTCCGCCCGAGGAAGGCTCCGGTTCTGCTTTGCGGTGCCTCTGGGATCAGCCCGGTTTTGGAGCTGGAGCTGCCTCTCCAGAGGGACGTTCCGGTCCTGCCCCATCCATGTGGGAGCTT
Organism: Vidua chalybeata; assembly: GCF_026979565.1. Taxonomy (NCBI): domain Eukaryota; kingdom Metazoa; phylum Chordata; class Aves; order Passeriformes; family Viduidae; genus Vidua; species Vidua chalybeata. Next base: position 3,332,813 of record NC_071556.1, on the reverse strand, counting down.
CCTCTGCCTCCTCCTCCTAATCACGGCCGTCCTGCGGCGGGGCTGAGCTGGGCCTGCGGAGGAAGGAGGGGAAGGGGAAGGGTTGCTCTCAGCCAGCCCTGGCTGCATTTGGGGAAGAGGAAAAGCAGACTTCGTCTTCCTTCATCATCTTTATTTACATGGTGTAAAAACAGAGCAGGGGCGCGGGGCTGAGCTTTGTTCAGGCACTGCAGGGACCTCTCACCCCAACTCAACCCCCCAGAAAGAGCCTCCCGGCCCTTCAAACCCCCACTGCCAGCAGAAGGGACGGGGGGAAGAGACAAAGGCCTCAGAGCTGGGGCAGCCCCAGGACATCCCCCCTCCCTTTATTCTTTCCACTCCCCCTCTGAGCCGGAGGGTTCCCTGCCCTGCCCGGCAGAGCAGCCTGTCCTGGGATGTTTTGCGGGGTCCCTGCCCCTCACCTCACCTCTCCTCCCGGCCTTCCTCGGTGGCCAGCGGGGCGGGCAGTGGCCGGCCGCCCTTGGTGGTGCCCAGCACGGACACCAGCTCGCTCTTCCTCAGCAGCGCCGCCCGCAGCTGGTCCCGCATCTCCTGGATCTTCTCCTCCAGCTCCCGGAGCTCGTTCTCACCGGCCGCTCTGTCCAGGGGCTGCGGCGGCCGCCCGTTCCCGGGGTGCCACGGAGGGGACCCCTCGGCCTCGGGGGGAGCTTTGTCCAGCTGGAAGCGCACCCGCCGTGCCTCCTTCCGCAGGGCGCTCCAGGGCTGCGCTGCCGCCGGTGCCGACCTCGGCTGGGGCTCGCACCTGCGTGGGGAGGGCTGAATTGGGATCTGGCTGCTGTGGGGTCCCTCTGCAGCCCCACAGAGCTCTGGCTGTCCACAGGGAAGAGGAGGAGGAGAGGGGGCAGGCTCCCAGTCCCAGCTGTACCTCTGCTCCAACTTCAGCTGCTGGCTCTTCCGCTCCTCCGTGCCCATATTCAGAGCCCGGTGGATTTTCTGTGGAGAGCATGGCAAGAGTGAGTTGGAGGGGGGTGGTCTGGAGGTTAACAGGCCAGGGATTAATTGGAGGGTGATGATCTAGAGGTGATGGTTCAGAGCTTAAACGGGGGTTGGAGAAGGGCAGAGGTGGTGCAATTTAAGAGGGAGCAGCGACATGGGGTTAGGGGTCTTTGGGGTGCTGTGTGAGCCCCTTCCCCTGGCCCCACCTGGCTCGTGTGCAGCCAGTAGTTGAATTTCTTCTTGCGCCGGATGCGGGGCAGGACGAGGCGGTAGAAGACGTGCTCGCCCAGCGAGGTGAGGAGGGAGCCGCTCAGCCCGATGCACAGCAGCACGAACAGCCCCGAGAAGTGGTAGATGCCCATCTGCAGGGTCTGCGGGCGGCAGGGGGTGTGGGCTGGGCTGCGGGGGGTGTCAGACCCCAGAGCCCCCCCGGCCGAGGCGCCGCCGCACCTCAGTGACGGCGAAGACGCGTTTGCCGCAGGGCACCATCTTGTACCACTTGTCGTGCAGGAGGTCGATGAACCCCGAGGACTTGTAGCGGCTGATGAACTCGGACACGTTGGAGGTCAGCGGCGAGTTCTGGGGGAGGCCAATGCCGTAGCCTGGCCCCGGTGATGGGGGGAGAGAGGGGCAGTGCTGGGACGGGGGATGCAGCCCCCAGTGCCCACCATGGAGGGGGCACGACCCCAGCCCAGTCACACACACATAGTGGAACCCCCTTCCCAGCACAGCCCCCCCAAACCTTCGATGGCGAAGGGTTTGCCCACAGTGAGCAGTTTGCAGTCGGAGTCGATGGAGACCTCATAATCCAGCAGTGACTTGTCCATGATGAAGGCGTTGAGCTTGGCAGGCTCTGTCCTGTACCAGCATGGGGGGATGCTCAGGGAGGGGCTGCTCCCCCCTTGCCCAGCGTCCCCCCAGCCTGACACCCCTCCCAGAGGTGGGGGGCTCATGTGCACAGGCTCCAGGGCTGGAGCAAAAATGGCCTGGGAGGGATAAAAGGTGGGGGGAACCCCTCATGCTCTCCCTGCCCCTCACTTGAGCATGGTGACGCCATCAGGGGTGGTGGGGACGTTGTAGCGCCGCATGTACTCGTGCATCTCGGGGAAGCTCTTCTTGATGTACTCCTCAGCACTGCTCTCCCACACTGTGCCGAAGCGGAAGCCCTGTGAGGGGTGATGGAGCTGGAAGGAGGCACCAGAGCATCAGCACCCCTGGCCCTAAGAATGTGTCCCCACTCCCTGGGGATGTGTCCCCTGCCCTGCGTCCCAGGCAGGGTGTCTGGGCAGCCCCAGAGGTGCAGCAGCTCTTGGGGGTGTCTGGGAAAGAGCTTTCCCAAGAGCAGCCTCGGCCCAAACTCAGCCCACTTCCCCCTGCCCTGGAGCTGCAGCTGGGATTTAACACCAGTGGGATACACACACAAAGCTTTCTGCAGGTCTCAAAGACCCCTCCACTCTTAGGAGGGGCCAAGATGCAGGACTGGGGCTGGAGAGAAGAAGGAAGGTGCAAAAGGAACGACAGGACCCCCCTCAGCCCCTTCCCTGGCCTTCAGCCCTCTCCCAGCCCATCTGAAGCAGCAGGACACTCGCCCACCTTTGGGTCGTGGATGCCCGAGAGCTCCTCAAAGGTCTTGTCCCCCACCATGACAGCTGCCAGGTTGGCCGTGTAGCTGGAGAGCACCAGGAGGCAGAAGATGGCCCAGAGGTTCATGAGGAAGCGGCCGGTGCAGCACTTGGGTGTCTTGCTGGAGACAGTGCGCCCGAAGAGGATGGCGTAGCAGAGGTTGAGGGCTGAGGAGTAGGAGAAGATCTTCATGCGGTTGCGCCCGTGGGGGGTCATTCCATAGGGGCTCTTCCACTCGTAGAGGGTGAGGAAGAGTGCGGTCATGTGCAGCGCCACGAAGATGCCCACCCACATGGTCCAGTGCAGGGGCCACATGAAGGCCCCGATGGGCGATGCCGTGTCCTTGGTCCTCACCAGGATGCCCAGGCTGGTGGAGAAGAAGGGGCTGGTGAAGTCGATGACTTTGCTCCGCGCCGAGTTGATGCTGAAGGAGGTGACGGCCATGTGGGCCGTGCCACTGAGCAGGTCCCCCACCAGCCCCGTCCAGCGCCCGTTCTTCCAGGCCCCGTATTTCCCATCGCCCACGATGTAGAGCTCAAAATCAAAGGCCATGTCCTCGGCCAGCTTCTCCAGCAGGTCGATGCAGTACCCATAGCAGCATTTCTTGTACTCCTGTGGCACTGATCCGTTGCCACTGCCAATCTTCTCAAAGAGGGCGTCCAGCACGGCCGAGTCGTTTGTGCCGGGGTCCAGGCAGAGCTGCCCGGCCGGGCAGTTCCCTTCCTCATCCACCTCCCTGGTGAAGACAAAGGGGTGCTCCACCAATGTCACCACCCGCAGCCGCGTGCGGGCCCCCTCGGCCGCCTCGCCGTGACTCCTGTGCTGCCGCTGGCTCTGCCACACGACCTCCTCCAGCTCCAGCTTGCCGTGGCTCCAGGTGCCCACTGTCATCCAGGTGGGGACCCCCTGCGAGTCCCTACGCAGGCTCCAGATGCGGAACTGCTGCTCTGGCCTCACCAATGCTGTATTCTCCACGCGCACCAGCCCCGTCTGGCCGTGGAAGGACGTGTTGGCCAGGAACCTGCCAAGGAAAGGGTTTCACTGCTCCAGTGTTCGGGGTCAGCTGGGACCAAGGCATGAGGCTGGGAGCTGGGAGCGGGATGTGCCCGACCCGGGCAGGGACAAGGGCAAGGAGGAGCAGCAGGATCCGGCTCCGCTGCGCTGCCCTGCAGCTCGCTGTGCTGCCAGGGCCAAGTGTTATTAATATTTATAGAGTGACCGTGCTCGGGCAGTGTTAAGGAGATCTGAAGTGACACGTCCCCCCTGTGCAGCGCTAGCCGTGTCCTCAGGGTCTGAGCCCCATGGCGGTGGCTGCACACACTGGGGACAGCACTGCACTGAGCCCAGGGGTCCCCTGCTTGTCCCTTACCCCATCCCGGGTCTGGGGCAGGACCCTCCCATGCACCCCAGTACCACAGAGCCAGGATGGGGGAAAAGAGGAGCCCCCAGCACCCCCTTACCGAGCAAGGAAGAGCCCCGGGGGCTCGCCGCCTGCCCGGTGCCTCTCGTTGCAGTTGCCAGTGGTCTGCAGCTGTGTGGGGTCAGGGAGGCCGCGGGCAGCGTGGGCAATGGCCTGGGATACCAGTCCCACCATGTCCTGCACAAAGAGCTCCAGCGGTGGCCGGCTCACCTCCCCAAAGGCCAGCAGCCCTGGGGGCAGGCCCTCGGTCTGCAGCTCGCTGGTGCTGAGCGGGAAGCCCAGCATCCAGTGGAATTCCTGCGGCGGCAGCCCCAGTTCCTCGGCCGCCTGGAAGACGAGTCGAGCACGGTGCAGGTCACAGCCCAGCATCAGCACTGGGCTGGAGAGGGTCCTGACACGGTCCCCGTGCTGCCGCAGGTAGCGGGTGGCCCTGGGCTCATCCAGGTAGCTCAGGTCCAGGACAGTGCGGAGGAAGAGCTGGGAACGCTGGGCCCAGAGGTCGAGGAAGCCGTCGATGTCCCAGGGGTGGCAGAGCACCAGGCTGGTCTCCTGCCAGTCGCTGGCCTGCAGGACGCTCACCAGCACATCCACCAGCGTCTCTGGGGAGCTCTGCCGGTCCATGTGGAAGTGGAAGGGGCTCTGCCAACACACAAAGGTCGTGGCTGTGCCTCCACCCACGGGAAGAGCCCAGAGGCAGCGGCCAGACATGGACCCACCTGCCCTGAGGTCATCCCACACTCCCTGCCCATCCCCTGCCCAGTCCCTGTCTGGGATCCACTGCCAGGACAGATCCCAGAGCCCTTCAGAGACAGAATGGAGTGGGGACTGGGGCTGAGGGCTGCAGAGTTTCCAGAGGAGCCAGGGAACTTACCTTGGAATGGAAGCTGGAATTGGGTCTGGGATAGAGCTGGGCAAGAGGCCAGGAGAGAGCTGAGATGGGAGCTGGGATAGAGCCAGGATAGGGCTGGAATGAGGGCCAAGAAGGGGCTGGAATAGAGCTGAGATGGGAGACAGAGAGCCAGGATGGGGCACAGGATGAGGCTGGGGTAGAGGCAGGATGGAGGTGGGAATGAGGATGGGATGGGCCGGGGTGGGAGAGAAGATAGAGGGAGAACAAAGTCGGGATGGAGCCCGGCGGTAGTTGGGATGCAGAAAGGATGAGTGGTTGGGATTCAGAATTGGAGCTGGAATCGGAGTCGGGTTTGGGTTCGGGATTGGAGGCAGGTCCGACCCGGGAGGAGGACCCGCGGAACAGAACCGGTCTGGAGTCGAGAAGGGGATCGAGATAGAACTGGTGTGGATCCGGGACGGGGATCAGGACAGGAGCACGGACGGAGCCGGGACGGGAGCAAGGACGGAGCTGGCGAGCAGGGACGGGAGCGGGGACGGGAGCTGCGTGCAGCGCCGGCGCTGCGGGTCTTACCTGCGCTCGGAAAGGCAGCGGCCAGCGGGTGTCCAGGATGCTGACGAAGGGGACCTGGAGGGCGGCGGCGAGGAAGTCGAGCTGGAGCAGCTCCCGGCGGGAGCGGGGCAGCGCCAGGACGGCGGCCACGCCGCGCCCCGCCAGCGCCCCGCACAGCCACCGCGCCAGCGAGCCGGGGTCCCGCGCCGCCGGGCCGCCCCCCACCACCTCCAGGCTGAGGTTGTGGGGCAGCGTCACCTCCCCGGGGCTCCCCCCGGGGCCGGTACCGGTACCGGCGGCTCGGGCCAGCGCGGCGCGGAGCCGGGCGCGGGCGGGCGCGGGCGGCAGCAGCGCTCCGAGGCGCACGGTGGGTCCGGGGCTGGGGCTGAGGCCGGGGCCGGTGGGGGCCGCGACGCGGCAGGGATGCGGGTGTCCCCCCGCCGCCCCCAGAGCCGCCGCCAGCAGCCAGAGCGCCCGCAGCCCCGCCATGCACCCCGCACCGGCCCCGCACCGGCCCCGCCGCTCTGCGCTCCGCCGGGGACGGCTCCGGCTACGGGCAGGGACCTCCGGCCGGGTCCCGCCGGGGCCACCCCTCCCCGGGTAGCGCCGAGGCCCCGCAGCCCCCGGTGCGCGGTGGGTCACGCCGGACCCGGCCCACGCAGCGCCGGACCCGCCCGCAGCCGCCCCGTCCACGCCCACGCGGAGCGCGGGTCCCCCCCTCCCTGCACCCCGCAGCAAACGGGGCCCCCACCCGCGCGGTGCTGCCGTCCAGGGCTGCCACCGTGGGGTCCGCTGGCACAGAAATGCCCGCTGATCCCAGGGTGGTCCCGGCTACCTCTGGATCACTGGGATGTTCCTCCTCTTCGCCTCCTCATCTGCCTCCTCCGGCCCCCGAGGAAAAGAGGTCGGTCCCGAGCCGTGAACTGCCGCCTCCATCCCGGTAAAGCCCCCACCCCGAGCCCTCTATCCCTCCTCGATCTGAGGCTCAGCTTCAATATCGGGGGGTCCCGAGGCCGAGCGGCTCCAGGGCTGAGCAATTCCTTCTGCTGCATGGGGAAGGGGAGAGGGCAGCAGCGGCGCAGCCTTCCTCTGCTGAGGGAGGGGATGCAGGGTCACCCTCCTCATCCTCAGCAGGGAAACTGAGGCTCAACCCAGCCCAAGGCGCCACCAGCACACAAACAGCAGCAACTGGGGCCGGAGCCACGCTAAATTAATAAGGAAAAATGAAGGAAGGAGCCAAAATCTGTCTGGCAAAAAAAGTATAGATTCATGTAATATCGATAAATGTAATGAGTCACAGCTAATGAATTCTCCTGTGGAGCCGGACCTGCAGGCAGGGCAGCTCAAATCCTGCCAGAGCACGGGGGGTCATGGGGGGCTGGACTCCCCCTGACCACGGGGCCCCTGGCAGCTCCTCCTCACAGGGATAAACACTGCACAGTCCCCACTGTCCACACAGGAGGGGCAGCAGGGTCTTGGGATGAAAAAGCCCTCTCAAACACCAGGCACAGCACAGGGGGGGCTCTCTGGGAGGCCTCATCCTCCCTTCTGCTCTAAGTGCAGCACCCCAACAGGAACCCCACTGGGGGGACTGGGGATGTGTGGGATGACTGGGAGGGAGGGCTGGGGTCTGCATCCCTGGGGGGGTCTCAGAGGGCTCCCTGCAGCAGGGATGTGCCCCCACTTCAGTCCCTGGCTCTGGGTGACAGTCCCTGCTGCAGCTGATGAATGTTGATCCAAAACCTTGGGAGGAAGAGGAGGAGCAGGAGAGGAAGGGAAAGGAACAGCTCCAGTGATTAAGCTAAAAGCATCTTCTTGGGAACTGGCGGGAGCTGGGGATGTCCAGGTTTTAAAATGCACTTTAAATCATCTGCACTTGGTGTATTGAACAGGGAGGGGGGACGACAGAGAGGGATGGCCAGGGGACACCTCAACACCCTGCAGGGACAGGGAAGGACCCTCGGGGCAAAGGCAACTTGGCAGTTTGGGGATTAGGAAGCACTTTCCCACTCCCAGTGGGAAATCCCACAGCCCAGGGATGCAGTGATGGGTAGTCGAGGTCTGTGGCCATGCACGGGTTGTTAAAGAAACCAACGCGGGCACCTTTCACTATAAAAACCAAATCTTTTATGTAAAAAATAAACCTAAACAAAACCCACAACCCCCGCTGCCATGCTGTGACAATACAAAAGGCCGAGTCCCCAAACACCGTGAAAACAGAGTCGTTGGATCCAAATATATATAAATTGTTGACTGACGAGATTGGAAATAGCACCTTGCTGGTCCCCCCGCCCCTCCCAAGAGTGACCCTGCGCCCCAAAACCACCACCTGTGCTCCAAGTCCAAGGACTCCAAGCCTGCCAGACAGAGCAGGAGCCCCATCCTCAGCCCTGGTAGCCAGGGACCCCCCAGCGTGTCGCAGCAGCCCCCCCACTGCACCCCTGGAGCAGGAGCCACTCAGCCCCTGCTGTCCAGAGCGTGGGGTCTGGTGGCACTGAGCAGCAATCCCCAGGACAGAGTGGGCAGAAGGGGGGTCTCCAAAATCCAATCTCAAACCAGTATTGAGAGAAAAAACACTTTTCTGTCTGCACTGCAGGGTCAAGTAACGAAAAGAAACAAAAAAGGGGCAGGGGAAGAAACGGGGAATGAGCAGGAGCTGCATCCTGAGCCCTCCCAGGAGCCGGCGACGCTCCTCCTGCAGCGGCCGCCCGAGTGCCCCCCGGCCCCGAATCGGAGTGTGCTGTCCCTGTGCTGTCCCTGTGCTGTCCCCTCGCGCTCCCCGCGCCGGTCTCAGTCCTGTGTCACGGAGCAGGCGAAGGCGGCGGGTCGGGGGAAGGTGAGCCGGTGCTCGCAGCCGGCTGGGCGGTGCCCGAGGGCGGGCGGTTCTTCCCCAGGAGCCGGGCAGGGAGAGGCGGAGGGGTGCGAGGGCGGGGGGAGCCTCTTCACTTGGCTGGTTTGGTGATGATGCGAGTGGAGAAGTCAAAGAGGTCCTTGTTGATTTTCCGGAGGTTGCTCACCTCCTCCTCCAGCTCGCTCACCTGGATCGTCAGGTGTTCCTGGTCTCCCACCAGGTTCTGTGACACGAAAACACAACAGACAAGTGTCAGGGCCTCAGCACTGACAGGCACAGGCTGCTGCTCCTTCCCTAGCAGTAAACACCAAACCCTTTGGTCCCCTCCCTCCTCCTTCTCCTCAACGTGCAGCCCCTCCTGCCCATGTCACCAGCAGATTTCAGAGCTCTTTTCCCCTGTTCCAGTGTCCCAACTTGCTTGGCGCCTCATGAGTCAAATCAGCTGACAAGGATCCCCCTCAAGGGGTCAGTACCCAATTCCCAGCCTGGGAGCAGCTCTCACCTTTTCCCTCGTCGAGTACATCTGCGAGTACATCCTCTCTGCCTTCTCCAGGTAGCTCTGCCCAGGCTCCTGCAGGGACCAGAATGGAGGCGTTGGTAGAGCAGACACAGACCCTCTCCCCATGCCCCTGGGCTGGGTGATCCATCCTGCTGTCCCTTCTGTCAGCAAACAGCCCCTTGGCCTGCTGCCTCCAAGCCAAGAGGGAGCTTATCCATCAGCTCTGGCAGGACTGTCACTGTCACTCGCCCAGAGGCAGACGCCGGCAGAGGGGAGCAGCTCTGGGACCACTGGCAGAGAGGCTGGGATGAGCAGGACACTGATGGTGTGTGACCCTCTCTGCCCGGGGACAGCCATGCTGGGACCAAGGAAATGGTGGGACAGCAGAGCCAGCCCGTCACGCTGCAGCACGGGGCTGGGAGGACAAATGACTGCAGCAGCCAGGATGGGAGGAAGCAGGAGCAGGAACGGGTTTCACCAGCTGGAGGAGAAGCTTTGCTCCAGCACAACCCCTCCCAGATGTCTGTCCCCCCTCCCCAGCTGCCCACTCCCCCCAGTACCTGCTGGTGCAGCCCCAGGCGCAGCGTCACCCCCTCAGCGCCCGGCTCGTCGCTGCTCTCGGTGCCGTGCAGGTGTCTGCTGAACTTGGGCAGGGGCACGCTGGGCTTCCCGTCGGGGTTGAACATGTTGGCAGGGGCCAGCACGATGAAGGCGTTTGTCACTGGACCTGTGTGGGGACAGAGGGCACAGGTCAGGCTGGACCCTGGTGGGTTTGAGAGGCAGGGGCTTCGGGCAGCCCTGAGAACAGCGAGTATGACCTGGCACAGGCAGTGGCCAGGATTCTCCACCCTCCAGCAGCTCTCCCTGCCCAGGGCTGCAGCTCTCCAGGCTGGTTGTGTCCCCCAGAGGAGCAGAGCCCGGCCTCCCCCTACCCTGAGCTGCCATCCATCAGCAGCTCCGTGCTGCCACGATCCACGGCTGAGCTGATGAGCGCGTTAATTACTGCATTGCGTTAATTACTGCACTTACCCACGGCTGCTGCCGCCCCCTCCCAGCTCCTGCTCACTGTGAGCTCCCACTGCTGTCCCCCACACCCTGTCAGGCACAGCAGCCCCCAGCCCCCCTCCAGCAGGCAGAGCAGCTCGGCCACCACTACCACAGCCCGACCATCCATTTCCCCTGGCCAAAGGCAAAGTGAAGATGGTCCACATGCACCTGAGAGGGGCTGCCAGTGCCATGAGAAGGGTGCAGGGTGAGCGAGGGGACATGGTGGGGCCTAGGGAGGCTCAGAGCTGCTGGAGGATTTTGGTCTCTGCAGAGCAGACAGACACAAGCAGCTCTGACATGAACGAGGGCTCTGTCATCACCATCTACCCCTCCAAAGCCTGCTCCTAAATCTGATCCTCCCAGGAGTCAAGGTTGGGTCCCACCAGCAGAGCAGCAGCTCTGCTGAGTGCCTGGCCCCAAAGCTGTTCCTGGCCAGCTCTGATGGCTTCACTCCCTCCTTAAAGACCAGATGATTGTGCTCCTGAAGGAAGTGCCCATCAGTGAGACTCCCACTGCATTGGCAGCTCATGGAGCAGCTTGAGAGGAAAGGTGGAGAGGAGAAAATTGCAGGAGTGAACCCAGAGCTCCCCAAACCTGGTCACCACCTGGACATAGCCCCCAGAGCCACTGTGGGGCCCCAGGGCAGATGCAGGTCCTGTACCAGATCACCTTGCCCCAAGGCCTGGGGCAGAGGACAGTGGGTGACCCTGGGCCAGCCTGGGCATGGAGACCAGGCTTAGCTGTGGGGAAACAAATAACCCAACTTCCAAGAGAGAGCTGCCAGCAGCACACGTCAGCCAGAGCATCCTGGGATGGCCTTGCAAGGGGAGCCCTTGGGGATAGTCTGTGCCATGCTGTGTTTGCAGAGACAAGGATGGAGCTCATGTGACAGGATGGGAATTGAGGCCTGAAGGGATCTGGGGGCAGCACTGGCTCCCAGCCTCATCCCACGGGTCTCCTGCTTCCCTCTGGAGTGGTGGCAGCCATGAAGAGTGACCAGGAGCAGCCCTGCCTCGCCAGCACTGCCACAGCTCATTACCCAGGAGCAGCAGCCTGACTTCTCAAAGTCCACTCACTCTGCCCCTGCCAAGGACAAGCCACCCTTGGTGACACAGCCCCCCGCAGCCAGCCTGCTTGCCTGGCCCTGAGCCACACTCCAGCTCCTTGGATTTATTTGCAGCAGTGCTGAGCAGAGGGCAGGGGGTTCCTGTGTGCCTCCAGCCACCCCCATGCCCGGCAAGCGGAGGGACCCGAGGACTCTGGGCCAGAGGCTGCTGTCACATCACCACGTCAGAGCCCTGTCACCTCTGCCTTGCGGAGGGAGGACACACTGGAGGGGCAGCAGGGACAGACCTTGCTGGGGGGCTCACGCCTCTACTCAGAGAGGCCAAGGGGGGACAGGGATCCACAGAGAGGGGGCTGGGTTGGGGCAGCAGATTCTCCCACACTGGGAGGCTGCAGGGCCCCATGGCACAGCTCGAGGGTGCTGGACTCAGCCTATTCCTGAGAACACACAGTCATGCCAGTGCCAAGCTGCCAGGGAAACCAAATCCTTGCCCACAGGCAGCAGAGAGCCAGCAGAGACTGCAGAGCACCCACAGCTTGGGGTCAGCCTGGTCCTGCTCCTCCTGGGAAGAGCCTGGTCTGTCCATTCCTCCCTGCAGCCTCAGGAGGACTCCAATGCCCGGCTCACAGCCAAAGCCTGGCCCCCCCTCCTCGGATGACTCACAGCTCCATTTGGTCTGTTTTCACCCTCTAGTGCCAGCGGCGCCAGGCTGGATGGGCGCTGCAGTGGGTCCCAATTATGGATGGTGCTTGGCAGCCAAAGGGAGGAGGAGAAGGGTCTGCAGGCAGCCTGGCTTCCAGAGACTGCCCTGAGGCAGCAGCTCAAGCACCACAGAGGAACAGGGACTGGCTGTCCCCAGCATCACCTTTGGGAGGGGTTTGGGCCATGCCCAAGGCAGCCCCACTGGTCACTGAGGCACCAGGGGCCAGAAACCACCACAGCTGGGGGAGGAACAGAGTTAACAACAGGAGGGGTAAATCCCCCACTGCTCTGAGGTAGCTGAGGCACCCAGCTGCTGCTCCTGCAATTTACTGGAGCCATCAGACTGAAATCCCAGACAGCTGCTCATAGGGGATTCACTTCAGGCTCCATGAGCTCACGGGCACTCACTGCCGGGGTCACAGAGCTGCCTCCCCTCCAGACACAGCTGGGGTGTATGTGGGGTGGCTGCTCCCTTGGGAAAACAAGGAGGAGGATCCCGTGTGGCCTCAGCGACAGGGTGAAATCCATGACTCACTCCTGACAGTGCACAGGGGGTTGTTAACACATGGGGCAAGGTCAGGCACCACTCCAGACAGCTGAGGCTCCCTCCAACGCCTCTGCCCTTCCCAGGGCGTGAAGCAAGGGACAGAAACACACCTGGAGTGCCCAGGGCAGTACAGGTGAGACACTGGGCCTCTGGCAGTGAGGATCCTGGAGATAAGGACATTCCTACCTTTGTGATTCATCGTCTTCAGGCACTGCTTGCTCTGGATGTCCCACAGCCGGACAGTTTCATCATGAGAGCCCGAGAGCAGGAGGCTGCCATCTGTGGAGACTGACAGACACGTCACCTGGTTCCTGGAATGGGGAAGAGGATGTTTAAACTCAGGATGACCCCAGGAGTGCCAGAAGCTGGTGAGGTGGGCAGATGGTGGCTGGCAGGTATGTCTGGTTCCTCACCTGTGCCCTTTAAAGACCTTCCCGTTCTCCCGCTCTGTCTGGAAGGTCCGGTCTCTCTGAACCGGCTGCAGAAATGAAGGAAGGAAGGGAAAGGGGTTAAAATTCAGGAAGGCTGAATCCAGCAGGTTCATCACCATGTCTAGAGGGGGCAGAGGAGACACAGGGGAACCAGGCCCTCCCGTGCCCTGGCAGGTCACACCAGTCCCAGCAGGGAGGTGACAGTGGCTCAGGGTGACAGGGCACACCTGCACCCCACACACTCACCCAGGCGCAGAGGTCGACCTGGAAGATGGACCCGTCCATGCCCCCACAGAACATGTGGTACTCAGAGAGGTCCAGAGTCACAGCCATGATCCCCACGTCGAAGAGCACGGAAAGCAGGAGCTCCCCAGATGAGATTTCCCAGAGCTGGAGTGAGAGGGGACAGGACAATCGGGGGTGAGAATGTTAATGGCAGGACTGGAGGAACACTGACACCCTGGAATCCCACACTGGCATTCCACACCAGCATTCCCTCCTGCCTGTGGCTGGGAAACTGAGTCCAAGGCAGAACCAAGGCAGAATCCAGGATCAGCCTCTCTGAGCAGGAGAGAAGTTTCCCAGGCAGCTTCAAAACAGCTTTGAACCCTCTCTGAGGCCATCCTGCCCCCAGGGCATCGCCTGTCCCACAGGCTCCAGCCTGCTCCACTCCCTGTGGACATCAGCAATGGAAAATGGAGGAGCTGACCCCGACATTCCCAGGACAACAGGGACTGCAGCAGTCCAGCCTGGGGGCAGGTGCAGAGAAACTGCTGTTGTTGGAGAGGCAGAGCCCAGGTCTGGCAGCTCTGAGTCATTGCAGAGACAGCCAAGAAATGAAGCCACTGCAACCCGGCAAAGCTTCAGGACAGCGTGGGGACAGGGACAGCTTCCTGCTACCTGGCAGGAGCCTGGTTGTGACCCCACAGGGTCTGGCACCTCCGAAATGAGCCTCACCTTGGCTGTCTGGTCGAGGGAGGCGGTGGCAGCCCGTGCCAGGGGCCCTCCGAAGCCGCAGCACAGGTCGGTGATGGGGAGGCTGTGCCGGGACCAGACGTGCCGGGGGTCAGGGATCTGGGAGGGCTCTGCCTGCAACACGCTGTGGGGAGAGCAGAGACAGGCAGGTCAGGCAGGACAGAGCCCCCTGGGGAGCTGGGCCAGGCTCTGATCTCACTGGGAATGCCTCTCCAGGCTGCAAGGACCAAGTGGGACACAGGAGCTGCTGGCATCTGGCTGCTGGAGGCTGAGATCCCTATCCCAAAGGGACAAAGACCCCGGGTAAAGGGCACAATTCCCTCTGTGTCACCCAAGGAAAGAAGTCAGAACCATTTGCCTGTTCCCAAGAAGCCCAGGTGAGACCCCAAGGAAAGGCTCCCTGCCCGCAAGGAGGGCACAGACACAGCTGCAGGCTTGGAGGGATCTCCTGCTCCAAAATCCCTGTGCCCCCCAGCCCCCCTTACTTGTAGAGGTTCCACACCAGGGCCAGGCAGTCCTTGGCCCCTGAGAGGAAGTGGCTGCTGTCGTCGGTGAAGCAGAGGCACGTGAGGTCCTGGTAGTGTCGGTTCAGGATGGCGAGGAGGTTCCCGTTGGACACCTGGAGTGAGGGGAAGGGCAGGAGGGCGTCAAGGATGTCTTGGGATAATGCACCCTGGGTGCAGTGAGAAGGGTGGGTTCTGCTGCCCACGTGAGCCTGTTGGCACCTCAGGACAGTGACTGACACCACTGAGGTACAGCTGGAACAACAGCCTGCACTCAGGACCACAGGGAAATGCAGGCAGTGGAAGAGGTCCTGGCACATTAGCTCTGGAACCCAGTGATGCCAGAGCTGCTCCTCTGGTCAAGTCACAAGCGTGCAGTAAAGATTTCTTGTTCACTCTTAATGTTCATATTACTTTGGTGGCTTCTTCCCTCCTCCCACAGGTCCTCAGGAGGTGGCAGTGGGGTTATGAGAGCTGCAGGACACCCCAGGGGTGGCTCGTGGTCCTGGGCCAGCAGAGGCTTTAGGGTGGACAAGGAATTCCCCAAGCCTGGAGCATTTCTTATTAAAAGGCAACACTGCAGATGGGGAGGGAACCAAGAAGAGAAAAAGCCTCAAATAAAATAAGAGTCTGCTTCTTCCCATGGTCTGAATTATACCAAAAAAACCAAGCCAAACCTCAATTCAAGGGGTTTCACAGACAGCACAAAACCCAGCTCTAGGGGCTGGTTCCAGCTCCGTGATGGTTTCCATGGAGCCTCTCCAACGTGCCAGAGGGACAGTGCCATACTCTGGAACACATCTGTGGGTGACAGGAGCTGGAGCAGGGCCCAGCTTGGAGCATCACAGGCAGCAGCTCCCACTGCAAGCTCAGCCTCAGGGATTTTTTTCTAGCTACAAGCACATTGGTACAAACAAACCCCGATGGGTTCAGGTAGAGCCACTCGCACCATGAGGCTCAAGCCTCCCCTGGCACAGGGAGCTCTCCAGGTGAGGCATCCTGGGGTTTAATCCCAGGCTCAGGACAAGATACTGCTCTTATTTGCTCAGCAGTGTGCTGGGAACACAGCGTAATCCCAAATTAATCCAGCAGTAATTAACCAGCAGGACAATGCACAGCAGGGGCTGCTGGCACCCTGGGCACACACAAATACGCAGCTGAAATGTGGGAGAAGTGCTGACAGAAAACCAGGTCCTGTGCTGCTGCCTTGTAGGAGCAATGCCTGACCCCTGAGGCACCAGAGATGCTCAGAAAGAGGAGAAGGAGGCAGAG